>NC_133945.1:3753780-4353780 GCF_031877795.1 Strix aluco | reverse complement strand
TTGTTCACAGTTTACATGAACTTGTGAAACATGACGAAAACGGTCTGATATTTAGGGACTCAAAGGAGCTTGCAGAACAACTAAAGGTAAAGGCTTGACTGATTTTTCTTTCCCACTAGCTATAACTGCAAAGGTGCTACCATGTGAGCCACCTTTCTGTGTCTGTCATCCGTGTATTTTGCTTTCTCAGAAGATACTGCTTTGGCTGGTGAATATTATTTGCCTCACTTCTATTTAAATATGAATCTGAAGCTAGCAAGAACATGTAAAATTTGTCATCGTTCACTATTTATAGGTCCAGACGAAAGTGTGCTCTCTTACTGCAGCAGTGTAGTTGAGGGTTAACATTGGGGAGGTTAGAACGAGCCTAAAATGTAACATGATGGTATTTTTCTGTTTTTCCTTACAGATGCTTTTCTTGGGATTTCCTACACTGGAGGGCAAACTTCACAACTTCAGAAAAAACCTTCGTGCATCCAAGCAGCTGCGCTGGGATGAGAGTTGGGACCAGACTGTTCTTCCTTTGTTTGGGCAGAATGAATGACTTTTTGTGGGGGGAGGAGGGTGTCAAAAAAGCCAATGCATTCCTAGAGCTGCACAGATTTGAGAAATAGTGAATAAACACTTTGTATTGCCTATAGTTGCAGTTTTTAACTACTTCATCTTGGAACAAGTGTTTGGACGCACCTCTGCCTTTAAAATTTGAGATTCTCCTGTAAGAATAGTGCTGAAGGTGCAGCCGAGGCTATTTGTTGTGTGCTAACAGTGTAAATCTTGAGGGAAGAGATGGTTCCTGCGCTGAAGAGCTTGAGCCTTGCCATCTGGACTGCCTTTCCTTCCTTACCACTTGGGATGAATCTTTAGAAAGTGAGAGGGATGTTTAGTTTCTCTAGGAACTCGTGTGCAAAATCTGTTACCTGTGCTGCTTAAGGGTCACTTTGGTGAAGATACTTGAATGCATATGTAAAGCATCACCAGTCACACCTATAGTACAGTAAGCACTTTAGTAGGTGATTTGGGTATGTTTTCTTACAAATGGGAGATGCCTTCTATTGGAATTGTTTTATTTGAACTGAGAATACAGCGGGATTTTTGTTTTTTCTACCAGTTAATATCTTGGCTAGTCTTCCCTAGACAAGTGCTGAATATCCTCTTGCATAATTTTGAGACAGAACAATTTCATTTCAAAGTTGTTTTCCTTTTTACAGTGTGTGCAAGAATGTGAAAGCACAGCCACTGGTATGTGACAGCTTTATTGAACACTTAGAGGAAAATAGACCTTTCAGTGAGTGTTGTCCTTGTACACTGAAGTGAACGTGCCCATTTACCTTGAGAAAGAACATAAAATTTGTGCCTTTTTGAACAGATGAATAGAAAAAGTCAAACCAAAACATATTGTTGAAGTCTGTAACTTGATAAAAGGGCACCCCGCTTTCTGAGTGCTCACTCAGGTATACCCGTCAGCTTTTGATTGTTAGTATCAGTATTCATATACAGACCTAATGCTTACAAGATGCTTTTTTTCATCACCTTTTTGATTACAAAATAGATGTCAGTCATTTAAGGAATAAATGTGCTTGGTTTTATCATGTGGTTACTGCTCTTTGGGGTTCCTCGCTCAGTGGTGGCAGATGATTGCAATGGGTTCTGTACCAGCATTTTTGAACCCACTTAGAGTAGTCATTTAAAATCTGCTTTTGTCAGGCTCGACAGCCATTTGCTGATATTGCCTTTCCCCTTCTGCACTGTGGTTACAGTAAACTCTTGTGAAAAAAGATTGTTGACAATGATTTAGTTCCACTGGTAGGAAGGTGAAAATAAGATTGCTTACTGCAGAAGTCTGGCAATTTCACTAGTTTGAAGAATGATCCATCAAGATTTATGTGGTGATTTTATTTTATTTTTTTCCTACTGTTGTCAAGCAAAATCCTGTCTGGTGGTTTGGCCATTCCCCTTTAGCCCTTGATGTGCACACAGAGGTAAATTAGGCACTTCTCTGAACAGTATGCTGAAAGCTTGAGAGAGGTTTCATTGTCCTATAAAAATTTTTTAGATCCAAAATGAGCCATCTGTACAGAACATTTGAGTGACTTGAATTTTCTGTAAGGGGAGATAAAGGAGTGTTTGGGCTGCTAGCATGTATTTACAAATAGTACCTTTGAATTCTTCCTTCTCGAGGAGGAGTTACTTCTGCACATCCAACTTCATACTAGCAGTCACGGCCTCCTTTGGCTTGGAGAGTAAGGTGATTATTCAAGTTTCAAATTACCTATCATCCATTTTCTCTCCATTACTACAGAAGGAGGCAGCTAAAGTCTTTGTTCATTTTCTTTTAAGTAGCTTTTAAAACAAGGAACAGGAAAGGAAGTCGAGGAGAAAGAACAGTATATTTGATTTTCTGTCCAACAGGAAAATGATTAATGGATTACAAAAAGTTTCAGAGAAGGTGAGCTCCATTCTTCCTCACAGTATATGTAGAGCATTGCTACAGAGTATGATTCTTTTTTCATTTTCTGGCCAGTCTGAGAGGCTGGCTTCCCAAGAGCTAGTTGTGACAGACCTTACGGGGGAGTAAAGATGCACCGGAGTTACAGCAGCGTCTATTACCTCCTCTGGCAGCATCCTGTAAGCTTGTGACACAATCTGCTATGTTCACTGGGGGTGTTAACTGATACTGATTTGAGCTGATTTTAATGATTTTTGATGATTTGGATTTAAATAAGGAATGATTTAGAGTAACTATACAACCAGATGTGCTGCTACAAAATTCTTTGTAAAGTCCCAGGCTGAGGCCACGTAGACTAGTGATAACCATTAACCAGATTTCTGTACAAAGAATAAGACTTGTGATGCGGTACCATTGTTAGACTGTTCAGTCAGGATGATTTATTGCCCTGTAGACCAGGTGTTCTAAAAGTTACATTGTGAAAGGGCCTCGAGGCATGTTAAAATTGCAATGTGAGCCAAAGTCCTTGAGTCAAGGGCGTTGGAGGGTCGTTCTTTCAGGTGAGTAGTCCGTGGTGGTGGCAAAAGCAGCCCCCGACTCATTTCAGGACTCAAGTGCGTGTGACCAGAAAGAGGTGGGAATATGAAAATGAGTTATGGGAGTTCATGTGTATGTATGAGAACTTGATTAATATGTATGACTGTATCCTATATAATCAGCATGCTACAGGAGTTAGGTGTGTGTTGCTGGTGGGACAACTCCCCTACGCCCCCGGCCATTGATAAAGGAGTGTCTGCTCATCTACATCACATTGGTGGCAGTAGGTTCTTTTACCCCGTTCTGGTGACAGGGGTATTATTAAGAGGACCCATACTGCAAGTATATACAGACAAGTATAAAAAGTAGACAATTACAGCTGGTTTTAATATTAAAAAATATTTATTACTATGAAACATTATTTTGCTCCCTTGTCAGTGCATCCTGCAGATGTGCCACTATTTACAAATCAAAACACAGTTGGAAAAAAACCAGTTCAATTCTGTTGTTTTCCACAGAACTGAAGTGCAGTATGATTTAGAGCTTTTTTTTTTTTTTTTCCTATTGCTTTTCAGGGGCAGCAGCTTGCTTGCATACATGCTGACAATTACAGGAAGAAACAACTCACTTGATGCACGGACTGTTGTCAGAGTTGTATCCTCAGTCCCTCATGTACGTTTTTACAATATAACAGATAATGTTGCATGGACCAGATACCTCCCGTTGGTCTGAAAATTCTAGTTATGTTATATCTGCCAAGTCTATATAAATAGCTGAAGAATAGTTACATTTGGCTGCATGTCATAGAGAAAAACACTGTTGCTGTGGGCTGGAATAATCTGCCATCCGATCCCAACTTTATCTGTAAAGAGAAACACCGGGAATAATATTTCTGCTTAATAAAGTGAAGAGTAAGAGTTGCATGTCAAGTTTTGTAAAAACAGATCTTTAGCACACTGTTAAAGCAAGCTACAGGCAAATGCTTATGAATATGTATGTTTAAAAATTAACAGTGCTGCTGCTGCTGTGCACTCAGCATAATTCTGTGAATTAACCAATTGCTGTAGAGTAACCACACAGCCAGGAGACTGCAAAACACAGGCTTTTGAAGAGTATATGAAAAAAAATCCAAAATCCCTCCCCAATTAACTTAATCTCTAGGGTTTTTTAACCCTCAACAGTTAAGATAAAAGGTTTTAAGCTGCATCTTGAATGTTATCACTGTGATGGTGCAGCACAGATGGTTCTCCTTCTTTAAGCTTAACCCTTTTTGAGTTTCCTGTTGCCACCACACTTGCATCTCAAGCTGGCACTAACAGACATGAGTTGTGATAGACAGGATGTAGCAAAAAGCTAAATCCAATCTCCTGATCAAATCCATGTGGAAAAGTTACTGCTCTTAGGCAGACTGCTCTTAAATCCAGCTCTAGGATAAGAATCTCACTATTGGACAATACCCATCACCAGAAAATACTCCTGTTCTTCCCTACTACAGATTAAATAATGGGGAAAGAGGCCAAAATTATTGATACTCTTCATGAAAAAGGCACCTACCAAGTTCAGCCTGGAACAGGTGATATGTGTCTGGATTACGAATGGTGAAAGCAATGTAGACCTCAGGAACTTTGCTATCTGCTCTGAAAGTAGAGAGTTTTTGAAGCATACCAACAAGGGCTAAAATTATCTCTGGATCATATACCACATCTGCAGAAAAAGGAAAACATTCAATATTTATTGAGAAGTGAGCAAAAAGCAGAATGAAAGCTACAAAAAAAAATTCACCTTGCAGGAGAATATGATTTTTGTATTCAGAGGTTAAAAACTCCCAGGAAAAGATCTTAGAAAATGCTTCTATTTTATGTGCTGTGTCAAGTTGCCCTCATCTCTAAAAGCAGTCCAAAATCACTAAAAATCAGTGCTCCTTTTCGTAAGTGGATTGTCAGATACTGTATCTAAGCCCATCTTAGGGGAGACAGCAAAAACATCGAGCGTTGGTACTCTCTGGTGACTGTCCTTAGCAGAATGAAACTGCATTGTTCAAAATCTCTTATTTTAGAGGCTGATTCCAAAAGATTTGATTTGAGCTGCAGCAGTTTTCGTCTTGAATAATGTCCTTGAGAGCAGAAATAGTGACGACGGGTAAAACTGATCAAGGGGTACAAAATGTCAGCCTTACTAATTAGCACTGTGATTCTGAAATGCACCAGTCTTGTGTTCAGGTCTGATAACTCAAGAGGTGGTTGTTTACTACACGGAAATGTTGAGGCATATATAGGTACCAGTGACAGACAGCCCAGTTACTCTTGATGCACCATCATAAGGGAATGTCCTGCAGTAACTAGTAACAGCAAATAGCAGAGAGATACAGATAAATCACCTTCAGTTTTGAGTTGCCTTGTCGTCTTGAGTCCAGCCAGGGCTGGTCTGTGCACTCTCTGAACAGTATGGTTGGCATTAGATAACATGCATAGGGTGACTTACAGAATTCACATATTTAATGCATCATGTGCTACTCTGATGACAAAGGCAGTATATTTTGTCATTTTTTAACCTAAATTCTTAAGTAATTTTTGCTTTGCAAAGCCCCAAATCAGGGAGTAAAATCCTGTAGCTACAGCTAAGACATTTTACTATTGCTAGATTTGCATTATTAGATTTTTTTTATACATAGATTTATACATCAGATTTATTATACAAATCCTCCAGATTTATAGATAGGCACGTTCTGGAAAAGGTTTGTGGTTTGGGCTTTTTTTTTTTTTTTAAAAAATATGTTATCCCTCAAGAGAATGCCAAGATAGCCTGTTATTATTGATGTGGCTCTTAAGAGCAACAGATATATCATCTTCTGTTTATAGATTTTTTTAAAAACGCTGAAAAATAATTTGCTTTTTGGCATTATGTGGGCAGCTGCCGAATATCTGAAAAAGACAAAACGGTGAAATGAACTGGGAGAAGATCTGTCACACACTTCCAGACACAGTAACTGCAGTAGGGTTGTGATCGAGTCCTGCACACAACTACTTTCACGTTTATCTCTCTAACCTGCTTATTCCTGCATGATAGCACACTGTGTGAAGTACCTGCTGCAATGATGACCTCAGGCTGAAGATCCAACAGTTGTTTTTCTGTAACTGAGCCCCAGTCAAGTTCTGCAACAATTAGTTTTGGTTTTTGGTAATTTGCTGCTTCTGCCTCCTGGCCTTGGGTCTCGGTTGGGGTACGCTGGGTGGCTTCAGGCTCCAAGACAAAGCCATTCAAACGGATGTTTTCTGTCAGCTGTTTGAGAACACAGGGGTGGTAGTCACTAAATATGTACGTTTTGGGATTGCAGGTTTTACAGATGGCAATTCCAGTGAAGCCGATCCCACTTCCTAATTCCAAGACTGTCCTGAAGGGTGATGGAGTAAAAGAAGTACTTATTAGGACTCTAAATTGAGTTAGGAAATCAAAACATTCTGAGTATATCTAAAGGTAAAATCAGTTACAGATTATTTCAATAATTTTTGAGTAAACCATCTATGACCTAATCTTTGTCTCAACTGGGAGAGTTGATAAACACTGAAGATGCAATTGTAAGCATAAAAATTAATTACTTTAAATAGTGCTTTTGCATATGGTACAATGAATTTCCACTGCGGGGATGAGATAAATTCCCACCTGTTTCTAGACCCCTGCAGCACAGTTGTCTCCATATGAACTGGTTGTCCAATTCTTTTCATAGTCAGTGGAAAGATACTTCAGCAGCACAATTCCTTTCCTTGGGAGGTTGATAAATTAATTTAGCTGAGTCTTTCCTCAAAAGTGCTTGTTCCTCTCAACTGCTTATAAACAAAGTTGAGACAATGAGATCAGATGTGCACACCTGCACATCCGTCATCTAAAGTTAGGTGAGAGGAATCCCACCATGAAGTGCACTAGCTGAAGTTACTGGCTAGACAGTGGGGTAGCTGAAATTTAACAGCTTACTGAACGGAGCGTGTCTGACTGCGTGGTGTAAATGGTTTTGGTCTTAAAACCTGTCTTAAAAGGTCCCGTCCTGGATTAAAGTTTGATTGTTGCAGAACAGTGGGAGCAGCAGTTATCCAGTAACAAAAAGGTGTATTCATTTCAGTTATTTGGGGGGTAAATATTATTAAATTACAGTTGTGTAGCTCACAATATGAATGAAAATATCTCTCCATCTGTGCTGCTGTCGTTACCTGTTACTAAAAACCACAGAGGTCTCCGCTGCCCATTCAGCAAGATGAAGAGCAGCGTCCCACGTGACGAGCCCTGTGGTTCCTCCAGAGACAATCGCCACGTTCTCGGAAAGGGTAACGCATTCTCCCGTGGGCTGCAGGAGACACAAGAAAGCAAAGATGGATCAGCAGAGACAACAGGTTTTACAGTTTACAACCAAGATTAGTGCCTGGAAAAAGGTAGGAAGCACTCTGGGTTTCTAGGGGGTTGTTTTTAAAGCCAATTATTGCTCAGTTCAGATAAATAAAAGTGATTTATAACAACGCAGCATTAGTTCTTACCAGTAAGTAGTTTTTGTAACAATGAGTAGATTCTTCTTCATTTAAAATATCTGCCAGTGTATCATACAATTCATCCAGGGGCTCAGCTGCTGTGGATTCATGCTGTGTGAAAGAGAACAGGGCAGTTTCAGGGATCAAATCATCATGAAAAAGAAAACGTACACACATGAAGTCCCATTTTAATACATCAGTGGCCATAATATTTTGCACTGGCATTCAAGAAAAAAAAAAGAATTGCAAGCAACATGAAAAGTAAGCACTACCTTTTTGATGAGTTCAGTTAGAAAGCATCTTCTGTACTTGGTGGAAGGGGGATATTTTACACACAAAGGGTGGAGAATGGTCTAAAACAAGAACAGCAATTGAAACCAGTTACCAAGTGAAGCTTTTATGACAGGCAGTAAGGGGCCAGAGAAAGGCCCGGGAGCCATTAATTGCCTCTGTGTGTCATGAAATGCATTGCAATTCAGTCTGTAGCTAAAAGAAGTGATGCTGAGCCAGAAAATGAAATCTGGTGATTTCTGATCAGTCGGTCAGTTTACAGATCTGACAAAACGGAGTGGAAACAGAGTCCAATTTGCTCTCCTCCTTCTTTTGCTTTTCTCTTTGGTTTGCTGCCTTATTTGCAGTTTCCCATCCACATGCAAAGTTTAAGCACCATAAGGGCTGATGCATCACCACAGTGACTGGAATCACCTTCTTGACCCTCAGAGCACCGAGACACAGGGCCAGCTGGGCTGACTGGCTTGTGGCATTAAAGACACCTGTGCTTAGGCACATAGGTCTTAATTTTGATGCTAAATAACAGAAGGAGAAGGAAATTTGCTGTTCTGCTGGGCCCAATGAAAAACTGTGACAGCAGGTCACTTACCTTTGTAATTATGAGGAAAAAACAGCAATTGCTCTGGCCCCACAGGGTGGCATCGCAGCAGTCTGGGCCTGCTGCCCGGGGCACTGTTGTGACACCGAGTCACCCTGGCACCTGAAAGTGCCCAGTGTGCAATAACCCAATCTTAACACGCTCTGGAGAGATATTGTATTTATTCAGGCCTGGGTGCTTGGTGGACTTTTCCACAAATCAAGCACCCCAACAGCAGGTTTTCATGCTCCTTTTATACACAAAAATCAGAAGTTAGTCCTTTTCCATAACACGCCTATTAGATACTGATTGGTTAGTGTTTATCATACAATTATAATACGGCTTACCTGATGTTTCTAATACTAGGCATGCAGGGGCAGGGGTCATTTTGACCTGGGGGTGTGTTTTTTAGTATTACAACGAAGGCAGTTCACTTTCACAGAATCGTTTAGGTTGGAAAAGCCCTTGAAGCTCCTCCAGTCCAACCATGAACCTCACACTGACCGTTCCCAACTCCACCAGATCCCTCAGCGCTGGGTCAACCCAACTCTTCAACCCCTCCAGGGATGGGGACTCCACCACCTCCCTGGGCAACTTAGGGACACTCAGAAGTTAGTTTCATTGCCAAGTAAGCAAATAGTCGCTTCACCAAGTTGTCAAATAATTCATCCTCAGAACAATTCCAGACATTGTCTCTATGATCCAGGACGTTCTACCTATTTTCTGAGATTTGGAGGTCGAAGCTTGTTCTTTTTGCTTGACCTGGCAATTGTTCCCATATGGTAACTAATAGCTCCTAGCATGATTAACCATGGCTACTAGAAAATGTACATCAAACCCACGTTACCTTGTGCAGAATATCCACGAGTAGGGAGGAGTCCGGTGAAGTCTGCAGGTTTTGTTCCAGTTCCTAAAGCAGAAGAAAGAAATAAAGCTGAGGCTTCCTGGGAGCCGAAGGCGGCCGCCCGCTCCCCGCCATACCGTACCGGCCAGGGGAAGGAGCGGAGCTGCCGGGCCGCCAGGAAGCGACACTGGAAGCGGCTCGCCAGCCCCGGCTCGGCCATGGCCCCAGCAGGCCGCGCGTCCCCGGCCTCGCCTGATCACCGCCCCGGGGCGGGGCCGCGGAGGAGCGGCCGGCAAGAAAGAGGAACCTCCCGCCTGAACAGGGGCTCGAACCCTGGACCCTCAGATTAAAAGTCTGATGCTCTCCCGGCTGAGCTATCCAGGCCCGCAGGGGGCGCCCCCCGGGCCCCCTCACGCACCCGGCGGGCTCGGCCCGCGCCCGCTGATGACGTCACCGCGTCGTGAGACGTCACCGCTGCGCGCCGTGGCGGAGGACACTGCGGCCGGCGGCGCTATGAGCGGCTACACCGAGGACGAGAAGCTGCGGCTGCAGCAGCTCCGCGCCCTGCGGCGCCGCTGGCTGCGGGACCAGGAGCTGAGCGAGCGGGAGCCCGTCCTGCCGCCGCGGCGGCTGGGGCCGGTGGCCGCTTTCTGGGAGCGCTTCCTGCAGCCCGGCGGGTTCTGGCGGCACCAGGTGAGCGGGGGACGGCGACAGCGGCCTAGCGCTGCCCCCCCGGCCGGGCGGCCCCGGGCCTGACGCGTGTCCCTGTGCCCCGCAGGTGTTCAAGGCCTGCCAGACCAGCGGCTTCATCCTGACGCGGGTCGTGGTCCCCTTCTGGATCATCGTCTACTACATGAAATACCACGTCATGGTGTGTGCGGCCCCTCTGCAGGAAACGTGGGGAAGGGGGTTAAGTGGAAAGTGAGGGAAATCGGGGCTAAGCCCTGGAAGAAGCCCCCTTGTAGAGAGCTGGGGGCTGATGCAACAAGCAGCCGCATAAGGGATGGCGTGAACATGCTGGTTAAGCATCTGCTGGAGGTTGCAGTGATTTCTCATGGCCTTTTCGCTGTTTGTTTTTCCTTTCTTGGGTGACACAAATGCATTTTCTTGTGATTTTCTGTGGCAGTGACCAGCTTTGACTGTGCTGCCTCCTGTGAGATGGAAAGCTGTGTCTTAATTGTCACTTTCCTGAAGGAATGGTGACCCTGGGGATAGCCAGACTGCTGCTGCTGGTGTGGGGAAGGGGAATGGCCAGTGCACTGATGATGGGACAGACCTTCTATTTCTACAGTCTTGTCTTGCTTGGGAGGGGTAATTTTATTAGTCTCAGGTATTTCTTTAACTAGTAGAAAGAACCTGGCCTAATGAGCCTTGTACCCAGTAGAGCCTGTGTTTTAGAAGGGTCATTTGCCCCATTTTGGAAATCCTTTGTACTTCCTTTGGGTAACACTCATTTTTCTTTGCCCCTTCCCTTTCTTCCCCCCCACTTTCAGAAAATGCCACATGGTGTCATGTCGTCAAATCCACGGATATTCCCAGTAAGTCTATTAATACTTGTTTTATCTTCCAGCTTTGTAAAACAGAAAAGGGATGATTTGGGGAGAAAGGCAGGTTTGTGCAGTAGCCAATTTCAAGAAGGATGAGCTTGATACTGTGGGCAGGCTGTCCTGGAGCAGCACAGTTTTCTGAGCAGTTTTCATCTTGTTCTCAGAGCAGACAGTCCCAGTTCCAGTGGTACCTCCCTCTGTAGTGGCACTTTTGAGCACCTGGCTGACAGCACTGCCCGTCCTGGGTGGAAAACACAAATGTTCCCTTATGGGAACTTAAGTGTTAATTATGGTGCAGTAACAGTATCTTTATGAAGGGCATTGGGTGTTTAAAGCCTCTCTCAAAGAGTGGTTCTGCTGCTCCTGCTGACAGCGCCAAGCACGTTGGTTCTGGCCGCACAAGCTTGGTCCCAGGTGTCCCTGAAGGTCCCCCATGCTCAGGCATCCCCAAAGGGATAGAGTTGTGTCACCTCAGCTTGGGATGAGTTTTATGAAGTGGAGAGTGTCAGATTGTTTGGTCTTTACTGTTTTCAGGCTGCTCCAAGCCGTTCCTTGTTGATTGGTGTAGCAAGTTGGTAGGCAAATATTTATGTAGAAGTTTAGCTCTGCTCTGTTTCTGACAGTTGCACGTTTTTTTGCGTAACACCTGCCTAATTGTGCTTTATCCAAAATAAAATTATTAAAAGTTCCATCCCTAACAACCACATAGCAACATACTGAAGGCAAGCTGTGGGCCTCTGACATCAGCCTAATTACTCAGGTCAGCTCAGTAGGCCAAGACAGTGCCTGGAGCTGTAACAAACAGCAGCTGGGCATCAGATTGATTTTTGAGGGATTACGTAGCTCTTCGTGAGCTACAGACTGTGGGTTTGGAGACTCACAGCTGTGCTGTATTAAAGGTAGTTATGCAGTGCTGTAAGTCCAATATACGTTTTTTAAAAAAGATAGTCTCAAAATCTTTGGCTGCTGTTCTTTAGCTGAAGAGAAGGGGTAAAGCAAGTACAGACTTCAGATCATTTGGCTGTGATGTTATTTCAGCATCCTGGGAAATGTTCAGTGAATGAAAGTGTTCTGAGTAAGTTGTATGATTTTTTTTATTTTTTTTTTTTGTCTGGAAGTGGGGACAGTTACATCTTAATTGAAAGACTGTGCTGTGTGAAGGGAGAGACTGGGTGTAGGAGGAAATGCTCAACATCCTCTCTCATTCCATCAGGGTGACAGAATTTTAGAGACGGGAGAAATTATGCCACCCCTGAAAGATGAACCCGATGAGCACCACTGATGGCTAAAAGCTGATTTCTTCCTTCAGCAAACAAGGCGGGAACTGCAACTGGTTTATCTGCTCTATAAAAGAGTCTTTATTCTGCATCGCCTCAGCTTTTCTGTCACTTACTCTCTCCTTAGTCCAGTCTTTATTGTTGACCCTTTAGCACTTCCTCCTCTGTCTTGAGCCCTTTCTGAGTTGGACTCTTCCTTCCCTCACTGGCCTCATGTACCTGGATGCTTCATACTGGGGAAGACTAACCTCCTAATGAGCAGGGAGTTGGAGTCGATGATCCTTATGGATCCCTTCCGACTTGATTCTATGATTCAAAGTATTTTGGTGGCTACTTTGGGGGTAGAACTGGTTAAACCAGCAATCCAAAGGGTAACCTGAGGTACATAAGGGGAGGTGCTGGGATGGAAGCCCCTCATGACCTCATGGAACCATGTGTGACCAGTACAGCCAGTGTTTGTGAGGTCAGAGTGGCAGGCAGGAGCTGCTGGGCCTGGGGGCAGCCAGACCCCTCATAACTCCTCCAGAAGGGACTCACACCAACAGGGCCATCGCCAACGCAGGGGAGAAAACTCTCCTGCAGCTGAAGGAGATTAGGGAGGCCATGGACCCCATGTCAGGTACCCATGCTCAGCCTGCGGCCCCCCAGGCCCTCGCCAGGCCTGCAGCTGTCTACTTTCTCAGGTAAAAAACAGCTTGGGGTGGGACAGCAAGTGGAGGAGCAGTTGTGGGCTGTGAGGGGGCAGTCAGATCCTGCGGGTCGGCCCTGGAGAAGCTCGAGGGTCCCTGGGGGAGCTGCAGAGTCAGTGGGTACTGTTGGGGGGCACTGGGGAAGGTAGAGAGTCAAGGGGGAGACTGGGGAGTTGATGGGGGCTATTGAGGGTTATCAGTGGCAATAGGGGAGCAATGGGGTTAATAGAGGGGTTGTGGGGGCTGCAGGGGGGCTGAGACCTGTACTTTCTTCCCATGGCCATGGGGGTCCCTGTCACTACCTCTGCCCCATGGTGTGTCAGTCCCCCCAGGAGCGCTCTTCCCCCAAACTGCTGCAGTCTGAAGCGAACCTTTGCCTGCACCAACTTGCTGCTGCTCAGCCTGGCCAAGCCCAACGCCGCCGCAGATGGGGAGGCTTCCCCTGGCTCCCACCTCCACGCCCTGAGCCCCAAGGATAACACTGAGCCCACCGCCCCGCTGGTGAGTGACTGCTGGGGATGCCCCACCTCTGCCTGGCGTCCCCTGACACCCCCACCCCACTAATGAGAGGCTGCTTGGGGTGCCCCACATCTCCCAAGGTCCCCCTGCACACTTCTGCAATGCTTGTGAGCAGCTGGGGACTGTGACATCTCCTGAGGACACCCCACACCCATGAGGATGCCTGATACTCCCAGGGCTCCCCGATTCCCCCAAGGAAGCCCTGACACCTCCTCTAGTGAGAGCCCCCCAGGACTACATGAATTCATAGTGCCCCCCAAGTCCCATGGACATCCCCGCAGCTCCAGCACCCCTAGAGCCACCCCTGATCCCCCGTGTCCCTACCATGTGGGGCCCAGGTGGCTGTTCTAGGCCACAAACTCGGTCTCAAGTCTCAAGGACCAATGCGGGTCAGCTTGTAGAGCCCCAGGATCGCCTGGGTGTTTTGGAACAGGTAACCCTCCCTGAGCAGAGGGAATGGATACCTCTCCCTCAAACAGGGAGGGGTTTGAGTGTCACCACCCCACCAAAAAAGACAATACAGGACACAGAACATGTCCTGGTACAATTACAGCAGGAGCATTCATCACCACCGCCTCGCCTGCCTCACTGAAGGACAGCATGTGGCACTCAGCGAGCAGGAGGACCCACCCCCCCGTTGGAAGACACTGTCCTGCTGGCAGCGTGCTGGACCTCTGCCGTGAATGGGCCTCTGCAAATACATGGCTCTTCCCTTGGGGACTCTGGGCCTCAGTTATACCTCTCAAATTCTTTGAGTCTTGTGCTAAATGTGGGTGATGTGTTCTTTTGACAATGAAATCAAAACTCTTCTGGGTTTATACAGTATTGTTCCCTTAAACATCCTTTTGTGTTACACGCCCACATACACCATACACATGTGTACACACAGGACTACATCTTCTACATAACTTTGAGATCGCTACTAGCTAAAAAAATATCACTATGATCAGTGATAGATGCACATATCTATAATACATGTTTAGTGAAAAGTTAGCTGTCTTGTTGCAAAAAGCCTTCCATTACAAAGCTCAAGGACACATGGAGGAAGACCTCCTCCCAAATAGGTGATGGACCCTATGCTCTGGGCTGTGGCTTTCTGTCCAGCCCTTCGGAGAGCCATCAGGACCTCCTTGTTCCTCAGGCTGAGGGGGTTGAGGACTTACCACTTACCAGTCCCAAGCTAGGGTAAACTGGAGGCAGAGCAGGAGGTAAGGATGGAGGGAAGCACTCGTGAAAAGCTTGGTGTCTTGGGAAACCAGGACTGGAAGATCCTCGGGTGGTTGAACAGACTGGCCCTTCCTCCCTCCCACCTCATGTGCCTTGAGCAGGAGCTGCTGGCTCCAGCGCTGGCTGCGAGAACTCGGCCAAGCAGCCTCCGTGGGCATCCCGCAGTCCTCGTCAGCCCTGGGCGTGCCATCCGTCGTGCTGGGCTAGCTGCGTCTGCTCCTGGTCAGCTCCCAGTTTCTCCCACCCCACAGGCAAGCTCCTTTGCCTGAGGAGATGGAGCCACCCCATCGGCACCTCTGTCTACACTGTCTACGGTGCAACCTCGAGGATTCATGCGGCGTTTGCTTGTTGGATCTTGACTGTGCAAGTCCATGGGGCCAGACAGGCTGCAGCCTGGGGAGAACTGGCTGATGCTCTTGCAGAGCTGCTCTCTATCAGCTTTGAAAAGTCACGGTGACTGAGGGAAAGCTGTCGTGACTGGAGGGAAGCAAGTTTTGCACCAGTGTCAAAAAAGGCTCAGTGTCGCAATAGAGACGGACACGACAAACATCAGATTGTGTGAAATGACCAAAATGGCTGCAAAAGCACCTTTATTGTTCTAACAAGCCTTTTTATAACCTCCTTCAAAGTAGGTGTTCATACAGGATTGGTTTACTTCAGTAACTAACAGTTCACGATTGGGTGATAGTTTCTCGCCTGAATCGTCAGGACAGTTCTTCTTATCTTAGTTCTCTAATCTTGTTTCCATGGCACTTCTCAGGACTTTCTGGCCTCTCATGGATACGCTGGAATCTCGTCAAGGTTAAATTCTTCTTCAGTTAGACTAGAGGCAGACCCGCTGCCTCCCCCGACAGGTCAGGATGACCCCGGCAGCGCCAGGTCAACCAGCTTCCCTTCAGTCCCCAGGAAAAAACATGGAATGAGTCCTTTTAGAAGGCATGGCAGGTGGAGAAGAAGGTGGGGAACAGTCAGCGTGGAGTTATTGTCTGAAAAATGCGATTGTTTTCTGTGATAAGATGGTGAGGTTTGATCAGGGCAGAGCAGTGGATGACATTTACCTTGCCTTCAGCGAGGCTTTCAGTGCTGCGAAGGCATCCGTTTCCAGGAACGCAGTTCACTGAAATATTGATGCCTCTGCTGCGTCGGCCAAACGTTTGATTCTCTTTATAAATCAATGACAGAAATAGGAACTTATCTGGAATAACTGGAACCCTCTGTCCATTGCTCACAGATGAAGATGGGATGGCTAATACAATTTACATGCTTCAGTTTATACATCTAAAATTAAGTGATGTGAATCCCAGTTCATGTGATTTCCTAACAGAACATGCTAGCATTCATCCTCTACTTGAAATCGCTTTGTAGCTGGGCAAAGTAGTTTTATACATTTATTCTCCAAACACAGAGGGCCAAGCTGCTAACAATTTCAGCCAAAAGCTCCCCCGTCATGCCAGAAGAGCTGGATGTCAGCAGCTGTGTTTTTTGTGCTGTGTAGACAGGATGTTGAAATCCACATCGAGTACGCAGTGACTCCTTTCTTCACTCAGCACTATGCAGTCATACTTCTCATATCACAATTAATGATCAGATGCATAACAAAAAGGGCTTAACTCAATTGCCCACACATAAGTGTGCAGAGACATTTAAGGTGCTTTGAGGGTTCTCCCTTCTCTCCAACTGCTACTCAGTAAGGTTGATGATAGGATGAAGACACCCAATAGGTCTCGTGTGACGTGTGGCAGACTTGTGTGGACATCTCGGACACCTGAGGGTACCTCATGTGGCACCAGATGCCAATGAATGGTGTCCAAATGCGTCACTGTGGGCTGAGCGCCCAAGCTCCTGCTCCAGCTAACGCTCAGTACTTCAGATGGTGACAGGTCTTACTCGAAATAGCCACCATGGCGTAGCCAGTGGCTGCTTTCTAAGCCCAACTTCACCCTTTCCCCAGGGGACCCTGACAGCTTTTGCCCTACAATGGGCATTTTGGGGTGCCGACCCCGTACGCCTGCGCAGGGCCGTGTGCTGGGATATCTGCCCTGTGCTTTGCTCGGGTGCAGGCGGGGCCCCGGTGAGGCCCCGAGCCCTGCGATTTCCCCAGTCCAGGACACCTGCCTGGGCCTGAGGGCAGTGGGGGACTGCTCTTCCCCTGGTCCTCTCAAACAGAGAGCTGCTTCAGCAGCTGCTAGAAGAGATCTGTCTACAGATAAATGCATTGATATGGCTAGCAGTTACATCTTACAGAGAGATGAACAGAAGCGAAAGCTATCCACTTGGCTTTTGGTCCCTGCATCATCTTCATAGAAGACTGGTAGGTCTCCCAAACGTGTTGCTATCACAACTCCCCTCAACTGCCCACACAGAGAGCCTTGGGTCCCCTTTGGGGAGAGCCCAACAGCCTAAAGATAACATTTCCCCTACTAAGCAGCTGTCCTTTTTCATTTAGCAACCATTAACCTCCAAGCGTGGTGGCATGAACAACGCTGCTTTTGCTGGAATGACTTTCACATGTGTGTGTGCCACATCGGCTTGGCTGATTCACATCTGGGATCCCCCTTCCTTTTCCATTTGTGACTCCACAAGGGGAGCACCCCTGCACCCCGAGCTCAGCAAGTGCTGGATGAACCGCTCCCACTTCTCATCTCAGTGGGGCGGAAGGGTTTGAAGGTGCTTCTTCAACAGGTGAGTCTTGCAGGGGGCTGGGTTGGGACGTCCATGAACTCAAAGCGGGGGGATGTAGATTTGAAGCTGGATGGACGAGCAGGCCCCACCTGTACCTACCTGGCACCACAGCAGCACCTCAAGCACCCGAGGGCTGCGGTTCATGGGGGAGAGCTTTTGGGAGGGCCACCAAGGCTCCCACTGCTGCGCACCCATGCTCTCCACCAGCTGGCATGGCTCTATGCAATCCGAAGCAGAAGCACGGCTGCACGTCGCCTGGAGGGCTGAGGCAACTCCGTGCCAGTTTCAGGTTTGCTTCATGTGCTGCCAGGTCATTAAGGGCTGTAATTAGCCAGGGTGCAGCGGCTCCTTCCAAGGCGGCTGGGCTGGCCGTGCAGTGGGAAGGCTGGGAAGCCTGGCTTTGCTCAGCCCCAGGCTTCTGATCTCCACAGCGGGAACGCCCGAGTCCTGATCCTCCATCTCCTAATGCCGGTGTCTTCCCCGGGGGAGCAGACGGGGACCTCGCCCCGCGGCGTCGGGACACACTCAGGGGCTCAAGTAGCCTCAGAAGAAAAGCTGCTCTCTGTCTGAGAGCTCAGGGCCGCTCACCCTGCCTTCCCTGCTCAAGGCCCCGAGCGACAGGAGGCCCAGGACCCGCGCAGGGACCCGCAGGCCTCGGCCCAGGCCTGGCTCGGCCTCGACGCCCCTCGCCGGAGCCCGCGGGGTCCCGCCCTCCCGGCCGGGGGGGGCGCTGTCCCCGCAGCGGCCGCAAAGCACGCTGGGAGTTGTAGTCCTCGCCCTCAGCGCAGGGCCCCCGCTCCCGGCCGCGCCTCGCCGCCTCCCTCCCCGCTTCCGCCGGCCCCTCGCCCCGCCGCGGGACCCCGCCGGGCGCGTCCCGGCCCCGAACCACCGCTCCCGGCGCGCCCCGCTCGGCCACCGCCTTCCGCTTCCTCCGCGCGGCGCCCCTCGGGGCTTGTAGTCCCCCCGTGCTATTCACGACGGCCTCTGCGCTGTTTCCGTGCCGTAGCGCCCGGAGGCCGGGATGGGGCGCTACGCCACGGCGGCGGCGTAAGGGCGGGCTCAGGGACTCCGGGGCAGGCCGGGCCGGCGGCGGAGCGGGAGGAAGGCGCCGGCGGAGCGGCCGGGCGCCGCGGCGGGCGGGCGGGAGGGAGGGGGTGGAAGTTGCTCTGCCCGGGGGAAAGTGCGGGGCCGGGGTGGGACGCGAGCAGCAGCGCGGCCGCCTCCATCCCCAGGTAAGCAGCGGCGGGGGGTGGCGGGGGCCTCCGGGAGCGCGGGGGAGGCGGGAACGGGCCGCCGGGGCCTCCCGCCGCAGCCCCTCGGGCCGCGGCTCCCACCAGCGGTGCCGGGTTAGCGCTCTCCCGGCCGGAGCCTCCGGCTGGGCCCCGACCTCCCCCGGGCCGCCCCGCACCACCTGTTGCCGGTGGGCCCGAGCCCGGCTGCCCGGGGGGGGGGGGGGGCGGCGGGAGCCGGGCCTGGAGGCCGGGGTGGGGGGGTCCTGCTGGTGGGGCAAGCCGGGGAGTCGGGAATCCTGCCTCGGGGGTCTGCGGCTGTTTGGGTGCCTTACGTGGGGTTTGTGAGGTGACCTGAGGGCTGCGGCTGCCCTCCTCGTACCTCAGCCCGGCCACACGCCCCGAAGGGGGTTTTAACGAACTTGAGAGTCCGTGGGGAGGAGGAGGCGGCTCGGTGAATCCCTGCTCTGCAATGCCTTACCTGCCTGCGCCGAGCCCTTGCAGCGCGTTCTGCTCATGGTACAGGCAGATCGAACCTCCCGGTTCTCCTCTCGGGCAGGTAAACCTCGCGTATGGCAGTTAACGGGCACGGTACTGCTGAGTGCCGGCCGGGGCTGGACCACGGCAGAGCCCCCGAGAGAAGCAGAGACGCCTGTCCTTCAGGTCTGCACTCTAACCTCCAGGTTGGAAACCCATCTGCTGGGGGCTAAGCAGGGTTTTGTGCAGAGTTTCTAAAGCATTGCGAGTTTGCCCTTTGGAATTGGTTGGCTGGCACTTAAGCTTGGGTCTTTGAAGCGTCCTAAGGCTGTTCGGGCCCCAGTGCCTCATCAAGACCCCTGGATTTTACTGCACGTCAGCTCAGCTGCAGTTGTAAGCGTGTCAGCCTCCAGATGCTGGATGCAGAAGTCTGTTACAGTGGATGGAAAAGGCTTTGTACACTGGCTAGCCTCTCCATTTTCTGAGCAGCTCTCCTCTCCCTGTGCCTGCTTCTGGGGTACATCCCTTCCCTCCCAAGCATCAAGAAACAAATGTTTTGGGGTGGTCATCTGGTGAACTGTTGGCGGAGATCAAATAAAGTGCACGTTGTATTTGAAATGTCATATTATTTCCTCCGAGCGTTTTTTCAGATCGAAATCTCAGCTGGTGCTCAGTGCTCCGTGGGCCTTCAGGCCCAGGATGCGGATGGGTGGTTTTTCATGGTCGGATGGAAGGTTATCTGAGAAGTGCTTACTGTACGTGGCCTGGGGTGTTCGTGCACAGACGGTGGTGCGCTGCCGTGGGTCAGTCAGGAGGTAATGGAGACCAGGAGATGTGTTTAGAGGAAGCTGAGGTGGAGGTGAGCGGTGCAGAGCACAGCTGCTGGAGATAGGCTGCAGATCCCAGACTGTGGCCCTTGCTGATGTGAACACAGAGATCTTGCCATACTTTGCACATTGTCACCTGGGACCCGTGGGGACTTGTGCTTCAGGGTTGTACTCTGTGAGCTGCCACCTTTCCTAACCTGGAGTGGACCTGTGGTGGGAGTGCAGCCCAGTGGCAGACTGGCCTCCTGCGATGCTGTGAGTCTGCCAGTGGCTTTTGCGTGGCCATTTCTTGAGACTCGTTGCCAGACTGGCTTATGCCCATGAGTGAACCAGAGCAGGACTGAGCACTGCCTGAGGAACGAGCTGCGGTAGCATAACATGTGTCAGAGAGGCATGATTCAAATTACCATGGTTTTATGTACGTGGGGATATTAACTAGTTTAAAGTTGCATCAGCTTCTGTTTGTGTCCAAGACTTTTAACAGTTGAAGGCAGAAGGCAAGACCCAACATTGCTCCTTTCCCCGGGTGGGGTTGGAGGGCTGGAGAGGCCTTTGAAGGTTTGATGTGACTTGCTGTGTTTGCTAAGCCGTATTGCTTTGGCAGGAAAGAAAGCAGCCTCCTTCAGCCTGATGACTTGGTGCATAAGGGAAGCTCAGGCGTGGGCCAGGTATAATGTCTTTTGAATCGGAATAAATATTGGAAAACAAACCAAAACTGCTAAAGTTGCACATAAAAAAGGTCGGGCGTCCTGCCCAGGCTTGGAGCTGTCTCACAGTAGCAGAAGGGCTGGGTGACCCTGTGGAGGGGCCTGGTTGCCCTAAGATGCACCGATTATCCCGCCGCTCTCCTGGGCTTCCGCGGGCCACCCTTTATCTTTTCTCTGAATACCGCTGGCTTTGCAGAGGGAAATGACCTGAGTCCTGGTGTTACCTCAGCCAGCTGAGCACGATTGGTTTTATCTTGTGGAAAATACGCTGCTTTCTGCCATGGTGGAGGTTTTGTGGGAGCTTGCCAAGTTTGCAGCAGTTGCATGTGAGACCTAGAGAGAGACCCGGCCAGTCCCCGGGCCGGCGTGTGCGGACGCGGCTGTGCTGATCTCCGCTGGCGGGGACACCATCTGCTCTCAGGTGAGATGCAAGTGGGAGAAATGCTTTTTTCCTTCCGTCATCCTGCTTTGTCTGAAGCCAGGCTTTTGCTCGATTCTGGGTTCGTTCTGACCCTTTCTGCGAGCAGAAGGGTCTGGGAAGGAACTGATCCTCTGGCATTTCTCCAAGTGAGGGTCCTTATGAAACAGGGAGAGGCTGGAGTGAAGGGCTGTGCATGCCTGTGGTCAGACCTGGGGGCAGGCAGAGAGGAAGCTGATTTGGAAATCGTCTGTCAGAGCTCGGTGTCCTGCCAAGATGGCTCTCTCCTAGTGCACAGTGCTGGGGGGAAACATGGGAACAGCCAATTTGCTGGAACTTCGGGTTCTGAGAAAGGTCATATACAGTGTAGCCGTGGGAACGCTGCTTATGCAGGTGGGACAGGTGAGTCAGTGGCTTCCCCCTCGTTTTCTGTCATAATCCCACTCTTCAGAGTGAGACGTGCTGTCTGCCTGCTCCCCAGAAGCCTCCTGGTTCTGCCTGCGTTTGCCTCAACCTCGCTGGTTGCTGTTGGACCCTGCCTGAGTCTGCAGCCCTTTCCACGCCAGCGTCACTGAGCCGGGCAGGGAGGAGCAGGCTACTACCGAATTTCTGTCGGGCTGTCATTGCTATTTGGGGTGTTGTCGTTTGCCCTGCGTTTAGCAATGGCAGCTGAGGAAGCCAAAGGAGGCAGAAGGGCTGTTGCCTGTGCACGAGAAGCAAATTTAACTCTTGCCTTCACAGCTCCCTTCCCTGTGTGTTGGCAACGCTCAGGTTGGCTGATAGGAAATGCCAGTGATGTTCCCAAAATTTACTTGTGTTTCGTTGCTTAAAAGATGAGGAGGGTTTTTGTGTGTGCCATTTCCTCTTGCTCTGGAAAAAAATTCTGCTGCCCTAGTGCCTGGGCAGAAGGGAGAAGGGGGAGCCCTGGGAAGGAAATAAGATCCAAAGAAATGTGTCACCAGCAGAAAGAGCAATTGTTTTCCTGCATTTACATTGCAGAGCGTCGTCCTGTTCAGGCAGCCGATTTTTGACAGCCAAGATAATACATTTATATTGATGTAATTAGCGGGACATGGAGTTTGCTGAATGGCTTGGGGGCAGCATGATTTTCAGTCTAACTCCAGCAAATAGATCAGGGAGGATTAGAATGCTGTCGTGGGTTGCTAGAATTGGCCCTTTGGGTTTCTGGAGGTTGAGTACATTACTGCTGATATTTCCTATTGTGCTGTACCCTGCCTAGTTGAAAAGAAAATAACTTGAGGGAACATGGGGCTATTTTTGCCAGCTTGAGATGATCAAGTTTGATTTCTAAAAACTGAAGCCGAGTCTTTAGGCTTGCACATTAAAAACAGTATTGGAACCATATCTCTGTTCCTCTACAAATGCATGCCTCTGCACTTTGCCAGTGGTGTAAACTCTAATGTGTGTTCATAAAAAAAGAAATAGCTTTTCTGTTCCTGCAGTGCAGCCCCTTTTGTAGAAAGCCAGGGCGCTCACTAAATGCTGTGGGCCTGAACGCTGTCAGCATTAGAGGAGGGTGGCGGTTGCACTGTGTCAGGGAGGTCAAGCTGGCCTCTCGCCCCAGTCCTGGGATCAGCAGCCCTTGCCAAAGCTGCAGGGTTATCAATACACATTTGCGTTGGTAAAATAGAGACCAAGACCTTACAAAAAGCTGGCGTCCTCCTCCAGTGATGTTGCCCAGCTGCATCTAACGTGGCACTTCCAGTGGCACCGAAGTTTTCCCCTTCTGTGTCTTGTTCCCCGCGCCAGCCCAGATGATTTTGGTTTACTGAGGACTGAGGATATCACAGGCAGCTTCCCAGTTTGCGTTGTTTTTTGTTCCTCTGAGAGCAGAAGATCCTTCTGCTGCTGTAACAAAAAGGTTTGCAGAGAAGTTAACTTTCAGACAGCTTCGCTGGGTAGCAAGTTAACTCCCCCGTGTTTGTGCTGGTGTGTGGATGTGGGAATGCGGCACAAGGCTCTTTGCGTGCTGGGCTGTGTCCTCCCCACCATGGCAGCCCCGCTCTCCAGAGGGGCTGCAGCACTGAGGTGGTCGAAGTCTTGCTCTCCAGCTTGTCCGTTTTGGTCACCCACCTGCAAGACTCAGGTCAGGCCAGCAGGCAGAGCTCAGGCAGTCCTTGAAATTGCAGCGCTGCCAAAAGGCTTTATTTTAAGCTGCTGGGTGTTAAGCGGTTTCTCTTCCTAACCCATGTGTATGCGAACACGTCTGCTGCAAGAAAAATGACATGGTGTCACATAGACTGATGTAGGCATTTGGGGGGTACTCTGTCCTCTGGTGTTTGTCTCACTCTCTCTTTAGCTCTTGTAAATCTTAAGCCTTTCCAGTGGGCGGGAGCGGCTCGACTCTGAGTGCCTTGAAGATGCCGTGGGCCTGGAGTTCCCGACGTAGCCAGTGCTGTACAGCCCGTTGGGCTAAAAGGGTCAGGGCGGTCCTTCTGAACGTTAATCAGTCCCTTATTTACTTTTTACTGCTCTGCGAGTGGTGTCTCTTGCCTGCTCCATAACATTCTCCATTTGCTGGTTTGATTCCATTTAGCAGCACGTGTCCAGGTGTTCACCACAGGTTGTCTTTTTCCCACTGCCTGGAAATCTCAGTGGTGCAGAGTGCGGGAAGAGAAAAGCTCTTTGTGAATTCACCATAACCTACCCCAGGGGCATCACGCTGCACCTGGTGGCGTGGCTGTGGGGAGAGTGGGCAGGGTGGTGGGGGCAGAACTGGGTCTGTTGCTCTTGCGTGCTTCTGACATGCTCCCAAAGAGGCTCAGCGATCACATTGTTTGGGTTGAATCCTTATTTGCCTTTTTCCCCCCTCTCCAATCTAAAATAAAGAAAGTGATAGCGTGCTGGTGAGCCAGTTATGGACAAGGGTTCTTGTTGCCTCCATCTGGTAAAAGCCTGTCCCAAAGGAGACGGCACTTTCACGAGTATGAATTTCATTAAAACAGGTTGTTTTGAGAGCAGAGAATGTGAAGGGGGAAGGGGAAATGTCTTGGGGGAGGGACGTTTGCCAAGGCAGGTATTCAAACGTCATGCATTCTGGGGTGGGATGGGCACATTTGACATAATCAGAGGAATTTTTACTTTTGAATTTTCAGTGGATGTTAACTGCTAACGATGTCCTGGCCATGTGGAGTAATTAACATCTGTTTCTGTATTTGAACATTCAGGCAGTGTGCCTCTCCAGACATCCCTGCGTTCACATCCAGACCCCTTGGGAGATCCTGCCCTGTTGCTAATTGTCGAGAGCTGTCCAGAATCCTTATCGTTAAGATCCTGCGGTGCTGGTGAGGTGTTGCGTTACCTGGTACGACGACAGCTCTCACCAGAATGCTAAGCAGCAGCCGCCGTCAGAGAGAGTAAGGCCAGTGGTGGGAATGGAACTATCAAATCACCGCCAAAGGTCCTGAAACAACAAGTGAAGAATCTGAGTTGACCCACAAGCAGACCGGTTCCTGTCTCCAGGTGGGACTGAGCTCCATCCCGTTGTCAGCCGGATGCCGTGGGATGCACAAATCCTTCCGAGAGCTGTAGCTCAAGTGAATGCTGATTGAGTGACCTAAAATGTGAGGTTGGTTGCATGTGCTGTGGTGCGATGCTGATCAGCCCAGAGTCTCAGCAGCCGTTTTTTCTTACGTGCCTTTCTTTCCTCTCTGTTCACCAGCCTGGTGCAGCGGCCGCTCCGTCTAGCAGACTTGGTGTGCTACTCGTGGCTCTGAGCAGAGACATCTAGCATGCTTCTCCAACTGGGCTGCTCAGCTGGTGCCAGCAGCAGCCGTTCCATTCCAGGGACACCAGGCTGACTTCACACCAACTGGGCGTTGGACCTGCAGAGCAGAAACCGTGTTGGGTGAGAGGCTTTTCTGACTGCAGTTGGCTCTGTGCTGGGCTGGGAAGGGCTGAAAGGAAAAAGACTTTTTCTCCTCTGGTTTGTAAGCACAGGTACCCCGCTTCTTGTCTCCCATGCCTCTCGTTCTTGTCTTTCTTCCTTGTTTTGATTTCTTCTTTTGAGTGTTCTCCTCTCCTCGCTGTGTGAAGGCCACGTGCTCTTACGGGTGGGGATACGGGCGTCCTCTGGTTTTCTCATGGTGAAGAAGAAGCTGTGAGAGTGGAAGAGAAAATGTGGGGTCTTCCAGGACCTTGCAGTCTTAAGCTGTGGAAACTGCATGGCTGTCCCAGGCTGTGTTTGAGGCAGTGCAAGGGCAGGGAAATAAATTATTCTAAGAAACTCTGCATTGCTTTGCCTGCAATAACCACAGTGCCGTGGTAGTTCCCAGCCCAGGGCTGGGACAGAGAGGTGACTGTGTTGTACCTTCTGTGGCTGGGCTGCTTTCAGCCTGGCAATTCAGAGTCTGTGCTGCAGAGACGGGAGGAGCTGGTGGGAAGCCAGTCTGAGGTTGTACCTTCAGGATACGCTGCAGTGTCCACTACAGGAGAGCATCTGGTGGTGTTGTCCTTGTGTTCAAACGAGCCAGGCTGACGTGGCCTTATCCAGGCCAAGGCTTTGAATTAATCGAATGGACACTAGCGTGCCATGTGTTGGCTGATCTGGTTTGCCTGGATGCTTCTGGGCTAGCTGAAGTCTCTGTGTGACATTGGTGTCCAGCCTCAGCAGAAGGTCTGCAGGAATCTCTCACAGTTCAGGGTCAACTGAAGCCAGGCCATGAGCACTCCGGTCTTTGAGCGGTGACTGTCACCAGGCCGGTGTCGGCTGAGATCTGCGCCATGGCTAGCTCTCAACTGTGGGAGGGATGAAGTAACGTTCCTTCTCTTGGATCAATTTTGGTGCAACCTTGGAGTGTCTTGTGAATGCTACTGCAGGTGCGCGGAGCCCTTGTTCCCGTTGCCTGACCTTGCCGTGCAGGGTGCAAGCAGAGCCTGGTGGAGGGAAGGTTGGGGGTCCGTAGCGCCGCATGAGACTGAGGCAGCTGGATATGTCTTGCAAAGCATTTGAGAGTGTCTCCTGTAACCTGATCTCCTCTCCAGCTGCCTGTGTGGGTTACTGTGGGTTCAGGGTGCAGCCAGCTGGTCTTGGTTAAGAGGCCCGCTCCGTCACTGTGCGGGGAGGGATGTTGGATGGCCCGTTAGGGCTGGCTTTGCTGTAGCAAAGGCAGCTTCTTACTCAAAGCATCTGCATTATGTTTCATCCCTTGCAGAGCACAGCATTTTCCTCATGTGATCATTATATTTGTTCAAATAACTGCTCTCATGGGCAAATATTGCTTAAGGCATTGTGTAATTGAACACATCCTCCAGTTTCAGCTGTACTGGTGTGGCTGAAGAGGAGCCGCTTGTGATGGAGACAGTAAGCCAGTGTAGCTACTCTGGTGAGGAAAGGGTAGTGTCATAGTGGTGTCAGGCCCTGTCGTATCTCTGTCACTTCAGTTGTACCAAGTGTTGTTCCAGTCATATAGTTTCAATTACAATATCATCTTCTAACAGAAATAATGGCATGGCTACGACATTGGTGTGTGGAAGGATTCATGTGTTTTTCAGGATGGCCCAGGACAGAGTACAGGTATAATCTGGAGGTGGAGAGGGGTGAGCAGTAATGTGATCCTTCTCCATTAGGTTACCACACTGAGCTGTGCTAGAAGAGGAGATATCTTCTTGCCCCCTCTGGGTTTCACTTTCCCTGTCCCACCTCCCCTGTGCTCTCCTGGTTCCCTGTGCTCACAGAGAAGGCAGCAGCCTCTCGTGCCGTTCTCGGTGATTCTCATGCTTTTATCTCCCGGTTGTTTCTGATGGAAATGCCAAATGCCACTGTTGTCTGTTAGGCGTATCTTACCTCTGCGCTTGCCTGAGGCACAGCCAGAGACATGGTGGTTTAAATCTAGGCCAGTTGGTTGGAAATTGGGACATGGTGTTTGATTGAAGCTGGGAAAGTCCAAATTGCATACAAATGGCAGAAGGAGGCACCCAGGTACTGCTGCCCCTGTGAAAAGAGCCCTTGTGACTCTGGACAGGGCAGTGTGGTGAAGGCTGGGAGCTGTCTCTAGCAAGGGATGCAGCTGGATGTGGCTTGGATGAATCACATATTTACTGTCTGTCTGATCTGTGTTAGAATTAAAGCTGTGGCTGGAGTTTCTGGGGACAGTGTTCTCAGGGGACATCTCCTCCATCTCCTGTCTCTGAGACTTTGCTTTCCAAGTCTGTGCCTGGGTTTTCACTGGCTGTGAGACTCCACTTCTTGCTCCAACTCTCTTACCCTCCCTTCTGCAGTGGCCAGCTCTTCATCTGCTTATCTGTCAGCTTAGCATGATCTGAAGATACAATCCCTGATGTCCTTTTGGGTATGACCTCGTGTGTGTGCTATGCCTGGGCACCTATGGCCCTCTACGAATTCAGCTTGTTGAATGATTGGGAGGAACTTCATGGGTCATCAAGTCCAGTTCCCTACTGCTGATGGCAGTCATCTTGTGCAGGTCATGAACTTGTCCAGGAACTAATTGTTGGAACTAACTCTGTGCTTTTTTTTCCCAGTGCTTCTGGAGCAGCTGGTCCAGAGATCTGCTCTTTGAAAGGTTAGAAACCCTCCTCTGACTTCCAGTATCCAGTTTTCCTGGGCTGGTTTATTGTACTTGTGCCATCGCAGAGTGTCGTCTTGCAGATGAGAGATGACTTGCAAATTTTTTCCCTTCCCTGGTTCGCTGTGACCTTTATGTCCCGCACCAGTCATGGCTCTTGATGCAGATTTGTCTTGAGAAATGTGTTGAAAGCTACTTTGTTCTTCCATTGCTTCTTTTTGGGAGCTTGGTTTTGCTGGGCCCATTTATTTTCGTGTTGTGCTTTTGAGTGTTTTGAGTGCAGGTGGAGTTCTGAGCTGCACAGTTTGTGAATGTTAGCAAGTACAGAAGAGCACTTTTTGCGCTACTGTCACTTCTTTTTTAATGTTTGTCCTTGCTACTTGTGCCATCTTGCCCCTTCAGGAGGGAGAGATGTTGTCAGAAACAGTTGAATCAAGGTGAACCTGATAAAGCAATGTATTGAAGAGCCAGTGCCTGGCTCTTATTCGTGGCTCTTATTCATGTTTATCTCTAGCTGTGAATGTGCAATAACAACAGTTCTGTTCTGCACAGGCTGGCACAGCCTCAGACAGGAAGATCTGCTGTTTACTAATCAACACTCTGCTGTAAGTGAGAAAGGGGAAAAAAATGTTTTATTGCTGCTGGGTAACCCAGAGTGTAGTTAAACCTTTCTGGAAAAAAGAGGAAACTAAGAGCACATGTGTTACTCAAGATGCATTTTCCTGGCAAGGGTCCCGTGTGTGTGTTCTTCCTGCAAAGCATCCCCGCTCATTCTACTTCCCATTAAATCTATAGCATATTGGTAGCAGGCAAGTAAAAGCTTCCTGTTTTTATAATGCAACTGGTCTCAGCAGGCAGTCTGTCGAGGTGATTTTTCAGCCTGGCATGTTTTGTAGCTGGGGCAGTCTGTGGGCTGAGTAGGATGACAGGACTCTGCTACAAGGATTATAAACACAGGGAGGAAAAGATCTAGAAATTAGATCTGCTGGTAAAGCTTCCCCAGATTGGATGCTGTGGCTTGTCTTGTTTTGTTTCTTCCCCTTGTCTTTCTTTCTGTGGCATTACCGCGATGTTGCTAATGAGTTGAACCATGCCAGCCCACACACGCTTTTGTTAACACTGCACTCGAAAGTCAGCCACAATTGGCTAGTAAACTGGAGGATACAAGCGGCTTGTTGCACTTCATTGAAGCAATGTTAATTGACTTAATAGAGCACTAGGGTTTTAGAGATTTGGTTGTGGGTTGTTTTGTTTTGTGGGTTTTTTTTTTAAATACGTGTACATTCAGGGCAGTGCCTTTGTTGTCATTTTCATGCTTATTCAGAAAAGGACCTTCCTGCTCTTCAGTTGTCAATGGAGACAGGTTTTGAAGTTAACCCTTATCTTGAAGAAACTTCCTGTTGACTGCTTCTCCCTCTTTTTCTCCCTGTAGTTTGTAATTAAGATGTTGATTGTCCTTTCAAATCTGTATAATCCCCTCTCTCAAAGTGACCCTGATAAATTTCCAGTAGCTCACTGGATAATCTATCACTGGTTTATAGCGTCCTGTGCAAGGGAGAAGAGGAAACTTTTTTCAGACTTTGATGCTAGTTGCTTTGTGGCTAAGCTGGCTCTACAATAAATCTACTTTTCCTATCAATCTTTCACTTCAGGCTTTGGACACCTCTTCCTCTGCCTGCATACTTATGAAGAGTCAGTGCTGGGCATTAAATGCAGCTCAGCCCCACTCAGCTGCTGTGTATGAGTTTCTTCTGTGTTAAAGTTGAGCCAGAACCAGTTTCAAGGCAGCTGAAAGAAGGTAAAGATCCTCAAGCTTGCCTTTGCATGTTAATGTCTGTGGCCAGAAAGATGTGCTGCTGTTCTGGACTTTGCTAAAGCGTAGCATGAGGCGTAAGGTCCTGTTCTGTGCTGGTCTAGAACTCCAGGTTAAATTATCTTGTTACCTCATTAACAGCCCATCTGGCAATCTGTTTCCAGGCAGCTGATTTCATCTAATGATTTCTCAGCAAGTAGCGTACCAATCTTGCTTCTCACTGTGATGTGGAAAATAGCTGATTTGCAGTGTCCAGTCCCCTAGATTTCCTCTAAGGTCAGAACGTCTGACTCACCTCTCTCTCAGCCCTGCAGCCCCATAACAAACATTTGGGTGGGTTTGTTTTACCCTTCTCTCCATTTATCCTGTCCTCCCATTTGCGGTGCTTGTGCACTGCCTGTCATCCTAGTGCCTTGCGAACCTGAAGACTTCTTGGCCCTGGGAGGTAAGGCAGTGCTTTCTGAGTCACAGGACTATGCCCCGAGTCACACGGGAAGCTCCGTGGTAGAGCACGAGGGTTGAAAAAGCCTCCTACGTTCCAGTTGAGTGTGCCAACCGCTGGCCCGTCCTTCCTGTTATACCTATGCCTCAGTCTGTCCCTGGAGGTACCTTCCCACCCCTCCCTGCCAGAAGCTTTGCACGGAACTGGAATTTGTTCACACCTTAATTTCTTGCCAAGACTGCAGCACTTAGGCTGCCTTGTAGTGCTGGCTTGGCAGGTGAGGGCAGAAATAAAGAGCAGCAAAACTTTGTTTCTTGTCACCAAGACAACAACTTTGTGCAAGACACCTGCTCAGCATGGAGCATTCCAGTTTGCTTGGCTGCTTTGCAACAGCGGTCCCACAGGTGATGACAGGAGCTCTTGCTGCACTTGAGCCGTAGAGTTCTCTTTGGGTTGGTGATTAGCATCTTGGACTTCAATCTGTACTGCCTCTGTCTGAGGTGGATGTCTTGTTGCTTGCCTGCTCTTTTCCCGCTGGCCTTGTGAAGAAGAGGGATGCTTCACCCTTCCTCCCCTGGGGTTATGTCTTTTATCAGGGTCATTTCAGCCTGGTAAATATAAGTCATGCTCTGCTTGGTGCTGGTACCTGGCTTTGCACATCCTCGGGTTCCGCCACCCTGCCTTGTGGAGCTGGGAGCCTGCCTGTGTATCCCTTGCTGTGCACACAAATGCTTGAGCTTCTTTTCCTTGGTTGGTTGGCATGACACACCATCAGGCCTCTTCTCTACATCCTTCTGTAGTTATCCCATGCCTGACCTCCTCTGCGACTTTATAACTTTCTTACACGGACGTGTCTTGTGCTGTGTACCTTACCCACCCCTTCACACTGTTCCTGCTTACCCTGGACCCCGTGAGCGTGTGCCTCCCTTCGTGGTAGGTGGGGAGATCTCCTGCTGTGTGTGGTGGCCAGACTGTTAGAGGGCCAAGAGCTGACCATGTCTCCATGATGTATGAAGTGGTCTCCTCCAGCTTGATGCCCCAAGTCAGCCACACTCCTCCAGCTGCACTCATCTGCCCCTGAACTATTTTGTGTTTGGGATGTGCGAGTCACATCCTGCAGTCCCCTGAGAGGAGGCTGCTACTGCCAGGGCTCTGTGTGGGGACTGGACATTCAAAGCTCTTCAGGAACCTTTTTTTTCTCCCTGCAAGCAGCAGGTTGCACATGAGTGAGAGTATAGAGCTCTTCCTTTGCTGTTGAGGGTGGTACCAGATCCCAGCTCATCTTAGCCAGCCACCTGGCAGGGGAGTTTGCACACCAGAAGGAGGAGGAGGGCTGGTACTTGCAGCTTCAATCCTAGAAGAAAGTCTCCTGCTGTGTGGCTTCCTCTGGGCACAGCTTTGAGGGATGGTGTGCCTTCTCCTGGGCCAGCTGCTGCCCCAGCACCTCAGACGAGCTGTCTGGTGTGCGGGGTGGCTGTGTTTTCATCCCTGGATCTTCTCTGGGGCGAGGGAGTAGCTCAGAGGTGACTTTATTTATAGGTTGGGGGAGTGGAGGAATTAATGCAGTGACAAAGTCTTGTCCCTGAGTCTTGGAGGCTGAGAAGCAAGAGAGGTTGGAAAACTCAGGCAGGAGCTAAGCTGGCTTTTGCTGAATGGATGAATAAATTAATAAGAGAAGGAATGTATGGGGTATCCCTTCACGAGGAAGAGGCTTCTTCACATGGGACCAACTGGGGTGAGTCTGTCTTACTGGTTTCCTCAGCGGGCTGGAGCAGCTCCAGGGTCCTCTGTCTCTTCTTCCTGCTGCGTGCCAAAGGGAAGAGCTTGGGGCTGATCCGAGGAGGATCCTTGGAAAAGTTGATCCTGCAACTTCCTAGATACGTTAAAACACATGAGCTAGTTCCCTTTTTTCATTTTTTGCTCTCTTCAGAGCCAAAACCTGCTTTGAAGCCGGAGGGAAGGAAAGGGGGTTGGGCAGACCCAGCTCCCCACCCTTCCTGCCTACTTCACTTTGGGTGACAGAAGAGCTGGGGCCCAAAGGGTCAGCACTGCTGACTGGTGGTGAGGAATAGGATTTATCTGGAAGCATCCGGGTGATTGCTCTGCTGTCTCGGCAGCAGGAGGAACCTCCATGGGAAAGCTTTGCCATCCTGAGCTCCCTGGAAGTGCCTGCTGCTCAGGGTGCTGGTGGGGCAGTTTGAGGAAGGGTCTGCATCACATACAACAGAGCAGGGTAAGTGGGTGCGAGTGGCTTGGGGGTGGATAGCTCAAATCTGGTTTTATTTTGGGAGCAGTTAAACAGAGTCAGTTGAAACCCAGTAATTATTGCAGCTGCAAGGGGCAAAAAAACAAAATCCAAACTCAGCATCTTGCTAAGGTGCTTAACTGTTAATTTCCATGAGTGAGATCCACCCTTCTCAAGACACTTCAATCTGTTCACATTGTTGCTTCCTCTCCTGATTAGATAGGTGGAAGCAGTGCTTTATTAATTAGGAGGAAATTCCTGCTCCCTCCTGCCAAGGCAGAGGAGCTCTTGGCATTTTGCTCCCCTGTTCCGCAGCTGAAGCCTCCCCTGTTCAGCACGGGCGATGTGCCTGCAGGGCATCTTCTGGGGCATCGCCCTGCCCAGTGGGAGAAGTTCCTCAAAATAAGGCTGAGTGCTTCCAGAGAGGCTTTCTTCTTTGTAGGCTTCTTTAATTGACCCCTTCCCATGCTAGAATGTAGTTTTCATTCTCACCTTTACTTCTTGCTTGGTGTTGGCCAAAGGCGTTTTCTGGCTCGGCATGGCGAGCACGTACATGCTCTGCATTGAGCTGTAATGCTGCTGTTCCTCTTGTTTTTGAACAGGTTCGCCCTCTCTTTCCTTGGGCCAACGTTCCCCCCTAAATATTGTTCATTGGCTGCTCTCACCTAGCGTGAGGGGTGACCCTGAAGAAAAGGATTTACTGCTTTGCCTGGAGAAATCCGATTTCATGCAGCGCTCGCGGCCAAGCAGCCCACTTAGACCAGGCAGTCTTGGAGATAACTACGACTTAGCTAGGTTATCCTCCACCTATTTATAGATCCCTTCCTCTCCCCAGCTCCACCCACCGTGGGGCTTTACTGCACCGCTTTAAAGCAGGACTCCCAGCCTCGCCTCTCCCCGCAGAGTGTTTGCGTTGAGCTGCCTGCTCAGACTCCCTGGGGCAGACCTGGCAGAGGAGGACGGGCCGAGACACAAGCAACACGTTGGGAACCAGCAGTAATGCGGGCAGCAGGCATGTCTCTCGCCCGTCGTGGTGAGCTAAACTGGCGTTTCTGTGTGTAGGAGGAGGAAGCAAAGGGTTGCTCTGCTTTTCCAGCTTGAGAGTCAGCTGAGGAAGTGGTCTTAAACCAGCCTGTGGAGTTGCTTTATTTGTCAGTTTAGCTCTGCTGGAGGCGGGGGAGAAAGGCTATTAACTGACTGAGCATCCTGCCTTCTGTTTCAGCTTGCAGTGAACTGTATGGGACTGTGTTTCTACCCATCTTGCCTTTATTTATTTACTTTCTCGTGGTAGAACCCAAGTCTTGAGGTGAGAGACGGTTTGTTCTCCTCGCAGGTCTCTTAGTTGCATCCCCCGTGGCTTTGCTGCTGCCGTGCAGCGTGGCTGCTGGAGCACGTACAGCGCCCGGGACGGGAGAGCCGCCGAGGGATGAGGCAGAAAAGCCAGAGGTGCCGCAGGTGTGGGACAACCGATGTCTCCAGTTAGACTTGGGCTGAAGAGACTTGGAAATATTCGTCCCCTCACATCACATGGCTTTCATTTAGCCAGAAATTCAGATCTGTTACAAATTAACTGCTTGAATAGCAGGAAATGAGAGGGGAAGCGCCAAGGATCCACTTTGGCTGGATCTGCAAAAATCAGTGAAATCTTGCTGTTGGGCAGGTAGCGGGAAGCAAAGCATGGAGATGTGTTGGCTGATGCACAGCAGTTAGGCAGACCAATTAAAATGAGGAAATCGAGATAGGGAAAATTGTGTTCTTGGGCTTTTTTTTTTTTCAGTTTTATTTTGTTAGTCCAGGCTTTGCAGGTTACAGAGACGAGACCATGACAAAGCAGTTAACATTCTCCAGCTAGTGGCCTAATGCAGGCACGTTCTGGTATTAAGCTCGTAGCAAAACTGTACCTGCTTCTTGAGTTGCTGCATTCGAGAGTCTGTTATCTACCAAGGCCTTTCTTGATCCCTTAGATCAATCCTGGGATTGAAAAACTGTATTTTAGGAGTCTTCATTTCAGCCTTTGTACAGCACAAAGTAATTTCTTCGCAAAGGTCTTTCTATGGTTCATTCATCTCTATAAATCCTGGTGGGTAAATTTTTCTTCTTCCTTGTTTCTTCTTTTTTGCTCTGTTAAATGTTCCCTTGATCTGTTCCTCCTGACACTCATCCAGATTGCTGTGCCTTTTTCCTTTAAGGAGAGACATGTGTGTGGTTAAACTTCTTTGAATACTAGAGGACATGAAGTGTTTCTGTAGTTTAACTGAGGATGCTCAAAGAATGAATTCTAAAAAGTAGGAAAGAGAGAGGGAGAAAAGGAAGAACAGTCAAAGTCCCAAACCTGCTTCTGTGGGTAGGAGCATGCTCAGTATCAGCTAAAAATTGGCTTGAGCTGAAAGTATTTCATTGCACTGTGTGAAGTAGTCACAGAAAACATACTTGTGCAGTCCGTTTTCAGCCTTACTGTGATGTTAGTGGGGAACAGGAAAAGAGGGATATTTCAGTTTACATAAAAGAAAAATAAAATCTCCTCACCGCATACAAGTCATCAAGTTGTACTCCTCGTAGCTGAGGTAACTAAAACCTTGGTGTGCCAGTCGGAGCCCAGGGCTTTCAGAATAACCTTTTTGTGTGTGTGATTCCCAGGGGCTGCTGATTTGGGCTCTAAGTGAGGCTTGCTTGTCCCCTTTTCTGCTGCTTTACTGTGCTGGCAAGGGCTTTCTCTGGCCTTTGGTGTGCTTTCCTCTCCAGTCAGGCTGCTTCCCCCTGCCTGGGAACTCCTGGTGCTTAACTATGGAGGGCTCTTCTTGAGGCAGCAAAAGCTGGATACAGTGAAATGGCCCTTCCCATCCCAGTGAGCGCTGGGATGGGGATCCTGGTCAGAGCATGCATTAATAGGCTTCTAAAACTGGAGGGTTGTTGCTGAAATCATACCTTATCTTTCTCTCTTTTTCTTTCCTTTTTTCCCCTTTCTCTCTTTTTTTTTTTTTTTTTTTTTTCTCAACTATTGATCAGAACCGACCTTCCTTTCTCCAGTGTGTTGGGATCTTTACAGCAGCCCATGCCGCAGCGCCTCGCCTATTCCACCCGAACTGCCCGTGCCACTGGCTTGGACCTAACCTAGGATAAATCTCAGCGTGGCCTGGGTAGGGGGGAACCATGGGGAGCTCTGCCTCATCGCTGGCCGCAGAGACGGAGTCGGACCATGGCTTCAGTAGCGCACCCTACCCGGGGCACCCAGCCGTGAGCTGGTATAGGAGTAGTCACAGTGGCCCTGTTTGGGAAAGTGCCCTTATAACACGGCAGCACCAGCATTTACACCACCGGGTGCGAAGGTAAGGAGGAGGGGAAGGAGCCTGCTTACCTGCTTACCTCTCAGCTTGAATCCGGGGCGGTGCATTTGGGAGATAAGTTGCTTTGCATCCTGTTGGGTGTCAGGTCCTTCTGTTCAGAGGCTCAGTTCAGTTCCTCATGAAAGCTAGAGCCAAATTTTCACCCATTTGAGTGATGCCAAGCCATGTCCTTTTTACAGGGCTGCTGATGTCTCCTGCAGGATAGACTGCAGGACCCATCCCAGCTCTTCCTCACTCACCTAAATTGTGAAGGTGGCTGCCTGGGAACGGGATCTCAGTTCCTTTAACAAGTTTGCCATGTTCTTGTGGCTCCTCTTCTTTCTGACCTCCCAACTACACTGTAGGTACCACAGATGGAGGATTGTGACTCCAGGTTGGGTGGCGATAAGTAGCAAGAGTTTCTGAACTCAAAAGAGCAGGAGAAGCTGTTTTCATGCAAAAGCAGTGAAATGCTTTTGAATACCAGATCCGGGGAGAATAAAACTCACCAAAACAGAATTGCTCTGAAAAAGAGCTCGGTGTTTCCAACCCTCAATTTCTGTCCCTCCTTGATGAAATCAGCACCTCAAATGTGTCTCTCAGTCATTGCTTCTGCCCCTTCCCCATCAGCCACTTGCAGTGAGGAATTTTTCTTCATGTCGGAGGGCTGGTGTCCTGCATTCAGTCTCTGACAGGTTGAGAGGTATGTCAAAAGCATCTAAAAATCCTCTGCCTGGGGGCTTGGCTACAGAGGCTGCCGTGTTTTGTGCTAGTAATATTTAAGCCTTTGCCTAACGCCTGCTTTGTGTAGATTCCAGCCTGGTTGGGTGTTTGTACTTGCTTGAGTCTGTTTGGAGCCGCTAGTCTTTTAGGAATAGCTGCTTGCTTCTGAGTGTCCCTGAGCTGTTGTGGCTTTCCACTGGAGGCGTTTGCTGTGATGGTCATGTAGTATCTGTCATGCAGTCCTTGTTTTCTTGCCTTTCTGCTGCTGCGAGTCCCGGAAAGTGCTTCACGGTGCACAACTCTGGGAGACTCTGAGGGAAGCAACGTCACGCTTTGCTCCTTTGTAGCCCTGTCTTGGGTTTCCCTGTTGAGCTGGTAACAATGTGAAACCAATTAGCTGTTGTCTTTGCTCTCAGTCATGGACTTGAGTTCCTAGCAATGCCCAAGAGGCCTTTAAAAAGGCTATTTTGTGCAGTTCCCCACATCCATTGCTGTGTGTACCAACCTTTGTGGCTCACCCACAGTTCTGGTTGGTGATCTGTGCTGTGTAAGTTTGTCCCCTCTAGTTTGGAGGGATCCTGTGAACAGAGCTGGGTCCTTCCTGCAGGATTATTCCTTCCAGACTGCTGGTTTTTCCTCTGTTGCCTTGAAGAGTTGGGGAAGGTGTCGACAGCTCACAGATGAATACCCCGATATACCCATGCACAGCCAGCACTGAGATTTAGGAGCTTCCAGTGCAAAGCTGGCACTGCACACTGAAAAGGTTGTGTCTCTGCAGCCTTGTATATGCCAGCAGAGACGGCTCATGATTCAAAGTCTGTAGCTTGGAGGAGCTTGAGAAACTAAATGAAATCTTGACACGTGGAAATAATTTTCCTGAACAACCAGCCTTCGTGGTGGAGCGGATGCTGGGGCAAGAACAGGAACTGCCGGTCTCAGTGCAGATAAAGCCTTTGTCCTGTTAGGACAAGAGTGTTTTTTCTGATAATTATGTATTTCCCCTGCTAAAGGGAGAAGAGAACTCATCCTGGCTAAGTGCTGCATGATTCCTGGAGACAGGAAAATCACTGGCCGTGATTCACTGAGCAGTGAATTGCGTGGGAAGAACTCGCTTTAGGCAGTGATTATGGAAGTGGGTTCAAAAGACCTGCTGAGATCAGCCAGGCTGTCAGGCATCAAAGTACCTGCAGTTCCCATGGCGAGACGGGTGAAACAACAGGGTGAAGAAGCAGCGGATGATTGGTTTCCAGAGAGGAACAGATAAATATATTTCTTTAAAAAATTAAGTAAGTCAACAGAACAAGTCAGGGTAGGTAGCGCTGCCTCTGAATGTCCTCGTCCCTGGAGTCCTGTAGTGCAGGAAGGAAGTGGAGTATGGGGGAGTCAATTTGAGGCTGGACAGGAGTTCATGGATAGACTTTGCTTTTCCTGCTGATTTTCTGTCCCTGTCTGCAGGGCTGATAATGCTTTGGCTGCTCTAGAGCAGGGCAGAGCCAAACCTCCTCTGGTCTGTCTCGGGGTGAACGCAGACCTTCCTTGGCAGGAAAACAGGGATGCAAGTAATTCACGAGTGACTTTAGCCTGCACTTGGTGAGAGAATTGAGGGAGGCTTCCCTGACAGTGGGGTGGGAATAAGGGAAGAAATCCATGCTGTTTGGCTTTCAAGATTTTAGAAGCTGGGAGGAGGCTGCATTGTCTCCTGCTGCCTGGGTGAGGCTGGTGGTCTGGAGTTCCCTCTCTGCTGAAGACAGGTGGGCAGGAGGAATAAGAAAAAGGGCCTTAATTATAGAAGCAGTAGACTTGTGACATCCAGATTTGAGTCCCTGGTCTCTTTTGGACCAGGCTGCACAGTCTCTTTCTATGTGTCAGCGTCGCACCTTTTCAACAGGAGCATGTCTTTGCCTTCCCCAGCGCTGCAGGAGGACGTAGCTACTTACAGAGTAGAGGTTATATGCATGTTAGTTAGAGGGATCTTATTGCTGAAATCTCTGCTTAGGGCAAAGATGATGTTTTTAAATACATCCCTGGTAACTGTGTGTAGCCAGACGAATTCTGGCTGTTACATGTCCCCTTGGGCTCCTCCTTGCTCGTACACTTAAAGGTGTTTGGCCCGGGCTGGATGTGAGTGTTCAGCTGAGCCTGCAGACCCATCGTGGCTGAGCTTCCTGATGTACCAAACCCTTTGTGAAGCTGAGAGCAGCAAGGTGCAGTGCCACAAGTCTGGGTGCTGCCAGTGGGACACAGCTCCATTGCTGTGGCTGCTGCAGTTGAACGGTTTGGGGCTCACAGTGGCTTCTGCTGCAGCTGGGAGTGACTGTGGCACCTCTCCAGAGTGCCTCCTTCCACATCTGAAAGGTGTTAGGAGGGAATTAGGGCACTGAACTGTCTCCCGGGTGGTGTTTCTGTTCACCAAGTCACCACTCCCCAGGGTTTGTAAAGAGCAACAGAGTCCTGTTGAGAACTGAGAACTGCTCGAGTTTGCTCTGCTCAGGAGAGGTTTTTTGGGGAAAGTGTTGCAAGATCTGTGCAGCTGAATCTTAAGTGTCTCTGCCCACCACTCGGTTTGGCTGAAGCTCTCTGAGCTCCTTCCTTTTCCAGAGAATATGCATTTTCTGGGATTTCCCACGGCGTTTTGCAAAGGCTTTGTATTTTTCTATAAAAGCCTCTTCAGAATGAAACACCTCTGGGCCTCAATGACTGCCGAGGGAGGAACAGACTCTTCTTTTTTTTTTTTTTTTTAAATGCTAAAAATATAGAAATCCCTCTGCTTTTAGCGGAAAGCGAAGAAACCTACTTTTTTTTTGTTGGCAGCTGGTGGGAGGGCGCTTGCTGTACCACTGCCCCTGCTCCCCAGAAGGGCCTCTTACTTCTGGAGAGAAACCCAGAGTGAGGCATCCGTGACCTTGGTGTTTGTGAACCCCGTGGCTTAAATGCCTGGAAAGCAGCAAGTCAGAACTGCTGGGTAACATCACCCAGTCCTCTCTTGGGGGCTTTGAGCTGTCTTGAGGCTCATGGAGATGTTAATAACGGGACACTGGCACACCGATGAGTGGCAGGGAGCCCTGTGGAGGGGGAACGTGGTTGTGTGCAGCTCCTCCCACTCTCCTGTGCTGTGGCACTTCACCTCTGACTGCAACATGAGCAGAACTGGTGTCTGGAGGATGTGTTTCTTGTTGGGGAAACCAAGGCCCAGAAGAGAAGTGAGATGTCTGGGAAGAAAAGCTACTGGTAAAGCATCAGGTGACTCAGCAGGGTTTCTCTGCTTCTGTTTTCTGTCACTGGACCTCAGGTTGGGTGTCAGCCTCAGGAGGTCTGACAGCCTCCGTGGGCCAGTGTCCGTGCTCCTTGGAGTACAGTTACCCCAACAGAGCTGGGCCTGGGGCTGTGGGTTGGGACAGGCTCAGTCCCCTGGTTTTTATCAGCAACCAGCTTGGATTTGGGTGTGCTCAGAGAGTTGATTTTGCACCTTGCATGCATCACAGACTGGTTGAGTTTGGAAGGGACCTGTGGGGTCCAGCTGGTCCAAGTCCCCTCCCAGGCCTCCATGCAAAGAACAGAGACGTGTGGCTGTGGAAAAGCTGGGGATAACCAAAATCTGCTCTGACTCTATATCCACAGAGGAGGCATGAGGAGGGAGAAAGAGACCATTCTTCCAAACCACAAGGATACTAGCATCAGCTCTGATATTCAGGACATGCCTGTTCATCACACTGGAGCGGAGCTTGTGTTCCCCAGGTGCTACGGTGAGGCAGATGCATCCCTGTGCGGGTTGTGCTCCCTCTGGAAGTTGTTGTGGCATCAAAGTTGAGCTGGGATTTGGTAAAGTGCTGCAGGTTGTCGTGGATACCTGCTTGATGGGAACATTGGGCTTGTAACTGTTTGCTTGCCAGTTCTCACCAAAGCGTGCAGCAGCTGGAATAGTGTCTTGCTCAAGAAAGTGTGCAGTGCCAGGGAGTTAGCAGCATGGTGTGCTGTTTCATCCGCCTGAGGCTTCCAGCCCTGCCCATCCGCTTTCCATGCTGGCTGCTCCAGCAGTCTGCTCACTCACAAAGCCTCTTAGTTGTTTAAATTGAGGCTATTTATAGTTCTGGAGCCGTGAAGAACTTGGAGGATGACGGAGTAGCGGAGACTGAAGTTCTCAGTAGGTACCCAAACAAACTCTCCCTTTGTTCCCCGTCTGCCCCTCAACCTTCCCCATCTCTTTTTCCCACAAGTGCAGGTAAGAGAGCTATCCTGCTTGCTTATCCTCTCCAGAGAGAGAGCAAAAGCCAGGGCAGAGAGTAATTTGGAGTGTGTGTCCTTGTCTTACACAGCGGGGTTGGCTAAGATCTGAACAGAAATGCCTGAACCCCTTTCCTAGAGTGTTGCTGTCACAGCATGGAGAGCACGGTAGACCTGTTCCTTTGATAGTGCCAACCTTAAGGGAAAGCAGCACCTGACTGCGGTGGCTGAGCACTCATGCTCCAGGAAAGTAGGTTCAGGTCCTTCTCCGAGTGCCAGGTGTTGGGGAATTTTGCTTTGGTGCTCTCAGGATGCTGCACTGCATGAAGGAGGTTAGCACCCCTCTTTGGCTTTGCATAGATACGTGGTCATCTCTTTTGGGAAGAGATCCTGGAGATGCAGTTTTGCTGTGAAAGAAGCTGGCCCCTTGTACTCTGTGTAGCAGCAACGTGTGGTTGGAGGGCCTGGTAGAGCCCCTTGGTACTGTTTGGAGCAGGCATCTTTCCAGATGCAGGTGTGTTGGGGGTGGGTGGGAAAGGGATTGCTAAGTGGTGAAAAATTTGAGGTTTTTTATTTTTTTAAGAGTAGGAAATAGTAAGAGGAGCCAGAGCAGAGTTTTTTTTCCAGAGCAACCCTTCTGCATTGCTCCCTTGACTTTTTTTGGTTGCAGAGGCAGGAGCTTGGTCTAGTGTTTCATGGCAAATCACTTACCCCACCCCGAGAGGTGTCACGCATGTAGCCTGGAGCTGTAAAGCGGTCTCAGTCCTCCAGAAGGAGCTGATGGATGGACGTGATGACAGCAGGAAGCTCAGGAGGCTGGCTGAGCTGCTGCAAGGAAGGAGAAAATGTAGGAAAGTGGGGGAGTTATTTCTTCTTCTCCCAGTGTCATGTGAAAGAGCTAAGGTGGAAACTATAAGCCCATCCAGCTAACACTATGCAGCATCTGTCCTGGAGGGAGATGGGCTGGGTTTAACCTCATGCTCTTGCTGCTGTGGGCTTGTGAGAGGGGGAGTGAGGGCAAGAACAGCCTCCTGCTTTCTGCCCGTAGTGTGAGCAGGGAGCTTTCTTCCCCTCCAAGCTGCCACATGGCCAGCTGTTTCCTGGATTTATTCTGGAGCTCGTTGCTTTCCTCCAAAATTACCAGGTACTGGTTGCTGCAAAAGGCACATGTTGGATTTCTCTGACCAGTTTGACACTAGTGGCTCTGGACTCAGGTCTCTGATTAATGTGATTCAGAAAGGGAGAGGGGAAGACATGCAGAGCTGCAGTCTCTCTTCACCCCTCGCTGCAAGCGCCTGCCTCAAGCTGGCCATGGCACTAAAAGCCTGTGTTGGTCCCATCTCGGCTGCAGGCTGGTGCTCGTGTGTGGAGGAGACGGAGGGGAGCGTGTACTGAATGAACCCTCTGCAGGGCTTTGTTCCCTTGGATGAAACACCCCCCCATGCAGAGCTGCTGTGAACAGAAGGGCAGTTGTTCAAGGGGCACAGAGAGGAGAGATAAGCTGTGGCTGGATGTTGTTTGCATTTGGCAAGCTGGGGCTGCATTGGTCTATTCTTGCCCAGGGATCCACAACCCACCCAGGTAGCTGTGCCTTATCAGCCACTCTCCTCAACAAATTGCCCTGGGCTTTTGCTGGAGTTGCATACCTTCCCGTGCTTCTCGCCCTGCCGCGCCTGCCAGCCTTCCCACTCTGCCTGGCGCTGGCAAGGCACCAGTATTGCAGCCGGCAGCCCGTGCCAGCCGGTGCATCTCACAGCATCCGTGCCCACAAGCATCACTGAATCCCGGCGAGGGGTAGGTGCTGAAGGTCACTGTAAGGAGGTGTGAAGAACTGATCTGAAGAGAAGGAAGCTGCTCCTGTGTTACAGATGGCATTTATGAGGCTGCAGCAGGGCATTCAAACCAGAAGGAACCTTGAAGTGAAGTGTGAACGCAGCCCTTCTGGATGGCCATGGGACAATCGGCAGGAGCGTTGGGGCAGTGCATGGGGTGAGGATGAGAGTTTGGGCTGCAGGTGCTTAAAGGCTGCCAAGTCGGCAGCTTGACGGGAGCTGGAGGGGTCTCGCCTGCCCTTGCCCAGAGCGGTACAGAGCTCAGTTTTTGTCTCCAGACGCACTGGTTCAAGCCTTGCTGCTCCCAGAGCTCAGAGTGGTATTGCATGCTGGGGCTTGTAGTTACACAGAGCTGGGCTCCTGCATTTGGAGCGTGGCAGATTGACTAGAGCAAAAGGAGATGCTGGGAGGCTGGCTCTTGTCACCTTTTGACAGGGAAAGGACAAGGTGTTCATACCCCCTGGTCAGTAGCATTCCCCAACTGTGGAGTGGGGAGAAGGTGGACACAAGCAAGATCTTCTGTCTTCCTGAAAACCTGATTTTAACCTGCATACACTGGAAAAGTCAAACTATAGATGGATAGATGTGTGTGTGTATGTATATGTATTTTCCCCCTGATTCCTTGGGGCAGCAAGGAGACGACACCTTTTATTCACAGCCCTGGTCTTGGCTAGCATGTGCCCCATGCAACACTGGGACCTGGGCCACCAGCAAGTGGGTCCTTTTTAAACTTCTGTGCTGAGGAGCTGAGGTTTCTCCTCCTGCCTTACCCCACAGCTGTTGTGGCTGTCTGCAGGGAGGAGCCCTTGGTGCTTCTGAAATGTGGAAAAGAATTTTTTGCACAGGGTTGCAGGGTTGCAGCCCATGGCACAGCAGCCTCCATGGCACATGCAGTGACAGGCGTTGGGCACATCATTGCTTTATGTACCCCCTAGAGAATCTCCTAGCAAAGCTTGGCACAATGGCCTGTTTTCCTTGGGTTATGTTTTCCTACAGCAAATGTTTAGATGCTTTGTGTCTTCTGGGCGTGCTGGTGTGGGCACTGCAGCCCCTGGCTCACTCTGTGTGTGTGAGTGTGTGGCCGTTGGAGGGACTGCTGTTGGTGGTGATGTGGTGGGGAGGGCACAGCAGCTGACAAGACCTATCTGTCTTATACAGCGTTTTAAGTCTCTGCAGGCAGGACACGTGCTCTTTCTTTCCTCTCTGTCCCGTGTCCTCAGGTTGACAGTGATGTCCTTCAGGTTGTCCTTGAGGAGCATGTGTGCTGAGGTTACCTGAGAGCTGTTTGTGAGAGTGTATGTGACTTGAAGAGGGTCAGGAGCTTTAAACAAGCGTGGGAGCTTCCCTCCCTGGTGGGAAGTGCTGTGTCCTGCTACAGGGAAGGAGTGCTGAGCTGTTAGAGGTGCCCCAGCATGGCCTCTGCTGGATTCCTGCGATGGCACAATGCTTCTCTGTGGCACTTGGAGAGTTAATTGCACGTGCTCAAGCCAGGAGCATCCTCTATGTTCCAGCTGTCAAAGCACTAACTTAAGTATGTGTCATCTTTACGAGGCAGTAAACAGTACTACGGCCTGAATTACCGAGTCCAAAGGCCTCCAGGGTACAGTATAACTTGTAGGACCTTCCCTGGTCATTACTGCCTGACTGACTGCCCAGCCAGATGTGTTGCTGACTCAGTTAAGGTGACAGTAGCTCTAGAGCACGGGGCATGAACAGGAGGAGCACGCTGGGGTGCTGGGTGGTCATGTGGCTCAGCCTGCCCCAGCACAGTGTTGTTCTGCTCTGCTGCTGGCCCTTTCAGCTCCACATAACCGACCCAGTCCTCCTTGCTGGCTCCAAGAAGCCAGAGAAACCAAACAGTCACCATTTTCAAAGTGCACAGTGATGCCGAACTGAACATGAATATGGGTTCATGCGTTGAACCTTTGTTTGATGGGGTGGTGGGAGCATGCTGGGCTTCTGATGTGGTGCAGTGCTCTTGTGTCCTCCTGGATTGTGTCCTACTTGGTTTGCCAATGGTATCCTGGTGGGTGATTTCCTGTGACACGACGACTGCCCTGGGTGGCCTCGAGGCACTGGTGACTGCCACATTTCACTTGGTGCCAGTGGGGCAGGAAGGTGCAGGGGAGGGTTTTAGGCTGGTGGGGATCACAACATGCTGAAGGAGCCCATCTCGCTGTCTGCTCTGGGTGCTGTGCCACAGAGGGCACAGCTCTGGGTCTGCTCTGCACATCCAGAGGTGTTTTTTATGTGCACGCTGGTACAGAAGATTGGCCCAGAACTGGTCTAGAAGCCATCAGTGCAAGGATATGAAAACGATAAGTAGACTGTGCAAGAGGGAAGCATTCATGGCCAAGCCACAGTAAGATCCACATATTTTGTCCCACTGGACTTCTTGGAAACTGTTGATAATTGTTCCCTCTAAAGTTCGGGCACATGAGAAACAGAAGTAAGTGACCTTTATAGGTCAACTGCACAGGCACAAACAGATCCATTGCTGGTTGGGACTCAGCCTGTGCTTAGGATTCCATCTTCTCCCACCTCCCTTGCAAGAAAGAACTGGGACTCAGTTGCTGGCTGGAGCACCACGAGAAGGTACTTCAGTAGCAGGGCTTGAGGGCTCACTGATGCTGGTATGCTATGGTTGGATTGATATTTTGGTCTCTCATTAAATTGCCCTGTGGTGGTTTCTGTAATGAGGTGTGAATCCTTGAAACTGGCCTGTCTCTTTCTGTAAAGAGCAGGGATGCTGAGGTGGTGAAAGGCCAAAGTCTCCTCGGATGTAATTCTGAATTTCCTCCATGGTTTCAGCAGTATGGGACAGAGCAGTTGGCTCAGGGTGGGGTGAGTTTCCCTGATGTCAAGAGGAAGCTGTTCTGTTAAAGTTCACTAAAGAGGTTTTGCTTTTCATTGTTTGAAGGTCATGTGTCAGTGTCCAGTCCTGGAGCACAGAGCCAGGATCCCTTGAGAGCTGCAAGGCACTCTGACCTTTCCTTGGCTTCCCAAGGGGGAAGGGGTCAGGAGGGGGTCTCGGTGGGGCTGTCCTGTGGCTCTTTGCACATGCCAGGATATTGATCCATGACTTCAGCCTTTTTCCTGCAGATCTAGTGTGCAGAGCTGGCAAGCTCCTGGAGGTACAGGGGGTAATTTCACTCACCTCTGACCTTGGCAGGTAGGAATAGTGTTTAACCAGTGCTGGAATGAGAAGGTAGAAGGCAGGGGGGGTGACATTTGGGGTGGGAGTGTCCCTTCTCCTGTCCTCTGGAGCCTTGGTGGCTGCAGTGTGGAAGTTCTGTGAGCAGCCACCAGCCTGCAGATGCCCTGGACCTTTTGTGTCATTCTCTGCCTGCTGTATTTATTGAGCCTGATGCTTCAGCGCTGTGGAGATGGACAGGTTTCTGTTAACTGTACCCTGTGTGTGCTCCCCTGTGAAGTTGAGCCCAGTTATTAGCATTGCAAGAACTGAAGGCTGAAGCACAGCAGCTGGAAATGCAGGGTGATTTATTCAATGGAGCTGTGAGAGATGGGAGCAGGCCGCTTTGGAGCCGTGGTGTTGCTGCTGATCCATTTCTCCTCCCTCCCCTTTCTTTTGTTCTCTCTTTCTCTTCCCCCACCACTCTTTCAATTTTATTTTAACAGCACTACAAATTGCAGCATAAATCTTAGCTGAGCAGCAATTCAGGTTGGCAGCCACCAGTAAATCTCCTCTTCCAGCCTCTCCACGTGAGAGGGAGGTTGCACTGGGAGTAAGGGGCTATGGGTGAGTCCTGAGTGTGCCTGGTTTACAGTCCCATCAGATTTTCCTGGCTTTTTCCAGTTACGGGCCCACAGCATGTTTAGGCTTAGTCCCACATCTCTCTAGTCCTGGGAAACAGGAAAATTCTCCTCCCACCCCAGCCTCCAGTGCTAACATTGGAAAGTGGTGTGAAATAACCTCAAACAGGGGATAGGAGGGGTGCTAGTATAAGGTGCAAATGCCCTTGTTCAGGTGTGTGACATCTAAAGTTGTAGAAGGTGGTCTTCATCCAGGCCTATGGACCAAACTACCCTGCACACGCAGATGCTTTTGTTTTCTGATGCAGAATGCCTGTATCCTCTACAGACTGTGCTGGGAAGAACGGCAGGAAATAGCCCTGTGAGGTGTGCGAAGGGCAAAACCTTTGCCATTTAGTTCATGCAAGGGATCTATCTGCACAGTCCCACACCAGGAGCCATTTGTCCTAGCAAACCTGTTTCCCAGCTGCCTGTGCTGTCTCCTTGGATGTGTGCTCCACCTGTGCAGCCCCCTCCCCACCATGCTTTAACTTGACCACCCTGCGCTGAGGCCAGGTATTATGAGACCAGAATAAAGGTACAGACCATGCCTTTGTCTTAGCCTCATCTTGGCTGTCTGTGAAGCTTCAAAAGCATTTTCCGTGTTGGTTTCTTAAAACACAAGGCAAGTGTTGAAAGATGCAAGGATAGGTCTGCCTGATGTCAACAAGACTTGCTTTTTGTGTGATGTACCGATGAGAAAACCAAGGTGCAAAGGGGAAAGGCATCTGCTGCAGATGTGTGTGGGAAAACAGTGAGATTCTGAGGGTTTGGAGTAGCTGGGATTTTTGCAGAGAAGCACAGAGCCAGCAGTCCCTGCAGTGTCTAGGGACTTGCAGGGCTCTGACTCTGGTTGCCCACCTTGCCCTTCCCTGCTCTGTTCTACAGGGAGCTGTTGTGGTTTAACCCCAGTTGGTAACTAAGCACCACACAGCCGCTTGCTCACTCCCCCCGTTGTGGGATAGGGGAGAAAATCAGAAGGGTAAAAGTAAGAAAACTCATGGGTTGAAATAAGAACAGCTTAATATTTGAAATAAAATAATAATAAATTTTATTGAAAAGGAAAATAACAAAAAGAGATAAAACCCAAGAAAAACAAGTGATGCAAATGGAAAACAATTGCTCACTACCAACCGACCGATGCCCAGCCTGCTCCTGAGCAGTGCTCCCCAGCCAGGTTTCCCCCCAGTTTATGTACTGATATACTGATCCTTGTACTGATATACTGATCCTTGATGCCCTGTGGTATGGAATATCCCTTGGCCAGCTGGGGCCAGCTGTCCTGGCTGTGATCCCTTCCAGCTTCTTGTGCCCCCCCAGCTTGCTTGCTGGCAGGGCAGCCTGAGCAGCTGAAGAGTCCTTGGCTTGGTGTAAGTACACTGAGCAACAACTAGAACATCAGTCTGTTATCAACATTATTCTCATCCTAAATGCAAAACACAATGCTGTACTGGCTACTAGGAAGAAAATTAACTCTATCCCAGCCGAAACCAGGACAGGAGTGCAGGCTCTTTTGAGGTAGACCACAGACCCTCACTTAAAAAGAAATTCCTTAATTAGCTCAAAGACAGAGAAATGAAAACAACAAATAGCGTTTCCTCTTCATCCAGCTTTCTTTCCTCTGCAGGGGTTGCTTTTGAAGTGATTGTTCAAACATACCTCAGGTGTGGGTAGCTAAATGGGGGGAATCAAGTGTCCTTTGGTCCCGGGAGTCCACCCTCCTTGCTGAAGATGTCCCAGCTCCTCAGATGAAAGAGCAGTTTAATGAGTTCAGTTTCTTGCTCCCTTCCTTGCCTCCTCCCCTCCCTTCTGAGAGTAGGTAAGTATTGTAAAACCTAACTGTAGAAATCAGCCCCATCGGTGCTTTCTTTCCTTCCCACTTTCTCAGATTCGTAGCACTGAAGGGCTCCTTATCTTTCTGTGCCTCCATGCTTAGATCCTCCCTCAAAGAAGCATTTGTCATGCTGAGTCTGTCCTTAGCCAGGGCTCCCCTGGTTGTAGAGGGAGCAGGCACAGCTTGATTCAGCATGAATACTTTGTTTCCAAGGGCTGTGTGTAGCTGCTTCAGCTCCCGGTGAGATCCTGTTTAACCTGATCTCTGGCTCTGGCCTTGTCCTGGAGATTGGACCTGCATCCTGTTCAGGGGATGGCAGCTGTTCTAGAAAGGGAACAGGAGTCCTGATGCTCTCCTGGGCTGGTATAAATCTCCTTGCTAGCACTGAAGGATCTAGTGTGATGTAGGTGAGGAGCTAGAAACTCATTCACAGCCCTTGGTCTGATGTTTGCCGACAGAGGTGGTTCTCTGCTCCTCTGTGGCCGGGCACTGGTGTCTAGTATCTGTGTGCTCAGAGGTCCTGGTAGCTCTCTGAATCCCGGGCTCAGATGTTTTGTTCTCTTAAGATTCCTCCCACATACACACACAAACCCTTTAAGCTGTAATAAACCATATGCCCTTGTTATTTAAATAGAATAAATAAAGTTGGAAAAGCCTCCCAGGAGCATCTGGAACTTCACCACCTGTGGAAAATCAGCAGTTAAAGGAACTGTATATGTAGTGGAGAGCAGTGAGGAGAGCCTGTAAAGACAGTGTCAGCAGAAAAAGAGGAGTGTCTGAAACTCTCATCTTCCTGTTGGCAGTGCTCAGATGCAACTCCAGCTGCTTTCTATTCTGGGATACAGGCAAGTGTGTGCTCCCACACTTGGTTATTACTGCTTGCAAAGGGCAGGTCTGGATTGACCCAAAGGTTTGGAAATCGTTGTGCTAGCGAATAGGAATAATTCAGAGGACGGTGAAGGAGCATTGCCAAGACTTGAGAAATTAATATTTGGTTTCTGGACTCATCACGGACTCATGGACTTAGTGGTTGGGCAGGACCTGTTGTCTGTCAGTGCCTTGGTTGCTGTCTTGGTAACAGGCCCCGTGGAAGGAGAATCCAAGGCTCTCCACACCACCACTGTCTGCTGCAGGCACAGGGCTGCACAGATACATGCATAGAAGTGTTTACAGGTCTGAAATCTCAGTTTTTTCAGGTGCTGACAGTGTTTCTTAGGCTGCAGTGGGAAAGTCATTCTCAGTTCTATCCAGAACCTCTCCAGCTGCTTTGTGGAAAGAGAGAATCTGACAGCCAGATGGGTGTTGCAGGCTAAGGAGGACACAGCCATATCTGTCCATTCCCTGGAGACCAAATGGACACTGGAATCACGTTCCTTCAAGAGGGGGCTTCTGTGTTGCTGCCTGTTCTCTCTTGGCTAATTCAGACACCTGACATCCCAGATTCATCTTGTTACAGGTCCCTTAAAAGTTAAGAGCTTGTATTTTCTGGCCTCCTGGCCTGTGAACACTCCACAGCCAACTTGAACTTCACTTATAAGCTCAAGATGCAGATATGAACATCCCACCTGGGCCACGTTGCTGGATGCTCCTTAACACTGTGCCTCATCCCAGAGGCACTTGTGCCCAAATGTTCAACCCCTTTCGAGGCTGAAGGGTTGAGATATGAACCCTCTAAAGAGGGGTGTGCTGAGAGGTGCCGCGGTGTGTGTCTGAGTGCCGTGTTGAGCCCCTGCTGCTTGCTGGCAGCTCTGGGTGTGGAGGACAAGTAGTGATGGCTGGCTAGCACACACGGTGCTTGCCTGCCACCGGGCTCCCACGTGGGTAGGCAGGTATCTCTTGCAGCCTGGTTCTTCTGAGTTGCTGATCGTCTTCCTCTGTGAGTGATGCGTATATCACTTGACTGCCGGTACCCTCCCCTCTCCGCTCCAGCACGTAAGCCTCTGTGTGTACACCAGCTTTGACAGAAAGGGCCAACCCCGCTGCAGGCTTTCACTGTTTGTCAGAATAAATTGCTGCTTCTTCCTATTGCGTGGAGGAGATGCTGGTTCATTTGCCCAGAGTCTGAACAGCACCTGAGGTGGCTTCTCATGCCTTGTTCTTCCTCCCCCTGAGCCTGCAGGGAGAACAGAACCTGCTGGCTGCAGCATGGCAACAGGCTCCCAAAACCGCAGCTGATGCAGCAACAAATTTTGTGCAGTCTTGCATTCATCTGCTTGACCTGACATAACCTGGGAAGGGGAACAGAGCTGGAGAAGGTGCGGATGATCCAGGAGCAGGAAAGGCTGGAGCCATCTGTGAGGTTGGTGGGGTTTACTGTGGTTCAAAGCCTCTGCACTCCCATGCGGGCCCAGGCAGGCAAGCTGACCAAGCCAACCCTCGGCTCTGCTTCACCCCAGGTCAGTAAAGCGTGGAGGGACATGGCTCCAGCGCAGCAGGCTGCACCAAGCCTTGTGTGTTTTTTTTCCAGCACCTGGCAGTGAATGTGAGTGCACTTGGAAGTTGTGTGTGAGGCCAAGGACTAGGTGGAAAGAGTGTGTGCATGTGTGTGCAAACTCCAATACCCTGTTCATCTGGGTCATTGCCCTGAGCTTCTGCTCTGTGCATTGAGGTCCTCCTCTGGGATCGGTGTTCTTTGGAGGGGTTTTCAAATGTTGTTCTTGAAGTAGAATAGAGGACATTCAGGTTTGCCCTCTGCTTTCTGATCTCTTGTCACCAGTGGAGCAGGTCGAAACATAGCAGGGCTTGCTAGTTGGTGGCATTGGCTCTGGGAGGAACCTCCATCCTCGCCTTGCCCCTTGCTGGCAGATGACATTTGTAGCGTAGCTGCGGTGGCTTGATTACCGTGCCCTGATCCAACCATAGGCTGAACTCCAGGGACATCGGGAGTTGCCAGAGTTCCTCTCTCTTCCTCTGTCCCTTGGCAATCTTTCTTTCTTTCTGCAGATCAGTGCGAAGCTTGTTGGCTGGGTTATTAAGCATGAACTGCTTTCCTGAGGCACAGGACTGGCTTAGCTTTTCATTAAGGCCTGTTAATCATCCTGAAGAGAGCCTGACAGCCGTTGGCAATGGACCACAGCGCCCGGCTGCCTTCATCTCGCTGGAAGGCGTGAGGTCCTGCTTGCGGTGCCCTGAGCGTGGCGGGGAGCTGCGTGGTCTGGCGTGGGACGGTGCCGCAGCAGAGCTTGGCAGCATGGGCTTGGGCCCTGAGAAGTTTCCTCGTTCACAGGAGGAGTGCCCCGCAGCAGGTCTGCCAGGAGCTGGGGTGACGGCCCAGGAGAGGAAGAGGAAGCTGGGGGCTCTGCTTCTTCCTTCTGCCAGGCTGCAGCCTCGCTCTCCTTAGTCTCAGACCTTACAGTCTTTCTCTCTCCCTCCATCTCAAATGGTACCAAGATCTTAATTACTGTTGTTTTTTTCTTAATTGCACCTTGGAGCTATGCCTTGATTTGTTTTTTCAGGAGAATTTAGGGGAAAAGACGGTTGTTGCTCAGGCAAATAGCGGCCTGTGTCATGCAGCTGTTTGTGGGCAGGGCTGGGAACTGGTGAGACAAAAGGAGAGGGGGGCTCAGCAGGGTCCTCCCACCTCCTTCCCCATGGTTGTGCCTGCATTGCGATTGCTCCCACCACTCTGCAACCCCTGCAGGGCCGTGCGAGGGGGCAGACAGCCCTCTCCACGCTTGCGTGGCACCCTCCAACAACAGTATTTTTCCTTTCAGGCCTCAAAGGCAGCATATAGCTTTGAATTTCCTTTTCATCCTGGGAAAAAAGGATTTAATTTACTTTCTGAAAGTACAGGATGGTGTTTTGGAGCTGAGCTGGTGACGCTGGCTGTGGAAGTGAGGTGGGGGTGAGAAGTTGCTCACAGAGCTTCACCTGCAGCTCCTCAATTCTGTCCCATGCCATGCTCTTCAGACGTGAGATGTCTTAAGAGATGTCCTCTAGTCCATTCTCTCCCACATTTCATCTGAAATCCTTCCACTCTGAGCTCTTCTGGCCATCCCTCCCGCTTTTCCTGACCCAAGCATTATAGATAATCATTGATACGAAGCTGTTCCCATCCTGTTGTCTCTGGGCAGACACCACATGGGCAGGCAGGAATTCCTGTGGCCAACACACAGGCGTGGATAGCAGATATCCCCCCTGGCCTTGGTGAGAAGGGTTGATGGCCAGGCCTGGCACCCAGCAGTTCCTCAGTGGAGATGGTTAAGAGACAGTAACAGAGAACGACCCCTCCACCATTGGATCAGAGGGAGTGGCACACGTCCTTGATGGAGCCAAAAAGGACGTCTCTCCTTGGTATGTTAGCCTTGTTTAGGTCTCAGCAATGCGTCTGACATAGCGCTTAAGGATATGGTGTAGTTGAGAACTGTCAGTATTAGGTTAATGGTTGCATTAGGTGATCTTCAAGGTCTTTTCCAACCTAGATGATTCTGTGATTCTGTGAAGACAGCAAAGCCTTGCCCTTCTTCCTCTCTGGGCAAAACACATGTTGAAGGGGATGTTCTGTGGCCTCCCTGGGTGCCATTTATTGGCTACTGTTAATGCTCTGAGAGAGGTATTAACCCTGTGCTGTTTTTCCCTGGGATCTTCTCCTAGTTCATTGCTGTTACCAACTTTTCTGCCCTTTTTAAAGGACACAATTTCTGTTGGCTTTTTAAATTAAAACCTGCCATGATTTGAAATGAATTGGCATAATAGTAGTAGTAAAGAACATCATCTTCCCAGCTGTTCCTGGCCAGTATCTTCTAGTCCTCCTAGATCTGGCATGTCGGTCATAAATCCTCTCCCTGTTGTTGTTGATATCCCCTGATTTCTATACATCTTGTGCTAGCCTAACTTCAGCGAAGGCTTGGAGGTCTGTGCTCCTGATGGGAGTAGCACCTATATGATGTGTTCTGCTCTCTTGTTCCATGTTAAACTGCTCACCAGTTTGTCCAGATCGGCAGGGAGCCCTCGTGACTGCAAGAGGAGAGGCTGCCTCTAGGGTGTGATTTGTCGTTGTACTGCTCTAGGTGTGTTTGTCCTCAGGTTCCTTGCGGATGCAGAAGGCCAGTAGGTGCTCCTGGTATCTCCCACCCTTCTCCTTGCACACCTTGAGGTTTAAAGGACGTTGCTCCATGGAGGGCTTGTGCTGCAGCTCATCCCAGAGCATTCGGTGTCTCACTGGTCCCTGATGGGTGCATGATCGTATTGATGGCATTCCATTAGTCCTTGATGTGCTGAGGTTGCCAGGGCTGTGTTTGCTCTGTAATAATCTCTTCTCCTTCCATCTTCAAAGGGCTAGAGTTTTTTGGTCTGAGAGTCGAGGCTGAACGCTGCAGCCAGGTCAGCAGGAGTCACTTCTCTTCTGCCAGATCTGAACCTGTTTGGCCTTTGACCGTAGCCTGCATTGCTGCCTGGCAGCTGAACTGCTCTCCCCTCACCCTGATTCACCTTTTTTCAGTTCATCTGTATTACCAACCAGAGAAGGTGTCCACCATGATTGACCCTTCATAGGCTCTTGAGAAGCTTTCCAGGAAGGGCCAGTCAGGGAATGATTAAATAAGTTTTTGGAGCCCCTGCACTTCCTTCAAAGTCTTCCTTCCTAACCAAGGGGATCTTTTCAGAGTTTGAAATTCTTCGTTCTTTTCCGCAGAAGCATTCAGGCTTCTCCACATGTGAATAAATGCAAACTCCCTCCTGCTGGGGCCTTTGAAGTGAAACCACAATGCACATTTGTACTAAACCTGTTCTCAGCATGAGCGAGTGAGCGGGGCTCCGGGGCACCCACCGGTGTACATATGCAGCGAGCACCTCGCACAGCGAGGAGCATCCCTGGTGCTGGCGTTTCAGTCTTGTCCCTGACTGCTGGGGTGTGGGATCAGCCCTCTTCCTTAGTGGCTGATACTGAGTTTTTGTTCTGTCATCTCGGTGTGGAAAGTCGAAGGTCTAGGAGGTTGGTTTGGTGTTCATGGGCATTGCCACCTGATAGATGCTGGCTGGAGATCGCTGTGGGACTTGGGTTGGCAGCAGGTCGTTCTCATGAAAACCTTTCCAGAAAATATAATTCCCAAATTCCCTTTTGCTGCTTCCAGAAAAACTTTCCCCAGGCATTGCTTAAACGATGAGTCTGAAGGGCCAAAAGCTGAGTTACAGCAGCTCGCATAATCCGTGTGTTTCCACATAATGTTGGCAAGACCTTTACCCTGTTTGGGTTGTGGATCACATCTCTCAGTTTTTCAGTCTGGAGGCCTTGGTTTGATGGCTGGGTGTGAAAGTCTGGGGTTTTTTGAGCCTTTCTATACAAGCTGTCTTGCAAACAGGTAATTGTTTTATTCAGTAGCAGATCTGTAAGATGTATCATGTTGGTCTGTGGGATTGATTTCAATGGAGACTGAATCTTCCTTCATTTTAGATGCTCATGAATTTTGCTGGACAATTTTATGTGTGAAACTTTCTGGGACAGTTCTCAGACCAAAGATAGAGTGAAATTACAAAAAATATACAAGGTAGCTGAACCATTTTTTACCAGGCTTTCTAAAAAACAAAACTACTGTTTTCTAAGTGCTCTCTTGCTAAGTGCTTTTTGTAGCTGAAGCTACTAGTATCCAACATAATTGGGGTCCATCAGTCTTCTAGGGTTCAGGCCTTTCTGGTCTATTTTTTTTTAACAAAATAAAAAAAAATTTTTTGAATTCTTATGTTGTGTTTGCTGGAGGACTGTGGTCCTTTTTCCCCTGAAAGAGCCGCTTTTGTGGGAGCTGCAGGCATGCTGAGGTGCCCCCAAATGTTTTAGCAGAACCAGGGTATCTGCAGAGATCTTTTGGGCTTTCTACAGCCAAATTACACCAATTTCATGCAACTGTGACAAAACCCTATAAAACTGGTGTACCTCCATTGTGTATTTGCTCTTAAGTGGGTTCAGATATCCACTCTAGGTGGATTTCAGACAAAGTCCATGCCGTGTAGTCAAAGTAAGGCAAGAAATGGATTGACACCATTCAGTTCATCACCACCTTGAGCCACATCAATGTATTATGACATTATCGAACCTATTTAAGCATATACATAGTATGGTGCTGGCCTGAGTTAATGACACATTTTCCTCACCTAATATAATACTTGGGTGCAACTGGAGCTTGATATTGTTTGCTCTTAATTTCCCCAGATACCCAAAAGACCAGGGAAATTAGGTACAGAAAAGGTAAATAAAGTAATTGAGTACAGGAATGATGGCAGCAGTAGCGCTGTGCTAAATTGGTTTCTTTGAAGTGAACTGTGATTGCAACTGCAGAAATTTCCCATGCTTGCATGCAGGGAGGCAAGATGAGGTTATTAATTATAACAACAGGCTGGAATTGACCTTAATGAGAAACAGCGTAGCTTGAGAGGAGCTGAGGCTGTGCTGGTGGCTGTCTCCAGGACTCCAGAGGGACCTTCCTGGAGTGTTCTTCTACAAGCCTTGCTGCAGCAAAGCAGGTCCTTTGATGATCCCGTGCAACTGGGTGCCAGTGTAGCACATTCCCCATGCCTCCATCCTGAGTTTTGAAGAGGTCACATTGCCATTGGCCATCTCGTCTGGACCCTGCATTCTGATAACCTTGGGTAGGTGTAGGAGGTGCTTCTTTAGGGTGAGACACCTGGACCCTTATCAAAAGCTTGTGAATCCAGAGCTTGCAAAACCTCATGACATTAGAGCAAAGCTAGAACTTGGACTTTACTGGCCTCCTTGAAATACTCGGTCTGCCTCTTCCTTTTGTATCCCCAGGGATTCTTCTTGTTGCCCTGGCAGAGATTTGGGTAACCTATTCATTAGCAGAGGAGCCTTTGAGAATGGTCTTGTCTCAGCATGCCTGTACTGCACAGCACCCTGCCAGCCAAACTGGTTTTGTTCTGAAAACTAGTATCTTACAACACCGAGACAATTAAGGTATATTAAAGGCTAATGGTGCACGTCCTGTTTTTCTCACAAGGCAAGCCTTCCAGATTCTGTTTCTGCTTTGATGATTTTGCATGAAGAACGATAAAAATCTCTTGTCTCCAGTCCATCAGTTTAGGATAACGCTGCCTGTATATCCTTAGCCTTGGAGGAAAGCTAATGTGAGGCCTGCTCCTTGCAGACATGTGTCACTTTGCATTCGTGGTGCTGGGCCTGCAGTGCCAGTGACCACGTATTCAGATGGGCTGATCCCTTCAAAGACTCTGCTCCTTCTTTCATTTTTCTGGGCCAAACCCAGCAAGGGATTTCAGCTGTGAAGAGGACCCTCCAAGTGATGATGGTCTCCTCAACTTCCTTCCTTCATCAAGCCAGACTTTGGTGCATGTTACAGGAGCTTTCAGAGTGCTCCTGTCCCAGCTGTGCCTCTGCCCTCCTCCCACTTCCCACTGCACTCTTGACAGGTTCTTGAGGCCTCTTCATGGCCGGCAAATGTTCCGTTTGCATCCTTCATAAGTAGTTGTACTTGCAGAGCGTTGCCTTGGAAGTCCTTTCTTCTCTGTCCTACAGCAAAATGTCCCCTCTCACCCAGCATTAACATCTGTCTGTCTTAAGACAGGCAAGCCCTGTTTTGGGGAAGGTGACGCCACAGTAAATTGCAGGGAAAGCTGCAGTTTGAGAGCGCGTTCTGTGGTTTTGTTGGCTGCCACAAAAATATACTGCTGAATGAACTCCATACATCTGGAGCCAGTGTTTTTTTTTCTCAGACTTCTCATTAGCAGAGTTCAGTTTTCCCCTGGGAACTTCTCATTGAAACGCACAGCCTCTTTTCTCCCTGGCTGGTGGAGCACATCTGAGCTGGCGGAGCTGTGTCCAGCGTGGGAAAACTAGAAGCTGAATAGAAACTGTGCAAAAACCCTCTTGAGATTTGGTGCAATGGGACCAAGAAATTCCCAGGAACTGGAGTGCTTCATCAGCTTGAAAAACTCAGAGCCTCTTGGCACCTTCTGGGGAGGGTTATGTGGTGTTGATGGGTCCTTAATGGACCCGTTCACCATCAAGTACTCACCCTTGCACAGTCTCCTGCTGCTGAATTAGAATTTTTTTTTTCCCCCCTTCTGCTTTGATGAGTGATTTTCATCTGTCACAATTGTCCTGCTTCAATTCATTGCAAGTTATTACCAGTGGGAAATGCTATTTTCTGCATAAATGTAATTGTCCTGCCCCAGTGAATGGTCAGGAGCACTGATACTGGGCAGGGAAGGGGTAACCTCCAGAAAGAAGGGGTGTCCTAGCCAGAGGAGAGTTTGGCATGGAAGTGGATCGGGCTGATCCCTCAGTTGTTTTGCCTTTCCCTATTTAAGCTGTGTTTCTGGGAACTAGTTGACATTTTGTCCTGGATTGACTCTAAAGAGTGAGAGCAGATACAAATATATAATAAAGCTCTGGAGCACTTCAAAATTAATATTTCAGTATCAAGAAGTCTTAGTCATCAACCGCCTCAACAAAAGGAGGCATTTGTGTAGTTGTAGCTGTTGGGTTTCCCCTCCACCAGACTGATGGAACAGAGAGAATGGTGCAGCCAGGAGCTCAGACCAAGGCCCCAGCTCCAGTCCCAGCTGGAGGAGCCACCTGGTATGAGACAGAGGTTTCATGAAGAAGGTAGTGTCCTTTTTGGAGTTGGTTTTTCCTTCTTCCTCTGACCTTGGTGTGATGATCCCAGTGCTGCTTCATACAGGGAGCTGCAGGTTCTGGATGCTACAGGCCAGGTCTGCTCAGAGGCCAACCTCTGTCCTGGGCTGGACAGCCGCTTGTAGTGGTGGTGCCTGGAACAACGTGAGGTGTCAGACATGGTGATAAAGCCAAGCTATTCTAGCAAGAGTTTCTCTAAAAATTAGTCCCTTTATAGTCACCAGAAGGTGCTTTTGAAGTTGGCAGATTCCTGCTAGGGTGAAGCTGTGTTTTGTAGCAGCTTTTCAACCAGGTCTCCCTTAGCACTTTCTCAGCTCTCCTGGGGGGGATTCACACCACCAGCCCTGTTCTGCGGGGTTGTTCAGACCCATACAGTACCAAACACTTCCCCGGTGCTGAGCAAGGGGAGCAAGAGTGCAAGCCAGAAAGGTGTAGTTGTGAGACTGCTCCTGGTTCAGTGGAGGGGCACTAAGGTGGTCGGGGTGCTGGAGTGTGTGTCCTGCAAGGAGAGGATGAGGGAGCTGAGCTCGTTCAGGCTGGAGGCGAGAAGGCTTCTGAGGAGGTCTACCAGTACCTACAGGGACATCATCCAGAAGACAGAGCCAGGCTGTTCACAGCCGTGTGTGGTAGGAGGACAGGAAACAACAGGCATGGGATGAGACAGGAGAGGCTCAGACTGGGTGTAAGGAGAAGCATTTTTGCCCCAAGGACAGTCAGTTAGTAGAGTTTGCTACCCAGAGAGACTGTGTAGTCTCCATGTTTGGAGGTTTTCCTGTATAAACCTGAACAACCTGCTGTGATCTCTTAAGAGATGCAGTGTGAAGAAGAAGTTTGGGACTGGAGACTCTCTGAGGTCCTTTCTGACCTGAGTTATCCTGGGATCCTCCATGCTTGTTCTTGTGCAAGTGGGTGCTGCTTTCGCTCACAGGTAGAGAGGTCCAGCAGGGGTTCCTGTTTTGTGGGCACATTTGTGCCATTGCAGTGGGCCTGCCTGGCACTGCCTGATGTGGCTGCTTTGATATGATCCTCCAAGAGACCGTGGGTGAGTGTAGGGGAGGTTTTCTTTGCTGTCTCTGCCCTTGCTCAGCAGATATGTGCTGGTGCAAAGTGGGAGAAGAGGGCAAAGGCACAGGTCCCTTCTGGTGCTTCATTTTTGCCTGTGCCTCTCTGAGATTGGGTGAAGGTCACTGGTATTGAAGCCAGTTTCATTTTCTTGTCTCACTTTGGAGGAGTGGGAAAGGCAGGATTTGGAAATACTTATGCAACCTGCCTTGTTTGTATGATGCTAGCAGAGAGCTCGCGAGCTTACTTCTATAGCCTTGGGGGTTTAGAAGTGTGAATCAGAGACTGTTTTTCTCCACTGATGCTCCTATAGAAATTTGTAAAAAGTGGAAAGTCCCGGTTCATAGTCTTTCTGTGTTGCTCTGCCAGTATATCTGCTGCAGCCTTCCCCTGGTCCAACCTACCAGCCCTTGCCTGGCTCTGCAACAGTGAGTCAGCTCAGGCAACAGCATCTCCTTGCCTGGGCTTCATGACGTGTGGGCCATGATCCCAACCCACGTGCCCTTCTAACAGTTCAACTGCCAGAGCGATGCCGTGTGGTTCCTGACCTCCCGCACCCCCTCTGGCCCAGGCGTGGACGTCTCCTGCTCCGACTGGCTCTGGAGATGTGGTAGGTCAGCGCGGGAGGTGGCTCAGCAGTTCTCTCTTAGGTCAGAGCACACTGTACTGTTGAAAGAAGGAGTTAAATAGAAAACAGCTGGATGGGGAGGAGGGGAAGTGATATGCAGCTCAGAGACAATTGAGGCAGGATTTTGTTTGGGTTTTTTGTGATTTTTCTTTTTCTTCCACAAAGTTCTGGTGCTTTTTCTTGTCTTTGTTGAACAAGAGGATTTTGCTACGTGTTCTGTTTCAGAGAACTCAGGCTTTGTACGTTACTGACTAGAACAATTGATTTTTATTTATTTGTTTATTTATTGTGGGAGAGAACCAAAGCAGTAAGTTTTAAGGCTTTAGCTGGTCTGGAGGAGTTTTATTTAGAGAAACAGCCTGGTTCTGTTGCTGTGTGTGATTGACACAAGCTCCTATAATCCTGTCGCCAGTGTGGGCTCTGCAGTAGAGCCCTGGGATCTCTCGCTCCAGTGCCCAGGTCACCTCGAGCCATTTGCTCTGGCAGTCTGAGGTGCTTCTGGCCAGGGCTGGTTGCCATCTCCTGCCCTGGAGCTCAGCTGCACATCACCCAGGCTTGGCCCACCACCAGCTCCCTGCCGATAGGAAAGACGCAAACTGCAGGTTTTTGGGCACATCCTGGCCTCGCACCCTGCCCTGTTCCTTCCCATCTTGCCCTGCTCTGGTGAGGCTCCAGAAAAGCCTTTGGTCCCAGATGACACCCAAAGGTGGTGGAGACCCCGGCTTGTTTGGTGGCTGTGTAGGAGCCAGGGCTCTGTAGCAGCAGGACATGCAAGCTCAGCAGAGCCTCCTAAACTAAGCGATGGCTTAGCAGAGCCCTAGGAGGGAGACATCACTATCCCAAGGTGGGTTTGGAAGGTGATGAGTTGGTGCCTTCTTAATCCCTTCCCTGTCTTGTCCTAACAATTCTGCTCCGCTTCAGTTAGAGGAACGTTTCTGTACATTGGAAGCAAAGGGCTATGATGTCCCTGGAGTAATTCTCCCTTCCTTCCTGATGACAGCCTTCCCCTGCCACCTCTGTGCTCTCAGAAACAGTGTCCAGAGGGAGACAGCCACACATCTTTTGGGCATATCTGCTGCCAGATCCTGCCTGTGAAGGCTGCTGGGGTATCCCAGCCAACATCCCCTCTCTAGAGGCTGTCACCTCAGCAGCGGGCTGTCTGGCACTCCTAAATCCTCAAGGCAGAGCAAGCAGTGAGATTCCCTGGGACCTGATCAGCATGCTGAAAGCTGCCTGCTTGGTTGAGTACCTTCTATATTCATTTTTAAGTATTGCAATTACACTCTTGTGACTGCCAAGGTAAGTGCAGTCCTGCCAACATGGTGGTGTCTCCTGCCTGCTGATGTGCACCCTGTCTTGGTTGGTTACTGCAGTGGAAGCGTGGCCATGTGGGGCCAGCCCTGTCCATGCTGCTGGAGGTGTGGGCTTGTACGGCTGTTGCCCTTTTCTTGCTGTGTGCACCCAACAAGAGCCTCTGGCAGATCCCTGCTGCCTGCCCGCCGGGCTGCTGACAGCTTGTGTCATCGTGCTCCCTGTAAAGTGTCCCCTTCCCAGGAAAAGCCCTGCTGTGGGTGGATGACTTTGCCAGGTCACTGTGGAGTAGCTGTTTTTGAGAGGAGCTCCTCTCCTGCACAGGCGTCTGGGAAGGTGGCAGGTGATGTTTATCTCAGTTGCATTTTCTGGGGCTGGAGACCATGTGTGTTATGCAGCAGATGGGTCTGGTGAATAGATGGTGGAGACAACTGCAGGCTTGTTGCCCGCTGGGAAAGGAGACAGCCAGGCTTTGTGGGGAGAAGTACAGAGCTTGGACAGGCTGCGGTTGGGTCTCTCCTTCAGCCAGTTCATTTTTGAGGGGTAGGTGTTGCTGTGGGGCAGAGGCTGCCGTGATGATCCACTATGTGCTGGTATGGGCTGTACCATGTAAGGATGGGTTCCAGCATTGTGCCCTCTGTGATCTTTGGACCCTTAAATTGTCTGGTGCTCCAGGCCAGGGACTTGAATTGTCCATCAGTCCTAGGTAGGAGTCTGGTGGGAGCAGGCTGTAGTCTGGTGTGCTGCCAGTCATCAAGGCTGGGGAACCGGTGACTTGTGGGGGACAGCCGAAGATGTGTGTCCCATATCCTCTCCCATTTCTGTGCATCTCCCACTAGCTTGCAGGGAAGACTGTGGGGTTGCCAGGCACCACAACATGGTGGAGAAGCAGGCAGGGAAGTCTCCTGCCAGAGCTTGCCACACCGGTGGCCCTGCCACTGCAAGGGCTGCCACAGACCTTTGAGGGAAGAGCTGATGGCCTTTCTGGGAGGCTCTTTGGTTTTCCTGAGAGCTGTCAGTGCAGAAAGTCAAGTAGGTGGAAATCCCAGCATCAGGCAGGATGGTGTCCCTGGAACGGACAGTGTTGGGAGCTGACTCCTGAAGCATGGGGGAGAGGAGGGGACCGGGACGGGTCAGTGCAGCCAGGAAGTGTCACGTCCTGTATTGGAGCTTGGAGGAGAGCACTGCAGCGTCCTGGCTTCCGCCTCCCTTCTTGCTGCCTGGAGCTTGGATCTCCTTCCCAGCCAACTGAAAGGGTGCTGCTTTCCCCGAGCCTGCAGATTGTCACTGATGCCCCCCTCGTGTGGTACTTCTGTCTTTTAGGTTATCCCGGTTTCTCCCTTCTCTCTATTGGTATGGGAAGGGACAAGGTGATTTCTTTCCATGGTCCTGTGGTTCCATGGCTAGAAGCCTTTGCCTGCTGGGTAGGACCATGGGTGTGAGAGCGATGTCTGCAGCAGGAAGACTGTGGTTGGAAGGCCCTGATCTGCAGTAAGCAGGGTGGCATCTGCATTTAGAGGTGGATTTTTTGAAGCCAGTGCTCTCCAGCATGGTAGCAGCACGGGACGCTGCAGGAGGATGAATGTGGATGGCACAGGTTGCTGACAGCCTTTGCTTGCCTTTTGCTGATGCCTGTGGTTTGATGAACTTCATCCAGTAAGACGAATGGATGTGACAGGATCACGGTGCCCTTCATGGCCCCATTTGCTTCTCTGCCTCTGCTGGAGCCGGGCACACAGCTCCTTCCCTTTCTGTGTCTGAGGAGTGATCTCCCTTTCAGACAGCTGTGGGCATGGTGCTGCCACAGGAGAGAGGACTGTACAGTGGCTCACAGCTGTAGGACTTCAGGCAGAAAAATCAGTGTTTATATTTCTCTTAGCTGGGAAAGATTCCTTAAATAACTCCAGTAAATAAATACCTTGTAAAGTTCAAACTATGAAGGCATGGTATATGAACCAAATGAATTTTCAAGCTCTCTCTTGCAATAAAATGGATTTCTTGAGTTCAGGCTTTATTTAGAGAAATGTTTGATTTAAGAAGGGAGTTGAAGGTTGTGTCTGATCTCTTTGTGAGGGGGAGCTGCTCTTCCAACGGCTCTGGAGCATGGTCTGGAAATGCTGGAGCATTCCCAGGAGAGTTTGTCATGTACCCAGTCAAACGGAGGGTCACTCTCCTCCTCCCTGGGGTGGTTCTTGCTGCATCCTCTGTCCCTTCAAGACCCCGCTGCTGCAATGCAGTCTGCTCAGCTGCCTTGGGAGGCTGGTTGTGCAGGTGCTGCTGCCTGGGATGCTGGAGGCCAGCCAGGACCCAGTTCCCTCCGCGGACTGCACCAGCGTCTCATAGCTTTCTGCGCCTGCCCTCTATGGCACTAAACATCGTCTTTCCCTTCTTTGTTCCAGCTGGTGTTGTAGTTGAACTTGGTTGTTGAAGGGACATAGAGGGGGAGCCAGTGGTGAGCCTGCTGGGGGTGCAGCTCCCATGATTTAGGCTGCTCGTTCCTTGATCTGGCATGGCCTGAATTTATTGCTCCCAGGAAGAGCTGAGGGCACGGGGTGGACTCAGAGGCTTCTCCTGCAGAGTTGGCCCTGCTCAGGATCTCGGGCAAGCAGGGCAGGGTAGAAGTGGTTGGAAGGTGACCAGCTCAGCTGGAGAGCGGTGCAGCTGGCCTGGAGCTTGAGTTCAAGGTTGGGACTTTAGACTTGGCTGCGTTATCTGGAAGCAGGAGTCCATGGAGGGAGGGCTCTGGGCTCATGCTGCACATTTACCTGAAGGAGAACTGTTTTGTCCTTGTGTGAAGGAGGAGGAAGCAGAAAGCTCTGTTTCAGCCCCGCCTTTGCTCAAAGCTTCAGGAAATGACCCCGATCAGGGGACAGAGGGCACCATGCAGGGCTGGGATTCCTTCTGTGTTTGTCAGCCTGTGTGCAAGCATGGCATTGCCTTCCTGAAAGCGCCAGAAGGGCCGCAGTGAGGGAGAGCTGCTCCCTTGCAAGCTCGGAGGTTGCTGTGGCCTGTGGAGCTGGTGCTGGTGCTGCGCTTTGCTTTCTGAAAATTGAACCTGCCTAGAAAACATTATTACGACTTTCTGCCCTGGAATGAGGTAGCTCTGGCGTACATTGGACCTGTTCCCCCATCAGGGTTTCAGGCATTCTTGGGCAATTCTGGAGGTTGAAACGGAGGGCTGGTGCTGAGGGCAGGGCTCTGTGCCCTCTCCGCTTCTCAGGTAAGCAGGGCAGGAGCTGGAGCTGGGACACGGTGTCCCGCTTTGCTGAGCTCAGAACCTGCTGGTGAGCTGTCCCTGCACCAGTGCACCACAACCTGCTTTGGCTCCAGCACAGAGCTACTGCTCACAGGCTGGCTGGGCCAGGCTTCTGGCCCCAAAGCCAGATAAAAGCACCACCATACACTACAACATGCTTTTCTTTGCTTGGTGGTGTCTGGTGTGGGATAACACAGTTATCCCACTGTGGATAAGTCTTGTGCCCATGGTGGTGAGCCAAAAGCAGGGGAGAGAGAGAGAGGAACAGAAAGTGAAACAGGGGTGGGCTGGAGTGACACTGAAGAAGGAAAGACTTGACCCTGGGAACAGCAAGAAGGCAGAACAGGGTGTCACCTCCTCCAGAGAGTTAAAAACAAGCTGCAGACGTATAAAATTGTTGAGGTTGGGTGCAGAGGCAGCGTGCTTGCTCGCCAGGGCACACGAGACTGGGGTTGGTGGGATTGCGGTGCTGTTTCTTGTGCCCTTCCTGAAGTGTTTTGGGTGGAAGCCAGCTCATTGCTGTGCACTTGGAGAAAGTGGTTGTCAGTGCCAGCGGAACAAGTGCCCAGAAAGCAATGACTGGACTTCTGGTTGCTCTCTTCCTGGAAGCAAGGTCCTGACCGTGCCAGCCCAGGAAACGCGTGGTACCCCCATGTACCGGGTGGCCTTGACCTCACTCTGTCGTCTTCTTTCTTCCAGCCACTCCCACTCTCCCGGCTCCATGGCTGCTGTCCGCGAGTGGTCCTGCACCCGCTGCACCTTTCTGAACCCCGTCGGCCAGCGGCAGTGCTCCATATGCGAAGCCCCCCGCCAGAAACCCGACCTCAACCACATCCTGCGGCTCAGCGTGGAGGAACAGAAATGGGCTTGTGCCCGCTGCACCTTCAGGAACTTTCTGGGCAAGGAAACCTGTGAGGTATGCGGCTTCACCCCGGAGCCAGGCCCTAGCGGCTCCCCCTTGCCCGTCATCAATGGTATCTTGCCCAAGCCCACCGTGCTTGTGGAGCCCAAGGGCACATCCAAGGAGGAGGCTGCCAAGTCAGAAAGCAGCAGCGAGGACTCGGAGGGGAAGAGCCCTGATGAAGCGGAGCTGGAGAGTGGCTGGGCTTGCCAGCGCTGTACACTGCACAACACGCCGGTGGCCAATTCCTGCTCGGCCTGTGGTGGCCCACGCAAGCTCTCCCTGCCCAAGATCCCACCAGAGGCGCTGGTCGTCCCTGAAGTCATCACCCCAGCCGGATTTCACATGGCCCCCTCTACCCCGCAGCCTTTAGTCTCTGCAGAGATCTCTGATGGTGACGCCGTGGCCACCCAGGGCCCAGTGGCTATGGAACAAGAGGCCCAGAAGATACCAGCCTTCAGTCCCTTCTCCCCGGGGCTCCAGAACAACCCGGTGCCCCGAAGCCGCCGGGAGGTGCCCCCCCAGCTGCAGATGCCAGGGCCTGAAGCCTCCCCACCTGTGGCTCAGAGTGCAGCAGGGCAAAAGGGTTCTCCGCAGGGTCAGGCCAGGGCTGCCCCGGCTGCCCGCTTCCAGGAGCTGCTGTCCAACAAGCGGCTGAGCGTGCTGGAGGAGGAGATGGAGGTCAGTCCGTCCCACTGGAAGTGCAGCTCCTGCTCCCTGCTTAACTCTGCCGGGGCCAGCAAGTGCGAGGCTTGCAGCACCCAGAAAAGCAGTGACACCATCAATCTGGTGGGGGACTCGGTGCGATTCACCCCATGCAGCCCCTCCAGCCCTGACTTCACCACCTGGTCCTGTTCCAAGTGCACCCTCAAGAACCCCACTCTGGCCCAGAAGTGCAAAGCCTGCGGCTCCTCCAAGCTGCACGGCTTCCAGGAGCACGGGACGCAGGGCGAGCCGTCCCCCCGCTGCTCCGACTGCGGGGCTTGTGACAAGGGTGGCTGCTCCTCCTGCAGTGGCAGGGCCCCGTCTGCCCGCAAGGTTGCCCGTCTCTTCCCGTCCCAGCTGCCCGCCGGCCAGGAGAGGCCGGGCCAGTGGGCTTGTCCCGCTTGCACCTTGCTCAATGAGCTCAAGGCCAAGCACTGCGTGGCCTGCCATACGCCCCAGCAGTACGTGGCCCAGCGCAAGGGCCTCAAGCCCCTGAAGAGACGGGAGAGCATGCACGTGGAGAAGAGGCGGCAGACAGACGAGGGAGAGGCCAAAGCCCTGTGGGAAAACATCGTGACCTTCTGCCGGGAGGTGAGTGCTTGCTGAACTTAGTCTCACTCCTGGTTTCACTTGGTGGGGACCCTCTTCGTGCCTCCCCCGTGGGTCTGGGACATCGCTTGTCACAGGCAAGCTGCCTTCTGTGTCTTGGGTCCAGAGAAGGTCTTCACCTGCAACAGCTGGATGCTGGTTGTTAACACCGAAATGTAATATTTTAAATTGGTTTGAGATAATCTGTAGGGTGAAGGTGACCCATCTAGTTCACTTTCAATCCAAGGGTGAGGAAGTCTGAGCGTTAACTCTGAAACCTAGTGATATTTTAAATCAGTGAGAGAGAACATCTGAGTTCTGAACATCTTAGTCTGGAGGAGAGGAGGCTGAGGGGAGACCTCATCGCCCTCTACAACTCCCTGAAAGGAGGGTGCAGAGAACCGGGGATGAGTCTCTTTAATCAAGTAACAAGTGATAGGACAAGAGGGAATGGCCTCAAGCTGTGCCAGGGCAGGGTTAGACTGGCTCTTAGGAAGGATTTCTTTGCAGAAGGGTTGTTGGGCGTTGGAATGGGCTGCCCAGGGCAGGGGGGGAGTCCCCATCCCTGGAGGGGTTTAAGGGTCGGGTTGACCCAGCGCTGAGGGATCTGGTGTAGTTGGGAACAGTCAGTGTGAGGTTCATGGTTGGACTAGATAATCTTCAAGGCCTTTTCCAACCTTGATGATTCTGTGATTCTGAGTTGAAGGGGGCATTCTTTGGTGGTCAATACAGCTCCTTCCCTGTCCAAGGGTGGGGAAGGCGGGGAAAGAGTGTGTCCAGGTTTAGTGGTAGCACCACTGTCTGGGCAGCAACTGGGACATGTGGGTGCAGGAAATTTGGGGATGCAGCAGGCAGAGGGTCAGAGCACCAGCAGGGCTGCAGGTGGAGGAACTGCTGCCACTGCCAGCAACTGCAAGTGTTCAAGAACCGTGAGCTGGGCCTTGGTATTCTTCGTTTTGGTGTTTGAGAATGCACAGCTGCAGCTGCAAATGGCTCGTCCCTGTTTTGGGAGGGACAGCCGAGGTTTAGCTGTACCCTGGCTTCAGGTGAGGGTCTCAGGAGTACAAGCTAGCACCTTCCCCTCCCACTGTGAATTGTCTGGCTCGATCTGTTGGGTTTCAGTCTCAAACAGCACTGTGGTGGCCCCATTTTTTCCCCTGAGTGGCATACGGTGCTCCTGTGAACACTGCTCTTTCTCTGCCCTCCTTCTGGGGGAAGCCTCCAGCTCTTCTGGACCAGATGGGAAGGGAGTTGCAGTCCCATTTTGACGTACAGACAAGGCTTTTTCTGCCTGGGCTGAGGAGTGCCTCCATGCGTGTGCCTCCCTTGCACAGACTGGGGCCCACAGAGAAGTTTGGCTCAGGAGGGAAGCTGATGAGAGCGATCCTGTTTTGGGGTTGTGGGGTTTTTTTAATTGCTAAACGTCCATCCTAACAGATGTGGGTGTTTTTATAGCAGAGAGACCCTGATTCTGCTTATCTCCCTCTTTTAAGCAAGTGAATAGCCTCTTTTATAGGCAGGGAACATCTATTACATCCCGTGGAATCAGGCTGAAGGATGAATTATGAGAGATGGCCAAGTTGAATTAGCAGCTTACTGCTGCCAAGAGGGAAGTCTGCCTTGCCTCATCCAGCACAGCTCTCGGTCGGAGCCTTGGCTGAGCCCACTCAGCTCACTAAGCCAGCACTAACAGGCTATTAGATCAGCGCGGGCCATCTCCTGAAAATCCTAAAACTAAACCACTGCTATGTTCTGACACTGTTTATGGGGCTCTGCAGGTCCGAGGAAAGGACTGGCAGCAGTGGTGGGACCGTGCTGCTCCCATACTCATGCTCGCTCTGCTCCCAGCGTGCCCGCAGCCTCCCACCAACGCTCCTGTTCGGGCTGGCGTGTAAGGCAGCCTCCAAGCTTCCTTCTGTCCACGGTGTTTCACAGGCTGTTCAGCCTTCCCCTGGAGGAGAGTGTCAGGCTGGCCAAGTTCTTCTCCGCCTGTTGTCCCCGTGCCCCAAGTCACGTGGAGCAGCCCGCCTTGCTGTGCTGCTCCCTGCAGGGATTTCTGCTCGAGCTCCTGTCGTGGGCGCTCTGTCCTCTGCTATTCCAGGGGTGCCTTTTCCACCACTTCTCAGTCTCTGGTCCCTGCTTTTTCAAGAAGTTCCAGCTTTACCCTTTCTCTTCCTTGGGGGAGGAGAGCAGAGCCGATGTCTTTCACTAGCTGTCTCTGCACTGGGCGTCTGCTTCCCTGTCTTGTGCTGTCTCCTCTCTTGCTTATCCCGCTGTCTCACTACTCTTCTCTAATTAACCATCCTTCCCCCTTTCTGAATAACAACATGCATCAGCACGTTCTGCAGAGCTAGAAAGCAAAACCCAGGACTCTTGCTGTCTGTGCCATGCTCTGGCACGTCTGCCTGCAGAGACTTTCCGTGTGCTGGGGGAGGCCTCATCTCTGTTTTCCTTCTTCTCCACCCATCCGACAGTTTGATACTGGCAGCAAGGCCATGTGGGGGAAGGCAGCAGCCTTCCTCGGCCAGTGCGGTCCCGGGGAGGTGGCAGCAGAGAAGGTCACGTCTCTGGTCCAGAACGGCGTGAAGAGGGTTGTTGGCAGAGCAGGAGGAGTGAAGGAGGTCCGATGCCCTGATTTATTCCCTTGCAGGAGAAGTAAGCAAGGCTCCTCATCTGGCATAATCTGTGAGCAGGCTCATCGCTGCCCAGGCACGAGAGGAGTTACCTGCTCTGATGCTGCCCCTGCAGCTCTTGTGCCTCTCTTTCCCTCCATATCCAGGGATATTAGTAGTGACAACTTTTCTAAAGTATTTAGAAATATGTGAAGGGAGACACATGGTATAAAGGGAGTTAGCTTGTTAGGCAGGCTTGTCCCGATGTTGCTGGGGAATTGCACTGCTACGGCTCTCGTGTTACCTCCACTGTCAGTGCTGGTGAGGTCTGCGGGCTCGTGTGCAGGCTCCTGCAGTGCTGCTGGGTGCTGTCCTGGCCCTGGTGAGACCCTGGTTATGATACTGAGGAGGCTGAAAGCTTCTTCCAGCTCTGCTGCTCGGAAAAGCACCACGGCGACTCTTCAGGGGACAGAAAGCTTGCGATGCCCATAGGCTCTGGCTCACGGACTGCTGCCTTTCTCTGTGTCCACACTGCCCTGCACGGTGGGTTCCTGGGGAGCCCTGGCTGCACCCCGAGAGGCGAGCGTGCAAGGCCGGGATGTGGCAAAGTGAGCTTGCTGGCTGATATGTCAGAGGCAGCCACTCATCAGCTGCACAGAGCAGATGCTCCCCTTTTGAAAGCCAGCAAGCCCTGGGACATGTCTATTTTCACCCCCATTGGTATTTGAACCAGGGACATCTATTAGCTGAAAAACACCCTTCTGCAAAAGAGAAGCTGGAGGTGCTAATTGAGACACCAAGTAGAAAGCATTCAAGTAGGATTGCAACAAAAGAGGAAGGACAACTACTAGTTTGGTGTGCATAAAAGCTAATTTAAATCAGAGCCGGCTTTTGCTGAAAGACTTTAATTTCATTTAATTAAGAATAACAAAGAAATCCTGGTTCTTATTTCATCCTGTGTTTAAACTGTCTGAAAAAGCCGCCCTCCTCCCCTTGGTGAAGTTCTTTGTTCCTTCCCATCCTGCCTCTGTGGCCAATACCTACGGGATTATCTGCCCTTCAGTCCATCCTATTTTATTTAATGCGAGCAGCTATTGCAGGTGGGCTCAGACATGGGATACCCTCACTCTGGAATTGCTTGCCAGTTTGTGGTCAGGCTGAATCCAACTGCGAAAGGTGCCCCTAACATCCTCCGTGGCTGTGCCTCGGGGGTGGCACAGGACTGCCAAGCCCAGTGTGTCCCCCCCACCAGAGCAGGGACAGCTCAGCCCTTAGCACAGGGCTTGCATTGAGGAGCATTTGCTTGCCAGGTGGCTCCTCACAGCTTGCTGCTTGAGTGCTTTGCCACTTATAAGAGGCAGCCAAGGTCCCCCATGGTCCAGCTTTTAGCACCAGCACAAAGTGTGAGACGCTCCCTGCCCGGGGAGGTTCCTGTGGAATAGAAAAAGGCAGATTTGAGTCACAGTCCAGAGCTTGGGGCCTGGAGAGGTGAGTCGGCTCATGGCAGGGCTGAACGCTGGACCTGATGCACAAAATGCATCTGTGCCGTTGTCAGCAGACACCCAGTCCCAGACCTGCTCCCCCGCACGGCATTGGAAGGGGCTGCCTGGGCCAGGCAGGAGGGCTGGGGGCTCTGCTCTCACTCCTGGGGGTGTGGTGGGAGGCTTTTCAGGCCAGCCTAGTCCCAGGAGGCTCCGAGGAGCTGCGTGCTGCACAGCTGCACACTGATGCTCTCCTTGCCTTTCGCTCTCGCAGAACAAAGTCAATTTTGTAGATGACAGTTTCCACCCTGGGCCTAAGTCTGTGGGATTCCCGGAAGGCGACAGTGTGCAGCAGAGGGTAAAACAGTGGCTGCGACCCCACGAAATCAACTGTAGCATCTTCAAGGACCGGTCGGTGAAGTGGTCGGTGTTTCGGACACCCAGGCCCTCAGATATCCTGCAGGGACTGCTGGGAAACTGCTGGTAAGGGGGAGTGAGCCGGGCTGACACCCTCCTGCCCCTTCCTCCTTTCCCCTCCTTTCATCCAGCTCCAGATCAGACCCCTCAGCCCCACTCAAACCCATTTATACCCCCAGGCGTGTACCCCATCCTCTGCCTCACCCCTTACCAAGCAGCTGCGACTGCAGTCCCCTGCGCTGCACGGCTGGGCAGCTGCCTGCTGCCTGCCCGTGCCCCGCTGAGACCATCCCGCGTCCCGTCCCACCGGCAGGTTCCTGAGCGCCCTGGCCGTGCTGGCCGAGCGGCCGGAGCTGGTGGAGAGGGTGATGATCACCAGGACGCTGTGCCCCGAGGGTGCCTACCAGGTGCGGCTGTGCAAGGACGGCACGTGGACCACGGTGCTGGTGGATGACATGCTGCCCTGCGACGAGTGCGGATACCTCCTCTTCTCACAGGTCAGCGGCCCTGAGGGGGAGAGGGGTGCCGGGAAGGGGGGGGCACTGCACCAGGGGCAGGGGGAGGCTCGTCTCTGGCTCTCCCAGGGAGGCAGCGGGAAGAGGTACTGCTGTGGTTCACGTGAAGCCCCTACTCTGCGCTGCATGGGGCGTTTGCAGCTCAAGACCCTGCTTTTTGCTTCGCCCTCGAGACAGCTGAACTCATTGAGGCCGTAATATAAATCTATTTAGGCCCCTTTTGGCATTTTTGAGGCTGTGATGGAGAAGTTTCATTTGCAGTTGCTTTTCCCTCACTCCCTGCACCACAGCTACTTCACTTGCAGGGGAAGCCATCCTTATTCTTCACAGCAAAAGGAAAGTATTTTAACCTGTGTGTTTTGCACTGCGAGAAGCTGAGGGAAAGCTGTTTCTTTCCTCTGCGGGGAGGTCTGGCAGCTTGGCTTTGCCAGGGAGGGACTGTGGAGAGGGAGGGGACGGCACAACAAATCAGCCTGTTTCGAGCCAGTGCCTGGTTGCTCTGAGCACACTCAGGTGGCATCTGCTAGGATTAACGAAGGTCCCTCGGCCTCTTCGGGACGTCACTGCGCGTTATGCCCTGCCCTGCCTGCCAGGCCCAGGGGCACTTGCTGGGATCATGTCCATGAAGGAGACTGGGAACGTCTTTATTGAAACTCAGGTGGCAAAATCTGCCAAACAAAAGGAAGTTTCACTGTCAGGGGGAGACAGGGACCCAGGACTGTTGGGTTGGACTTTGTTCTGCAAATCCCAATCCTGTTTTAAAACACACACAGCCCCAAACCGCATCATGTGTAGATGTCAGAACAGGACTCTGACTGGGGAAACAGGGCCTGAAGATAAGTATTTGGGGAACCTTAATGTCAGTACAGCTTGAGTGGGCTCAGTGGCCTGTGCCTTTCACAGCGTGGAGTCCTGGGGAAACTGCTAATTGTGTCGGAGCTAATGGGCCTGGTGGGGCAGCAGTCCTGGCTCGGCTGGCAGCGCTGGCTCCTGAGCCCTGCGCACCCTGGCCGTGGGTGGAGGGGCAGGGGCTGCACGCTGTGCCACACAGGTACGGCGCTGCCGAGCCTGGGCTGCCTGGCTGCTTTCTCAGCAAGGTGGGTGATCCCTGCAGGGACACGGGGACACTGAGTCAGGCTACATGATTGTCAGTGCTGCTGGAGGCTGCTCCTGTTAAGGAGAAACTTTGGAGAGGGGAAGAAGAAGGAGTCTGTGTCTACATTTTGCCTCTTGGTAGACAGAGAGGATCCAGAGGCATTTCTTTATTTTCAGCATACTTGTCTTGTTTTTTTTCTTTTCTGTCCATCAAGTCTGCTTTTTGGTTTTTTTTAAGATTGAAGGTTTTCACATGGGCTGGGCTTGCCTTGCTTTTGTTTCCAGGGGCATTTGAATCGTGACGAGATTTTTCTGCCAAGTGTTTAGCTGTGTGAGCTGGATGTGGGAGCTAAAAAAAGGAAAAACAGAGATTTCTCAAAATAAAGGGATATCAGGCTCCTATCTGAGCTCCCTGGCTGCAGCTAAGGCAGAAATAAACAACATGGATTTTGTTGAGTGAAGGACTCAAAAATCAGTGAAAAGCACTTGTAAGTTTTCTTTACCCATTGGAAAGAAATCTTCAGTGCCCTGCTTTCCTCTCCCAGCTCTTGGCTGCCACCTGTGAGTCACACACAGTCACAGTGTACCAGTGCTTTTCCCCCACTGCCCTCCAAGCACCGGGTCCTGAACTCAATTTGCTGGGGACGCAGAGGCCTTCTGTCCTCATACGCCTTCCTCTTCGTGTCCTCGCTGCAGGCAGGGGCTGGAGCAGAGGCATCTCCCCCCAGCCTCGGGAGAGGTACAGCACGGCTGGTGACTGCACCCCGCGGCACGCTGAGGACCTGCCACGGTGACTAGAACATAGGGGTAAAGGCTGCGCCCTGAGCCCGCGTTGCTGTGGCCGATGGAGGCTTTGCAAACCTCTGGGTGCATTAATGCAGCTCCTGCGTTTCTTTCTGAGCCCGTAATCAGCCTAGCGATGCCAAGAGCGATAGCATGGCACCAGAGCAAGGTGGCTCCGGGGAGAGTTTTCCCCCCTGAAAAACTTGCAACTTGCAGTTACATCTTGCCACTGTGCTGGAGTAGGGGACTTTGCTGTCTGCCTGGGAGTTTTTGGAGCTTGTTCTTTAAACTTTGGCCCTGTTCCATGGGTGAAATCTAATCGGTCCCATGGCTGTGTGTGCTCTAGGCAGCCTCCTCCACCAAAGGTGTGTTGGTTTTGCTTTCCAACAGTGTGCGAGTGAAAGGCAGCTGTTCCAGATGTGCTCAACATTCTGTTACGTTATTAAACCGTTTTTAATCCAGGTTGAAGCAGAAGGAAGGGATTCTTGGCTTGCAAGGTGGACACCCACCCCTGCCAGCCTGACTGCCCGGGCACCCCAGGGTGCAGCTCTGTTGGTATCCAGGCCTCTTGGATGTTCACTCCAGGCTGTTTTCCCAAGGGGAATTAAACTGTGCAAGCAAAACACTGAGCAGGTCGCTACCTTGGCCTCACGTGAACAAGCTCCTGGTGGCTTGCCCTTGCTGTTCCTGCCTCTCCGTCTCCCCCCACAGCAGAAGGGGGGGCAGGGGTGGGTGAGAGGGGCTTTGCCTTGTCTGCACGTGATGCCTTTGCTTTTCCATCTCCTGCTCAGGACAGCTCGTGATGTTTTTCTCCTTCTTTCCACAGGCCCAGAGGAAGCAGTTGTGGGTCGCCCTCATTGAGAAGGCGCTGGCCAAGCTTCATGGTTCGTACTTTGCCCTCCAGGCAGGGCGTGCTATTGAAGGCCTGGCTACACTAACGGGTGCCCCCTGCGAGAGCCTGATGCTGCAGGTCAGCTCCACTAACCCTCGCGAGGAGCCCATTGACACTGACCTCATCTGGGCCAAAATGCTGAGTTCTAAGGAGGCTGGGTAAGACGAGGCAGGAGGGCGCCGTGGCAGGAGCACGGACACTCGGAAAGGGGGGTGAGGGGGGCAGCTCTTGTTTGTAGAGGCTCAGAGGAGAGGGGCTAGTGCATTACCTAGGGTGGAGCCCACCACCCTTGGCCCTCGTCTGGAGCATGGGTGGAGTTCCCCCTCTAAGCTCTGAGAAATTATTTCTCCTTTGTTTAATTTTCTTATGGAATTAAAATCCTGGTGAACTTCCCTGTGCATGTTTACTCCTGTCTTGCAGGAGTTTTGAAGTGACTGGCATTAAGCCCGCTTGCTTTGCTTTGAGGGTTTTTATTTTTGTATTGTTGAGTGCTTGACCCTGCACGTGTCTCCCACCCGTACATGGCACCTTTGCTGGCCATACCTGGGCATGACTACCTGCAGTTTGTAGGAGACAAAGCAAAAGCAAAGACCTCTTGCTCATCGCTCTGGCAGGAGGGCAGTTAGGTTGGCTGAAGGCAGGGTTGCTCCTGCCAGCCTGCAGTACGGGGCCACATGGGAGGCTGATAAGTCCCAGCATGTGGTGTCCCCCCAAGCCTGGCTGGTGCAGACCTCCTGCAGCCTCTCCTCACCCCTGTGGGATGGGCCAGCTGCCTGCCAAGTGGAGGCAGACGTACCGCTTGCCTTTCTGTGCGGCTGAGCCCTGCCAGCCATCAGAGATGGGCAGGCCCCCAGGGCCTGGCAGAAAACGGGTGAAGTTTGGGCAAATCTCCATTGTGCATGGACAGACCTTTCAGCCCTGCAGGTGAGGGCTTTGCTCAGAGAAGCTCGTCACGGAGCCTGGGCTCAAGACGTGAGCGGGCGGAGGGACCTCACGGCTGCCCAGGCAGAGCTCTGGCCAGGGGGGCTGGGGCACTGCTCTGGGGAGGTTTACAGTGTTGTTGCAGAGCAGGACTATCCGGGAGCCTCCTGGGGGGGAGTCTGTCCCATGCCTCGAGCGGTAGGGATGAGCTTCCCCCCCCATAGCAGGCTTGGCAGGACACTGAGGGGTTTGCTGTCCCCTGTGCAGGTTCCTCATGGGCGCGTCCTGTGGCGGAGGCAACATGAAAGTGGATGATGTGGCCTACGAGAGTATGGGTCTCCGTCCACGGCACGCCTACTCCATCCTGGACGTGCGGGATGTCCAAGGCTTCAGGTGAGTTTGGGGTGGAACCTGGCATGGTACAGCAGACATTCCTGCCAACAGCCTGAGCAGAAACACTGGCGACAGATAATTACATGTTGGAAAGACCCCGAGGACTCCTCTGTGTCCCATCCTTGTGGCCAGCAAGGGCTGTTTGTCCATCCCAGGGTGTCACATAAATGCTGTTGTCATATAGGTGTCTTTGCCTGGCACTGGCCCCACACCCAGGGCCGCGCTGCTTCAGGACGCCCTGTGGTGCAGAACGGTTCACCTGGTCTCACAAGATGCAGAGGATTGAGTTGAGCTCTTTTCAAGAGGAGGCTGAGGGGAGACCTCATCACCCTCTACAACTCCCTGAAAGGAGGGTGCAGAGAGGGGGGATGAGTCTCTTGAACCAAGGAACCAGCGCCAGGACAAGAGGGAATGGCCTCAAGCTGCGCCAGGGCAGGGTCAGACTGGCTCTTAGGAAGGATTTCTTTGCAGAAGGGGTTGTTGGGCGTTGGAATGGGCTGCCCAGGGCAGGGGGGGAGTCCCCATCCCTGGAGGGGTTGAAGAGTCGGGTTGACCCAGCGCTGAGGGATCTGGTGGAGTTGGGAACGGTCAGTGTGAGGTTCATGGTTGGACTGGAGCATCTTCGAGGTCTTTTCCAGCCGAGATGATTCTGTGATTCTGTGAACTCAGTGAGGCAGTCAGGGCATCCATCCCACGTTTGGAGGATGGGAGGATAGAAACGTGTGCTGCCTCTGACAGCCTGGGTGCTGTATGAAGCCCCATTTTGAGCCACGTCGCACACGGCAGCCTCTTTCCTGCTGAGCCCCTTCTCCACAGTGCCTGGCTGGAGGCTCTTTGGGCAGGGGAGGGTAGAGGGAGCTGCAGCAGGCCCAGAGCTGCAGGACGAGGGTGTGTGTGGCCACGGTGGGGGTGGCAAATCAGGTCTAGGATGCTGTGAGGGCTTTGAAAGGCAGGGGCAGAAGTGGTGTGGTGCCCTCTGCGGAGGGCTGGCTGGATCTGCAGAGCTGGGAGAGCATCTCAGAGGTGATCTTCCTTGTGTTCTCCTTCCTCCTAGGCCTCTGACACCGTTTTTCCCCTTCCCTCAGGTTACTGCGGCTCCGAAACCCCTGGGGCCGCTTCTCCTGGAACGGCAGCTGGTCCGACGAGTGGCCGCACTGGCCAGCTCCCTTGCGTCACGACCTGATGCCCCATGGCAGCAGCGAGGGCGTTTTCTGGATGGAGTACAGCGATTTCATTAAGTACGGTAGTGCCCAGGAGGCTGCGGGGTGGGTGGCCAAGCAGGGGACAGAAAATGGGGCAGGGGGTGGCGATGGGGCAGGCAGGACCGGGCGTCCCCAGAGGGTGTGGGTGAGCTGCAGCACGCTGGGCCGGGGGGGCAGAGCAGTGTAGCTGCAGAGGACCCACCTGGGGCTGAGCCCAGCTTCCCCACAGGTATTTTGACTCCGTGGATATCTGCAAGCTCCATTCGGACTGGCACGAGGTGCGTGTGCAGGGCATGTTCCCCAACAAGGCCAATGGGCCGGTGACGGTGACATCGCTGACGGTGTTGGAACGTGCCGCCCTGGAGTTCGCCCTCTTCCAGGAGGGCAGCAGGTGAGCCGGGCAGCGCACGGGCTGCAGGCAGTGACCTGACCCAGGAGAAATCCCCAACGCAGTGCCCTCTCACCCCATGCTGTCCCACGGGGTCGCAGAGCTCAGGGGTGGGCCCCCATCACCGTTTCTCCGATCCTCAGGGTCTGCTCATGTTTTAGCTGAAACCCGAGCCCTGAACGCGCGCTGGTTCCTGGGGCTGGATACTTGGGGCAGCGGGAGGACTCTCCCTCTGGATCTGCCATCCTCCCCGTGGCCTCCACATGCTCTGCAGGCAGCGCTCGGGTGACGTGTGACCCTTTTCCCACTCCCGGCGCAGGCGGTCGGACACGGTGGACAGTCACTTGCTGGATCTGTGCATCATGGTTTTCCGGGCCACTTTCACCAGCGGGAACAAGCTGAGCCTGGGCCGGCTGATGGCTCACAGCAAACGGGCCGTCAAGAAGTTTGTCAACTGCGATGTCATGCTGGAGCCGGGCGAGTACGCCGTCGTGTGCTGTGCCTTCAACCACTGGAGTGCTGCCCTGGCAGGCCCTGCTGCCGCCCAGGGTAAGGGGCTGGGCTGCCCTCCCTGCAGCCGTGCTCCCCAGGGGATGCAGAGGTGGCAAAGCCCTTGATCTTCACCTTGGGGACCTTGCTGGGGGTGGAGGTTGCCTGCATGTGCAGCAGCCTGGCAGCACCCTGCTCCCCGGGGATTGTGGGCTTGGTGACAGTCTCATCGAGCCTCCCCCTTCCTCTGTGTGTCTCTGCAGCGTCCAGTCCCACCAGCAGCCGACCAGCCACCGATTATTCCAGCTATATCCTGGCCATCTACAGCTCCCGCCTGGTGATGGTGGAGCAGGTGGAGGCGCAGCCCACCACGCTGGCGGACGCCATCATCCTGCTGACGGAGAACAAGGGCGAGCGCCATGAGGTGGGTGCGGAGGGCACAGGGCAGGGACTGGGCTCCCCGTGGCTGCTGGCGGGGGCCGGGACCCCGCCTCTGCTGCGTCCTCAGTCTGGCAGGAGTCGGGCAGGGCTGTGCCAGCCACCTAGTCCCCTCCTGCCCCATGGATGCCCACTGTGGCAGCGTGGGGTACCCCAGGGGATGGGCAGCCCTTGGCTGGAGGTGGAAGATGCTGGTGCAGGGGCTGACATTTGGAGACGGGGATGCCTGGAGGCTTCACCCTGCTGACCCTGCTGTTTGCCCCAGGGCCGCGAGGGGATGACCTGCTACTACTTGACGCACGGCTGGGCAGGGCTCATTGTGGTGGTGGAGAACCGGCACCCCAAGTCCTACCTGCACGTCCAGTGCGACTGCACCGACAGCTTCAACGTCGTCTCCACGCGTGGCAGCCTCAAAACGCAGGACAGCGTCCCCCCCCTGCACAGGTCCGGGGTAGGCAGGGGTGGGTCGGCGGGGGGGCTGCCCAGCGAGGGCAGGCAGGAGGCCTGGAGTGAGGCAGAGCCTGGGGCTGGCAGGGAGGCGCAGGCAGAGGGCGGGCGCTGGGGTAGGCAGGATTGCCGGGGTGGAGGCAGCTGCCTGGCCCTGAGCCCGTCCCTCTCTCCGCAGGCAGGTGTTGGTGATCCTCTCCCAGCTGGAGGGTAACGCCGGCTTCTCCATCACCCACCGCCTGGCGCACCGCAAAGCCACCCAGGCCTTCCTCAATGACTGGATGTCGACGAAGGGCACCCACAACCCACTGCTTACTCCCGAGGTCGCCGGGCTCCATGGCCCCCGGCCCCTATGACAAAGCGCCTCCCCCTCCCCACTCCGCTCCCCCGTTATTTTCACCGAACCTCTGGCCTGGGGTCGCCCCCCGAGCTGTCAGCGCTGAGCCGTGGGGCAGAGCCGGAGCATCACACCCAGCACTTTGCTCAGCGCCGCAGGGCCGGGGCGAGCTCTCAGGGCCAGGACCAGCTCTGCCCGCTGCTCCCCCCTGCCCTGGCACCACCGGCCCCCCCCCACGCACTTTATGAGGAGTGGCTGGGGGCACGGGGCCATCTCAGGATCCCACCTGCCCCATACCCGCGCTGGGGCCTGGTGCCCTCAGCCTGCCCCGGGCACACAGCGGCGGGGGGGGGGCTGGAGGTTGCTGTCAAGGCCCTTCCCAGGCACCACGCTCAGGACTCTGCCCCCTCCTGTGGTGCCAGGGCCCTGGCGCTGCAAAAAAAAAAAAAAAGAATATACCTCTGACGTCTGTCCGTCTGTGTGACCCTCCGTCTGTCCCTGGGCCCTTCCCCCTGTCTTTGTTACCCCCATCGTCTGCTGCCGGGACCAGCATGGCACTGAGGCACTGTAGCCAGGCCGGGGGGGGCCAGGGTCACCCTGCTGTGGTGGGGATCTGCTGTGGTGCCTGGACACCCCCCCCAACCTCACCTGTCCCGGGTGCTGGGGCTGCCCCCCACGCCACGCTGGGACAGGAGAAGAGGGCGCTGGGTTGTTCTAGAAAGCTGCTGCTGAGGGGTTTCCGCTGCACCTTGGGGTGAAAGGCAGAGGTGCCCCCCTCCGCTGCTGCTCTGGGGTGGGGAGCGGGGCCACGGCGTGACGCCTGGGGGGGCTGCGGCAGCGGGGACCCCCCTCCACTCGTCACACAAGTGTTACTATGCAAAGGCGGCCACTGAAAGCAGTGCCTGGAGAGAAGCCATGTGTCCCGCGCTGGGCTCAGCCCCCCGGGGGGGTCTGCCCCCTCCCCGTGCCCTGCGGAGGCGAGGGGTGAAAGGCGGCAGGTACAGACCCAGGGTTTGGGGAGCAGTTCGTGTGGCTTTACCACGTTGTCACGTGCCGGGAGGAGGGGGGGGGTGATTTTGTGGGGGGAAGCCCCATCCTTCAGAGGCCAAGTCCTGTGGAAGGTCGTGAGCACAAGGCGAAGGCTTGCAGGAGCCTGGGGGTGCCGCTGCCCAGGCGGGCGCTCGGGGGCAGGGGTGACCCCCCCCACGGCTTCAGGGCCTCGTGGCTCTCCGGCTTGGCGCGGCGGGTGCGTCTGTGTACGTTTGTGTGTGTGTTTTGGGGGTCCCCTGGCCTTACCCTCTGCTTCCCAAACTGTGTGGACCTGCAGCTCGGGACGGGGTGGGGGGCGCGGGGGGAGATGCTGGGCCCTGTTCTGGCAGGGACGGTGCTGGGGGGCAGCCTGCACCCCAAACCCTGTACCGGCAGCCGGGCTGGGTGGGGGGGGGGGTGCGGGGTGTGGGGTTTGCCCAGCGTGTCCCTCTGTGTCCCCCAGGGAGCCAGGGGTTGGCGTTGGGGGGGGAGCTGCCCTGGCACCTTCCCAGCCCCCCTGGCCGGGGCTGCTGAGCCAAGCTCTGTCTGTATTTTTGTTTGTTGATCTGTTTTCTCTCTTCCCTGCTCCTTCCTCCTCGGGATGATTTGTCCTTCACTTTTTTTTTTCTCTCTCTGTCTTTCTGAGCTGTGAATATTTTTAACCCTGTAAATACTGTCCAGCTCTCAAGAAACATAGGATATTTTATCAATTGTAAATCAGATCAGTAATCCCTGTATGATACGAATTATCCATGGGTGGTTTTCAAACTCAGGTTCTGATGGACCAAATAAAGTTTTGTTTTTTACTGAAGCTGCCTGCTTTTGCTGTGCTCAGCTGTGTGTGGGGAGGGGTGGCAGGGAGGGGGTGCCGGCTGGCACTTGGCTGTGAGATTTTGGGGTCCAAGCAAAGAGTCTTGAAGCCATTTCAGTGGAGCGGTGGCCATCCATCCGTCGGTGCCCTGAAAGTAGAGCTGAGCACAAAAAAAGGGTGAATTTGAGTTTCAGGTTTCTTTAGCTGTGCTTTGGGGTGTGGGGGCTGGATAGGGTCACGCAGGGGAGCAGAAAGGAGCAAAAATAAAGCGAAATCCAGAAACTCCTGTAAACTGAGCGGCAGCTGCCCTCTCCCGGGGCCGAGCAGGGCTGCACCACAGCCGGGAGAGGGCAGCCGCTGCCCGCCCGCTGCCCACCGGCTCCCCGGGAGCCTCCGGAGCTTGGCGGGGGTCGAGCATCAGCCGGTGGGCAGGGCAGCTCCTGCCTCAGTTTCCCCCACCTGCACGGGGGATGGCCAAGGGGTGTGGGGGTGCCAGGGCCATGCCCGCTGCATCACCGCCACCGTGCCCAAGCTGGGGATGGAGGAGCAGCTTCTCCATCCTCACCACCACCCGGGGCAGCACCCACCCTCCCTCCCGCCTCCCCGTTTGGGCCGGGGGCGAGGCAGGCTGGCGCTGGGGAGAGCTTTCCGGCTGAGCGGAGGCGGCCGGCTGCGCGCCAGCCCGCTCTCGCCCGGGGTGGGCACCTTGAGACCAGTAGGGAGAGACAGAAGGAGAGGATTTCGGTCTTTCTTACAGCAACTTGTAATAGATTTTTCCAGGCGAAACATCTTTGCATTCAGGAGGCCCTGTCACAAGCCATCAGCCTCAGCCGGGGAGAAACAGATGGAGAGTTAATTTTGACGGGGAGGGCACTGCCGGGCTCCCCTCCTCTCCCCTCAGTCTGTTCAGGGAGAGGAGCCGTGGCGGCAGAGGCAGGGTTTAACCCTCGCGGCCGCGCAGCCCCTTGCCCTCGCCCCTGCGGGCAGGCTGCCTGCATGGGCCCAGCTCCTGCCCGCCCCGTCCCTCCCAGGGATGCCAGCTGGGTTGCGTGGCTAAAACTGCTGCCCGTCGCCATCACGGGGCTGCCCCGCGTGTGAATGGGGTCCCCCCGACCCGGCTCTGTGCTGCTGCCAAGGACACACTCAGGCATCTCAGCCCAGTGACCTGGTGGTGGCCGCGTGGCCAGCCCGCGTGGGCAAGTGCGTCCTGCCTTCCCCACAGGCCACAGCACCCCGGAGCCACATCCCCGTGAGCCCTGTGCCAGTGCTGGGGGCAAATCCTGCCATGCCGGCAGCTCGGTGCAGCTGGGGACACTCGGACACTGGGTGGGCTGGTGTGTGGAGGGGACAGTATCTCCCAGGAGCTGGTGCGTGGATGACAGGGGACAGCAGTGATGCTGCCTGTGGCCCCGAGCCACCAGGACACTGCGGGGAGCCCTCAGGGGACCCCCAGGGTCACGGGCCGGGCTGAGAGCAGTGGTGTGGCCATGGGAGGAATGGAGGTGAAACCAAACTGTAATTGTATGTGGTTCACAAGGGTCGAGACAGCATTAACTGCTTTATAATTACGTATAATTGTGTGTCAAAAGATAAAATTGTATTTGACACATCAGCTTTGGAGCAGCATGTTGCTTCATCAGTAAATTTGTCATCCCTTGACTCTGTAACGTCCTAAACCTGAGGTCTGAAGGGAGAGGTGGGGACGGACACCGAGAGCAGTGGGTCAGAAGGGAAGGATGGACAGAAGGAGGGACAGCAGGACAGAGGGGGAGATGGAGGAAGAGTGCTGTTGTACCCACCCATAGGAGCAGCGGAGAGCCTGGAGCACGTGTGTGACAGCGGAGGCAGCAAGCAGGCAGGGGCTGTCACACCGGGCCCTGGCACGGCTGTAAGACCCCAGTCAAGGTGCTGTGGCTACAAAAAGCCAAGTGATGGCCCAAGTCAGCCCGGGGATGCCAGGTCGTGCTTGGTGGGACGGGGCGAGTGGGGCAGGATGCTGTGGGCATGTGAACCCACCACGCTGTCTGCTGCTCCTGCTGCCCATCGTGCCGGTCCCTCCAACACGCAGGGTTGATGCTGCTCCTCCCTGCGCGGCCAAGAGGATGCTCAGGCAGGTGAAGGCATTTGCCATCCCATCAGCGTGGTCACCACCCCTCAACCCGCCGAGCCCAGGGGTGTCTCCCAGGGCTGGAGATGGAAACGTGGGTCCTTGCTGAGGGATCCAGGTGGGTGCTGGCTGCTCCTCAGGACCCGGCACCGGCACCGCTGGGGCCCGGCGGTTGCGCTGGGGCTGCACGGGGAGGGGGCATGGCAGGGAGTGAGGGCTTGAGCACTCTCCATGATTCACTCTGACTATAATGGGAGCTGCTGGTGAATATTTTATGGCTCCCACAGGGCAGATAGAACATATTGTGCATTTTACGCCACAAATCTCCGCCTAGAGACAGAGGGAGGCTTAAAAAAAGAGCAGCACCAGCGCTGCGCTGGGCTGGAGGGGGGCAGAGCTGCAGTGGCGGTGCCAGAGCAGGGTTTGCAAAGGCATCGCTGCCCGCCCGTGCCACCCTCCCCAGGGTGTGCTCGTGGGTGCCCCGAGCCCAGCATCATCCCGGGCGAGGAGGATGTTTGGCAGCCGCAGGCCCAGGCCGCTGCCGAAGTGCTCTGCGGTGGCTGCCGGGCCGGCCGCCCCAGGCCAGGCCTGCCTGCTCTGTGGCTCTGCGGCGCAGGCAAAGTGCTTTGCCCGGGGCTGAGTGCTGCAGGAGGGGGCCCTGCCTGCACCGCCGCTGCCTGCGCTGGGGTCTGCCTTCCCCTTCGTCAATAATGCAGCCCTTGCCCCGGACAGCCCGCCGGCACTGCCCGCAATAATGGATCGGGGATGTGAGCAGCCACCCCGGCTCAGCTCAGCAGGAGGCTGCACCCCCCAAACCCCCCCAGCCCCCTCTTCATCCTCGGCTGAGTCCAATGCTCTGCCAGCAGCTGGCAGGCGATGGAGGAACCTTCACCTTTGCATGTTGCTGCCTGCTGTTGCCCAACTTGCAGACGCCAGGAAGGGGTTTTGGAGGTCTTCCTGCAAGGAAACCCCGTGCCCACCCTGGCACCCCCGGAGGGAGCGGGTGCTGCTGGGGCCGGGGCTCCTGGCTGCTCCCCCTCAGCGAGGACACGTGGCACCGTGTGCCAGGACGGTGGCTCAGGCTGGGACTCCCAGCCCTGCTGCTGTGCTGTGTTTGCACGGGCGAGCTCTGGGCGCTGGGGTGCTTGTCCCGCTCCCCTCGAGCACGCCCCGCTGCCTGGCAGGCAGGGAGCCATTAGAGAGATTGCCGGCAGCTGCCTGCACTGACTTGGGCTGGGCTGGAGCCGGGGGAGGCAGCTCGGAGCCCGACAGCAGGCAGGAGGAGGAGGAGGAGGATGTAAGCACAGGAACCACTGGGTCAGGGTCAGCCCACGGGTGTCGCTGTGGGTGCTGAGCAGCCCCTCACCCCCTCCGGAGACCCCCAGCTCCCCACACAGCCACCACCCGGCAGGGTGAGGACATGGTGCTTGGGGGCCGTTAGACCTTCAGCTGTAGGAGAACCCCCTGAGGTCTGGGTCAGCCCTTGGCACCCCCCACTGCCCTGGGGACAGCCCCCACCCCCCTGTCAGGGCCATGAAGGCAGCAGGGGGGGGGGGACACACAGCCACCAGGGGGGCCTGCCCCCCACCCCGCTCCCCACTCTGAGAGGTGAGCAGAGCCCTCCAACAGCTCCCCCGACCCTGAATCGGGGTACAGCAGAGCTGCACCCTGGGTGGGGAGCTGCTGTGGAGTCCTCACCTGGGGGTCACGGTGGCACACGGCCGGGTGGCTTCACAGCTGCGTCCTGGGGGGGCTGCGCTGTTCCCGGGCTGGGTTTGCCCCGGGATAAGGCTCAGGGGGTGACACAGGCACTTGCCCCATCTGGCCCATGAGCACGGGCAGGCCATGGAGAAGACTTTGCTGGGATGAAAAGGAAAGTCCCAAGCCAGGGCGGGTCCTCTCCTCCTCCTGCCCGGCCTCTCCATCCGAAGGCGGCTGGGCGAGGGGCTGTGCCGGGGGCCGGGGCTGGCTGGCACAGCCGGGGCTGTGGCGGCCACGCCGCCCGGGCTGTCACGGGCTGGGCTATCGAATCTGAAAGCAATTAAAGCCATCATCAGCGCTCGCTCGGGGCTGGCTCCAGGCTGCAGGGAAGCTGCCACAACAGATCATGTGCTCAATGCTGCTGGCCCGAGGACCCGGCTCAGCCCCGCGCCTGCTCCCACCCGCGCCCCAACACGCACCAGTGCCAGCCCTGGCCAGCGCCCACGCAGGGCAGGACAGGGCAGGGCAGGCTGCGAGGCCACGGTGAGGGGCCACGCGCATCCTCAGCAGGCAGCCGCTCGCTCTCGGTGCATCTCGGATGGGGTCCTGCTGCCCAGGGGCTCGGCAGAAGGGCTTGGCCACCAGCTTTGGCCACCAACTTTGGCCACCACCATGACCGCCATCTGCTTGTTGTGACAAGTGGCAGTGGTGGGCAGCAGGATGGGGTGGCTCAGGGGTGTTCCCATGGGTGCTGAGGAGGGCTCAGCACTGGGTGCTCTCCCTTGGACACAGTGGGGCTGGGTTGGGCACGGCTGGGAGCCGCCTGCACCAGTGGCTTTTCCCAGCAGGGTGGCTGGAGCCCGTGGCCCACGGCTCGTCCCACGTGGTCACGATGGGGACAGCCCTGGCAGGTCATATACTGGGGCAGGGGGCAAGAAGGAGCAGACCTCGACCTGGGGAGCTGCTGAAAGCAGGGTGGGTGATGGAGGGGTGCTGTGAAGGGTCCATCCCCAGGGTGAGGAGGGGGCTGTCACCAAGCCCCTTCCACCCCAATAGCCCCTTTCCCGCTGACAGGGAGTGGTGCTGGCTCCTGCTGCCCCCCCCTGCCCATTTCAGTGAGGCCATGGCCGCCTGCCCGCAGTCCCCCGGCTCAGAGCCCAATCCAGCCGCTCCAGGAGCAGCTCCTGGGGCTAAAACCATCCTTGTGCTCCCGCCGGGGCACGTCGGGGCGGGGGGTCCCCCCTCCTCGGGCACCGCACAGTTAAGCAGAAGTTTGCTGGTACGGAAGTTGCACATTGTCTTGAGGCACATTTTCTGTTTTTTCACTTGTGAAATATTTCTGTCAGAACCAGTTAATGTACAAATTAGCAGCGGTGGTCTCTCTTACGTCTTCTGACTCACTAATTTGACAGGGGGTGTTTCGGTGGCGGAGCTCGCTCTTGACAGGCAAACGGGAGGTCAGGGACCCGCAGGGGGAGGAGGCGCCAAGCCGCAGCTTCCCGGGGGTCTTCTCCTTCCTAGCCCACCCCACCGCTCCCGTCTAGTCATCCCTGGCTGGAGGAGTTGAGCTTGGGTTTGGGGTTTTTTCCCCCAATCATTTTTTTCTCCCAAAAAGGCTCCCGTGCTCAGTAAGGAAATGGGAAGGGAGCCTGGGGGTGAGGGTTACACTTTTGGGGTCTTGCATGAACCCGAGGTGCAGGGCAGGAGGGAACCAGCATGAGGAGGGGACATGGGCATGGAGAGAGCTGCCCACAAAACGGCTGCATCCTTCACCTCCCTCAAGCCAGGTCACTCCTGGGACTCCAGCTCTGCATTTGTAGGATGACACCCTCCCCCACCAACAGCCCCCATCCTCCTCCGGCCATTAGAGAGAAACTGATGCTCATGTTATCTGTGCACATCATCCCTCCACCCTGGGTTATGGATGAGCCAAGGTGCTGCACAGCCCCCTTTTATTTCTCTATCTGCATAATTGGGATGTTAATCAGTTGGGGGGGTGGGCACCACTGCCTGGGGGGCATCACGGCAGCAGAGGGGAGTGTCCGGAGCTGGCCATGCCTGGGAGACATGGCCCCAGCATTAAGCAATGCTCAGGACCATGCCGGGCAATCTGTCCCCAGGCTAGAGGCTCATGCGACAGATGGACCTTGCGCTGGGCCCGGGAGGTCAGCAGCTCTTTGGGCTGTGGAGGGATGAGTGCTGAAAACCACCAGCCTCTGCTCCTGCCACCCTCCTCTGATGTCCAGGGACCGACAGGGACTGCAGTGAGTTGGCCCAGGATGGAGCTGCACAAACATGGGCACCACGGTCCTGCTGGAGGAGGGGCAGGAGCTTGGTGGCCGCTCTCTCCGGCCATGGTCTCCTGGCTGTGTGGCTGCCAGGGGCTGGAAATGAACCCAGGAAGGTGTGGGAAGGGCAGCTCCAGAGCATGCTCATGCAGCCCCATGTTTTTCTCATTTCCCCGCTTTCTACTGATGTTTGCTGAGGGCTTTGTTGGGGGTTGAGCTCTCCCTGCTCATCGAATTTACTCCTAAAGACATAAACCTCCCCCCTCCCAGATGCTGATGTTGTATCCTGTGGCCAGCAGCCATCTGTGTGTACCAGACCCCTGCAAAATCCTCCCTTTTTGGGTCAGACAGGGTGCCTGGGTGACCAGATCTGGTATTTCACATCAAGGCAGCCCCCTGAAGAGTTTTGAGCTGTTGAATCCTGCAAAGGTCTTAAACCAGCCAGATTGAGTGTCCTTACCTCCCTCGAGATTCAACTCCACTTTCAGACATTCTGTTCCCAAACTGGACTCCTGAGATGTTGCCCTGTAAGAGTGAGAGAAAACCAGTTTTATATCACACTGCACAGAAAGAGTGGCTCAGTTCAGCCTCTTCCAGGAGCCCCTTGCCAGCAGCATCGAGTCTGGAAAGGAACTGGAAACTCCCAATGCCCCTTTCTAAATGAAAAATGGAAGTTTGCTTTCCAGGGATAAATCCATGCCCAGTTGGCAGACACAGGCAGTCTCTGGTTACGCTGGCACGGCTGCTCGCACAGCCCCACACCACCACACGTACTGGCTCATGACCCTTGGAGAGATGATGCTGCAGCATCGGTGCCCTCCTTTTCCCAATGTGGCAACTTCACTGTGAACCTGCCCACGCCAGATGGCCCGGCAGCCACCCCAGCGCCTCTTGGCAGCTTCATAGAGGTATTGCACTTCTCCCCATACCTGAAAAGTCCCCACTGGTAGTGAGCTGGCATGAAACCCACCATGCTTAAAGCAAGGAACGCTGCCTGCTACATCTACCATTCTCTAGCTTGCTTTTGGCAAGAGTATTTGGACAGATGAATGGGAGAGATCTTGGGATTAACTCAGCAGCTTTCCCTCTCGGCCAGGTCCAGGCCTCCTTGGGGCCACCCGAGGTGCCACATCACAGCAGTGGGGAGACCCTGAGGAATTGCTGCCCGTGGCACAGTGCAGCGGCTCAAGGGGGGCTCTGCACAGGACTTGAGGTGGCTGGTGGGGAGCAACCTACCTGCAAGAGACAGTACGGGGCCGATGGATACCCCAGGGCTGCGGGAGAAATCTTCCCAAACCCAGCCCTCTGCCAGGGTGGGTGTCAGGCTCTGGCCAGGGGTGCTCAGTTCCTTTGCACCCCAAGGTGCCCTTTTAGCCATGTGGCTGCAAACACATCCATCTCACCACTCCAGGCACCCACCCCACACATGGTCCAGCTCTCACCCACCGCCCCAGCACCGTGCTGGCTGTGTCCCACGAGGGACAGGGAGCAAGACTGTGGCTGGTCGCACCCCACGGAGCTGCTGGCCGGCTTCCCCGGCATGAGGGGCTGCGGGAGCAGCAAGTGCCGAGCACCAGCCTCGCCGCTGCCTGGGAGGGAGCTGCCGGATGCAGAGGCGGCTGGGGCGAAACAGCTCAGGCAGCACAAATCGACTGTGACAGCCCCAGAAAGGCTGAGCCCGGGGGTGCGGAAAAATACAAGTTAGTTTCCTTTTCCTTACCATATGCTCCCCTTCAGCTGTGGGCGGCACGATAATTACTGCCATCCACCATGCTGGTCTGGCTTGTCACACAGGCTGCCGGCTGCTCCGCAGCGAGGGCTGAGCACAGCAGCAGGTCCGTGAGCAGAGCCTGCCCCTGCTCCACGCGTGCTGGAGAGAGGGATTTGGGTTCCTGGTCCTCAGGTTTGGTCCTTCCCGGCACCAGGGGCCCCAGCCTGAAGGCAGTGGTGTTGGGGACCAAGCTGCAGACCCCTCTTCCCCCAGCAGTGTCTCCTGGGGGCCACATGTCACCTTGCTCTTTGGTGTGGTGCCACTTCTCCGCCAGTCATTCCCCAGCTGCCTTGTAGCTGGGTGTGAGAATCCCTGTCCCCCTTAGCAGGATGCTGCCAGGGAGGTCCCATGCTAGCTCCCATGCCTGGCTGCCAGGAGACTCTCCAGGGCCAACTGCTGCTTGGGCAGATTAGGAGACAAGCTCTGCAGAGTACCCTAAAGATTAGGGAGGGGGTAGGCTTTGAGCAGGAGCTTGGACCAGACCATCTCCAGGATGCAGCACACCCTGAAGAACATGCAGTCACCCCAGTGTGCACAAGGCACAAGCCAGGGCACTGTTCTCCAAGGCAGGAGCAGGCTGGGGGCTGGTAGGAGGGTAGCTCTGTGCCTGGACAGCCCCAGGACCACAAGGTCCATACAAAATAGGATGGAGCTCTGCTCCATCCAATCCTACAGTCCCCTCCAAAACACAGCAGTGACTCTTCAGGCCTCCCAATGCCTCATCAGTGATGTCCCTATAACAAGCCCCCATGCTGGTGTCCTCCAGGACTGTGTAGACCAGGAAGCTTGAAGCATGACTGGTTCTCAATACCTTCAGCGATGTCATGCTGGGGCAGGGACAGGTTTGTTTTGGCCAACCCATGAGTTTCCCTCCCAGCACATGGGTCCAAGTGGATCCTCATTTCCCAGATTATGCCTGGCACGAACACAAGGTTCTTCGGTCCCTTCATTTAGGAAGGGAAGAATGAACCCAATGGCCACATTGCCTCAGTGCCTCTTTGTACCAGAGGTGAACCACGATCCCAGTATAGATGGCTGCCGGTGGTGAGGAGGATGGTTTGTCACCAGAACAGCCCCTCTTTCTGCAGTCTTCACCAGCCAAGCCTCCTAGCTGCAAGGTAGGAGAAGGGCCTTGGTGCACACTCTGCATGTTGTGCTATTTGCTTCTCACCATGGCCCATGGGAGTGGGATGGGGACATAGTGCTACAAATTGGTGTAGTCCTTCCAGACTGTCACAGCAGCATGTGTCCAGCCATGGGCCGTGCTCCCCATTGGCACAGCAGCTCCTTCTGTGGCTCCTCTGGTGCAAACAAAGCCAACAGCTTCACAACAATCCTAAAACCCATTCATCATGACTTTGGATAGCACATGTGCTCAAGCATCTGGCCCCTGCCTCAGTTTCCCCATCACATCAGATCTCTTTTTCCAGCCTCAGGAGCATCCCGCAGGTGCAGGGAGGTGGGGTGCAGAGGGCACAACTACAGCTGAAACACTGAAAGATGCAACAGCTGAAAAAAATAATCCAGACTCTGACAACTTCCCCAGGATCCCATCAGAGGCTGTGATGGAGAGAGGAAAGGATCTGACCCCTGGCTGAGCCGTCCTTCCCCAGCCCTGCCCCGAGGGCTTGGCTTTACAAGGCATACACATGGTAAAGCAGAGTTTAGGAGATCTGGGGTGCCGCAGGCTCGGCACCACCTCGAGGGGTTATTTGGAAGATGAACTTTCCTGAACACTGAGCAGGGATCTTGCTTTCCCTTCTGCATTTCAAAAGGAAAAACCCCAAACCCCATCTTTCCTCCTCTACCCCATCCCTGGGAGGTCTCCGTGCCCCGCGGTGCCCACACCACCCCTGGCTCTGCCCAGCCGGTTGAGTGAATCGCTGACTCTTTAACCGGTTCTGCGGCGAAGGACCTTAATCGAGTCACCACGCCGGGGCTGGGATGCTGATGTGATGTGACAGCCGCCCCGCACACCTCCCCGAACGCGGCCGCTCGGGGCGACGGCCAGCGCAGCACCCCGGTGCCGGGCGCGGGTGGCAGCGGGGCTTTCGGCAGCACAGAGTTGGGGGGCACCTACTCAGGGAGGGCTGGGGGACTCGGGACCAAGGGGGGCTGGGGAATCCTTCGCCATCACCCAAGTGACCCCTGACGTCACTGGAAGGTGGTTTAATATCCGTCAATCGCACGGAAAATCGCATGTTTGGCCCCAGAGCCCTCCTCCCCACGCCCCCCCCCAGCTGCTTGTCCTATTTTGAAGGGCTCATTTTCTCAGTGCTAATGAAAGCGACAGCCGTGCAGGGCTGGTATTTGGGGTTATCAGTGAGAATATTAATGGCTGGTGCTTGGTGTTAACTCTTTGAGAGGCCAGCCAGAGGCCAGAGCTGGGCTGCCTCCGCCACAGAGGCTGGCCACAGTGGAGCCTGGTCTCCCCAGCGCTGTGTCCAGGACTGGGGCTGGGATGGTGACCCCGTTTCCAGGAGGTTTTATTTGCCAGTTTTCAGCCCCGGGGGAGGCTATTGACCCAGCTGCCTCCTGCTGAGGAGGCTGGGAAGGAGAGAGGTGGAGGCTGCAGGGGTGGTGGTGGATGCTGCTACCTGGTGCAGCAGTGAGGGAAGGGCTCAGGGCAGTGGTGGAGGATGGGTGCCTCCAAGGGACCTCCTCAGACTTGAGGGGTAGCCAGGTTCCAGAAGTGACCTGTCATAGCCAGGACGTGGGTAGGGAGAAGGGGTGAACTCACCTTGTAACCAGGAAGGCCCTGGCAGTCTGAGCATGTTCATGTTTGGCTGGAGATGTTCATGGTTGACTGGGACGCAGAGTTCCCCACAAGGGCTTTGCAAACAGCTGCATACAGCTGCTGAAGAACAAACACATCTCAGAGTGCACCCTGTAATCCTCATGGTTTGTACCTCCCTCCTTTGCTCCACCACTGGCATCTCATTTGCAATGCCAATGGAGCTCCCCATGTGAAATAGAGTCGACATAGCGCTGAGGGATCTGGTGTAGTTGGGAACTGTCAATGTTGGGTTGATGGTTGGACTGGATGATCCTCAAGGTCTTTTCCAACCTAGACGATTCTGTGATTCTGTGAAATCAGCCAGTCTCTGACACTCAGTGGGACCTTAAGGTGCTTTCCAGTTGGTGGTCCTGTTGGGCGTGAGCATGTTGCAGTGGTGAGGAGGTGCTTGTGGTGGACACCCCACAGTGCACAGCCTGCAGAGGATGTTCATGTGTGATGGGTCCTTAGAAAGAAAGTATCTCCTTGGGCTGCATCTCAGCAACAGATGATTGTGATTGTGAAGAAACCAGCTGAGAGGTTGGCACATCAGCCTGTCATCACACAGGCTAATCCTGCCAGTGAAGCAGGGACAGGAGAGTTGTACCGTGTCCAGAGACACCAGGCAGCAGTTAGAGCAGTTCCTTTGGAGATTCAGGTCTGGTGTAAACGGGCCAGAGAAAACACAGACTGATTTTATATCAACATCTATCCAAGCTTTGAGTACACCAGGACTCATTTGCAGGTTTCGCGGTTCTGCCATCGGTTGTGCTGGTGTAAAATCAGCCGTGAATGCCAGCGGAGCACGAGCGGTGACAGGTCACGCTGAAGGGAGGATCGTGTTTACCAGGGGAAGAAGCACTCACCATCAGTCTCCAGTTAGGACATGAGGTTTTAGGGCAGGGGCCCCCGCATGTTCGGGAGCTGACTGCTTGTCTCTAAAGCCCTCTCTAATTGGATGCCTCCTGAGCTGTCTTTGTCTCCTTGCAGCCAGCAGGACACACGTCCCTAAAATGACACCAGCTAATTAAGGCCGTGGAAGCCCAAGAACTCTTCCGTGCCTTGTTTGTTATCCGAGAGCCTGAGGCAACACTGAGGCCAGTAGGACCCTGACAGGCAGCTGGGGAAACCTGGTAATGACAGGGCCACCAAACCAGTCAGGGAGAAAGAGGCAGAAGAGTACAGAAATCAGCAACGACAATAACAACCAGCCACTCTAATGGTGCCAAGGCACCTACTGTGCCTTGGAGAGATGGGATCAATGAACCAGAGAGCTTCCTCCCTGCTCCTTACCTTTTTCTGGGCACCTTCAGGCTAAATGGGGTGGAGGGTGGGGGTGGCAGTGGGAGGGCACTGGGGATGGAGTCTGCTGCATGAAGGTCAATAGATGAGTCTCTTGTCAGGCTGTTTTCATGCTTGCTGGGAAAATATAGCAGCATCTCTCTGGCTTGGCTAAAGAACTGTCCCACTCACCAGCTGCCTGGGATGCTAATCTAGCAACCCCTTTCTATTTGCCTTCAGGAACTAGAAGCCAGGGCAGAAGGTACGTGTTTAATATGCACATATATGCAAAGCTGGACCTGGGAGAATAGTTCATAAGAGGACATCACCTTCCTCCCTTCCCTTGAGTATCTCCTGAATGTCCTTGAGCATCAGCACAGAGGCCATGCTGCTGGGAGTCCCCTGTCCATCAGGCAGGAAGAAGGCAACTGATGCCCAGGGACATTGAAGCACATGCACTAACATCAGAACTGCTCCTCACCAAGGTCTGGGACAATCACTCTCACCTCCCCCAGGCCCTCAGTGTCCCCACCCAGACTGGCTTTCACTAATACACTTCCTCTAACACCAGCCCCAGCACAGCAGCCAGCAGATCGGCCACCCCTACCAGCACCCACTGGAGAGCCAGCCACCTTGACTGCCCTTCCCAGCAGCACCTATCCACAGCCTTGTCCCCAAAACCATGGTCCTGACCTGCTGCCACCTCTTCAGCCTCTAGAGGAGAGATAGGACACCTGAAAAGATGGAGCATACCCTGTTGCTGCGGGCTGAGTTTATACTGATTTCCCCAGTGAATACATCAGAGAGTTCATGAACCACATCCTGGAGACTTTAATTATTCCATCTCTGTGCGTCCAGTCTGTCATTCCATTTTCTCTGACAACACCATATCAGAGAGGAGATGTTTCTTGTGTCTCCTGCCACGTCTGTACCATCTGAGCAAATACCAGTAGTGCAATAACACATCATGGTTAATGGCTGTCATGGTCTGCTTGTCCCTTTGGCCATGCTCTGCTGAGAGAGGAGCTGCTGGGGAGTTTGTAGCTTTGGTTTTGAACTGCTCTGAAACAAAGTCAAGGAGAGGTGTCTGGAGAGGTGAGGGCATTCAGGCTTTCTGAAAAGGTTTCTCCGGCAGTATCTCATGGTCAAGAGAAGGTGGTCCTGCAGGGACACATGATTCTATGTCAGCACTCCACCGATCGCTTGAGCTCCACATCTCAGGTCTTGTTTGTGCAGAGGGTGGATGTGATGTGGATGAGATGGTGGCCTGTTGCTAACGCTGGTGGGAACTGGCTGGAATGGTGAGCTCTTTGGGGGTCAAGATAGCCTCATGTCTGAAGATGGAAGGAGGTGCAGAGATCTGTGTGTAGCCAGCATTTTCCCCCATCTGTGACCAGTGTGAGGAGCATCTCTGCACTTGGGGCTGCTTTCAAGACTGTTTCCAGTGATGGTTGTCCATCCCAGTTTCACTGGCGTGAATTGTTATTGGTACCCATAGAAAGAACATTAAATTCGGTGCTGGCCAGAGCAAGTTACTAGAAATACCCAGATTGTACCCAAGTGGGGTGACCTTGAAATAAAGAAGATAGATAGATAAGCAAGGATAGGAGAGGGGCAAGCAGGACTTTCACCAGTACATATGGGCATTCTCCCCTCATGTCGTCACTCTTCCAGCAGAGACCTCACTGCTGGCCCGTGCCGCCCCATTGTACTGTGCTTGGCAAAGGCACCACCAGCACCAAACCCAGGTTATCAGACCCCTTGGCATGCCCTTACCCAACCAACTGTTAGCTCACAAGCACTCTGGGGCTGGATCGGTCCCTCGGGGAGCATTGCACAGCACCGAGCGTAACGGGGGGCTGACCCTGGCCAGCTGATCACGCTGCTCACTCATTGGAAAAGGGACCAGTACCAACTGCTGAGTGTGATCCTGGCCTGGGGAGGGACATGGTGCCAGGCTGATCCAAGTGGCCAGAGCAGACCAACGGACACTAGGGGATTGGAATCTGCAGAGACCTGTTTTGCCATGAAATGCATCTGTATGTTATCATAATAAAAGTGAATTTTGGCTGTTAATCATGACATTTTTTTCTTAGCGATAAGCAAGTGGGGGGGGAAACAGATGTGCTCAGGAGGAACGGATAAAGAAGGGTCAGTGCTGCAGCAAGGTGGTTGTCTCAGCTCTGCGTGTGAGTGCCGTGTCCCTGGAGATGCTCTGGGGAGCCTGTAGCTCTCCTAGGGACCATGTTACATTTTCCCTTTCTTCTTCCAGTTACTTATGATTCTCTGAGCATCCAAAGCCTGGAGTTTACATTATATGACAGAATAAAAATGTCCTATGGGCAAGGGTCTAGGAAATCACACAAATAGCAATTTACTAATTTCATGCTGCCCATGGAAATCCTAAAGGCCTGGGATGTGGAGCTTTTCTCTTTTGGGGCAATTAGTTTCAATCCAGCCTTCCTAATGAGTGAAGGTTCTTGCTCTCCTGAAGGCACTTCAGTGGCCTGCAGGAAAAGGGCTTGGGTCTCTGTGTCACTCAGGTCTCTGGATCATCAAACCTATGTCTACAAGTTGGGCTGTCACGGGCCAGCTCAACAGGGTTTCACCCTTTAAGCTGGTGAAAAGATTCATGATAAAGATGAAGTGAGGAGACAAAGATATGGAGAAGCCTCAACATCCAACCTTTCCATGGAAATTGTGGTCCCAAGTGAGATTGTACAGGCTGCTCGTGGGCTTGGCTGTAGGCTCTACAAACAATTTTTATCCAGGCTTGGACAGTCACAACCAGAACTCACAGCCCATCCAGCAACCACAGCAACAGTGATTCACCCAGGTAAATGAGGATATTTCTCTTCTGACCTGGTGTCCCCAAGGTGCTGAGCTTCCCTGGTAGGAGGCTCAGAGAGCAAGTCCTCAGACTGCTCTCCCTGCATGGAGCAGGACCTTGTGCTTCCCTGGATTTCTAGGACTATTTTCTGAGGAAGGCAAGCAGCAGGAGCCAGCATGCCATTTAGTTTGTTCTTACAGAGGTGACATTCATGGGGCATTGTTTGGAGTCTAAATTTCCTCTGATGCCAGCAAGGGTTGAACATTTGCCTGAGTGAAGACACAATGAAGACTCCAGGATCCTCAGACAAGATTTGGAGGCTGCCTGGGGTGTTGTCTGACATGAGTGTGACCTGGGATCTTTGACCAGACCTGCCTGGGAACCATCCCCATGTGACGCTGACAGCAGACCCCTGGGAGAGACAATTGGAAGGGGTAAGCAGATGCTTTTATGTAGAAGAGATGGGGTGGGACAGATGGACTTTCTTTCCCTTGGCTCAGTGCCTCCCTGAGCCGCACCTCTTGCTCCTCACCACACAAGTCCCAGCAGCAAAGCCCATTTTCTGGGGGTTGTTTCAACTGGCATATGAACAAAAGGCAGTGCCCCAGGACAGGACTTTTGCCCAGGCGAGTGGGAGTGACAGTGTTCCTGCAGCAGAGCTACAGGATGCTCCAACTTCCCGTCACTCCCAGCTCCTTGGTTGCACTTTCACTGTGTTGGCTCCTCCAGGTATTTTTCCTGTGGCTTTTGCCAGGGGAACCACCACGCTGCAGGGATGCTTGGGGTGGCCCAGCTCAGCTCCAGTTGCAGAAAACCAGCTTGCAGCTGCAGAAAAATGTTCCCATCTGTTGCTTTCTCCAGACATTGGCTACAGTGGCTATTGAAACAAACTCCTCCGCACTGTCATAACATTGTCGTGGAGCTGAGGGCAAGAGGGCAGGATCTCACCCACTGATGTGTGGGTTTTTATTCCTTTTCTTTGCTTGAATTTCTAGGAGGCTGAGCCATGCTTTTAGCTAATTTGCTGACCAGCATGTATGTTTTCTTACAGCTGGAAGCATCTTCTCTTCTGGAGCAACTTGCCCCATACAAAGCAGGTTGTTCGGATGAGAAAGAAAGAGCAATGGTGTGCTTGTGCCCCACTGCAATGGGACACTATGCAGATTTTGACCCAAAGACTTCCAAGGAGTCCAGCTTTCTAGGAGAGACCCAGGCTACGAGGTCCTGTGGTTGGCAACAGGATGGGAGCATCCAGTCAGGCAATACCCTCATGGGTGTGGGGCGCCCAGGCAGACCCTGCTGGCTTTGCCTCACCCTCCTCCTCCTCCTCCCCCACAAGGTCACTCTTGTGAGCTTCATTCATCCAAATGTGAGAAGAGCCACCAGGGTGGCACGCTGCAGGAAACACAAACCCAGGGCATGTCCCCTGCCCTCAGGGACCCCGTACTGTCCCCACACATGGTGAGGAGCCATGACCGTCCCCCTCCAGCCCTGCCACTGCGGAACATGCTCCTGCCATCCCAGCTCCCTGCGCTGCCGCTTCCCCCGTGGCCGTCAGCGCTGGGACAGCTGATGGACCCTGACAGTGCTGCTCTTTTTCTCACGCCCCGTCGGCTGGCTGTGAGCGGGGGGACCCAGCCTGCGTGGGTAGGATGCCACCCCCCCTACACCCCCTGCGGGAGGTTGCGTTGCACCGAGCAGCTGTTCCACATCACATCGTGTCACGCTGCCCACGCCGATGGGCCACGGCACTCGTACCACCGACGTGGCACCGGGAACTGCAAAGCCCGGCGGGATGGGGACGTGCCCGGGGAGGACAGCCAGCACAGTGATGGATCCAGCTGTGAGACCTGAAGTGTGAAGGTGCTGCAGAAGGGGTGACAGGAGCAGGCAGGTCTCTGCATGGCATGGCAGCCCTCGCCCAGCCGCTGTGTTGGCCCAACACACTGGTCCCAGCCTGCCTGCCAACCCTCCTCTGTGCCCTGCAAAACTCTGCCTCCCTCCTCTACCTCCAAAGCTGCATCTAAGCACACTGTACCTTTTCTTTGCTATTCTTGGCTCATCCAGCCTACGGCCAGTTCTGGCCTGCAGCATCTTGCTGCTGAAGACGGAGGGTGTCCAGTGCTCTTTGCGTCCGAGCTTACTTTTTTTGCACTCTGGCCCTCCCCTGCAGGGAGCAGGAAGCTTTGCAGACCTGGCAGTGGGTTCACCCTGACGCAGTAGCCTCTGAAGATGGGTGGGACATGAGCCTGGTGTCAGGAGCTACTCCAGCTCCTGGAGAAAGGAGCTGTAAGACAGTTTCCCTTTCAATTCGGATCTTGAGTGGGAGTAATCCAGTGCGATGGGGGCAGCGCAGGTCCCACAGCCCGCCGGGGGCTGCACAGAGTAAGGACATGATGTGTACGCTGCTTTGCCAAGCACAGGCTCGCTCGCCTTGGCCTTCCTTGGGCAGCAAAGCTTCCCGTCCCTGGTGCTTGCAGTAGAACTGCAGTCTCACTGCACAGCTTATCCATTTTTAAAGACCACACCTCATAAATACTTTGTAAAGCACCTTCTAGCCAACGTGCTTTTTTTGATTGGTTTTTTTTCCTTCCCTGGCTGCTTGGAAGGGATGCTCACTCTCCCATTCCTCTCTGGTCTGTGGCTCTTGCCATTATCTCGTACGTGTTTGCTGCTTTGAAGTTACCAGGGCTCTGCCTTCAACACTCAAGGTGAGCAACATGCGGTGCAGCATGTTTTCCCCCATGGTGGGTCACAGTGAAGGATGACAGCTCTCCCCTTCTCTCCCCGCACCCTTCCCAGCACCCTACAGACACTGTTGGTGCCTCCATCGGCCCCGCTGAGCGCTGAGAGCAGCCCAGGTGAGCGTGTGCGGGCTCCTCCAGACCCTCACCCAGACCTTCCTCACCCTTCCCCTCCCAAGGGGCCTCCTTCCCTGCTGTCCATCTTGGGCACCTTGCAGCACCAGGAGAGCGGGACCTGCCCTCTTCCCTTGCTGCTGCTCTCACATCTTCACATTTGCCTCCAACTCTGCCGTTTTTCAGTTGATTTCCGTGTTCGGTTTAAAGAGCAGGTGAGTGGTGGAGCAGGAGAAGATGACAACCCAGACACAACTTGCCAGAGCTAACTCTCTGCACAGGAGATGTTCCCAAGCCAGGGTTTGGCTTGTTCAATGTGCAGCATGTTATTCTTATTTTTTCCTCTTTTCTAAATCAATACATTGCATCGTACCAGACCAGGCACTTCCAAAGCAGCTCACCACCGAGCTATTCTCATCATTGGCCAAACTCCAGCCTCTCCAAAAATGTGCCAGATGAGTTGAAGGAAGACTCTTCTCTGCAGGTTGTGTCAACTAACATGGATTTTTCTCTAATTCCTCGTTGTATGGCTCCAGCAATCCTTGACTTTGCCAGGTGCTGATGTCCGATGAGCAACCTGGAAGCTCCTGCCAGTTCATGCCTGTTCCCTGCTCCCAGCTCCTGCTTATCCACTGGCCCCTCTTCCAGTTTAATTGTAGTCCCATTGTTTTACCTTGATGCCATGAAGGATTAAGGTTTACATAGTCACTCTGGCTGTTTCAGCCTTCAGCTTCCCAGTTGCTTGGTCCTGTTTCAACCAAATTGGACAAAATAGTCAACACCTTAAAAGTGGTAAGAGGTTTTGTGAAGCTTCTTGGCTTAACCCAAGAGAAAGACCCGAAGTGCTGCCCCATATTTCCAAAGAAATGCTGCTGCATGAAGTCACCAGTATCTTCTAGAGCCACCACCAGGCCAACCAATGTGTGCATGGCCATCCAACTAGCACCAGTGTCCCAGGAGATGCTGCCTCAGGTCGCACAGGCAGAGGATACGACAGGGGATAGGGATGGTAAGGTCCCGCTGAGAGGTAGGGGAGGTGGATGAATGGGGCTGGGGGACCGAGTCTGGGGAGTGAAAGTGAGGTGGGAAGAGAGTGGGATGGGAATGCAGGAGAGCAGCTGCCTGGCTGCAGCTCCTCACGTCACAGCTTTTTCTGTCCTTTGTAACCACCTTTGTTGGGCTCTAAGCCTGGTTTCTTCTTCTTACCTGGGTAGTAAAACTGTCCCAGGCAGGTTGTAGGGGCTCTTGCTATTTTTCTGCTTCTGACTTCTTTTTTCTTTTTGTTCTTATTTTTCAGCCATGAGAGTCTCACTCTTGCCCAGAGCCTTGCCTCTCCAGGCTTGGGCACCCCCAGCCCAGGGAGGACTTTCCCAGGCACGAAAGGGACAGCTTCAGAGCCTTTTGTTGTTACTTCTCCCTGCGTTGGTGTTAATGGCTCTTGAAGGCAGCCTGACTCCATAAGGCAGCGCAGAGTAACCTGTGCATCGAGCGGACACCCTCGCCTCCGGGCAGGACCCGCCTGCGTGCAGGGTCAGCTTTGTCGCTGTCACTGTGAGGCATCGCAAGGGTCCATCCCAGTGACCGAGGCTGTCCATGGCAGCAGGTAAGCTGGGGAGGATGGGGTCTGTGGTGGGTGCCCAGGGCTCGGAGCTTTGTTTCTGCCTTGCTGGTGGCCAGGGACCCATCTGCTGTGCTTTTGGTTGGGTTGTTGGGTTTTGGCTGGGGATCCTGTATTTGGCAAGTCCCCAGAAAACTGGGTGTGGGGCAGAAGACAGGAGCAAGGGACACGCACGTAAGCCTGCAGCTGACAGGACATGTTGCAGAGTTTCCCAACTAGGCTGGAGGGAAGCGGTTCTGGAAGGGGATGCAGAAGTGCAAACCCTTGTTTTGTTCCTCTTGTGGCTTTGGGACTGACAAGGAGACCCCTGGAAGAAGGGGCTGGAAATAAGCACATGGAATAGGTCCCTGCTGTGTGACTCTAGGATCCAGCCAGGGATGTCCCCCAGGAAGGACATTTCTTTGCAAGAAAGGGAGGTGAGACCCCAGCTTGGTCCCTCATTAGGAAATCAAACTGTGTGAGATACACTCAGAGAGGGAAGGCAGGGTGAAGGAGAAAGTGCCCTGCCACGCACTCAGCTTTGAAAGGAGACTGGGTATTTACTGGGCTATTGAAAAGCACCTTCCCAAAGAGCAAGTGTGGCAAGATCCCTGTGAAGGTTGTGCTTCTGTGCAAGTGGTGGGAACATCCCAACAGGCAGACAGCAGGATCAGCTCCGTCTGCAGCAAGAGTCCTGCAGAATGGCGGCTCCATCTCTCCCAGCTGCCAAGAAAATGGCCAGGCCACCAAACACAGACCAAAGCTCAGACGTGGGAGAGTTTTGAGGAGAAAGGAAGAGCAAGCAGTTAAAAGACCTGCCAAGAGGAGCATTATTGATATGCAAGTCACATGTCCCCATGAAACCCTGCCAACCAAAGACCTGTGGCAACCAGGACATCTGTGAAAACATTTAACAGAGATGAAACAGAAGATCAGATGGGTAAAAATGTTTCAGATCTCTCTGTCCAGCCTCATCTTTTGGAATATGTGGTACAAATGATGATGCAACCAGGTGAGCTGAACTGGGAAGATGCAGACGGGGTCTTGTGCAAAGCCTCTCACAGCTCCTGTACTCCTGGAGGGGTTTGAAGAGACCCAACCCCTGAACAGAAAAGCAAAACCAACAGTTCCTCTCTCTGAGTCGCTGAGCATGTCTGCACCCATGCTGTTAATGTGCTTTCTGGGCAAGTACATATTCTCCGGTGGTCCGGGCTGCCCAGATTTTATTATGAAATAACTCTGGTTATGTGTCTGATACAGATACAAGATAGAGCAGCTTCACGCAAACAGAATGAAGATTTCAGCTTTCAAATTTTTATTAGTCAGATCATTAGCTATGCCACCTTTTCTTAATTTAGTGTCTCAGACATCTTTGATTAGAGCAGTTCTTACTTTATTGAATTAATGGCACGCTTTCCTCTTGAACGCTACTACACTGTCCTCATTCTTCCACTCTGTTCTTCAGGTTTCCATACCCAAATTAAGATGCCACTCGCTGCTGTTTTGGAAGTCCCTCAAAGATCTGCATATCTATTCTTTGAAACATCTTTGGGAGCCAACTGAAGAGTGAGGACCATCCCACTGATCTGATGCAGCCTGACTCTCCTGTGTTTTGTCCCTAACGCGATCATTTGTACATGTTCAGAATGAATACAGGATGGGGAGGAAGCACTCCACCATCTGAATGTCAGCAAGGCAATCAGAGAAGCTGCAATTTTAATGATATGGAAGAAGTCACTCATTTAGAGCCTGATTCATGATGCTCTATTACCCATGACAGCTTAAGCTGGGACTATATTTGCTTCTGCTCTCACCTTCCCACGTTTCCTTGGATAATTTTTATTCCACAGTTTTCTTTAACTGATCTGCCCTGATTTCCAACTGTCCTTAGTTGACTAAGAAATACAGAATTAACCCTTCTATAAACTGTTTTGCTTTTTCAATGCTTTTGTCCCCTCTGTTCTTAAGTAGAGACTCACCTCTGCCAGAAAAATGTAGCTCTTGGTATCTCAGTCACTGAACTTACTGATTTATCTTCATGTGCAACTCTCCCTCTGACCACCCTGGGTGTTGGAAGCCAGCTGGAAATTACCTGAGTGTCTTTGCTGTGTTTTCCCTATGGAAACACCTTTCACTAGTTTTGTTGGTTGGCAGGTTCTTGTCTCCTAAGTGGTTATAGCTACATTTACTGCTTGGTTTGGTGTTAAGCAATGTTATAAATAAGCACTACTAGAGGGGTTATTGTTCAAATCCAACAGGAGGAGTGTTACATTGCTTATTCTGGCATTTAAATTGGACTGTAACTAGCTGTAATCAGCTCAAATTGCACTGAGTTTTTAGCATCTCACATGACCTTGCATAAACTGTTGAGATCACCGATCCTTGTCACAGCGCTCCCTTTCCCCAGCCGGTGGGTTCCTCTCCCCGGGCAGCCCAGCGCCCTCCTCGCTGCTCCATCGGCTGCACTCCTCCACTCCTGTGAGCATCCCCAGCCCACTGCATGGGGCTGCCAACATGAAAATGTCACTGCCTACGCTTTGGGGGCTTCCTCATCGGCGCTGTAGTGGTGAGAGAGATGTCCAGCTTGCCCTAACTGGTGCCAGGGATTTCATGCCTCCTTTGTTGGAAATGTTTCCTTGAAATTCCAGTGAATTCAGAGGATAAAGGAGCTTTGGCTTGCTGTAGTACCCAGCTCCTGATGTTGAACGTTTGAAAGGACTGCAGTTGGACTAGATGGTTGTTGTCATTCCCTTCCAACTGAACTATTCTATTCCATTCCATTCCATTCCATTCCATTCCATTCCATTCCATTCCATTCCATTCTATTCTATTCTATTCTATTCTATTCTATTCTATTCTATTCTATTCTATTCTATTCTATTCTATTCTATTCTATTCTATTCTATTCAATGGACAAAGTGTTTTACAGTCATTGTGACAGCAGTCAGAGCCAAGAAATACCCCCAGGTTTGAGGAGATATCTAGCCCAAGTTTGGGACCTGGGGTGGGAAACTCATATTTTTATCATTACACAACCCATGGCCTGGTGTTGACAAAGTTTCTTCTCTGCAGCAGGCGTGTCAGGCTGGAAAAATTAACACTGGATATTAAATCGTTCCTGTGCTCCCATCCATGACCAGAAACAACCCAGTTACCATTGTCAACTGAAATTTGGAGTGCATAGGTGAGACCATAATATAGAGATATCTACAGAGAAAGACCCATAGCTTGACTGCACCCTTCTCCTAATTGTGTCCTCCTACCTCCACTGGAAAGAGGTAAGTCTTCTGCCCCCTTCCAAACAGTCCTGAAGATGCCTACACATAGGTTTTGTCCAAAAATGAAGACTGAGCTTTCAACTGCAGAAAGAGTCAGGTTGTTGCTGATTCTCAAGGGCAAGCTGGTGCTGAGACATGTGTCTCTGCCAGAGTAGCTACAGCTGGTGGCCTGGGGTTTCCAGTTCCTTGGTTTCTGGGGTTACATGGGTAATACTTGGAGGAGCTTTCCATTAGGAAGACTCCAGTTCATGCATAATTTAGTAGGTAGCTCCCCAAAGTTGGTACAACAATCCCAAGGTTGTTTTGTGCCCATGATAAATTTGTGATAGAGGATCTCAATAGGTATTATTGGAAAAGCATCAAAAATGCATGCCAAGTGAGGTGAACTGACATTCTTAGCATTAGCTAAAGAGTGAGTGAGTGGTCTGTAAGTACCAACTTTCTTCCAGCCCAAGAAATCACCTCTTCAAGCACAACTGAATGGGATAAGTGGAGAAAATCAAGGTAAGTCGTGACTTCTGTCTTTAACCATATGGTACCTGCTTCAGAAGAATGGTAAAACAATAGCAGTTCCCATGGCTACGATTTTCCATCAGCACCAAATTCACCCAGGATTAAGAATTTAGTGTGGCGGAAAGGACAAGAGGGAAGAGGAGAAAAGGGTAAGATGTTATCCATAGGAGCAGAACAGGGAACAGCTACTCCCATTCCTTGGCCCTGAGCAGCAGAAAGCAGCTGGGGTGGCATTGGGACCACTGCATCCTCTTCCCAGGTCTACTGCACCTTCAGCTATGGTCTTGGATAAGTCCATTTGCCCCCCTCCCTCCACTGTGGTACCATTACTGATAATACCACCTTTTGGAATAGCTTTATGGCATCATTAACGTGTATGGAGAGCTTTTTGGTTCTTGGATTGGGAGAGCAAAGGGCTGTTATTTAGTGGGCATCTCCACAGAGCAGTGGAGGTGCCCACTACACAAGGTCCTGTTTAGGACCCTCGGCCTTGCTGAGTTAACGTGTTGCTGGTCTTCGCCCCTGTTGCTGCTGCTTTTTTCCCCCTCTCTCACTCCCCCTTTCTCTCTCCTCCTCCTCTCCCAGCTCTGTAGCAGTTTCCTCGGGAGTGTTCAGCTAGCTGACACATTTGCCACAGATGGATGGTGCACACGGAGACAGCTGTCACTCCCGATTTGTGGTCCACTGCGTGACAGCGGGACTGATGCCTTCTGAAAGGCCATCTCGCGGAGCACATGCACTCTGACATTCTTCGAGATGAGCCCTACAGACACCTCTCAGTGGACCTCGGGAGAAGCTGGCAAGCAAACCCTTCCCACTCCCCCTCCCCGAAGCAGCCTGCAGGCTGGAAGAAAGCAAGCACTCTGGTGTGCACACACACACGCACACACACCCCGCCAACCTCCTTGGGTAGTGCTGTGCCACTACTGGTCTGCCAGGTCCCAGCCCGGCTGTTTGCTCCTGATGCTGGTGTATGAAGTGAGGCAGGTTGAGATTTGCAAGAAGGAAAGGTCACCAGCGAAGCTGCTCTTTTCCCCTTTTCCGCCTTTTTAATTGCAGGAAGGAGGGATATGGGCTCCAGTTTCATTCTGTCAGAGCATCTGCCTCCAGCCTCTTGAGTTCCTCTGTCACAGCAAAAGCTGATAGACTTCGCAGCAACAGTCCCTTCAGGCCTCTCTGTCTTCTCCATCACTTATGGTGGCTTCCATCACCAGCAATGGTTTCCATCACCTACGATGGCCTCCATCACCTATGACCCACACAGCAAATGGAAATTTCCCCTCTTGGCAGGGGGCTTCCCCCACCTCTCCACCCCAGCATTGCACACTGCAGTGGGCAGGCTGCCCTGATGGGACTCTGATATTTCCTATGGAGGTTCCTCTCCCCAGCTTGAGGCCAGCTGCAAAGGTAAGGCTGACTTAGTCAAGGCTGTCTCCTTTGAGAACAAAGGCTCTGCCCTTAGCCAGGATAAGCCTCGTAGTTTCAGGTCCCAACCACCCACACCTGTCCTATGCACTGACATGCAGACAACTAAGCATTCAAGTCTGAGACCTTCAACAAAACTATTCCGGTGGGACTTTCAACTGGACAGAAAAAACAAAACAGAGGAAACAGTCTTTAGCTCTGGGCAGAAGAACAAAATCTTCCAGATGCTAAACTCCATGGGAATGGGAACTGGTCCTGCCTTCAGTCCTCAGAGAAAAAACTTCCTTCCAAAAACCAGATATACACAGCTGTTAATTGTCCATCTGACCTGTGGAAGGTTGTGGTCAAAGGAATAGTTCTTCCCAAAAGGGAAACAGAGAGTTTGAACTAGATCTAGAGAAAGTCATCTGGGCCCCTCTGGAACTGACCTGAGACTTCCCCATCTTGTTCAGTGTCTGAGCTCTATCCCACATTACACAAGAACCCTGTAGCTGCATAAGGCTGTGCCAGAAGTCCTTCTAGTAAGGTCTCTGGGTGGTGCTCAAGAGTAGAAACCCAGGGGAGAGGGCAAAAGCAGAGCAAACTTATAGGAGACTTCTCTTGGATACTCTCCAAGCTTTTGACCAGTCATAGCTGAGGGACTTTATGAACCAGGCATGATTTCTGTGTATTTAGTAGCTCCTGGTGGAGTTCCCATCCCAGCAGCGCCTGGCTAGGTCTGCTCGCCCATCCCTTCCGAAGCCTTTATGAGCCATTCATGAATGCGGGAAGATTTACAGAACTACAAGGACATTAGTTTCCCTGGCTGCTTTGATCCCTTGACTCCTGTTCCCAGCCCCTCGGAGCAGGCCAGTCTGGTGAGGAGGAGACTGCTCAGCAAGACACAGAGAAAGTGTGAGTTTGCACCAGGACTCCGCTTTCCTGGGTCCTTCAGCAACAAGAATGGTGTCTCCCATCAAGCTAGTCATGAAGGCTGTGTGGTGGTCAAAGTGGTCAGCAGATTACAGGCACAGAGGGTTTGTGTGCAAGTGTGCTGCCTTTGAGCTTTAGGGTTGAATGAAGCTCTGTTATCTGGGCAAGGACACCTCCAGCTTAGTGGGAGGTCATGCCAAGCCTCTCATGCCATCAGCATGAGATGAAGGTTTCTATTCAGATAGGATGGTGATCCTGGGAAGGAAGATGGGGCACTTGCCCAGTGTAAAAGCTGTCAAAGCATCTCTGTGTGTGGCAAAATACTAGGAAAAGCATGGATCCAACAAGAAACTCCATCATCAGGAGTGCAAGTTCAAGATTGCTGAAAGAGTCACTGAAAACCTCAAGAGGCTGAAATGGACCCAAGTGCAGTTGAAACTAAGAAGAAAAGAGCAGTGCCATTTCCCTCTTGATGAGAGCACCCCAGAAAGGCAAAGACCTCCTCTGCCTCTGGAATAAATCACCTGTACCTTTCCATCAAGCCATCTATAAATAGGGCTGTCTGACCCTAGAAGATGGGACCTCCCAGGTCATACGCTAGCAGCAGTGGTTGTGAGAAGGATCCTGAGAGGGGACTGTGCTCCTCTGATGCAGAGAGAGAACTATATGCTCTTACAAAGTCTCAGGAGGTTCTGGTCTCATCTGGTACCCTCAGCCTGCCACATGGCAACGAGTCCCTGGAGACTGGTGGTCCAGGGTCACAGCCTTTACTCTGACACAGCTATTTTAAACGAGGTTGGGAAGACCAGACATTTTGGCATTGCTGTGGGCCCCTCTACAGTAGCACTGCAAGGCTCCAGAACGTGCAGGGACATGAGAAGCAATGATGTTGTGAGAACGTGGATCTCTGGGTAAATCATGGTCCATCTGGACAAAGCATGGTCAGACCAGGCATTGGCCTCTTCAGGACTTTCCCTCTGAGATCCTCAGAAAGATGGGAACTGGTGAAGCTGCATTGCCTAAGGAAGAGCTTTAGCAGGATGATGCATGAACCCCAAGGTAGGAGAGCTCAAGTCCAGCTCTAATGAACCAAAGGCAGTAGATGCAACCCCTGCTAGATGCCTTCTGCCCAGACAGACCCTTCTGTGCAGACACATTACCAGCCTGACCCTTGGCCCTTCAGCTCCTAAGATGGTTATAAAAAAATCTTTGCTTATGACCTCATGAGGCTCAGTGCCAGATGCCACGTAATTAGATGGTCCTATTAGATGCCACCTCAAAGTAAAAATCCCCATGTTTGTGTCAGATGGAGGGTCCCTCTCCCATGTTCAGCTGTGATGTACCCGAGGTTCCAGAATTGTTTCAATTAAGTCGTGTAGCACAATGCTGGTTTTTTTTCCAAATATTTTTGAAGAGATGGAAATGTAGGTCAGAAAAAGATACAGGTTTGCAGGCAGGATCTCGGACCTTGTGAGCACATTGTCAGCCCAGCCAATCCAAGACGGGATGTTTTGGGAAGGGAACAAAACAAGATTTTAATGAAAAATTCTTAGGTTTTGAACCCTAACAAAATACAAATAAAAAGAAAACACCATATTTATAAGAAAAACAGGAAACTTTAATTATAGACAAACGATTCATCTGTGCTGTACGTGACCAAGTCAACCAGAAGATAGCATGCTCCAAGGAAGACTCTGGGTTTGGGAGGGACATCATTGCCGTGGTGTCCCCTTTCCGAGGACAGGCTTGCTTGGCAGGGAGACCAAGTCACCCGCGTGGCTGCTGGGACCACCAAGCCACAGTGCTGGGGAGATGATTCCTGTGTTGACCCAAAGACATCACTCGGGGCGTGCTTTCCCGGAGGAGCTCCAGCTGGGAATGCCCTACCCAAAATGGAGACTGATGTTCTCTTCTCAGAGGCCAAGAGGCACAGAAGGTGAGCAGAGAAGCAGGACTGGCACTTTGCTGTGGGGAGCTGGTGGGGTGGTGGCAGCTGTACCAAGAGCTGAGAAGCCACTGGGTAAAATTTGGTGGAGAAGGTGGTAAAACGGGAATTTCTGCCCACGATATGCAGCCCCTGCTCCACACAACTTGTTGTGCACCCCAGCTGCTGGGGAGGCTGGAGACGGAGAAAAGGGGGGAAACTTCTCTGCTCCTGCCAGAGAAATGTCCTCAAACCATCGGGGACATGTAGCAGGACAGTAGGTGCAGCAGCCTCCTGCCTGTCCTTACTGTCCCCACTGTGGCGGTGGCTGGGACATCCGCGCACACCTGACGATGTGCCAGCAGCTCCCCACCTACACCCCTTTCCCTTGGAGGGGTGAAGGGGGCTGCCCTGGTCCCAAGCACTGCACATAGCTCTTCCTGGCCAGCTCCCCCCTCCAGGAGATGCCATCTCAGCAGCTTTGCACCAGTGTGGTGGCCATGATGCCCCAGGACCTGGTGTGTTCAGGGAAGGATGGTTGGAAAGCCCTGGAAGCGCCCCATCCCTGCCCAGCCTGGCAGCACCGGGGGCATTACTGGGGAGGGATAAATATTTTGCACTCAGAGCTCTAACTGCAGGTGGAAGCGAAGCCGTAGCCCCTCACCTGCTCGGCGGCGAGGCAGGCGTGGGATCAAGGCAAAGGCGCCTTCACATCTCACTGGCCTTGAACAGCAGATGAAAGGGGGCCACTGGGAGCCAGGGATAACAAAAGCAGAGCGAGGAAAGTTCGGGTCAGGCAGGGATTTCTGGCTGGTGGGTTTTCCACTGAGAAATTCTCTCTGCCTCTTTCATGATGATGAAGATCCTTTTAATTTTTTTCTTCCCCCTTTCTCCTCTCCTTCTTCTTTTCCCCTTTCGCCAGGCTGATAGCTGGGAGCTGCGGAGCATGTGATGCATCTTCCATATAGGGGCAGGAGCAAAGCAAGACCAACTGATGGACGCCCTAGGGCCAGACTTGCAGACAATATATAACCTACTGCATGATCTAAAACGCTTCCCACTTTCACAGAGTGAACATCAGGCAGAGAGGAGCTGCGGCGAGGGAAGGGGAGCCCTGCGTGCAGGTAAGTCCTCGCCGTCTCTGTCCCCAGGAGGCTGTCCCAGGGAGGGGGAAGGTGCGAGGGACCCACTCGGCTCCTGCCAGCGCCTGGCTGTTGTACAGGCAGGCAGGATGGGGCAGTTATTAGTGTTATTAGCGAGGGTTTTTTTAACCCTTTTTGGTGCTGATGGTGCCTGTGCAAGTTGGAGTTCAGGACGGTGGTCCGTGTGGGGGAGATTGGGTCTGGCAGAGCCCAGCCTCAGCCTCTCTCCCTGCAAACACTGACGCCGTGAGCTGGAGAGCATCCCGAACCGGCCGCGGGTTCTTTTGCTCCTATTTCTTGCTGTCGACGTCTGCCTGGGTTGTGGGCAGCCCACGGCTGCTGCCTGGCTGCTCGGAGACATCTCCCACCCGGGCACCATCCCATCCCACCCGGCCACATTGGGGGTCCCCTTGCCTTTTACAAAGGAGTAAAAAGAATTACCAAACAACTTTAAAAAGCACTTTTGCTCAGCCTGCTGCCTCCAGTGCCTGCCTGGCTGCCTTCACCTTCCTGTGCTGGAATTTCCTTTGCAAAGCAAACTGTTCCCAGCCGGGGCTGACCGGGAGACATGGGCTGGAGGCAACACAGTGGCAAAATGTAAAACAAAGCGCCGGGCGAGTGTCTGTGTGTGCGTGTGTCTGTGTGTGCGTGTGTGTATGTATGGAGGGGTCTATACAGCCCACCTGCTGCGGCTTTCCCTATACCATATACCCGTCCTCATGGTGGGGGAATTGACTTCGTGCCTGAGATAGTTTGTGTCCTGCTGAATGGAAAATAATCCTAGCAACAGCTACGTGCTTGCTGTGGCCAAGCAGAGTTTATAGCATTTGGGGTTTTTTTCTTGTTTTCTTTGGGGTGTCAGCTGTGTCTGATGGTGATGTGGGGACTGAGGAGCCCCAGCTGTGCTTGGGGCTGGGAATCTCCGTGAACTCCCAGACTTGAGCAAGCCCCTGCGGACCCAGGCAAAATGGACAACCATAAGTAAACGGGTTAAAGAGGGACAAAATCATTAAAATAAATGTTTTGGGGCATTTCTGCTTATACACCCCCGGTGAGTGCACAGATGATAAAAGTGCTCTGTGTGTTCAAGGGAGAAGCCAGGCTGAGGATGTTCCCCTGTTCCGTGCCTCAGTTTCCCTGTCTGTGCACTTTACCTTCCCCCGCTCCTGCCCATCAGCCCTGTGCGCCCGTAACATTCACTGCTGTCCCTCTGTGCGCATACAAAGGGGTCAGCCCAGGGGAGCAGCTTTTTACAGGGGCATCAGAATGTAGCCACAGATTGTAATTAAGATTGTAATTAGGTGAGGGGACTCAGAGAACCTGCAATGTTAAGTCAGAGGCACCTCTGCGAGCAGAGCCAGCTCTGCGGGGTGGTGCGGGTGACAGAGGGATGTCTGTGTCCCCACCACACCAGACCGAGATGGGGTGATGCCCAGACAGCACCCTGCAGCCTGCTTGTGGGCACTGGGACTCTGGGCACGGCTGGAGCTGCCGTTACTGAAGGCAATTTCATGTGACCAAGTTGAGTTACGGACCCAAGATCTGATACCCCCCCTGACACACGGGGCCAGAGAGGTGCGTGGGGGGGCTGGCAGTGGTGGGCAGGGAGCCAGGGGTCTGTGCCAGGCATCCTGCCATGCGGTCAATGATTTGGACCAAACTCTCTCTGCTGCCATGAGCTTTTCCTGGGTGAGGGGGAAAAATCTGATTGCTCTCAATAGCTCAGTGTCACCAGGATCAGGCAGCACAGGAAGAACTGGCAGGGGCTCAGGGAGTCCCTGGTCCATGGCTTAGACCACATCCCTGGGAGAGGAGATGACACTGGCCAGTGCCTGCTGGTGGCTGTGACACCTCAGCTCCGGGAAGGGGATGGCTGATGGACCTTTGAAAACCCTTTCTGGTGGCAAATGGTCTCAGATTTGCCGTACTGAACTGATGGCAGTGCAAACTCCCCCAGCTTTTTTAAGCCCCCTCCTCTCCCCTGCTGAGCCAGTTGTGCTCAGCTTCCCCACTGCAAAATCCTGGCTGTGAGCCAGGCACCGAGCTGTACCCCCGCGCCGGGAGCTGCACATGTCACAGAGGGGGAGAAAAATCAGGTGAAGGAGTGGTTAAGCAGGTACCACCGGGCGCCCCTGTCCTGGTGCCCGCTGGTGAAGCAGGAGGTGCCCAGCGTTGTACACTAGTGCCCAGCCAGAGGGAGAAGCAAAGATGTCAGGGTTTCTTTTCCCCTCATGGGATCAGATCATCCTCATCTCCAGCTGTTTTCCTCCTCACTACTTTTCTTCTCTCCCACTCTTCCCAAATTTCAACTTTGGAACAAATTTCAGGGCACTTTCCGCTTAAGCTGAAGCCTAAAGTCAGCCCTGCCCCTTCTCCCAGACTCCAGTTTTAGCTAGCAGTGTTGGCTTTGGTGGCGGGGACATCGCCAACACAAAGCACCCACTCCAGCGCCATTCCTTGGTGTTCCTGCTCTTGGTGAGCACCATCTGGAGAAGGTTTTACCCCTGCAGTGCCTTGCCCTACTCCAGGGTTTGTACCTCGGGTTTCTCAGTGGCACCTACAGCCCCCAGGCAGCTGCGAGAGCAGCCCAAGTGCAGCTCCAGAGCTGGGAGCAGGACCTGTGTCCCTGCTCTCCTGCCAGCACCAGCGCTTGCTGGACACAGAGATGCCCTTGGCTTGCTCTTTTCATGCCAGGAGGTAGGCTTGGTCACTCACCTTGGTGCTTGGGCTGTCATTTGTTTTTGCATCAGGCTTGGGCTCATTAATATTTGCAATTATTATTTCCGATCTGCTGGAGCAGAGCAGTACAGAGGCGTGGGGCTGGCGAGTGGGTTGACGGGCACAGAGGGCAGAGCCATTGCTGTTCCATAGATCCTTATAATGGTCCCGCAGAGCCTGGGAGACGCATCCTTAGGATCTGGGGAGAAAAGGGAACGTCCCCATTCCCAACGTGCCATATCACAGCGAGCGAGCTGCAAGCCTGGCTGGAGGGAGCCGCAGGCAGGGCAGGAATTGCAGAGGCATCTGATTGCTCTCCAGCATGGGCTCATCTCCGGGATGCGGGGTGGTTTCTTGGGCATGACATCAGCCACCCCAGCCCCAACCCAGGGCAGGCACCGAGCCCGGCACTGAGAGCGCCAGGAAGGGCTGGCAGAGGCAGCGGGGCTGGCACAGCTGTGTGGCTTTCAGAGATACTTGATCGATAGCTTCTTCCTAACACTCCCCCATTCCCCCAATCCCCACATGCATTTTTCATGCTAACCCCTCCTGGGCAAAGGCTGTCTATGCAGGAAAAGAAAAAGAAAAAAATACAAAACACAACAAACCACAACCAAAATCTACTTTTGTTTCTCTAGTCCCCAGAGGTTGTTTTAGTTTAAGGGCCAATCTATAGATTCAGGGCTGGGAATATCTTTGCTCCGTGAACAAAGAGGCATGAAAAAGCTCCCCGGGGTTTTTCTTAAGCCTCTTCAGGCTGGCCCAGAGCTGGAAAAGGGTGGGCTCTGTACAGCGAGGTCAGGTCTAATGGGACAACGTTGTCTGGGCAAGCTGGGGAGACTGGAAATGGGACCTGGGCTCCTCTGCAGCTCTTCTTGGGTTCACAACCCTGCCAAGATGTGCTGGGATGAAGTGGGTAGCAATGGGGTTCTGCAGCTGCCCTCCCTGGGGTACAAATGGGGCTGCTCGCACAGCTGCAAGTTGATCTGCATACGCAGAGCTGGGTCTGGGGTGATCCCAGGCAACTGTGGCCAGGAAGACCAGTGGATCCCTGGGCTGGTCCTGCCTGGCCCCCCAGGACAGAAGAGCTCAGATGAAGCTTTGGGTATTTCCCAGAATTAGGAAGAAAACTGCAGGGTTTAGGCAAAGGGCAATTTTCAGGGCAAATCCTCTTTTTCTGTTTCCTGTTGTCTGTGAGGAGTGTTCTCTTTTTGCTCCTCATTTTTGGGTGGCACCAGTGAGACCCAGGAGCATCCCACAGCCCATGCCTTGCCAGTGTTCCTGTGACTCTCCCTCCCATCACGGGCACCAGCTCAGCCTGTGCAGGGATGCTGAGAGCCCCTGGCAGCTGCCTGCCTGCCCACCCATGTGTGTGCTGAAGGACTGATCCCCTGGGTGAGGGCTTGGTGCTTCCCAGGGTCTCTCCAGACCCACGGTCCCCACTGCACCCCTATCACCCCACATCAGGCATAGCATGACTGCTTCAGCCCCGTTACCTTGGGAGCACGTCTGTGCCCGTGACACCCGGGGCCAGACCCCTCTCCCACAGGTTTTGCAGCAAGGACACTCCAGGAATATCAGGCATGCTGCCTGCATCCCAAAATTCCCATTATTTCCCTGTGCCGGGGCTGAAGCTGACGGCACCCAGCCTGCACACAGCTCTCATCTCCCCGCAGCGGTTTTTCTGGTCCATAAAGAGCCCAGCCGGCGTGGGCAGTGCACGGGCCGTCGGAAAGCATCCTCCCCGCAGCCCTCCCAGATGCCTCCGGGGCCAAGGTGTCAGGGATGCGGCCGCACCGAGACGGCGTGTCCGGGGTCCAGCGGATGGGAGCGCTTCCCCGCTCTGGTGGCGAAAGGGCACAGGCCAGAAATAGAAGGGGGAGGAGGACACTGTGACCTTTCCAGCAGCTGGTGACAAATAAAACTTTCCGGCTACCTGTAGAAAGGCGCAGGGCAGGCTCCGTTATCGTCTCATCAAAGGACAACGTCCCCCGTGAGCAGGACAGCGATTGCCGCAGCGCCCGTGGGGATTCCTGGAATGAACCTGCTGGTGCCCGGCTCCGGTGGTTGTACAGCCCCAGACACACGGTGGGCTCCGGCCACAGCCAGGAGCTCTCGGGATGCTCCCAGAGCTGAGCAGGGAGGGAGGAGGTGATGGCATGAGCAGGAGGGCAGATCAGAGCCATCTTCAGCTCCCCCACCTGCTAACAGGCTCTCGGGGCTACTTGGGGCTGCTCCCCTTGGGACACCCCTGTGCCAGCGCCGGTGCTGTGCCCATGGCTGAGCACGGGGGTTCTGGATCTGAGAGACCCCCCAAAGACACACCTCGACTGGGGTCCACCTCTGCTCCCCTGCACAAGGGGACACCCAGAGGCAGCAGGGACTGTGGTGCTGCAGCCTTTCAGGGGGATCAGGGTGCAGCCGGTCCCTAACCGGGCACCCCACCAAAGGGCTCAGAAACCCCCCCAGCCCCACGGCAGCAGACCCCAAGAGAAACCTGAGTGGGGGCTGCCGCCATCCCCTCCTCTTCCTCCTGCCAGGTGCGGGTGGCAGTGCCAGCATCCTGGGATGGAGTGAGTCAGCCGTGCCCCCCCCCCGGCTGTCTCCCTGCTCGCTGACCCGGGCGGGGGGGGGACAGCAGCCGGCTCCCCCCGACCTCCCCCCTCGCAGATGGCATGGGCAGCCAGCACAGGTGGCCCTGTGCCATAGCAGATTGGGGCCGGCTGCCTGCAACGCGCCTGGGAAGGGCCACGGCTCGGGGACAAGAGCAAAGCCAGAGCCCCCCGCGTGGCAGTTTTAGGAGGGTCCGATTTTAAGGAATTGCATTAAACAATGCAGCCCGACGCGGATGTCTGGGCCAGATCCAGCATCTTGCAAGGGGTTTCTCAGGCTACAGCTGCCCCTGGTCCTCCCAGACAGGGCCAATGCTTAGGTAGGTACCAGCCACCAAAACTGGGTGGCCTGGGGCTCACTATTGTAGGAGAAAGGGACCTGCAAGGGGAGAAGAGGGCTACCCAAGGTCTGGATCACCCCCATGGGTGGCTTCTGTCTCTCTCCACGAGTGATGGTGCTCAGCCCCACACAGAGATCCCAGGGCATGAGCTCCAGGATGGGCATGGGGTGAGGATGATGGCATGAGCTGCAGGATGGGCATAGGGTGGGGAAGATGGTGGGGCTGTCCCAGCTCGAGGGGACCCATCATGTCATGCAAAGTGGGGCGTCTTGCACTGGAGATGTGGTGCAGGAGCTGTCAGGGCAAGGGTGGCGGCTGGAGCAGGTAAATGATTAATGCCGGAGAAAACCAGGCTGGCATCCTGCCCATCACTCGTCGATAGGGAAAGTTGACGTTAGGAGGGGAATTTTCAAGCCTAATCTTCCCCTCCCACCTCTGCCTGCCCCCCGGGGGCAGAAGGCTGGAGCAAGGAGCCAGCCCCGAGCCGCACACGCACCCAGCCCCAAACCAGCCTCTCGCCGAGCACGTTCTCCTCCAGCCCAGCTGGTTTTGCTCCCAGCCTGCTCCGTCTGTGCACATTAAAGCTTTTTCTAGGTCTGAACTGCTTTTGGCAAGCCAGGCTCCTGTTGGCCTATCCCTCTCCCCACCACCCTCCTCATGGCTGGCTCCCCCCCATCCGCTCCCCGTCTGGCTCCCGCTCCCCCTCCCCGGTCGAAGCCCTGCCAGGGACATGGCAAATCAGCGAGAAGCCTGCGGGGCAAATCGGTACAAATGAGACCAAGCAAGAGGGTGGGGAGGGACGGCGAGGGGGGGGGGAATGACTCCTGCGTTGGCGCTTCTGTTCCCGAGTTTGATGTTCCCTGCAAACAAGCCTGTAAATGCTCAGGAGCAGCTTTGGAAGTCACCTGCCCCCCGTCTCGGTGGGGTTTGGGAATGCTGGGTCCCAGCTGGGGGGGACAGCCCTCGCCCTGCTTCCCCAGCCTCCCCACAGCCTCCCAGCCCTGAGCAGGGACCCAACTGGGACAGGAAAGGGGGCCGAGCTGTAAGTCCTGACATTTCAATCTGTTTCGGGTCTGGGTGGAGTGGGTAGGGGGCGGAAGGCACTGGGGGCGGCCGAGGGTCTCACTGCGGGTCTGGGCATGGGAAGAAAAACCCCGCAATGACCTCGAGAGGGAAACATTCCGCCTGTTAAAAGCTGCCTTCTCCCATCAGTTTTCCACTCTCCCCAAAAAATCCCCCAGCTGTCCTGTGGTGCCTGGGGAAGCCGGGTGCTGTGCCTCAGCCAGGGGCTCAGCCGGGGGGCAGGAGCCAGCACCCGGACGGGGCACATGCAAACTGTGGGAATGGCAGAGAAACCACTGGATGCAGGGACGCGATGATTTCCAAGTGATGCTCTTTGATTCAACTCGCCAGTCTCTTTGCAAGCCTCGTAACTCCTTCTTATTAAAGGCGCTCGGCACCGGGGAGGTCATATGGGGCCTTTCTGCTTGGGTTGCTCTCCTAATGACATGTCCGATTGCCTTCGCTGGGAATTTGCTCACGCGAGTCTCTGACAATAGAAAGTTTCTGGTGGATTTTGGACGGTTTCCCCGTGACCGTGTGGTGGGTTGCAGAGGTCTGACTTTTCTTCCTTCTGAAAAAATGAAGCAATGTATTGGAAACCAGCCTGGGCAGGCACAGAGTGCAGATTAATTTTAACGTATTTGTGTTTGTATAATAATCAAGAAGAGCAATTCTTTTCTGCAGGCTTGGAGACGTGATAAGTATTTGCAATTATGAAAAAGAAATGCAGAGGGGAAGGGTGAAATTCAGCAGTAAGACAATATTATCCATATTATCTGGATTTTTTTTTCCTCTAAATCCTTCTTAATCGAAGCGAAAACTAAACTGAGCTGCTGAATTGTTGGAGGAGGTTAATTACTGAAATGTTTAATGGTGTTGACTAGGAATATACCTCTTCACACCAGAGAATGTGTGTTTACAGTAATTCTGGCAATTAAATCAAGAGGTCACATAACGAGGAACAGTTCACAGCAATCAGAGCTTTTTTTTGAAAAAAGGACAAGGAAATCAGGTCAGTAAGTCCCAGATCAGTATCATAGTGGTGGCAAATCCTGGGACTAGGATGGGGAGAGATTTTGGGTATCTGTCGGGTTCTGGCTGCATGGGGTCACCCCGCTCTCACCCCGTCCTGCTCGACCACCTCCACAGGGAGGGTTTGGGTTCCCCTCTGTGAAAATCCATGACGGGAGGTTGTGGATGTGTCACCCTCAATTCCCGTGGGTCTTCTCACCCTTTTCTGGAGCCCCCAGGCACTTCAGAGTCCTGCCCCATCCAGAGGCAGTTTAGGTTTGAAGGGGGGGAGGCAGAAAGTCACACCCTTCCCACACAGGCATCTTTAGGACTTTCACAGCGGCTGCTTCTGACATCATTGGCCCAGAACCCTCCGGTGCTGCCGACACGCGGTGCCGGGCAGCCCGGGACTCGCAGAAATGCGGCTGCACAGCCACTTGCCGTGGTCCCGCAGCACAGCACAGGTTAATGAGCTGCCTTCCCCGCTTTATGCACCAGCTAATAACATCCCTGCGTAAAGTCCCGGTGGCTTTGCCTCAGGCCGTTATTACTCCTCCTGGTCATTCCTTGGCCAGTACAGACCTTGCTGGGTGATTTCGTGGCCAAGTGTTACCTGCCCGCTCAGCATTTCAGCCCCTGCCTTCAGCGACATCCCTGTGCTGCAGCCCAAATGCTGCCCGTGGTGCGGGGCCAGGGTCTGAGCTGCTCTGCCCTTCTTTTTTGGGGGAAGGAGCTGGAAACACAGGGAGCAAGACCACCAGGCAGCATCCCCCTGGGGGCCACCTTGATCTGCGTTAAAAAAATCCAACCAAACACCCTTATCAAGAAACAGGCAGAAGGCAGAGAGGCGTCTGCTGCCTGCAGGTGAGCCCACAGCGTCACAAATGGGACTAAGAGACTAAGTGTGTGTTTGGGGGGGGGGGAATCTGCCTGAAAAGTGGCTGCAAAGAGGAGCTCTGCCTGGCGTGCTCAGGGTGCCCGCTGGTCAGCCTCCTCCCAGGGCCACGTCCCTCCTGCTTCCCTCCTCTCTGCTGGGAGCGTGTTAACCCCCAGGAAAAATCAGAGCTTGTCTCCTGCAGACTTTGCAGGTCTCCCTGCCTGTTGGCCCAGAGCCAGGGTTTTCCCATCCCTGCGAGAGGACTTCTGGCTGGTTCAGCTCCTGCACCTTCACTGGAGTTGATCCCAAACATCTCTTCCTCTCTGCAGTTTCCCCTCTGTTCCCAAGCTCTCCCAACCAACGGTAAACCATTTCCACTTTAGCTTTTTATTTAGCTGCTGGAGTTGCTTGTGCTCACCTAAGGGTAGGGAGGCAGAAGCAGGGGAGGTTCTTAATTGGGGCTGTTTTGAAATGAGTTTTACAACAGGCTGGGTTTAATGGATGTGATCACTAAACTGCACCGGCGCCTCAGTCTGTACTGCACACACCGCTGCCAGGCTGGGGCAGCAACACCCCCACCAGTTTAGTTTATCAGCTTTTACCTTAAATATACTCAGTCCTTTGCAGGTGGCAGCTCCTTGGTGGCTGGTTAGACCTTCTCAGGATTTAAACATTTCCCTTGCTGGCTGCATCCTAAAATTGCCAGTTGCCAGTGCCAGGAGTTGGCAGGCTGAGAGCGACATTCTCTTGGGTTTGGGCACAGCATCGCAACAGCCCCCCCTTTTCTAGGGGTGATTGAAATCATTGTCCCATATTGGCCATGTTTTGGCTAAAAAGAGACCTGCCCTCTAACCTAGGGGAGGGGGGATCTTTTGGAGATTGCCCTGGGACAGCCAGGATCCCAGACAAGAAGAAGGAGGGGTGTACTCTGTCTGTGCCAAGGTCTGTCCCCTACTCCTGTGGTCCCCTCTCCTGCCCTGCCCTGCCCACCCCTGCTCTCCTCAGCTGGCAGGAGGGTCCAGCACGAGGGAGGGAGTGAATGAGTGTGTCTGCTAGTGGGTCCATGTCCCAAGGATGCACTGAGGAAGGCTCTTTGGCTGCATGGGGTGATCCCAAATGAGGCCACCACCAGCAGGACTCTGCTTGGGAAGCCCCCAGGGATGCTGACCCATCTCAGAAAGTCCCAAGAAGGTCAGCTGTGGGACAGCCAAGCAATCCCCTGGGCACTGCTTGCTCCATCCCACACTCTGCTGAGATGTGCAGAGGTCCCTGCAAGGATGCAATGGCCCCTGACTCAAGGTGCCTTGTGGCACAAGTGGCTCAGACCCATCAGGGAGCACCCAGCATGGGCCAGCCTCATCCTGGGCTCTGGGAAGGCTCTGAAGCAAGTCCTCTTCAAAGTCCTTTCCAGTCTCATGAATGACGAGAAGGAGCCAGGGTGAATTTACCAGGCGAAAATCATGCCAGAACCGCATGACTGCCTTCTGCAAGGAGACAACTAGCTGCCTAGATAAGGGGAGAGAAAGGGATGTTGTTTATGTGACCTTAGCAGGGCCCCTGACATGGTCTCCTGCAGTATCCTCATGGCCAAATTGGAAACATAAGGACAACATGGGTCAAAAACTTGCTGGACTGACAGGCTCAAGGGGTTGTGCTCAGCAAGGGGTTGTACAGCACCTGGCTGGAGAAATGGTCTGGCAATGACCTGCTGGAGCTCAGCAAAGAGAAGTATGACGTCCTGCATCTGGGATGGAGTAACTCTGTGAAGCAGGACGTGTTCAGGGTCAACTGGCTGAAAAGCAGCTTTGCAGGAAAGGAGCCACGTCCATCACATGAGCAAAGCCAGAACTTTGTCTGCCAGGAGCTGGACCAAGAGAAGAGAGGATGGAGGAGACCCTGAAGAAAGCAGAAAGCATTGAATGGGGACATGAAGACATGGATGGGAAAGGCTGAGACAAGTGGTTGTGATGTCTATGTGTGCAGATCCTTTTCTGTAGCAAAGGCAACGAGGCAAGTGAGGATACAGCAATGGGCACGTAGTGTTGGACTGCAAGGGAGGAGGTGGGCAGCCAGAGTAGAAGTGAAGGCTCTCTGTCTCCATCCTCAGAGGAAACTAGGTGGATTTGAGCTGGAATAAGGTGAATTTTCTGGTTGAAAGATGGATACTGATTCGGTGGAGCAGGACACCTAAGAAGCTAGTACAACCACAGCAGGTATGTTGTGGAAGAGAGCTCAGGATGTGAGAAAGGTTATATCAAGATGGGAACATTTGGCCACCTTTGGTGTGTCTTAGGAGACACGATGAGAGCTGGGCTCTGCTAGGCCAGCAAAACCAAAGCAGAGATCTCCTTCCTTTCTTATCATTCCCATCCCCAGCACATTTAAGGAGTGTGAACTGTCCAAGAATAAATGGAAAGGGAAAAAGAGGAGAATGTTTCTAAGTATTGGTGCAGAGGAACTTGACTGAAGAGGTTTGGGAAGATCATGGAGCCTTGGGACAAGGGATGACAAAATGCACCTTGTTGTGTGACAGAGCTCATTTCTTTGCAGGGGAGGTGGCAGGGTGCACTGTGTCCATATCCATCCTGGGGACCTGTGCTCGCAATGAGGCAGAAGAGATGATCTAATGTCCGTGTCCACACTGAGGGCCCTCACATGGCTTGGTCTGTGGTGGGAGGAAGAGATGGATTTTGGGAATCAGCAGAGCTGAGCCCCACATTGCCCTGCTCAGACTGCTGTCTGTGTGCCCCAGCACACAGAAGGGGATGGGCCCAGGTGACCAGGAGGAAGGGGCTTCTGGAGATGTGCCACCACCCCCAAAGGTCTGCCCAGTGGAAGGCTGAGAGGGCACCTCCCAGGGCAGTGGTCACAGGCAGTGGGACACCATCCTGGGCTGTCAGGCCAGCAAGAGGAGGAGAAACCTGTAAGGGAAAGAAACTTCAGAGGTCATAGAAACTGGAAGAAGTTATGGAAATGTTTCATATGCAGCATATCATGTCCAGCTCAAAGGTGACTACATCAAACACCCTTCCAGCCCCTGGGAACACTAGGAAGGTAACACTGTGGCACCATTTGAACCTCCAGGAGCCCTGCACATCACAGGTATGACACAGACATTAGCATGTAGGAGAGCTGGACCATGCCTTCTTATTCCAGATGCATGCACTTCTCAGGCACCCCCCATTTCTCTCCAGATGTTCATCTTCTTCCCCTGCTCACCATGCCAGCCTTGGACACCATCGCCTCTGCATACCTTTGAGTGCCAGCCATGTTGCTGACCCCCCTGGTTTGCATACAGCCACTTTCCCCTCTACCCAGCTGCACATTTTCATTTGGAGACTGATGTTGTCTTCATAGATTTGGAGGTCTGTTTGCCATTGAGCCACTGACTGCACGGCTGGGAGCCTGTGATCTTCTGGGGCTCCATTAGCAGGTAGAAGTGGAGGTGGAGGAAGACATAGAAAATGCTTGTAGTGGAGCCCAAGCACAAGCTTGTGCGGGTGGTTGATGTAATGTGGTGAGACAGTCTTACATCTCCTCACGAGGAGGTGTACATCTCTTACCCTGAAGGGCTTGCGGCAGGAAAGGCTGTGGTAGGAAAGCGTTTTGCGGTGGAGGACCCTCACATCTCTGGAGAGTAGCCTGGAGGCTGTGATGGCCTGATCTCATCTCTCAAGGACCCTGTGAGTTGTGCAGTGTGTGTCACAGGCAGAAGACAATGACTCCGACCCATTGTCACTTGGCTGAACACTTGCCACCACGTGTACTTTTCATAGGATGCTGGGGTTGCCCCAGGGAGTCTTCAGGCTAACTGAGATTCAGGGAGAGACAGCTGCTTTTTGGGGATGGAGTCTAGAAGCAGAGAAGCCCAAGAGAGGTCAGAGACATAGAAACACATCTTGGAAAAGCGCACAAAAGGGAGAAGATTTTGACCCAAAATTAGGGAAGACTTGCATGCGTGAAGGTACCGTGGCTCTGGCACACAGCAGGGAGTGAGTTCATCATGTGGCCTGATGTACATTCCAAGGGTGGGCAGGTGGTCCCAGAGACCCCACAGTTCGAAAGGTAGCAGTGCTTACAAAGATGGAGCCACCTCATGTCTGGGCTGGTGTTTGGGAAGGGTTACAGACTGGCTTTGGGTCTGCAGGTGGCCCTCACCAAAAGCTGCCTGTGAAGAGAACGTGAGCTTTTCCAACCAGAAACTCCAGATTCCTCCAAAGGCTAGAAAACTAAAGGTTGGGAATCCAAATGCTATCAGATTTTTAGACCATGACTCTGTCTTTGGCTTGTCCCCAGGGTGTGAAGCACATGGTTTGGTGACTCCACACATAGAGACATGCAACTGGCCATGAAGAACCCTCCTGGCAGCAGAGCCACACTGAGCTATGGGACACGGGTCACAGCCTCTGGGCCTTGCACGCAAAGACGTGGTGGGTGGGCAGACATGAAAAGATTGGCAATTTGGGGCAGATGGGAAACCCCAGGCCCTTCTGGGAAGAGAAGAGATTTTGGTGCAACAACTGAGAGCAAGCCAGAGGAAGGCACATCTCAAGGTGGGAATAGTTTCAAAGCCGCTGATGTAGGGACCCCCAAAGGCAGAGGTAGCAGGATGGCCTCACACAGTCACTTTACCAGAGCAGTTCAGCACACAGCCACCGTATGAGGTGAGGTTTGGGAGGTGCAGAGCTCCCAGGCCCCACCAGTCAAGCTTCCCTCCTCTTGCCAAGTTCCTGCTGCTTTGCCATGGCCAACTGCTCTCATCCAAGCTTCCGATAAAGCTTAAAAGCTCAAATCACACAACCCCAGGCTATGAAAATAAAAAGGGACCCAATATCCACTAATAGCCAAGCAGCCCTTGCGGCAAAAGCATGTAGCGTAGGGAAAGTGTTTTGCATTGATCGGTGGCTCCCCGCTGCCACCCGCTCCCCTCCCCGCGGTGCCTGTCTGCCTGCTCCAGCCTTGGTGCTGGTGAAAAAGGGATAATACCCCATGGGAAGAACCGGAATGGGAGAGTCTGGGTAATGGCAGGAAAGCTATGGCTTGTGGAGTTAGTGTGAGATCCCATAGAAAAGCCACCCTCCCCCTGATCCCCACTGTAGCACTTGTCTAGCACAGTCATCAGCCCTGGGGTGGCAATTGCTGCCAACAAATAGCCATGTTGAGACCACACAGAGCGGCGTGATGCTGAGCCCCAGGAGCATGAGCGACCTGGCAGCCCAGAAGGAAGCAGCTGGGTGGATGTAGGTGCAGGGAAGAGTTGTCCCTGCAGCTGGTGCTGGGCATGCAGGGGACTGCAAATGAATTCCCACCTATGCAGGGTAGGCCAGCTCATGAAAGACCACAGGAGCCTGCAGCTGCAGGACGAGGTGTGAGGCAGAAGGTTCATCCCAGCATCACTGAGTGGAGAAGAACTTCATCACCTTTCTTGAGCCCCTTCCTCCATGCCACGTCCTACGGCCATCTGGGAAAGGTTGAGGGCAGCCAATTTCCATGGGAGCGTTGTGGCTCCCTGGCAGCCTACACACAGCACTGGAGGACTCAGAGGACAGTGGCAAAGAAGGAAGGACATAAGTTTGTGAGATGGGGTCTTTGTTCCAGCCAGAAAAACCCTTGGGGCTCTGCAAAAGCCGATCAGGACAAGTTCACAGTGGCAGAGCTGCGATGGACACACATGCTGCAGAAGACCTGTCTTTGAACCAGACTGCTGCACTTCAGAAGAGTCTTTTTGTCTCTCCCCATCCTGAGTGATGGGTGTGGGTATGCCTACCTATAGGTGGAGATGGCTGCAGTGCTGGTTTTTATTGGTACAGGAAACCTGCCAGACCAAGCCCCTTCCTGCAAATGTCTGCTGCAGTCCGGGAGGAGGCTCAGGGAAGAGGAAAAGGTCTAGAAGGGTTTGACCCTATGTCCAGCTTCAGTCTGGAAAGGACACGGTGAAGCAGGGGTGTGATGGTGAACCACATGGCGGGAGGGTGGACAGGGACCATGGTTGCTGCTTCCTCCAGCCAAAGAGTTAGGAGGCATCAAACGAAACTTGTGGGGACCAGCAAGCTGAAGGATGAAGCTCTGTGTGGTGTGCTGGGAACTCCTCGCTACAGGATGCTTTTGGGGGCTGAACATTTCCACAGCGCAAGAGAAACCTGTGCAGATTCACGGTGGGGAGGATGGGGAGGACCACTGCTGTCTGCTGCAGGTCTGCTGTAGGGATGCGCTGTGATGACTGAGGGTTTAGGAAAACTGGAGCGGTACTGTAGATGCTTGCCCTACATCCTGGGCACCCGCTTTTGACTGTTATTAGGGACATGAGCCAGACGGACTTTTGATGTGATCCAGTTCAGCTGCCGCGATGGCTGCATGTACTTCCCTGCATCCCTGTGTCTGGAGCTCAGGCTGGGGCTGGGATTTTTTCCATACTGGAGCACTGGGGACTGCAGATCTCATTCCTGGGCATCTCTCCCTTCTTCCTTCCCTTTGTCTCTCCCTCTCTTTCTTCTCCCCTTGCCGCTCCACTCCCTCCATCTGACCGTGGCCCCCCTCCCCTCAGCGGTCCCGGGGAGGAGAGCAGGGATGCTGCAATTCCCAGGCACAGGTGCACGGTCCCCGCCGCGCGCTGCCCCCAGGCACGGCCCCCACCGCCGCAGCTGACAGCCCACTGGAAATAATGTGTTGTGGCAGAGAGAGACTCAGCAGACCACAAAGATCTGCTGGTGCGGGAACTGCTCAGCAACCAGGAGCCACAATGCCTGTCTCCCAGCTCCGCAGGGTCTGATCCGGCTCTGGGGATGCCTCCGCTCCGCTGGAGCCTGCCTGGCTCACACACAGGGCACTTTCCCACCCTCTCCCCTTCTTTTTCTTTGCTCTTTCCTCTTCTCCTCCCTTGCTGTTCTTCTCTGCAGCATTAGGGAGATGGAAGGTGCCTGTCCCGTGTGGGACGGCTCCCTGCCATCCCCCGCGTCACCGGGCACAGGAGGTGAACGAACGGCTTTCGCAGCAGCATTGGAGGAGGAGGATCAGGTGTGCAGGAATGGAACAACCAGTTCCAGTCTCCCAGCAAAGATTTAATCTGCCTGTGGCATATAAACAGCAAATGTTTGTTCAACTGACCTGCAAACAGGCGGCATGCATCGCAGCGGGGCCGAGGTGCCCGGCTCCCCGCTCAGCCACTCTTTCTTTCTTGCCCTCTAGCAGGGCAGGTGTACGGGGAGATGGGGCAGGGGACCAGGGCACAACCACATCCAGGGTACTTGGGGCACCCCAGGCTTAGTGGCTGGAGCCAGGGCGTGATGCTCAGAGGGACCCCATCCATAGCTGCTGCTGCATCCCTTCTGCTCCCCCGAGCATCACAGCGGGTGTGCAGAGCTCTCACGGCTCACAGGCGTGACGCACGCAGAAAGTGTCTAAGGGCTCAAGGACAAGCATGTCCCTCCGGGCAGGCGGGCAGGCTGTCGCTCACTGAGGTGAACCTGCAGGCGGGAGGCCCGGAGCTCTGCCTGCACATCCCACTGCGATGGGAGAAATCAGCCTTGGATGCTGCAGGCCAGGTCTGCTCCCTTGGAGCGCCCCTCAAAATCCCAGGGGACACAGGTTCATTACAAGGGGACGTTTTTGCCTATTTTCTGCAAGACCAGATCTTAGTAGCAGGGTCAGCTACCAGCTCAACTGACATGTGGGCATGCAGAGGGCTGTCCCCAAACCCTGCCTGCAGCTCAGCCTGCCCTGCAGGCTCCTGCGCTGCGCTGGGGAAGCCACAGTACAGCTTGTTCCCTGTCCCCATTGCAGGCAGGAGATACTCTCTGCTGTTTGACGACAAACCTCAGGAAGAAAGTGGAAAGGGTCCTGCACAGGTAATTCCCTCTCCCCTCATGCAAATCTTCTAACCATGCTCCCAAGGGAAGGTGATGTTCCTCAGTGCTGGGGGTGAGGAGCCTGGGTAGCAGAGCATGGAGCATCCTTCAGCCCAGCACAGCCACAGGCATGGGGCTGGTGGGACTGTCCCTGGGGCCACTGCTCCTGCAGGGCACGCGGTGTTCCAGGCTGTGGCCAGAGCAGCAATGTGTACCCAGAGTGGGATGCTCAAGGGAGGAAGCAGGGGGCTGTGGGGCGAGCAGCCAGCCCCAAGGAGGTGGGCTCACCGAGGGCAGCTGTCTGCAGCAGGCGTGAACCCAGCCCCAGGAGGTGGAGAGCATCGCGGGGCCACATGGCGACCCACCTCCCGGCATGGTGCTGCTGCCACACAAGCCCCTTCCCTGCCCATCCCACTCTGATCCCAGCTTTTCGGCCCTGCTGTGCCCATCCTCCCCGGGAGCTGCAATGCTCCCCCTCAGCTCCATGGGGAAGACCCCCAAGCCATGTGCAGAAGGATGCAGGCTATGAGCACGCTCCGGTCTGGTGAGGAGCAATGCCCGTCGCAGGGCCTTGAGCCACTGCCTGGACCTGCCCCCGGGCAGCTCCTGGTCCTGGCTGCCCAAAGTCGCAGTGGCCCCAGTGCACAGAGATGTGCTCTTTCCCTTCCTATCCTGCAGAACTTGTCTGTTTCTCCCCAAAAGCCAGGGAGCAGATTGTTTCCCCAAATGGCTCCAGCTGCTACATCGGGGCAATCTGGAGATGCTGCTGCCCCCTTCTCCTTCCCGGGCTGTGCATCCCCACACCAGCCTGGCTGTGTGGTCTCCTGGGGTAGAGCTCTGCCCCAGGACCTGCTGCAGGGCAGGGGAAGGATTTGGCCCTTGAGAAATGAGCCCCACCCACACAGACTGAGCCCTCAAATTCACTACCCTCCCCAGGAGAAATGCAGGTTTTTGTTCTAATGGGGAAGGAGCCAGCAAGTCCCTCCAGGGCAAAGCAGCGTCTGGAGGGGTAGACGCCTGTGTGTGCATTGGCGTTGGGTGCCCTGCAACTGCAAGAGATTGCTGCTTGGCCATCTGTGAAGAAGCCCAATTTTGTGAGTGTGGAGCCTCTGCAGATCCAGCTCCTCTGGGAGATGAGGAGTCGGGGTGCTGTGTCCCCCTGTCTGCTCCCAGGGCAGGCGGGGTGACGGGCTGCAGGACAGGCGTGACTCCACCATCCCCAGGGAGGCTGCAGTGGGAAGCACACAAGGGCCAGCCCTGCGTCGGGGGGCTGCGGGGGACGTTTCCCAGACATTTCAATCTTGGGGAAGACACCTGGAAGTGGGGAGGTGTGTTTTAGCCTGGATTGGTTTTCCAGGCCAGATTACCCCTGTCCTGGCACAGGATGGGGACACAGGACAGGGTCAACCCCACACAGGCAGGGAGGCAGAACTGCCCTTCCAGCAGCCACTCCAGGTTAAAGGCAGTCAGTCCTCAGTCTCTCCCCATTGTCTGTCCATCCCACTGTCCTCTTTGCACCATGACTGCACGTTCATGTGTAGCAGGGTTGCAGGTATCTGCATTTAGCCCAGCTCTGCATCAGCTTTGGTGCATGAGCTTTGGAGTATCTCAGTCGGCTCCAGCACTGCGGCACCCCAGGAGATAGCAAAGCCTCACAGGTCCGTGCCCAGCACAGAGTTCGGGGCTGTGGGCAGGTTTCTCTTTCATTCCTTGCTCTCAGCAGGGAAATCATCCCTGGGCTGGGCAGAGGCTGCCCCAGGGAGGCTCTGGATGGGCATGCAGGTTGCCTGGGCACTTCAATGTCAGCTTGAGGTGGTTTAGTTTCAACACCTTTAATAGTGTTTGTTTTCCTTTTTTGTCTGGGGTGGTTTGACAGAAGAGGGTTAATAATAGGGCCAGCATGTACAGGCACACAATAAGATTTGGGCAAAAATTCCATCTCTGGCCTGGGTTTAAATCCCAAACATGAGACTGCAGACCAAGGCCCCAGCAGCTTCTCTCCCTGCGGCCAGGAGGTGCCCATGGAGCAGAGCCATGTCCCCAGGGGAGCTGCAGACACAGCTCACCAGTTCATGCTGTCCTTCTTCCAGGGCACACAGTGGTTCCTGGAAAGGTGTGGGAAGATTCACACATCGTGTCCCTCCATTCCCACAAGGAGTCATCTCCAGGTACACGCTACCATGTCTAAGGACGACCTGGGCTGCAAGCTGACCTCGGTCTACAAGCACAAGGAGAGGAAGCCAAAAAAGCCTCACTACATCCCGCGGCCTTGGGGCAAGCCATACAACTACAAATGTTTCCAGTGCCCCTTCACCTGCATGGAGAAGTCCCACCTCTACAACCACATGAAGTACAGCCTGTGCAAGAACTCCCTCTCCCTCCTCATCGAGTCTGACTGGCCCTACAAGAAGGGCAATCTGCTCCATCCGGAGCTGCGGCTCCTGCACACAACGGAGACCTCCCGCCTGCGTGGGCGGCGGGATGAGCAGGAGACCTGTGACTCCTCGGCCATGTTGGGAGGGTCAGTTAGGACCAAGCAGGCCTCTGGCAGGGATGGCCATGAGGACAAGCCAATGTCAGGGGTGGAGATCCTGCCTGCTGAAGGGGCTAGTGAAGAAGGTGGCCTGTTCCAAGAGGAGGAGGAGGATGTTGCTGGCCTATTGAGGGAGATGGATGCGGGGGAGAAGAAAGAGAAAAATGAAGAGACAGGTTGCCAAGGTGACCCAGTTGAACCAGAAGTGAACACTTTGGTCTTTGGTTTCAAGAACAAGAGGGATAAGCCTTGCAAGGAGGTAGAGCCTGACTTCATCATCACAGATGTCTTCTCTCTCAAGAACCACGTCATGAAAAGCAGGGAAATGGCCTCCCCAGACCTAGATGCTAAGCCAAAGCATTGCAAAGTGCCAAAGAAATGCCTGGCCAGCAGCGGGATCCTCATGGAGCAGTGGAAGCTGGTGGCAAATGGGCAAAGAAGAAACACACCTGAGGTCTCCCCACCTTGTACTGACAGCAACATCATCCCATGCTACCCTCCTCCAGCCTACAGTGACTACCACGAACCTCAGGGCCTCAACCTCTCACTGCTGGGTATTAACTACCCATTAAACCCCAGTCTCTTCTCCTACCTGAGCCCCACTATGGCCAACAGTGCTACGACACACCCACACTTGGCTCAGCTGCCCTTCCTGGCCTCCACAGCCCAGCTGATGCACCCACATGCCTCCCACTTCCAGCCTCTGCAGAGCCCTGAACGGTCAGCCTTCCTTCCCCGCTTCTACTACCCCTTGCTCTTTGATCACACCTTCGGCTCCACTGAAAGCAAGATGTCCTCCAGCAAGCCAGAAGCCCAGCAGCTGGTGGGTTCTGTCATGCCCACACCACCCCAAGCCAAACCTCCCAGTGAGCCAACCAAACCAGGGCTGCTGAAGGTACCGGTTCTGAAGACAGGTTTTCCTTGGTCCAAAGGTGTCAGAGAGGAACCAGCCTCCGAGCTCAGCCACCCTGCCACGCTGGGGCAAGAAGAAGAGGAGAAATGGCTGTCCCAAGAGAAGGAAAGCAACACACCTTTGGGCCTCAGCAACCTACGCAAAAAGCCAGCCACTGACATCTACCAAACCATGGTGGGGATGAAAGATGGTGCTTTTGCCCCCAGCAGCATCCGGAAGACAGAGTTACCAGTGGTGACCTGTCTGGAGACCAGCAGTCCTCCAGGCAACTCCCTGAAGAGGAAGTTCACTGCCAATGGGCTGGATTTGATAGGACCTGAAAGGCTGATGCCTGGAAAACTCAGCTACCAGAGCAGGTAAGGTGCCTGTGATGTCTCTGCCTCTTCCTCACCGCTGGTTGGCCCTAAACATCATCTTCCTATCCCATCATATTACTGATCCCCCCACTTGCCTCTAAATCATGAGATGAGTTTCCAAGGGCTGAGCACACTCCAGGCTGGTGGTCCACACCAATGCCCACTCAGAGCAGGGCTTTCTGCTCTCCAGGAGCAAAGGACCAGAACAGCATTCAGGTGCGTCCCAGCACCTGGGCTATGTCATCATTTGCTGTCCCTTGCTTTCCCCTGTTTTATACAGAGCCAGAAGTGATGTGGTGTCTGTGCAGTGTGGACCTATGCTCCCCATGCACCAGGAAATCTCCTCTTGGGTCCCCAGATATTCCAGGGTTGCTGGAACAATCATTGCCTATTTTTAAACATACACATTTGCATTCCTTTGATTTGCCTTCTGGCTTCAAAGTCCAGAGGGAGGGTCACATTTCCAAACATTTCCTTTTACCTGGGGCTAGAAATGTGCACAGTTCCTTTTAACAAAATTTCAGTTCCTCCCCTGGTTGTGCAAGTCCAGCTGTGGCTCCAAGAAAAATGTCACTGTAAAACCCACTGCTTTTGGCACCTGGAGGAGCTTTCTCTGGAGAAGCTCTCCATGGTTTTCTATCTCCACCTGCCTCTTCCCTGCTCTCAGGCTGGCTGGAGAGATCCCCTCCAACTGGGCCTTCAGGACTGTGGAATGGTCATTTCCATCAACGTTCTTCAGTGCTCCAAGAAGAAGGAGAATCCAGGTTTGGCTAGCTGAGGTGGCATCACTTATCAGCACCATCTCCCCAGACTGGTCTCTCTGTTGGTGGGTGTCACAAAATAGCCTGTGTCAGGGTCCATCCACCTCCTGGGAGAACAATGCCAAGAGCAGGTCCATCCAGGGCTCTGCATGCTCAGACCAAAGCTCTTCCTGGAAGGGCCTCGTGCTGGCAGCAGGCAGTGGAGGAACTCTGGATGAATCTGGCAATGCTGGCCCTGGAGATATGCCCAAGGATTTTCCTATCTCTTTCCCTACTGATTGTATCCACTTCTTCTCTGCAGTGGTTCAAGGGCCAACCCTGGCCACATCCCCAAAGCCCTGGACCAGTGGCACACAGAGGTCCTCGCAGGCCGGCCTGAGGAACCGGAGAGGGGCAATGACACTGAAGTTCTTCCCTCTGTGGGTGCTGGCCTGGACCATGGCCTCTGCAAGCAGAGCAGACCCCAAGAGACTTCTGCCACCATGACAGACTCTGAGGCCACAACTGTGCTTATCGGGGACCTGTCCAAAACCTTAGAGGAGTACCAAGAGGTGGAGAAGAAACTGTCTGATCTGGCAAAGGAGGACACCCCTGGGCAGAAAGAGCTGAGGGACCAGCTGGTCAAAATCCGAAGGGAGCTCTACCACATCCACCAGGCACTGGAAAAAGCCACCAAACCCCACGAGGGGCCTCTGGACCTCTCGGTGAAGAGATCCTCTGAAGGTACAGAGAAGATCCAGCAGGCCAAGAAGGAGTCCTGCAACATGAGCCTGGGAAGTGAGAAGCTCCACAGCAAAGACCAAGGGGCCCTCAACAAGTGTACGGCCACTGGGGAGGCTGGAGATGGGGAGGGGCTCCCAAACTGCCTCCTGGAGGCTGAGAACAAGACCATCGACCTGCTGATCAAGATGAGCCGCTCTGAGAGCCTCCGGGCATCCTCCTCTGAGGCCCACCTGGGTGCTGTAATCAAGGCTGAGGTCCTGCCACTCACCATGCCCCTGGAGCTCCGGCACGTGATGGAGCCCTACTACAGCCGTACCACCAAGTGCGAGGCAGACTCCAGTGTCCTGCTGTGCTCCGATGGCAGATCCAGCACGACCCAGGGCCCTCAGCTCCCGGTCACCACTGAGGATGGGCCTCTGGGCTGCCGGGCCATGCAGCGCTCCCTGTCCTGCAGCCTTCCCAGCGAGCCAGACGCAGTGTGCGTCCACAGCCCTCTGCATGCTGACCCCTAAGTTCACCTTGCTTGATAGCTCCTGGATCTCACTGACCACCTCATGCTTCACCTTCCTTGCGTCCCACCTCTCCACTCCCCCTCTTCCCCATGGATGAAAGTTTAACCACTGCCTGGCTGGGGCATTGTTGCAGGGGGTCCCAGATAACTCCCCTGGCTGACTCCACAAGGTGTAAAAAAACAGTCCCTATACTACTCCAGTGTCAAGGACGGTGCTCCTGGGCTCTGCATGCTCCACAGCCTCAGCTCCCTGGTCCTGGAGCTCCCTTCAAAAGGGAATTCACTAGCAGGCAAAAAAAGAAAACTGCTAAAAGCACCAAGCTTTCAACAGAAGGCTCATCCAGCCCTCTCATCAGAGACACTCAGGGACTTTTGCAACCCAGCTCCCATGATCTGTGGACAGGGGAGGAACCACAGACGGGGTATCTGCAAGGCCATGGTTGTGCTCAAACAGACTGTGGCTGTCACCTTGTACAGAGCAAAGACATGGTGGCTTTGCCCCATGGTGTCTTGCGGGTCACAGAAGGGAATCGTATGCCCAGCTGGACTGATCCAGAGGTCAAGTACTTTCCGCACTGTGGAGACAAGAACATCTTCCCAGCCACAATGACAAGATGACACGGGAACCACCTTGCCACAGCTCCACATCTGGGTCCTGAGCTCTCCTGCCAAGAGCATTTGCCATGTGTGGGGACTGCTGGGCTGTGGGGATTTGTTCCTACCTACCAGTCCTCCAGTGTCTGGCTCCTTCTGCCTTTACACAAAAAGGAACTTCCCTTCCTCTGCCCCAATGTCCTCTCCCCATGCAGGCATGATGCACGTTCCTCGCAAAGGCCCCAATCCTGTAGAGTACAGCTCCCACAAGCTCCTGTCCACTAGTCCTAATCCCCCAAATGATGACACATGGGACAGCAAAATGGGTGAGATGATGTTGCCACAAACCCCACTGCTCAAGTGGCAAAGACCCTAAAAACAACTGTGAAGGGACACACTTGGCTTGCCCCGAGCTAGAACAATGCTGAGTGTCCACCCCTCAGCCAGCGCACTGGAAAGCCAACCACCCAGGCAGGTGCCTGCTGCTTGTGGGATGAGAACCGGCCTTCCCAAAAGGCCACCTTCTCCCCGTGCTTGCTGGGGGCTCTTGCCTCTGTTGGGCAGGCTGGTACCCACTGCAGGGCAGTCACACCTCCCTGTCCCCTGTCACCCTGCTGAGCAGCATCTGCGCTGGCTCAGGATGTCCCCGCGCTTGGGCCAAGATTTCTTGGACTCCGTCCCACTGTGGCAGATATAATGTGCTCTCCTCAGCTTGGAAAAACCAGACACCCTTTCCTCTCCCATCCCCACTCCCTGTTCAGGAGATGGTGGGGTCTCCTGTTAGCACCCAGGGTCTTCATCAACTTGTTCTTTGTGGCTTGTTCTGTGGCTTTTTCTTTGTGGCTTGTTCTTTGCAATGAGAAGAGCTGGGATGGGGGCCAGGAGGGCAGGACAAAGAGGACAGCAAGCAAAGCCACAAATAAGGGACATACACAGCACAGCAAGGGAGCTTCAGATGCTGGCTCTTCTCTGGGCACAAAGTGGACAATCCTACTGTGGGTGGCTGAAGAAGGCAAGCCCGCACTGGAACCTGGGGCTCCCAAGTACTTTGATGGACCCAGACAACAGGAAGAGTTGACTCTTCTTACCTGATTGCTCTCTGGACAAAGTTTCCACTTCATCAAAGGGGTTTAATTCTCACTCAAGGACTTTGCTTAGGGCACATAAGCCTGTGGAGTTACTGATCTCTTCTCTCTGGATAAAAGTGTGGAGCAGGGGGGCATTCAAAAGGAGAGATGCTGAGCTCAGCACTGTGGCCTTTTTGAGCCAACTCCAGATCTTCCCGATGGACCATGTCCTGCTGCTTCCCAGCATGTCCCTGGCCCCACAAGGCCCAAGCAGAAATCATGAAACCCCACCAGAACAGACCCCAGTTAGGGTGCAGGATCCTCAATCCCAGAGCCCAGGGGAGGTGGGTTTGAATAGTGCTGTCATCTTTGGATGCCATAACAGCGTCAGCACAGCAGGCCCCTCCATACCAAGCACCTTGCTCACATTACCCACTCCCAACAGCCTCCAGCCTCTTCTGCCACCCCATGCCCCTCCATCACCCACCCCTTCCCAGCTCCCTTGCTCACACAGCCCTGGCAGCCGCTGTCCCCCATGTCAGCACCTCCCCATTCCCACATCTCAGGGCTCCCTACTCTCCCCTACACCGGATTCTCTGCGCATCTTTTATCCCAGGACCCTCATCCAGCACACAGCAGGGCACCCATAGGCACAGCCAAGAAGCTGGAGCCCCATTTTCCTGTGACATCCTTCCCTGCACATCCGGCCTTTACCTCCTCTGAGGAACAAGACGTGTAGGTCCCTCCGCCCACCCAGGAGTCCCATCTCCTCCCAGCCCCAAGCATCACGCTGTTTTTCTTAGCAGATCCCCATCTGGACTTGGACACCTTGGAGGTCCAAGACACCAGAGGGGCAGTTGAGCTCTGTGACCAGCAGCTCTGGTCTTCAGCAGGAGATCTGTGCCCAGATCATCAGGCAGTGCTGCCTTTCACCCCTTTTTAGCTGAGATATTGCCTGTACACAAGTCACCTCTCCCTCCCCGGTCCCTGACTCCATTCTGCCACCCTGAGCTGGGATAGTGCCCACACTCCGAGCCAGGCAGATCTGTGAGCAGAACCGGTGCCAGAAGCCCTCACCACATCGCTCCACAGAAAGCCGGGGGGCAAGTGGGAGGTGGAGGCCAATCACACAGTATTTATTGTTCACAGTTTTACGAATGTACAAAACAAAAACCAAACCATTAAAGGGAAAACCTCCGAACAGGAGTCGCTGCTGTCTGCTTTGTTCTTCTCTCCCGGGAGCCCTGTCTGCTCTGACCAGATCCTGTAGCAGCCCCACGCCACAGCTCTCCATCATGGAGCCACGCGCTCCCTGGGTTTCGGAGGCTCAGGGTAAGCCATCAGCAGGATGTGGCCGGATGTCGATGCTGGCTGCACATGGTCAGTATTTAGGGGGTGGGCTTTGGCTGTTTTCTTCTGCTGGATCAGCACTGGGACCCCACTGGCTTGTCCCATGCTGGGGAGAGGGGCAGTCCATTATGTCTGAAGGCAGTCATCAGGAGGAGAAATGCCCTCACAGGAGCCATGAGTGTCCTAATTCCTTCTGCAGAAGTCCCTGAACACACACACACAGCCTTTTCCTTCAGATAGACGCAGTCCAGCTTCCTTGACAAGCTGCCACGGCTGGGCCATGGGGCTGCAGCACCACAGCCTGGGTCCTGGTGCAGGGAAGAGCAGAGAGGAGGGTGCGGGGTCAAGTCCCACGTCCCCAGTGCCACCCTGCCACTCAGCCTTTGCACCTTGTCCCCAGGGGTACTGGTGGCACCCCCACAGAGGGGATGGCTCCCCTCTCTGCCCTGCCATGGGTCTCCAAGGGCAGTCCCTGGCTCAGGGACTCCTGCCTTTGGGCCACCAGGATAAGACTTTCGGGAGATGGCTGAGTTAGTGGCACCATTCCAGTTGAAAAGATGAAAGCAATTACCTTTGCATTTAAATAATGGATGGGAGTTGAACTACCGGGGTGGCTTATCCAGTCTTCAATCTGCACCCCCAGGGCCCTCAGCCCACTCCAGCACAGGGCCCATTACACGGCTATTTGGTCACCCTAAAGGCATCTGATAGTGAGCCATTACCTGTCCTTTACAGCAGGCCCACTCGATAGCCATCTTTCTTGGTCATGGTTGACCAAAGTCCCCCTACTTGCATGTGTCCCCCCCGACTTGGGCCAAGACCAGTCCCAATCGACAGCTGGAGGACCCAGCCAAATCCCTCCCCTCCCCTTCTCCTGGGGCTGGGGGGGTGCGGGGTCACAGCAGGTCCCCAGCACAACTCGGAGCTCAGCAGCTCCTGGTCAATGAAGCTGCACAACTTTTATGGGTTTCTAACCCCAGGTGGGTACAGCTGCTCCTTCTCCTCCAGGTTCAAGAGCAAAGGAGAGCTCAGGGATTGGGAGGGGGGGAAGTTTCCTAATAAACAAACCCTCAGGGAAGGCTTATCTTGGGCAAGGCAGTGGAAGGAAAATGTTTTCAAGGTTTCTTGTAAAAGAGGAGGTCGTTGCTCTCCCCATCCCATCAGCACAAGGATGTGGCCCCAGGGAACAGTAGAGGACACTGAGGGTGGGTTTGCTGCATTCACAAACAATTTTGCAGCCGCAGTGGTGCAGCTGTGAGCTCAGCCTCAGTCCTCTGTTGGGGTTAACAGCAAAGGGAGGCAGTGCAGGGGCAACCCAGGCACCCTGGGACACAGGGATGGGACCACAGTTTGTGGGGAAGGGTGGCAGGATGTCACGTCAAGCTGCTTCTCGTGAGCAGGGCAGCCCCAAGCGTGAGGTGGGAACATTCCACACCCCACAAAACCACCGTGTCCTCTGATTTCCCTGGCTTGGTGGAAAAGGGACAAGGGCAAATTTTGGGGATGGATCCTGTGCTGGAACAGGATGGTCACTGCAGAGGCACAGTCCCCGGGCTGCACAGAGGACAGCAGGGGCTGTGGTGGGCATTGCCTCCTTCCGGTGCACCCCAAGGTGACAGAGCTGCAAACACCCTTGGGGGTTTGCCCACAAGTAAAACATGGGGTAGACCCAACCCTGTGTTCAGGGGAAGAGAGTGCTGCCACACACTGGCAGGGTCCTTGCTGTGGCACCAAGAAACTGGGACATATTTGATGCCAGGGAGAGTTAACTCCTTGCACACACCAATTGGCAGCTGCCTGGGGGATATCCAAGTGATATGGGACCATGCAAATCCAGAGGCCGTGGCTGAAATAACTGGGGGAAGGCAAGTGCTGAGATGCCCTGCCTGCTGCATCTTGCCCAGCTGGCCATGTTGGTGCATCGTGCGACCCACCTGCAGCAGGGCCGGGGAGCTGGGCACTCACTCGTAACAGTGGGCTACCAGATGGAACCAGCTGGGGACAAGAAGTGGTTCCTGCCCAGCACAACCAGTTTTCTCTTACCCCAACGTGGGCAGGCCAGAGCTCGGAGCAGTGGAAAGTTACCAAACGTGGACTAAAGAAGGGCCAAGGTCGGCCAGGAGATTTCTGAGCAGACATGTGAAGCTGCAAAGACAACCTGGAGCAGAACTGCTGTGTCTTGAGCAGGAGGGAGGGAGTGAACAGCTTTGCAGTGGTGGCAGGGCTGAGTGCAGCATGCCCTCTTTCACCGTGAGCCGAGGGCAGATGGAGATTCCAGGCTGGGAAGAATCTGGAGCTGGGAAGACAAATCGGGAGTTGCCCCTAGAGGGTCCCCATCATCCTGGGGACCCTGTCCCAGCCCACCTTGCACTTCCCACCCAGGGAAAGGCATGCATGCAAGGTTTTCTTTCTGCCAAAAGACTGCACAACAGAGGGAGTTTCCCCATGGTGTTAAGGAGCGGTGGTGTTTTCAGAAGCTCCAAGCAAAGTGTCCTAGAAAGTACTAGCAGTGCCAGGAAGAGCACCGTTCTCTTTGCCTCTTCCTCAGTCCTCTTCTCAGCCTTGTCCCTCCCTTTACTTGGAAGTGTCTGCATACTAGGATCAAGGTGGGAGGATGCAAACTCTCCTCGAGGCAGAAATGTCATCCCCAGGGCTGGTGGCACTCCGGGGAAGCAGCAATGTGCTGAGACCTGACCGGGGGCTGATCTGCAAGGGCAATGCAGGCCAGCCTGCGACACTGCCTGCTCTCACTAGAACTGCAGCTCTTGTGGAGGAATCACAAGTCCTCCTCATCCTCCTGTCATCCTCTCTGTGGGAGGAAGAGGAGCAGAGCTCAGGCAGCCAGAAGGCATCACCCCACGCGTTGCCTGTGGCTCATCTTGGATCCTCTGGTCCCAGCTGTTTGTGGTAGCAGCACTACTGCTCCTCACCGCTCTCGCCACCACGACCACCGTGGTGGTGTCACTGCCTCCAGCCATCTCGCCGTGCCCTGGTGACTGTCCCCTGGCTCTGCTGGGACACTGCTGCAGTGTTCTGAGTCTACCACAAACACTTCAACCCCCAGCAGCCACGAACACTGACCTGCAGGGCAGCCCCGGGGGAGTGCAGTAGAGGTTGTATTCTCCATCCCCCCACGGTGTGCAGCCAGCGTAGGAGAGTGCGGAGGAGCAGCTATCCCCTCTCCTCAGCTTTAAGTGAGGAAAAAGAGTACAAAAAGCTACAAAATTTCCCTGCTGTCTTCTCCCCCTGCCCATCTGCTATTGAAGTTGGAGGTTTCCTTTCCCTGACTCTGGATACCTCTGAATGGATCGGATCGTTTCCCTGGATATTTGTTGAGGGCAGAACCATTCTGCCTTTGGAGTTGGATCAGAGGCCCACGGAGGGAAGCGCTGAGGGTTTAAGTACTTAAAAGAGCTGGGGCAGGCAAGGACAGTGCTCTGGCTCTCAGCAAGGCTGGCGCTCCCTGAAGGCAGCCAAACCCAGAAGGGAGAGGGTTTCCCTCGGGCATCAGGCTAAGGCAGGGTGGGATTCCGTCTGAGGATGTTGGATCAGCTCCTGCCTTGCCTGCCCTGCTCCCCTGCCTGGAGGGGGCGTGCAAGGGGGCCCATGCTTGCTGGGACTGAGACAATGCGGGAGATGCCATGTAGTGCTGGGGCATCAGGGTTGGGTGCTCCCTGCTGCTCCACCTTTGGGGTGTGGGGGAAGATGCTGAGAGTCAAAGGGTTGAGAGGGAAGGAGGAAATGTTCCTGCAAGACAGAAGGTGCCTGAAGACCCAGGAGCACCTGCACTGCCAGGTCCGGTGCCTGGGCAGCCCTGGATCCCCCATCCCAGTCAGTGGCCGCTGCAAAGGCAAAACACCCACATCATTTTCCCAGATTTGGGGCAGGAGGGGGTCAAACCCTCATAGCCACTGTTATTTCCTCCCTAGTTTTAGGTGTGGGGTACCCAAGGATGTAGACAGTTTGTGTTTTGGGTGGGAAGGGAGAGCAGAAAGTCGTGTTTCTTCCATGCCTGTCTGTAGCCAGTGCCCACCAGCCTGCAGCACACCGACACGCCAGCCTGCACGCTTCCTCGCCAAGAGCTGGAACAAACCTTCCTGGAAGACCAAATGGCCCGGTACTGTCCATAGGAGGATGTTTCTGGCACATAGCTTTGCTCCAGTAGTACCCGTGGCCCCGGGGTTCACCAGTGCCCCTGGAACTGCAGAGCCCTCCCCGTGAGGCTGAGTACGGGGCTGTGTTTGCAGAAAGCTCCTGTTCATCTCCCACTTGCCGTACAGCCTCGGGATGCTGTCCCCTGCTAGGACATGAGGATGTTTCACTTTCCTCCCACCACCCCCCCTGAAGCCAGTGTGGAGAGGCTGCAGGAGCCAGGCCAGGGCAGGATGGAGGAAGCCAGCCCCAGTGGGACCACTGCCCAGCTCCCATGGCCGCAGGGACAGGCTGGGGAAGGGGGTGGCAATGGGGAAGCTGCCATCAGGGCCAGCTGGGGCTCACCCACGGGGCGGCTCCTGGCAGGGAAGGGGCTTTGTGCCAGTGCCCCGCTGTGCTTCACAGCTTTTGGCCCTTTTGGTCAGGCTCAACAGGGAGATTGATGTCTCAAAGAGGATTAACTTCCTAATCCTCTTGTGAGCCTTGTGAAAGCGGGAAGCTGCGGAGGAGGAACACAGCAAGGGAGAAGCTGAGGCGCCAGTTCAGCCCTTATCAGACCCTGGAGAATCTTCTCCATGGGTTAGCTAACTGGCAGCGGGGATTCTGGGGGGATCGTGCCAGCCAGGGGACCATGCCAGGGCAGTTTTAGGGGCCAGAGTAGTTACAACTTTGCTTTCTGGAGGGATTTTTGTGACACCTAAAGAGGAGCTGAATTCCTGCTCTCACCTCCATGTAACTGGGTTTAGGAAGCCCCAGCCCCAGCCCCAGATTGTGTGTGGGATCAGGCTCCAAGAGCACTGTCCCCCAGTGTCCCCACAAGCCCCCATGTGTCCCCAGCTGGGCACTGCAGGCACTTGAGGGACATTTGGGGATTGCAGCTGGGACAGGGGCTCTGCTCGGGCTGGAGATCATGGTTTCTGCGTGTGGTTGTGCAGCGGATGCTCCGGCTTCCCACCAAAAGCTCTCGTGCAGTCCTGGGACACCACTTTCTGTTGCACACACACACATGCATGCACACACAGTGCACTGCATCTTTTTGATAATTAGTGCCAATCATCCCCTGGGTTGTTTGGACAGATGGAGCCGCCTCACATCTGTGCAAAGCAACGACAAGCCCATGTCCAGCCCCAGCCAGTGGACGCCCGCCCGCCGCTCCGCTTCATCCCCACAACTGCCCGTGTCCGTTTCTGCTCCCAGCAAACAGCACTCGGCCAAAACCTCCCTGTGCTGATGGTGGTCTGGAGCAGGCTGGGGACTGCTGGGACCCTCAGGGCTGGAGCGCTCTGGCATCCAGCGTGGACCTGAGCTACAGCAGGATTTTGTCACACCACAATAATTAACACTCCACTGACACGGTGGCCATCCGTGTCCCCCTGACCCTCTCCCCAGCCGTGGAGGTGTGCTCTAGATGGGGAAATACTCCTAAAGGATGGGTTTGGGGTTTTTTCCACAAGTCTGTGACTAGGTAGCAATGACATCAGCTCATCCCATGGGATCTCCTGCTGGCTGCCAGCACCCATGCACAGTGCTAGGTGGGTGCAGTGTCTGTCTCCCTGGGCACAGGGACTGGCAGAGACCCAGGGCTTGCACATTCCTTGTGGACTACTGTCCCTGAGCAGGGGAGGAAAAGCCACAAGGAGAGAAGTTCACCACTAATGCCTGCAAGTAATGTGCTCCAGGAAAGCCTGAAGTGGACCCAAACTCTTTTCCCCTCGGTCCATCTCCAGCGTCGGCAGCCTGACCATGCCCTCATCCCTGAACCCTGCAGCTCCTGGTGTTGGCGTGGGCAGGGGCTGTGCCAGGGCTCTGCCATGACACAGGTGTCTCCTGGGGTCCGGGGGTGGCTTTCAAACAGGTTGTGACAGAGCCACGGTCCTGGAAAGGTGAACGGGAGCCCCAGGGCCAGGCTGTGTTTGTTTATCCTGGTGATGGAGCACACAACAGCGAAACAAAAGGTCAGACCCTGTTGCCCTGGGAGATGGTTTTTGAAGCTGCCTACCATCCTGCTGGGGCTTGGATGGAGCGGCCCCAGCGCTTGTCATGTCAGGTTATTTTTGTAATTTTGGCTGGTAATAGGTCTGAAGCAGTCTCCCAGACGCTGTGAGCTTCAGGGGTACACTGATACAGGACCAGAAGGGCCCTAAACACACCAAAAGAGAAGCAGCCAGCCCTGGGGCTTTGGATGCAGATCCCCATCCTTCAGCTCCTGCAGCCAGTCAGACCCCAATCTGCTTCCTTTGTTCGAAGGGTCAGGCACACACAGCCCTCCAAGCATCCCAAAAGGTGGGGGGAGTCTTCATCTACTTCATCTACCTTTGGCCCATCTGAGCAATGAAGCGACACAAACTTCTTCACACCTTGGCCAGGCTTAAGGCGGATGCTTTGAGCTCACTGCAGGCAAGGGTGGACTGAGCACTGTCAGCAAGCACTGCCAGGGAGGGAGGGCAGGCTCTGACCAGCCCCTTCCAGGCTGTCCCCAGAGGACTGTGCTTTTACTCCCGACCCTCTTTGTTTGAGCTGACACCATCGTCAACTCCAAACATGGCCTTGCCCAGCATGGAGATGGAGAGGGGGGGCTGTGCCCAGAAGTCCCAGCTGACCTGCCTCTTCCTAGAGCTTCTCCATTGCTGGACCTCAAAGACTGACATGGCAAAAATCACCAGTCTTTTGTAAGTGGGGAGACTGAGGCAGGCAACCACACAATGCCTGGGCTGGGAGCACACAGGGAGGCAGTGAAGAAGCAGTGAGACAAGGCAGGAGTCCTGATTCAAGGTGTGAGAATGGCCCTGTCCCACCCCAGCAGCTGCGTCCCATGCTAAGGATGAGGTGCAGCAAACTGGCCCCTTTGCCTCTACATAAAAAGCCCCAAATCGTTGCTGCAGCTGGGCACCTTGGGGCTTCTCCTCCCTCTGGCAGGAGCAGGTAGGTGAGACTGATCCTGGAGGAAAGGCACCTTCTCTCTGGGCATGAGACCAGCAGGGAATAAAAACCGTGCCTATCAGCCCTTGTCTCGCTGCTTCTGGTTGTCAGCAGCATAAGGAGCTTTTGTGTTTACCCAGACTCAAGGGCAATCGCCCGTCACTAACAACACAATATCCCTCGGCCCCACTGCACTGAGCCCGGTGAGGCAGCAGGACGGAGCTGGTGGGAGGGCAGCACTGCCAGGGAAGGACAGGCAGCCCCCAGGACGTCAGGACAGAGGTACAGGATCTGTTGAGCTGGGCTCGTGGTCACACACGTGGTCGTTGGCCTGAGCTGTGCTGGGGACAGTGTCAGGACCCTCTTTCTGGGATTAGACCCATGAATGAGAAGCTCGGGCTTGGCTCAGGACACACCATCAAGGGTCTGGTGGCAGCTTTGGGTGTCCAGTGCCTGGCAGGCGAGGTGGACACTGCTAGTGCTGGGTGTGAGGCGGCTGGCACGTCGGCTCTCTGGTGCTGACTCAGTTTCCCCATCTGTAAAATCTGGTTTCTTGGATTTTGAACTCTGTCCAGCTCTGAAGGAGGGCCCTGACAAGCATTCACAGGGGGGCAGCGGAGGGGGTTGCTGCCTCGGAGCAGGTCTCTGCTGCTGGAGACACAAAGCACAACCACTTTGGGGAAGACAGTGGCAAAGCTGTTCCCACACTCCAAACCCAGCAGAAAATGGATTCCCTCCGTATTCACGCTCATCCCCACCGTCACGTATTTGCATTTGATAGCTCTGCAAGTATTCAGGGGTTGATTTTTAGACAACTGTGGTATTTGCACGCAGGAAGGACAATTTGCACCCGGTATGCCTTAGCCCAGCACAGCTTATCTCCAGCTGTGGTTTGGGGAAGCGTTACTTTTGCAGGCAGCATGGAGCACATGATACCAGGCAATCATGGGACATGGAGCGATAAAGGTGGAGTGGTGCCTTGCAAACAACTCAGAACAGCCAAGTGTGTCCATTATGATATTAACTATAATCCCATTTAAAGCAAAGTTAACTTCTGCCTCCCCAGGAACTTTAATGAGGCCACATTTCTCTTAACATTTCTCTTACCAGCTCCTGGCTGTGTGCTGTGAGCTGTGCTCCAGCCAGGCCCTGGAGAGCAGACAGCAGAGCCAGGCTGTCATCTCTGCCTTTTGGGGGACTCATTCCTTATGGTTTTAAAACAGAGGGAGAGTGGGCAAAAGAGAAACTGTGGTTTTCATGGCAGCTCTTGCGTCTGAAAAAAAATGTGTAGGTTGAATGTGTACTTCAGAGCAGTACCTCTCTTCTTCCTGACAAGTTGTTGGCTGTTTCAGGAATAACTTATTTGGATGGGGAGGGGGCTGCCTTTAGCAAAGACACACACTGGCCAAGTGTGACATCTGACCCATGTGTGAGTGAAGGAATAGTCATCCTCAGGGTCTCAAGTGTTGGCATGGACTGAGCATGGTTTGGAGAGATGATGCTTACAGAAAATAAGGTTAGTAAGTGTTTAAAGGCCCGAGAGGAGCCACTAATCTCAGAAACTGGAGAGGTGGAAATCCCATTCAGTGTGCTCACACATGGAGCTCTCCTTTACGCATAAATCCTCAGGCCAGATCTGACACCAGCCAAGCTGTCGTTGAAGCTGATGGACCTTTTTGGCTGCTTCCTCCTGCTGCAGATCCAGCTTACTGACTCATTTTTGTGCCATGGTCCTCGTTTGTCTTTATATCCTGAGCACGTAATTAGCTGGCAAAGCTATGATCTGGTCTCTGTCGCATTGGAGTGAATCCAGACTAGCATCAACACCTTAACCCTAGGTAGACAGCAAGCACCTGAGCTCAGGGCATGTCCCCAGAGATGACAGCAGGCAGGGACAGTAATGGTCCTACTGCTTTCCCCAAACAGGGACAAGAGATTTGTCATGGACTACACCCTGGAGGCCAGCCAGCAAAAGGAGAAGCTTCTGAAAACCATCTATACCCTCCAGCTGAAGTCCATTGCCACGCTCCAGACAGCCAGCCCACTGCTGAGCAGCCAGCGTGGCATGGGCATGGTGACACAGCACCAAGTCCACCAGCTGGCAGATAAGGCCAAAAGCCTGTGCAGAGATCTGGACAACATTAAGAACCTCCTCCACTATTGCCAGGACAACCTGGTCCAGCAGATTCCCAACCCCACCGGCAGCCGCTATGGGGGAGTAAGTGGAATCCATTGCTCCCTGGATGGCTCTATCTATGTGACAGCTGAGAGTGCTCCCTGGGTCCACGGCCTCAGCACCACAGGCCAAATTCTGCGGTCCCTGCCCTGCCAGAAAACAGGGTTGGAAGGCAGCACTTTCTTGCCAGAAGATGTGACTGTGACTCGGACAGGAATGGTGGCTGTAGCTGACATGATGAATGGAGCCATCTGGATCTTCAACCCTCACACCAGCCTCTCCAAGGGGGAATGGATAAAGATCAGAAAGGTTGGCTCCCCCAGGGGTATTGGAGTAGACTCCATGGGCAAGATCTTGGTAGCAGACTATGCACAAGGCCAAGTCCACAGCTTTGCTCTGGACCATGCCTTCAAGATGCTCAATATCCACTCAGTCTCCAACCTGCAGGGACCTCGCTACGTCAGTCCAGCACCCAACGGAGGCTTCGTGGTAAGTGAGGAGTGCGGAGACGTCAAGGTCTTCATGAGCAGCCGTAAGCTCCTCTGCTCCCTCAGCAGCAAATACGGACACCAGTTTGGCAACCCAGCTGGGGTCTGCGTTGACGCGGATGGCAGCATCCTGGTGGCAGACGAGCAGCGCCGTACAGTCCACTTGTTCCCAGAGCATGGGGCTCCCATCTGCCTGGTGTCCGCAGGGCTGCGGAGGCCCACCGGCGTGGCTTGCTCCTCCTTTGGGCACCTCTTTGTGGCAGACACAGGGGAGAACTGCGTCAAAGTCTTTAAGTACTGCGTGAGGCCCCCTTACAGCCACGCCAACCCTGGGGCACTGTGTGGTGACCCCAGCCTAACACCCAGGCGGGGAGTGGGGTTGGTTCCACTGCAACTCCACTGAGCTTTGGGTCTGATGGTGGGCTGTGGGCTCCACTGCTCCCATAGCTGGGCACTGTCCCCGTACTTGACTGCCTTATTGCCCTCCAGCTTCTCCAGATGGCAGAAGCAAGGACTAGACCAGCTCTTGGATCCATGAGAGTCGCTAAAGGAGGACCAGGTTACTCAGAACTGGCCAGACGATGGTGCCTTGTCAAACTTATCACCAGGCCCTTGAATCTTTGCGTGTTTTTGCAGAGACAATATAAATATTTCTCTTCCCCACACACCGTTTTTATGTGGCCATGGTTCCACCTTCCTGATGCCAAAGGCCAGGCGGGAGCTGGCAGCCGTGGCCTGTCTGGCAGGCTGGGTTTGCAGCAGGTAAAATGCAGGTAACTCATTCTCTGCGGCATTCTGACCTCTGCAGGGAAGCAACAGCTACTGCACGGAGTAGATTGCACGTAGAATTGCTCACACCAACCCACGTCCTGGGGCTGAGCCGGCCCGGCCGTCCTGTTCTCCCCGTGGAGAGGGCTCAGGGGGCCACAGCCGCTGCCTTTATCAGCAGAGGCCAGGGGGAAGCGGGTGGGGTGTGGTGGCAGAGGGCGTTTTCCTCTCCCTGGTCCAGCCCTCGGCGCGGGCACGTAGCTGCACAACTCCTCGGCCTCTGCCGACCAAGTGCAGTCACCACCTCTCACCCCAAACGAACTCCAGAGAGGACCCTTTCTCCTTCCTGGCCCTGGGACAAGCGCTAAAGTCGATGGACACCCTGTGGTGCCCTCCCAGAGCCCTTCTCCCTGCAGAGCGAGGCAGCCCCGGGAGCAAGCCTGGGGGAGGGAGCCTGTGTGGTCTTAGGAACAAGGATAAGCCTGTCCCATCCCCACCCTTCACCTGAGCTCCCAGAAAACAGAATCACAGAATCATCTTGGTTGGAAAAGCCCTTGAAGCTCCTCCAGTCCAACCATGAACCTCACACTGACCGTTCCCAACTCCACCAGATCCCTCAGCGCTGGGTCAACCCGACTCTTCAACCCCTCCAGGGATGGGGACTCCCCCCCTGCCCTGGGCAGCCCATTCCAACGCCCAACAACCCCTTCTGGACAGAAATACTTCCTAAGAGCTAGTCTGACCCTGCCCTGGCGCAGCTTGAGGCCATTCCCTCTTGTCCTGGCACTTGTGAAAACCAACCTTCCCCCACCTTATTTCCAATTCTGTGGCACCCAACCAAAAAAATCCTAAACCTTTTCTCTAGCTCACCCCTGCGTGGCCAGCACCCCCCACCTCCACACGTGCTCTCCCTTTCCGTGTGGGACCCCTCAAGTTGCCCAGCGAGCTCGCTGGCACCCTCACGGCCCCGACCCGCTGCGGGTCACAGGAGGGAAAGCTCCAGGCACCGGCATCTGCACTCAGGGGGCTCTGCCAGGTCGGGGGCCTGCTGAGACAGCGGGGATGGGGACAACGGGGTCCCGTAGGGAAAGGCGAGTCCCTGGACTTTGGGGATGGGGACAACGGGTCCCGTGAGGAAAGGTGAGTCCCTGGACTTTGGGGATGGGGGACAACGGGGTCCCATGGGGAAAGGAGAGTCCCTGGACTTTGGGGATGGGGGACAACGGGGTCCCGTGGGGAAAGGCGAGTCCCTGGACTTTGGGGATGGGGGACAACGGGGTCCCATGGGGAAAGGAGAGTCCCTGGACTTTGGGGATGGGGACAACAAGGTCCCGTGAGGAAAGGTGAGTCCCCGGACTTTGGGGATGGGGGACAACGGGGTCCCGTGGGGAAAGGTGAGTCCCTGGCCTCGCCCCAGGCCCGGGTGATGGCACGTCTGGGGGCTGGGCGAGCTGGCGCTCCTTATCGGCCGGCTCAGCCGGGGCCCCGCCGCCTCGCCCCGGCCCCGCGGGAAGCCGTTGGGGCGAGTCTCTGGCGAGCAGCGCTGCCGGGTAAGCCGGGGCAGACCCCCGCCGCCGCGGCCCCGGTTCCCGCCCCCGGGCGGCTGGGCGAAGCGGCCTTAAAGAGCAGGGGGAAAGGGGAGCGGGGCGGGCGGGAGAGGGGCAGCGGCCCCGGGCTGCCCCGCAGCGCGGGCGGAACGCGGGAGGCCGGTTCCCGGCGCCGGCCGGGCCCGCCGCGGTGCACAGCCCGGCGCCAGCGGCGTCTCCGAGCAACCGGCGCCCGGAAGCGGCCGGCGCGGCGGAGCGGGCGGTAGGCGGCGGCGGCAGGGCCGGTGCGGCGGGGGGGAGCGGGGCGCGCAGGCCTGCTCCGGCCCGGGGGCCCCGCCTGCCCTCAGCGGCCCGGCCCCGGGGCCCCCTCCCCGCCGAGGCCTGGCGGGGGGTGTCAGCCCTTACCGGCCGCTTCAGCCCGGGGGTAGCCTGGGCTGGGGGCGGCGGCGCCGGGTCCCGTAGGAGTTGTAGGGGCAGCCCGAGGGCCAGGGGCTGGTGGTTAAACCTGCCTTAGGCTTGGACTTGGACTTAGAGAGGTGTCGGGAAGGAGGCAGGGCATTGCCGTTGTCCCTCAGCCCACCCGTGCGCTAAGATCACCTTGAAAACCCGCGAAATTCTGGGTGAGCAAGAAGTCAGTGGGCTTCGCAGGGAGTCAGCCCTGCTCCTGCTGCCCTGCGACAGCAGTGGCCGGCGTGGCCGGGCTTTCTGTACCTCCTGGTGGCCCTAAACCCCGTGGAAAGACCTGGGGATGCTCAGGTGTGGCTTTGCCAAGGGGTCGGCACCCCTTGGCATGGCTGGTGGCGATGTGACAACCCACGTGGTGAGACTGGGGCCACATCCCGCTGTTCACCTTTGCTTTTCTGTCTAAAATTCTGAAATTAATTGGGGTCTTTTCTGCATTTGTTGGTTGTATTAATGTATTTTAGGTGGTGTCCATTGTTGCTTTTGCTGCGACCAAGGTTGTTGTGTTGTTGCTCTGTGGCATCTCAGGGAAAAACTGGGGGTTTCCAACAGAAATAGGCAGGTCTAGAAGACTTTAGGCCCTTTATGAGCAGGGACTAAGCATATTGGTAGGATATATCTGTTAAAATTAGCAGCAGTGAAACAGTTGACTGTGATGACATTTAAAATGTCAACTTTCAAACAGTAGATTTCAAACAGTCTATTGAAATAAATGAAGTGGGACGCACAATCAGTCATGGATTTGGGAATACCGGCTCTGCCGCCTGAGCTCCCAGACCTGCTCCCTGGTTACTAACATATGCCACATTAACATATGAATAGTCGATCAGCTGGTTTTCAACTGCCGAGATGTTTTGTGCAGCCTGAAAAATTGTATCAGAGTCTTCTCTGCCATATCTGCAGCCACCAAAGGGCAGATGATGTGCTTGGCTATTACTTAACCTGAGGTATAGCTGCATAAAACTAAGTTAATATAAAAGGTTGGGGAAGGTGTAAGAAGAACTCACAAACTAGAGAAGATAAGGATGAGAAGTGTTTCTCCTCCGCGAGAAGTTTTCCCACATAACTGTGGCTATCTTTAAAAAAAAAAAAACCTCACTGAAAACTAAATGTTTGAATTAAAAGTTGGCTGATAATTCTCCTCTGAAATGGCGAGTGGATGGAGAGACCTTTAAGAAGGACAGCCATGCAGGGACACTGAAATCTCTTACAGCAATACTCTGAAAAAAACTGTGACATCTCTTGAAGAAAAAGAAGAAGAAAAAATTAACTTTAAAAAGTTATTATCTGTCCTATATTACTGGCTTTGGTAATTAAAAATACTGAAAAACTCCATTCAAGTACTTATTTTCTTAATTTTTCTCTGGGTTCTTTAAAATACTGAGCTTGATTTCAGTTTTTACAGTATTGAGTTATTGATAAACTTAATTTGTAAAGTTTTGGTACTTGTGATATAGCTAGAATGTTACCACTCTAGCTAAATTTATATTATTTTAAATAATTTCTGAGCATATGCGTGTATGTACATTTCCGACATGTTCAATCTGTTATTTTGCCTTTCAGAGCCCCTGTATTTATATAATTTATTTCCTTTTTCCTGGGAATATGTTTTGTGGGTCTTAGGGAAAAAGAACAAAAATTCTTTTTCAAACCTAAAGCTAAATCGTGATGCAAATCTCATCTCACCTGGTAACATTTCTTTAACAACCTGCGTTAGGGAAGTAGGAGAGGTGGTGAAGGGAGCACTATTTTGGCCAGTATCCTTGGACAAACTGCAGTCTTTCTAAAAGAAAGAAAGGCAAAATGTAGGGACAGGTTTTATTTCAAACTTTTTTAAGGACTGATTAATTGTGTCTGTTAGCTGATTTTCACCAAAGTTTCCTGTGTGTGTCAGGAACAACTCTTTTAGGTAGGATGGGTGTCCTTCGATGTCTTTGTGGTCTTCCAGGAAAAATAACACCAAAAAATAACCTGACTCATACCTGTTTCAACAGAAGTGAAAAATAAGCTTGGATGTCTTGTTTTTCAGTCCATTTGGGTCTAATAGTCATTAAACTTTGTCGGGTGAAAGGTGATGTTTTTCAGTTGTACTGTAAGTGGTTTTGGTCTTTCCCACGCCTGGTGTCCTGCACCCTTACAGTCTCAGGGTGTCACATCTGCCATTTTTCTGCCCTTCTTTGATGCATCTTGCTGCTTCCATTCCCTTTCTGGAAGCTTGCAATCCTTTGCAAAAACACATAGTTAAGGTTCTTCTGACATCCTGCTTCCTCACAGACTCCATGTCTCCGAGGTTATCCCTCTGGTCGAAGAGGCAGAGATGGAAGTCCCTCTGTGGCCTCCAAATCTCGGTCTGGGGGGCAGCGAGGGATGGTGCTCGGTGCCCTCAGCACCTGTGAACACTGTGCTGCCAGCAGCATGCTGCGAACAAAAACCCTCATGAGCACCCTTACGCCTGTTTGAGGGGAAGTTTTGGGGCGTACTTTGCAGTTTTGCAGTAAAAGGGAAAATTCAGTCCCAGGAAAAAAAAAAAAAAAACAACATTACTCCTTGCAAATGCAACAACTGCGGTGCTTTTTCCATCGGAGGAGCGAGCTGTGCACCAAGGAAACTTCACCTTGTTGCCTCAAGGAGCTGACAACTCATCCATGAGCAGACATTGCCTACTGCTGCACTTAGCAGGGCTGGGGGGCTGGGAGTAGATTAATCACTTGCCTTTACTGCTTCCCTATTGCCTCCTCCATGCTGTATCAAATTGCCAGATGCTGAGATTTACTAGATGAATTGTCCTGTATTAAAAAGAGAGAAAACCAAAAGCACCAGGGACCTCCACGTTGCGCGTCCTCTCTACTTGTTATAAATACCCTCTGTGTTCCTCTTTCCGACTGACTGGGTCCCTCGCAGAGGAGCCAGCCTCGGGGGCCTGCGGAGTTTTCACATCTCTAACAAAGCACTGAAGGACGAGAAAGGACAACGGGCGCCGGATGCTGACTGTTCTGCGCCAGCGCCCTCCTTACTGCAATTATATTTCTGTTAGAAAACTCTACCTTATTTAAAGAGACATTGTCAACTGCCTCAAAGCTCCTTTTTGTAAAATTCTTACAAAGCCATTGAGTTGTTTTCTTAATGACATGAAGAAAAATATGGTGGATAAAGAACACTGATAAAGCAGAGATGCTTCTCCTTTTTTAGGATCTTGTATTAACGAATTAAAAGCACTATGTAAACTTCAATCAGTTAATCACTATAGTCCCTTCTGACAAAATTATCATCTCTGTTTCCAGATGAGGGAGTGAGACAAGAGGAGATGAGTGGTCTGACCAAGGTTGTTCAGTGAGTTTGTTGCAGAACACAGCTGTGGGTTCCTAGATGATAAAGGAGGCTCTGAAATTATCTGGCTTTATGGCATAAACCAATATTTGATTGTCAGTAATAGGAGGAAATATTCCCCAGAGGCATCTCTGTGTGCTACAATGTAGTCCCTTCCCTAGGAAGTGCTCCAGCAGTGCTCATCCAGTGTCAGATCTCAGATTCGAGGCGGGATGGATTCCTGATCTGGGCCAGTCTGACAGGCTGTGCCTCTCTGTACCATCGTGAAGCACTGCTCCAAGACTGGAAAAAGGGCTTTGCTGAGAAACTCCAGGCTCGACACCCCTCACTTCAAAGACTGCAGATTATCAGGAACCTTGAAATACTTCTCTGATTTGAAATCCCTGTTGGCTGTCACTACTGTCATTATCTAGTTTCAGTGCAAAGTGCTTGGACTTAGTGTTTTAAAACTTGACTGGGCCTCCTCACCACTGACTTTGATCAGCTCAAATTTTTCTTGCATTCTCAAGTTTTATTTCTGTGTTTATTGCAGGTGTACCATCCTTCCAGGATTGCTGCCATGGTACTTAAGGTCTTCTTTCCATCATGCTGCTCTTCAGCAGAAAGTGGCATTTTGATCGGCCGCTGGATCTCCGAACAGAACTCTGCTGTTATACTTGCCGTGGTCCATTTCCCTTTTATTCCTGCCCAGGTGAAGCAGTATCTCAGTGAAGTCCAACGGGTGACTAAAGTCAGTGTCTCTGTGCTCGGCTCATGGAGCAACAGCAAACAGGAGAAAGAAGAGAGTCTGAGTGAGTTCTTGGAAGACCTTGGGACAATATTCTCCCATGAGCCATGGATTCAGATAAGCAAAGAGGGAGACAGCAACTTCTGGAGCTGTTCTACCCTTCAGAAGCACTCTAACAACCCTAAGGAGGAAGAAATCATCTTGGTGTACTATGACCAGCGCAAAGTCATGCTTTCCCATTTACATCCCCCTTTGGACACAGCTGTCTCCACTGACCACCAGGCAGATGATGCTTCAAAGCTCGCTGCCATCTTTGACACAGTGGCGAAGAGTAAGATACTGTTCATGACAGACAGATACGACGATGGGCCCATCAAGTTGACCCACTGGCAGTCGGATGGTGTTGAAGCTAGTATCATCGTGGAGCTGATGAAGCAGGCCTCTGTGCCTGCGTGCATGCTGCTGACATTCCTGCTTTCACTTATCTCTGGGATCTGCAGGAGCAGGTAAGTGGTGCGACATCAGCCTGCTTATGTTTTGCGTGGAAATGTAATTCATGTTTAGGCATTTGCAGGGTTCCTGCTCAACCCCAGTGAGAAATACAGTTGATACAAAATCATTCTGTTGGAAACAGGCTGCTGCAGAGCTGCTGTTAAAGTTTGGGGACCTTCATTGAAAACACAAGGCTAAAGGCTCCCTCAAATACGGTAGAACTCTTCAAGGAGCTGGGAGCTTTTTGGGGGAGGCACTGATCTCCCCATTTGCATCAGGGGTAGCTCAGCCCTGCTTCAGTTTCATCACAGCTGAAACAGCAGGTTTCCAGCTATTCCATGGCTGACAGAATGACATGAGGATCTCCTTACCGGCTTGATAGCTGGGACTCCCTACTACGTTCACTATGAATCCCTCCACGGTGTGAAACATCAGCAAATAGTGTGTCTAAATCCATCATCTCTCTAACAGACGGTGGTGCTGCAACATTGGCACTTCATGGCAGGTTACAAGGAATGCTAGTCTACATGAATCCTTGGTGCAATCCTGTTGTCACAACCGTGAAACTGAACAGGATGTAATGTGTGGTGAGTGCTTGCACTAAAGAGGAATTCTGAGCAGATTTGAAGGGGAGAAGCTTCTGCGTATAACGCTTAATAACACATCTGGTCAGCCTGCCTAGAGAGGTTGTGCCAGAGAGGGGAGTGGAGTTCAGGTTCCAAGCTGCAAGGGCACGCTTCAGTTGATGAAATTTGGATAACAGCTACTACTGTATTCATGGATAAATCCGCTCAAGTACAGCCTAAAGGTGTGGGGAATGGAGTCTTTTAACAGGTTTCCAGTTGTATGATAACTGTCATAAAAGAATGACAGTGAAACTCTTCATATGCAAAGATGTTCTGAACAGTTGAGTTATGCATTTTAGTACACAAAAGGAAAACTGTCTGGGTTTGGACTACTCAATTGGAAGAGATTTAGGGTGAAACCCAAACCTGATATAATCGGGGACCACTGGTTCCTGGGACTGCTCTGTAGACACTGACTATGCATTAATGGTTGTTAACGGTAACTAAGAACTTTGTGTTTGGGTAGAAGATTGGGAGTCAGCTCTGAAGGTCCTTTTTCTGGCTGTCCTTGGACTGTGTGCGACTACCGACAAACGGGATGATCCTTTCCTGCGTAGGCACTTGGTCTCAAGGTCAGACTTGCCCACTTTGATTGGTGCTAGGACTCAGATCAGGCTTAAAGTCAGGTTAAGCCCAAGCCTCACAGGTCTCCAGAAGGCCACAGTCTAAGCATAACTTGGGAGCTCAAGCTCTGTCTGGCAGGTTGGGCACAGATAGATGCTACCCAGCTTATCAGGAGCTATTCTGATTTCAGCTTTTCCTAAGCCCAGTACGGACGTTTTGAGCCAGAGCAGTGGCCAGGCTAGCAGCCAGCTGTACATACCAGCAGGCAGAATGCAGGCTTGCTGTGCATAAACCTAGCTTGAACTTGTTCTTAACCTTGGAAGGTAGACATAGGTTTCTTTCTGTTTTGTTTTATTCACCCACAGTATCAACATTATATTTACCTGTCTTACAGACGTTTTAAAACATCGGTCGTGGACACCACAGATTAGTACCTGGCTTTATAACAAACCTCCCGCTTGACCGTCTAAGTCATTTAATGTCATTTGATTCAATTTAGCAGGTGATATGTGGTACAGCCTCCTTTGTGCCAACATACACAAGGCAGGGAGGGTTCAAGATGTCACATGCAGGTGTCCTTCCAGTCCTTTCCTCCCTGTGCTGGGACAGGACATCCCATAAAATAATAGCTACTAGGTTTTTGCTCCTTCTGGTCAGAGGACTTCTTTCTTGCCTCGGTTTTTGTGACGTTAAGGGATAGTCAGCTTTGAAGAGCTAAAGAGATCCGTGATGTCCTGTCGGGCTGCGGAGGCTTCGGACTTTTTTGGGTATGCCAATTTTGCGTATTTGCACTGGGGAAGCAAGGCAAGCAGCGTTAGAAATCTCAGAAAGTGGGCACTGACATCCATGCAAGCTTACCAAGCCTCCCAAGTCCTGTACATCTCAAATTAAGACATTTCTTCAGCACCACCTTGTGCTAAGGGGTGGCCATTGCAATTCTCTCTTCAGAGGGACTTGTGTGCAGGATTTCCATTACCGCTGAAACTCTCTAGTGTGCTGTGGTGACTAGTTGTGCATCCTACTTCATTTATTTCAATAGACTGTTTGGAATCTAAAGTTGACATTTTAAATGTCATCACAGTCAACTGTTTCACTGCTGCTAATTTTAACAGAAATATCCTACCAGTATGCTTAGTCCCTGCTCATAAAGGGCCTAAAGTCTTCTAGATTTGCCCGTTTCTGCTGGAAACCCCATCAGCAGGATGATTTAGTATGGAAGCAATAAACCCTGTATGCTCCTTTTAAAAAAAAAGTCTGTTTACAAACACCGTGACCTCTGATTCCTCATCCAGAAGGGAGACATTATTCCTGCCCTTTCTAGCAAGGAGCAGAAAGACAGCCAGGGGTTCTGGTTAATGGAACTGTAATATTTGCATGTGATGCAGATTTGAAAAGATTGCTTTTCATCTGATGTCTGAAAAATCCGCTCTCACTCTTGGGAAAAAAATTGAATTGGAAAATCAAGATTTACTCATGCAGGCTACATTAAATTATTGCTAAAATTCCTTATATTTGGAAGCACCCCAAAGATCTCCTGCTGCTTAAATAATGCAATGACCCAACGTCACTGTTTTTTTGTTTTGTTTTGTTTTATTTGGCTGGTTTTCCACTGCACTTCTGAAAATCATTCTATATACTGTGTGGTAAACAAGTGGGAGCATTTATAGCAATGCATAGTCCATATGCATAGAGGTAGAAGACCACGCAAGAAATATTTTTGGCTTTCTTCCTCGGTACTCCTAGAGATGAGAGTTACCGTAGCACATCTTGCAACTATTATATTGAGCTTTTTGCAGTATGTTTGTATTTTTATTTAAGTAAGTATGTGTATGTATTTCGTTTCCAGAGAAACTATGTAAGTGGAATAGAGGTTGTCGTCCTGATGATAAATGAAAAGAAAAGAGAGTCAGTCATAGTACAGACAAGCTCAGACCTCTGACGTGTCTTTTGGGCCCATCCTGTTAATCAAGGAGATGCACTTACCCATTGCAGCCTACAGTGGGTGCACATGTTGGGGGGTGCTCCTGGCTATGAGGCTGCTTTGGAAATCATTCTCGCTTGTGCAAGACATTCCTCAGGCAGAAGAGAGCAGCAGCCTGTCCTTTCCTTTGACCAGGGGTGCCTGGTGGGTGGGTGACCCACACGCTAGCAGCCTCAGGTTTGGGGAGTTATGGTGCGGCAGTGAATGGTAAGAGACACATGTTGCTGGGAGAGGATGAGGAGACTGTCAGCCCCGTGAGTGTTTCACACAGGGCCCCAGAGCCGTTGCTTTCTACTTGAACTGAGATGGTCTGGCAGCTGTTGGTTTGATCAGTAATTTTTCACCTTCAGCCATCTGTACATAACCACACAGGTAGAGCGTTTCTCCGTCCCCTTTCTTTGCATTTCAAGTGCAATTCTCTGCTCTAGCTAAAGGTTGCTACACCAGAATTTGTAACCACTGGGCTGGGATATGATTGGAAGAGAAAACTCGTCTGCAGTTGTGCCTCGGTGAATCTGTGAACACAGGTCTTTTGAGATCAGTGGCCAGTGCAGTCGCCCCCCCATGTCTCCCTCCCCTGCATGGTGCTCTTTCCTCCGCCACTTTAGATATCACCTCCTGACAAGTCAGCTGAAGAACAGTGCTTTCATGTGTCTCTAAGGTGGGAGGCTGTAACGAAGAGCTGAGTAACTCGGAGGCCTCAAATTAAGAAGAATGATTCACAGTACACTGCATGTATTTCAAAACCAATGTGTCTGAAATTTGAGTGGGGAGGGGGAAGGGGGGACTTCAGCACTCTGGTTTTTAAGTTGACAAGCCTTGCACAAAGGATGGTTGAAAGGGCTCAGGAGGATGGGGGGGAGGAAGGAGATAGCAACCACAGTGAACTGAGCAGGATTTTGAACGAGCCATGCCCTTGTGATTTGTATCTGCCCATCCTGTGTTTGATCCTGGCCAGTCCTGAAGACACTCTGCTGCTGGCTGACAGGCTGAAGTCCTCCAGATGAAATGTGGGGGAAGCATGCACGCGTTGCAGGGATATCTCCAGGCCACGCTCACTAATGATGCAAACAGCTGTACGATTTCAAAAGCAAAGCAGGATACCAGGAATAATTTTAGCATTTGGAATGAATGTAAACTGAAGGAACATGCCAAAGCAGTAAGAGAGAGTAGGTGAAGGAAGTGACTAAAAGTAAACATAGATTCCTGGACCCTTAATAAGAAGCAGTGTAACACTGTGAAAGTAGTGAAACAACCATTGTGTACGGGAAAGAAGTGATCCAAATTTTATCTACATCAGCATTTATTCCCCACAACAAACATGGTGCTTTGTGTTGGTGTACAGCTACTGTGCATCCTTTGACCGGCCTGCATCCCGTGGTGTCATTTTAGACTACACTAATTGCCATCATTCCTTTCTTTATAGGTTGTGTGGTAATAAAATAACTCCCAAAAATAATCGAGCATCATTTAGTACTTTTCTTCTGAGTCATAAAAAAAGAACTGTGTGAGTATTTCCTCCCCTACAAGCCTAATGCGGATGTTAACTTCGGAATCTAATTAAATGATAAATGTCATGTTATCTACATAATGCTGGTCACCCTTGGCAAGGCAGTGGAGAGAAGATAGAAATGAAGAGCCTGAGAAAGGAATTTGGAAGTCATAAAGAAAAAAAGAAGAAAAGCATCAAGTGGAAGAAAAAGAAACAGGGTAAAGGACAGAAACTGCAGGGAGAACACAGCTGTTTGTTATACCAAGCTCACACTAGATAGAGACTTGTGATTAGTAACATTGGGATTTGTGAAGCGGTTGCACCATGTTGTGTTGTTGCGCTGTACACACAACTGCCTTGACTCCTGGAGACTCAGAGCAGTGTGCAATCCCGGTGATGTATCCCAAAGCACAGGGTGGAATCAGGATTGCCTTCTGGCTTCCTTGGGGGAGCAAGGCATGTGGTTTTACAGAATGGAAATGAGAGGTTGGGTTGTCTGCTTTCGATGTCTTGGTCTGGAAAGGCTGCCTTAATTCTGTTAACAGAGTAGTTAACATCTGATATTCTTTAATGCTAATACGTTGACACCATCTCTGGTTGCACAACCTTAACCTTGCACTGCATGTCTTGCATGGAGTTTGTATGCTGGACAGCCTGCTATATGGCAAAAGCAAAAGGGGACATTCCCATGGTGTTTCCACAGGGTGCTGAAGTTTTGGCCTTTGTCTTTCTTATGGAGCAAACTCTCAACTTGTGAGCAGCTGGGACATCGCCTGCAGCACCTCCAGGTCATCAGCAGCGATAAGAAGGCTCAAAACCAGACTCAGCTAATGAGGTATGGAGTACACAGTCATGCATGTCTTTGCTCTAGCCCTGTCTCCTCTGGGGAACCCAAACCATGGATCCCGTGTCCGCACAGCGCTGCGGGGTCCTCACTGTACCGTGTCATGTTGCCTTGCTTGCTCTACTCCCTGGTACTTTGCAGATCTTTACCCTGCACTGTTTATATGCCTTTTGCCAGATATATGCCTGAGAAAGGCGACCAGGATATTGCCCACAGAAAGCTTGCGCTGTGCCCATGTGTGTAGTGCTTTGCTATCACTACTCCCACAAGCTGATTGCTTTCACATATGCTGCTGTTAACCAAAAACTGCAGTCAGTATTCACTGACACTTTCCATACAAGCAGAAAGGTTTAAATGATCCCCTCTTTCACCCACTCTTTTGGGGAATCTTTCTTGCATTAACTGCTGACCAGAGACTCCAACAGCAGTAACAAGATCAGCGTCACAGAAAAAGCAAACGTGCAGCACAGTGAGTGGAACAGGGAGAGACAGAGATCTGAGATGGATATTGAATGCCCTGTGGCCATTACACAGCGTGTTTTGTTCTGCATGGTTCTCTGATCCTGCAGTAATACACTCCCAGGGAACACTTAAAATAGATTAGCAGATTTGAAGGCCAAAAGTAACTGTGATTGTTTCATCTGATTTCCCAAATAACTCACGTCATGGAATTTTGTTCAGAAAGTCTAGCAGCGAAGGGACAGTTCAGCAGCCCTTCTGGGTATGTCTGTGTACCCAGAAACGCTATTTATTACATTGACTAAAGTTCAACTAAAGTATACCTCTTGGGAAGCCATCTGATCTCAACATGGATACCCCCAAGCGCTGGTGCCCTTAGTATTGGTAAATCCCTCCCTGAGTGTGTATATACACAATTGTTTAACATTCCTCTTTGTAGCTTCAATCCCTCTCTTCACTCCCTTTACTAAAAAAGGTTTTGCAGGCTCTGAGTGTCTCCATGTTTGGCCACAGAAGTAGCAGCAGACCAGTGAAAGTCAAAAGATCTCTACACCATGCCTCTTCAGGAAATTATCCTGGTGTCCCTGGGACATGAAAGATGCTATGTAAAGCGAAGCCGACAATTGTCATTGAAACATTAAACACTGTCCTTCCTTTTTCTCTAACACTATTTCTCTTTATCCCGCATGCAGGAAAGCCAACATCTTTGTCTCTCTGCTGGTTGATGTGGCTCTGGGGATACTGCTGATGTCCTGGCTGTACAGAAAGAACCGAATTGGTCACCTTGCTGACACTCTTATCCCCGTGGCTGATGTAAGTCTGGCCAAAGCAGTTTCTCTTTCACCTGCTGTGGGTACTGACCAGCTCTTGACGCCTGGGGTAGCTGTAAGGAGGCAATACCTTACACAGAAGATTTTCAGAGACAGGCCTGTCTTAGGTCTCCTCAAGAACAGTGAAATCTTCAAATCAAACCTGCTGGAGCTGCTCAAAGGGAGCACAGCTCTGCTTTGTATGTGCAATGAGTAGTGATTAGATGTTTACTGGAGGGCTGCTCCAGCTCCTAAAGTAACAATTGTGGCTTGGACAGAGCTCTGCAGCTGCAGGTTGAGTGGTTATTGAGCCAGAATGCTTTTATTCTGGAGTTGACAAGAAGTGTCCTCAGGTTGTTGCTATATGGGGCATTTGGGGGAAAAAAAAAAAGTCTGTAACCTGAGTTGAATCTGATAAACTGCTGAAAAGTCAAACTTGATAAGCAGTGCAGCTGTGCTTGTGAAGAGGAATTTCATGGGGGAATCCAAAGGCGTTAGCTAGTCAGGATGCAAACACCTGAAATCCTGTCTAAGAGCTCTGGTGTACAGATGGTAACCTAGGAAAACTTGCTGTGTCCTGTGATTTTTCTCAAACATAACTCCTCTTGCCCACTAAGATCCCTCTGCATCAGCATAAATTCATGAAGAACAAGCGTGACTCATACTGAACTGCTTTTCCAGTGGCTCATTTTAGGTGCAGTACTCCAGTATATCTGTTTAGTGGCAGTAAGGAACATATAATGTACCTCAGAGGCTGGAGACCAGACCAGCAGTCTGAAGTTAGCTCCATTTTAAGAGCTTCTTGTTTTGGGAATACATGTGCAGCCAGTGTTGAGCACTGTCATGCAGCTGCACAGTCTAATCCTTTCTCTGCCCACTTTCCTTTCATTTCTGGGAGAGAAGGTGGATCTTCCCATTGATTTCCTTCTAGCTGCTGGAGAATGTCCTCCCTTTGCTCTTTCTCCAGATTCTTGGTTGGGAGGAATTTTATTCTGATTAGAGAATTCCAGCACCAATTTATTTTTCCTACTTATGCTGTCTTTCTTGGGAAGAGCTCACATTTTCCTTGATGATAATCTGCTTGGTCTATGTCTAACCTTTTAATTGTTACAAGCCATAGATCATTCTTGTACATGCTGTGCTTTCAGAAAGTGTGTATGGAGTGTCCAGCATAGCTGTGGGTCATGATTATTGCTATTTTTGTTATCTTTCATAGTCAAACTTTTAAGGATTGCATGTTTTAAGGATTGCTGCAGACACTATTCAGCAGCAGTGGTGGGGGAGAAAGGACCCCAATTCTTGCAATGCACTTGCTCTTCTATTTGAGCTATACGCTAGAAATATTTTTCTAAGTCTTATTCCTTACAGATATTTAAGATGGAGAAGTTTTAAGTTCTCTAGAGATTTCCCTATGGGATTACTGTAGATGTCCGGCTCTCATAAAGCTGACTCCTTAACAAGTCTGCAAGGAAGTGGCTTTTGGCTGTGTTCCTGTTTGCACAGGTGGCTCCAGGAGGGGTTCCATCTGCCCAGTGTCTTTGGCAGATGGACACTCTCCGTGCTCAAGGTGTATCTAATCCCAGCACCTGTCCTGGGTAGGCTTGCTCGTGGGAGTTGTTCGTTCATTCCTCTTTCTTTTCAGTAATTTAGCTCATCTGTCACTCAACTTACACATCATAGTGTCAGTTATTTTCACCATGTCTCCTACATGTGAGGACTTCATTACCTTGCAGTCACCAAGAGCTGTTTACTTACTCCCTGGAAGTGCTAACTCCTCCTTGTGTGGGTAGCCTGGTAGTCAGTGCCTTTCTTCTCTGATTTTCCAACCTTGTCAGTTCAGGCCACTTACAACTCTTCTTACTTTCCAGACTTACTTTCTTCTTTCAAGCATATTAGATTGTGGGCATAAAATCATTTGGAGTCCTTTTACTGCCTTCAGTGGGCATTGATTTATATGCATTATGTGCAGGCCCTAAAAAATGCAGATCTGAGCGATCCCAAAATATACCAATGACTTCAGCATGTGGTGTGCAAGCCAGCACCACTTCTTTTCCAGTATGACAGCAAAATCTCCCCTTAAGCCATTCAGCAGTAGGTTTCCTCTTCACTGCTGAGTGTCCATCTGGTACACATTATTCCCATCACTTGGGCTTTCTCAAGTGCTTACGTGTTGCCAAGTTCAGTAACACAAACTTTCCCATGTGCAGAATGAGTTAGTTTTCCTTCCCTAGTGCTCCTTGCTATTCTGCTTTTGATATGTGCCCCAGATCTGATGATGGCATTGACCTTACATCTCTGTATCTGTTAGTAAATAGAACATTATAGAATTTATTATAATATATATAATAAGGTTATATACATAACCTTATTTTAACCTTATTGATTTGATTGATTTTAATATTGACAAACCAACTTTATATAGCCTATAACCTTATTGGTTTGGTTCATTTTAATATTGACAAAATTGTAGCTGTGTGGGGACTGGATACAGTGCTCATTTTTCTTCCTAGCAAATATCTCTCTGGAAGGAGGCAGATGCAGGTAGGTTATTTTGGCTCTCAGCAACTGCCAGGGTCATAAGCTCAGCCTGCTGACGTGAGGATCGAGCCGTGTTCCCTTGCCATCATTCGTCATCCCCTGATATAATGGTTCTCAAATCAGCACTTAGCTAGCATTGTTGATGATGCACAAGACATCATTGACTGCAGCTCCCACTTTCACAGCTTGATGAGCTGCCCTGTGCTGACTGTAATAACAAGTTGCTTTTGTCAGTAAATGAGGCAGATGTGATTCAGAGACACCTAGGGAGTAACTGGCAAGTAGCTGTATGCAATACGAAGGGCTGATTTTTGGAGCAAGCTTTCAATTCCAAGAATGGAAAATGTGAATAATCTTCTCCCTGTAGGTGCCCTCACAACTCCTACCCTCCTCCGTCCTCATGCTCCCACCAGGCTTCCCAATGGTTGTCCTTGTTTTTGCCTTCCACAGCAACCTTCTTTCAAAAATACCCAATTCACAGAATCATTCAGGTTGGAAAAGACCCTTGGGATCATCGAGTCCAACCCTCAGCCCTACTCGACAAAGTTCTCCCCTACACCACATCCCCCAACATCTCATCTAAACGACCCTTAAACACACCCAGGGATGGTGACTCCACCCCCTCCCTGGGCAGCCTATTCCACTCTCTGACCACTCTTTCGCTGAAACATTTTTCCCTCATGTCCAGTCTGAACCTCCCCTGTTGCAGTTTAAAGCCGTTCCCTCTTGTTCTGTCACTGATCACCTGTGAGAAGAGACCAGCACCAACCTCTCTACAATGTCCTCTCAGGGAGCTGTAGAGAGTGATGAGGTCTCCCCTCAGCCTTATTCAAAGGGCTACATTTGTCTGTTTTAAAAAGAACTGCTTATAAACCATCTTCTTTTTTTTTTTCTCCTTCACCTCTTTCATCCTTGTTGATGTCTCTTTTTCTTAAGCTGTAATCTCTTTGAAACCGTTAAATATTTATTGTAGATAGTGCCTCCAAAAATGTTACTGGGGCTTAGAGATAATTGGATGTAAGTTCCTATTCAGTCATGTTCTGCTAATCCATAAACAAAGCAAGCAGAGAGGACACTTCCTGGAAAATATTCTTTGATAATATTCAATATACGTAATTGGTAAAATAGTACAACTTAGAGCCCCAAACGCCTCCAACAGATGCAGGGCAAATCTCTCTGGTAGGGAGTGCTTTGGCTCTGCTTGCCCTGACTTGCACTAGATGCTCTGCTCAGGAAGTTTGCCGTGTGCTTCCCAGTGCCCACGGTGCCCACTCACAGTGCTCTGTGTGTCCTTCTCCATCCCTGTCACATCACCATTAGACCCTCTGCGTATGGAGGCTAGGAAGAGGAGCATGACAGTAAAGGAAGTATTTCCACAGTGATCTCATCTAAACCATGTTAGCTTTAGTCTCTCGTTGGTAATGTCCCTACACCCCTTTATGAAACACTTCCAATTCACTCTGTCTTATTAATCCTGCACGCATTCACTATTCATGACTGCAACAGGAGAATTGGACTCCCAGTCACCTTCTCTGATTCAACTTGCTATTGATCAGTCCTAAAATATCTGGCTGGAAAACAACCTGAAAGCTTATGCCTTAGGACTATGTTTTGAAATGCTATGCCCAGCTAAATAATGGCAAGCTAGGGCACCTTCCCAGAGCTGCATGCCCCTGTCAGAATTTAGTAGCAGCTCTGGGACTGGCAGCCTCCAGAAGTATTCAGTGCTGAAAAACAGCCTTGCTGAAGGACTGCTTTCAAGCATTTAAATATTTCATTAAAATCCCCAAATGCTTTTTCTAAGTTACCAATCCAACACTTTAAATATTAAAAACAGTCTATTTATAAAGTAGCTAACACAGCCACAGAGGTAAGATCCATGGGTTCAAATCAGTTCTGACTTGCAGTGAGACAGAGGGAAAATGAATGAAATAAAAAGGCAATCCTTTTGGATAAGTTGAAGATGGAGCCCTTAATTTTGCCAAAAGTAAATGTTTACAATCTCATTTTGCAAGGATCCTGTTGGTTAGTAAATAACATGGAATCATTCCTTGGAAGTAATTTCCCCTTAGGGAAATTATCCATATGAATGATGGGGAAAGTGGGCTGCAGTGCATCATCAGCTTTAGGTAGCAGTCTTGATTCTTCTACACGTGCACCATTTGCAGTGCAATTCACTTGCATGGACTTGACTGTAAGTGGGATTTTCAGAGGTAGAAAGCTTTTACTCCCAATCTCTGTTCATGCAGGACAGTGTGAGAGGTCACTTCTTCCAGGTATGTTCCCCACCTGTTTGCTGGAGGTTACCACTCTCAGCTACCTCAGTTCACAGCCTGGTAAATGGACTTTACTGCTGGTTTCAGCTTAGGTGAGTAGGTCAGGTGCAAACTACCGAGGAGCAGAGCCACCCCATCTTCTGCCCTGTCAACTGCAAGGGGAACCTCCGGCAGAGTAGTGGAGTAGAAAGAGAAAAATCAATAAATAATATCAGCCTGGGATTAAATCACCAGAAATTGTGAGTCAAAGCCCTCAGTGATTTGGGGATGAGCTCCATTAGGCTTTTTTCTCAATGATTCAGAGGACTTCTTTTTTACTGGGATGCCATGGGTATCTCTCCATGAAGCCTTGCACAGAGACACAATAGTGGTGGGCAAGATCAGTGCTATATGGCATGGGTAATCTTGCCTAGTACACCACAGAGTCTCAAGAAAATTTTTTTATGTATGAAATACATTTGTATAATTGTGTTTTGTACCCTGCTGTAAACACATACAGGTTATCTGTAAAAATTCACTTTTGTTGCCCGTGAGTGAGCTGCCATCTTCCCCCTTTTAAAATCCTGACAACCTTTCCTGTAGATAGCTTACTTGCTCAGTTGTGATGTTTCAGTTGACTGTCCAAAGAAGTCAATTTGGGCACCAGCATTTGCCATCTATTTCAAGAACTTTCATTACAGCAAGAACTCATACTGTGCAAGTCTACCAGAGGTGGCCATAAACAAACACTAGATTCGTGTTCCTGGCACTGAGACTGTTTAAGCAGTTCATCTTCCTCTCTGCTGTTATGTTTGGATTCAATAAAGAGTCCATAAAGGTGCATTCCTGATTTAACTAGCTGCCTGTAAAGTGGTTGTTTGGATTTTTTTTTCCGTTGGTTTGAAGGGTGTGGTAAGAATACTGGGGAGGGGGCGGCATGTACGGTGCACTGGACCGGCTCAGGGCGGTAGCAGTCTTTTATCTCAGGTGCCTTACTTCCATGTGTTTGTAGCACGTAGCTGAAGAGCTCCAGGACCTGCTCCAGTGGCTAATGGGAGCACCAGCTGGACTGAAAATGAACCGAGCTTTGGATCAGGTTTTGGGCCGCTTCTTCCTTTACCACATCCATCTTTGGATTAGTAAGTGCAATTGTTTAACTTTCCAGCCTCCCTTTTCATCTCTTCCCTTCTGAGTGTTTAATGTTTGCCTAGAGGTGAACAATGAATCAAGATGCATTACTGCAAGTAAAAACTTGTCTGTGAGTCTTCCTGCTGTGGGAACTCAAGCCAAAGGTGGATTCCCACAGAAGGAAGTCATGCATATTAAATAAAGTGCTTGTATTGATGCTTTGCACGAAGTGCAAATCACAACACAGCTTACTTACTTGGTGCCATTAGTGGTGAGTGTCCAAGGAAAGGCTTTAGGTCTATGAGGCTTTCGTAGTCTTTGCCCTGTAAGAGGCAGCTGATAAGGTAGGGATGAGGAGTGTGCTCTCGGGATGCAAATGGCAACCCTGTCCTACCACTGAGTTCAGCTTAATGCAACTTCATTATTTCAAGTCCCTACTTGAAATAGCAGACCCCTGCTATCCTTGATAAGTGTCTTGATAAAGGAGTACAGTCATGATGGACATGGACTCCTTGGTTCCTAGACTGATTTACTTTGCTCACCAATCAAGTATGGTCTTGTTACTGTGACTTTGCTCCACTTCAGTGATGAAAAAGACTGTATGCCTCCACACTGGTTTGTTTTACAAAAGCCACATGGTAGCTTTTGTGGGAGTAGCAAGAAAATGGGAATGGTTGTAGAAAAGGTTGATGTGTGCAGTTAAAAATGTAATTAGGAACCTGGACGCAAATCTAGAAAAGCAAATTGCGTGTGGAGCAAGGTGACTGCTCTGTTCCAGCTAAACATGTCCTCCCCTTCCTCACAGAGCTGGCACACCTGGACAGACACCCTGGGGGAAAGAGAGTTTTTGTTGTCCCTCCTAAACAGAAGATGGCATCTAAAGGAGTTTCCCAGTTTTGCTTCTGGTTTTTTGTGGCTATGATTTCTGGAGCAATGTGCTAGGGCAGGGGGAATCAGTCTTTTGAGAGTGTCAGCAGGAAGATGTTTCAGTCAAATACTGACACCCTGCAATGTCCACTAGGCTACATCCACCTGATGTCCCCATTCATTGAGATGATCCTCTGGTACGTTGGTCTGTCAGCTTGTCTGGGCCTGACCGTGGCTCTCTGCATCCTCTCCGACATCATTGCGCTTCTGACCTTCCACATCTACTGCTTCTATGTCTATGGAGCCAGGTGAGTTGATCTCTCTTGGCTGTGTCTTGGGTATGTTTGGAGAGAAGGGCCACGTCTTTAATTTGTGGAGCATTCAATTCTGGTGTAGTTCTCTTTAATTCGCAGTTTAGCCAGCAATTAATTTATTGCATTCTTTTCTGCATGTAGAAATGATGACCACAGTAGTAGAAGCAACCTATCTTTCAGTTCTCCTGTGTTTTAAATATTTATTTGTTGTGATAGTGGAAAAATAAAACTACATGACAGGCAGAGGACAAGAAAGCAGTTCACCCCGTCCCTTTGATTCAACCTTATAGTACTCTTTTCAGTTGCACCCTGCCCAGTAAATTTGAGGGAAACTGGAGGAGAGGAGGAAGAAAGGGGAACCCTTGTCCTTCTGGAGAAGCCCCAGAGTCCCTGCCTCTGCCCTGCTTCCGTGGTTCTTGTCTGCATCACAGAGCACAGATGGCAGGTTTGGGGTTACAGCATGGCTGTGACACCATCCTGGTGTCATTGTCTGGACCTACTGGAGGGCCCCATGAGCTGAGAGCTGGGTAGAGGCCCTGAGGGAGCGTGTGGGAGTGCAGGGGGCTTTGGGGCACGTCTGGGGCACGTCGGAGTTACTGTGCAGATGGTGCCCACCAACGTGCTCTCTTCTGCCTCCCATTAACATGTGCTGCAGCAAGGAGTCACACAGGCCACTGGAGGATAGCTGCCCTTGCCAAACAGGTGAGAGAGAAAGTAATAAATAAAGGAACTTTTGACTTATAAACTACAGAATGGTCATCGTTCCTCACCAGGCTGTGAACAGAGGGCTTTACATTGCAAACAGAAGAAACAGTAGAACTTTAGTTATGGATAGTTTAGGGAATGGTTAGAAATACTGAGATATGATTTATGAATCAGGTCTGTTGTGAGCATAGGGCTTACACCCGAAATCAGTAATGTCAGTAATGGGGAGTCTCTTCCCAGCACCTCTAATTACTGGAATTTCTGTTTTGGTCTGTGAGGAGTGGCCTTGCTCCTCCTAATTGTGCAGAGAGTGGAAATAGGAAAAGCATTTTCTCAGCTGATTGCTTTTCCCTTGCGAGCTGCAGGGAGCCAGTCTACCCGCCTCGGATGTTCGTTAGAAGTGTATAGAAGTATAGAGTATGTTATCTTGCTGCTGGCACCGAGCTGCCCCTGCTGTGCCAGGTGCCCCCCGTGGAGAGTCAGGAAGCGATAGCAGTCACCCACATCAACGCAGCCACCACAGCACCTTGCGTTCCTGCAGCTGGCGGAAGAATTTGCTGGTTTCAGGTGCTGGTGAAGCCTGAGATCCCCTTCTGAAACAAACCACAGAGTGAAACAAGAGCAGGCATGTATGTGCAGACAGCCAGGGAAGGTGGGGCAGGTGCTACAGCAGGAACACCCGCTTGGTGTCATGTCAGGGTGTGCGGGGGAGTGGGTGGCCTTAGTCAGAGTCACAGGGCAGGTGTCTACCAGCAACCTGGAGGAGCTGTCCTGGGCACCCTCCTGCCTAGGGATTAGTGCACCAAGCTGTGCCTGCCAGTCTGGGGGCACCCTGCCAATTCCTTGAAGCAGTTGGTGTTCCTCAAACCAGATTTTTCTCTTGGATAAGACTCCTTGCCTCTGCTTTCACAATGCTGCCTTGAAATCTGAGCAGCCTCCACGCCTTAACTAGGCGGGTTAACCAATCTGGCTTTTGTAGCTCAGGCTCCGTTCTGCCCCACAGACTGGCTATGTCCCCTTTCTTTACATCCCTGTACATTGGACACTGCTGCCCAGGGCTCTTTGTGCCTCTTCTCCATGACAGGGACTCTTTCTTCCTCGATATTATTCCGTAGGGGTGTCTCTTTCCCACCCCTTATCACCCCAAGCTTCTCTCACCATTGCCATTTTTCTGGGAGGGAAGTAGCTCCAAGTGTCATAGCACCAAGTCAGGAAAACCTAAGGAAAGGGTGTGATAGGGGCCACCAGCCACTTAGGTGGTCTCTTCCCACTCTTAAGGATGTTCAAAGCTGTGCTTTAGTAAAGAAGGTGCAGGGGCTCCAGTCCTCTCCTTTGTCTCTCTGTGCTGTGGGGCCAAAATTGAATTGCATTGACTCTAGTGTGAGGGGTAAGACTCTGGCCATTCCTGCTGTGGAAGGGTTGTGAAGCAAGGGCAACAGGGCAGTTCTAAGCTGGAGAGACTGAGGTAAGCTTGGGGGAATGAGCTTGCTGCTTCTTTTGCTGCAGGGAAGGTGGTTGCATGGGCCTGGAGATTGCTGCTGCTCATAGGGGCCACCCTCCAGCAGCACTTTCCACTTCCCATATGCCAACCTCTTCATCAAGAGGGGCAGAAATCGAGAGCCTTGCCACAGCCCTGGGACACGGCGTGGCCGTTGCCCTCCAGTGGTCCAGAGCTGTCTGCAGTAGCCTGCTTTGCCTGTGCCAGGGGCGAGCCCAAATCCGGTTGACTGAGCAATTAGTATTTTATCTGCGTCATTCTCGGGTTGATTTCTTTTGCCGCCCTGAGTTCTGCGGCGTCGGTAAGTGAGTGGGCGCAGGGGTGTAATGATGACAGCTGTTTTGTGTTGAAGCTCGGGAACTCGCAGCTCTGATGCACAGCGTCTTCTCTTTGCTCAGGCTCTACTGCCTGAAGATTTACGGCCTGTCATCTCTCTGGCGCTTGTTCCGTGGGAAGAAGTGGAACGTCCTGCGGCAGCGGGTGGATTCCTGCTCCTATGACTTGGACCAGGTAGTGCTGCAGCACCGGGGGCTCGCTGCAGGCTGCTGCCCACGGCAGGGCCATCCTATCCTGCTTTGGCTAACACTGAGACAGAAGCCACGGGAGGCTTTGTGGTTCCCAGAACAAGTGCATGCTCCAGCTCCCTGCATCTGTGGCTTTTCAACCAAATTCTTGGACTCTGCTGCTCCGCAGCACCCCTTCACTTCTCTGCATGTTCAGGGGGCCTAATTCTGGCAAGTGCTGAGCACCTGCAAGGCACCCTGGTGAACTGCAGTGGGTGCTGCAGATGCTCACAGCTCCGGGAGCATGGGAGTGGGTATGGGGGAGGGAGGCAATTTAAAAAGTGGTGCCCAGCAGTGTTGCCACAGTAACAGACATGCCAGCGTTTCTATTAAAAGGCCCCGTTTCATTCACATTGCGCTGGAGCCTGGCCCACACATTCTCACTCAAGCAGCAGAGGCAGTTTTTTGTCAAATGCTGTAAGCTCTTTTTAATTTCTGAAATGCCATGCAAAAGTTCATCAGAGCCTGAACCACTCCACGCCAGCAGTTGCAAACATCACTAAAATAATACAATAATATTTGGTAACTTCCAGGGCCAGCACCTGTCTCTCCATTGCAACAGATAACCTTGAGCTTCTTACACCACAGTGGAGGAGCTATTTTTCTGTTTCTTTGGTGATTGAAAGCTGCTGTGCCAGGAAGACAGTTTGCATCAGGGCTCGGTCCCTGTGTACTTTGAGGAGAGTTGATTTGGCACTTCAGGCTTCATCCTGCTGTTCTGGAGGCCAGTGGGAATTATGTCACTGGCCTGAGTGGGAAGAGACGTTCAAAGCAGACCTTAAAAGACTTTCGGAGATGTTAAGCAACTGCAGTGGAGTGACAGAGGAGGAGAGAAACAACTGCTGTGAAGAGAATGGATTTGGGTTATGATCTATTTCTGGTTATGTGCATAAAGCTGGGTGTTGTTCCGCCTCTGACACGGCTGTCTGGGTTATTTTCTTTCATAATATACCACGGCCATGATCTCTTTTTGCAGAAATGGCAGTGCCCTGTGTTCCTGTGGCCTCTCTGTTCTGAAAGTGGTGACTGAAAATTGAAGAGTCAGATCCCTATTCGTCTTAAATCTGCATTTCTCCAGTTGAAATTTGTTAGGCTTACACCAGCTGGGCTGGCCCAGAATAAAAATAACTTTTTCTGTGGGCAGTGGAGCTAATGACACCTGCTTTCCTATGGATTTTTCTCCTTCATCCTCTGCATATCGCTCCCCCCCACCCCAGTAACTCCAGCTTCTTTCTCTCTCCCAGTTTCCCGCTGAGCAAGAGGCAGAAGTCCTGTGGCTGGACTGACCAGCCAGCTGCTGCTGCTGGGAGTGTTTATCAACCAGATTTTGTCAGCTTTTCACCAGGTGTTCTGCTAAAACAAAGAAGAACAAAAATACGTCTCAATTCTCTCTAAAAAATTCCCTATGAAATTTCTACTTCTTTGTACCCTTTCACATTTTTCTGGTAAAAACTGACCAATGGCTCTAAAACTTATGGGGATAGGCAGTGGAAAAATGGCATGATCATGTAAGTCTTGTTTCCTAAGGAAGCTGACCTGAGATAGGAAATCTTGAGTATTGTCTACAAAGGAAAAAATGCTGTCAGGATCCAACTTACTTGTCTTTCCAAACATAGCCTTGTAATAGGGAATCTTCTGAAAAGTCTCAGTGAGAGAAGTACTGAGAATATTCAAGGTAACAGCATTATTCGCTTAGGGAGTAAAAAACCACATTAATGAGTCTTGCAAACTTTCATTGTCTCACAGTTTCCTATTCTTTTATTTTTATTTTATTTAGCCATTACTTTGCTAGTAATTGCTTGTGTTTCTTTTTTTCCCTAGTTATTTATTGGCACTTTGCTATTTACGATCCTGCTGTTCCTCCTGCCTACAACTGCTCTGTATTATTTGGTGTTTACCCTGGTAAGGTTTAACCCTTGAAGCTAGTCATATACTGTCTTCTGAGATATTAAAAAAAGGTTTCCTAGTCATTTACTGTCATCCACAAAGAAAATACAAATTTGTCTGGGTGTCCCAGGAAGGGTTCTTACACAGCCCCTGTAGACCAAGCAAGTGGAATTCAGGATACATGGTTTTGTTTCTCCAAAGGGAATTCCCAGCAAATCCTGTTCAGCAGGACAAGCTGTTCCCCTCCCTTTCACTCAGAAGTCATTTTTTTATCTTTCCATCCCACATCTGGGGTGACAGCCCCTCTAGTTTGATCCAGAACTTTTTTTTTCCCATGAAATTAGCTTGCCATGTTAAATGCTTTCAGCCAGTTTTTGCTCAGAAGGTTGGACTTCTTTATTTTTCTCTTCTTCCCCCAATATGACTAGTCCACTCTGAGGCCTGTCTGGAGCAAAATTTTCCACAGACAGTGGCCATCACGTGGCTCAAAAAAGATGTTGAAACGCTCTCTTTTCAGATGAGCTTGGCAGCAAAAATAAATGCACTGACAAAAGGAGGTGCTTTAATCGGGGGACAAAAAGCACTGAGCAGGAAGCTCATTTCTGACTGCTTTGCTCTTGCTTAGATGCTCTACATGGGGTTTCGTCAGGCAGAAATAAGCTACTGCAGTTCACTGTTGGAGAGAGAAAAGTTTACATGCACTGACACACAGTGATGGAGTTGGCTAGAAATGGAAGCCTGAATTCTCCTCTTTAGACTATGACTGTTGAAAGTAGAGTAGCTCTCATGTCCTTGCAGGTAACAGCCTCTACAACCATAGGAGCTTCATTTCAGTTACACCCTTAAGCTGAGATTGTCAAGGAGCCTCACAGAGGGTCTGGATGCCCAGCACTTCTAGACGTCAAACCCACTTTGGGAGGCTTTAGCTTAGCACACAACAATGTCAGATTGCAGATCAGCTCATGAATTTGCAAGTGTTGCATCTCCTGTTTCTCTGAGATTTTCTTGTTAAACTTCTTTGTAGCTCCGTTTGCTGGTGGTGATTGTGCAAGGCCTGATACGTTTGCTGGTTGACCTGATTGACTCTCTGCCTCTTTATTCAATCATCCTTCGGCTCTGCAGATCCTACAGACTTGCAGGTAAGTCCTTCAGCACTGCACAGGCAGAAGTTCAAGGATTTTGCGTTATGCATTTAATTTTGATGCAATGGGTAGTTTCTGAATAGAAGGATGCAGGGGGGCAGGAGAGAACCCAAGGCTCAGGTCGTGCAGGTGTCCATCAGTTCCAGCAAGGAGCAGGATGAGGATGTCAATGGAAAGAAATTTGATGCTGACCCAGAATCAGGAGCACGTTTACAAAGCCTGTGGCAACTAAAAGTGACATCCAAACAAGCACTGTATAAATGAGTTCATCTTTTGATTCCAGTTCTAGAGTACCAGGCCATGTAGAACTTCTGAGAGTTAAGCAAGCTGTTAACCTTGGGGATTTGGGCTCTGAAATGAGCCAAATTACAAAAATACTTGGAAGGTCTGCTGTTTCAGAGGGCTGGATCTACAGTGGCTGTGAATCGATGGAACTGCTTCAGTTTTGTGCTGACTTGACTAACTGAAGTCCTGAGCTGAGGTATTTGGATTAACTTCAGAGCTCTGGGCAGATTTCAGATAATCATTCTCTTCTTGAGACTAATCTGTCACCGTTTTAAACTATTCATTGTTTTTCCACTTTTAGTAACCATCAGCCGTGGTTGGCACCAGAGTAAAGGGTCATTTTGGAATGGGTTTAACTGTCAACAGCTGTGGTTAATCTAGTTAAAATCAAGCATGTCTAAATTATTATCTCTCATCCATTTAAAGAGCATGCAGAAGGAATTTAAAATACAAGAAAGAGCTTGATCATCACTAAACCAAAGCTAGTCATCAAATGCAATGGAAGCTTGAGGCAACCCATACCAGCTTTGTCTGTTGGAGCAGTGCCAGGCTTGATTTTGGGAAGGTGTAGCTGAGCCATGTTACCAACTCTGTTGCTTTTCCATGTGTCCCTTCAGCAGGTTCCTGTGAATTTCCTGGCAGAAACTTCTTAACCCTTCAGGGCTCTCTTTGGAGAACAGGAGAAGCTGCTGAAGAAAACTGACCCAGTAAACAGCAGGTCATAGGGCAGAAGGAAATCTTGTTACCACTGAGAGATGTAAGGCCATATGTAAGGCCACCAGTCTTAGATTACTCCTCTGTTTTGTTCAGCCAGCTACCTACTGCAGGGTAGTAAACCTCCACCCAGGCAGAGGATTGTCCTCTCAGTTGAGTTTGTTACCTGACGTAGTTTCTTTGTTGGCTGTTTGTTTGCTCCTCTTAAACATTTTAAGAAAGAGAACACTGCAGTGCCATGCTGTCTGCTAGATGAAGAGGCATCTCTGAGAATTTCTGCAGCCTGTGTTCCTGCCCCAGCGCAAAAACATGTCATTGCAGTCGTAACAGATGGAGCAGTTGAATCAAATTCAAAGGACTTTAGAGAGTACACATCACTTGATGTCCTCACTGCTTAGGTTTTATCTCCCTTTTCAGACACAGAACTTGGATAGGACATCCTCTGGCATATGTTATGGCAGCTGGTTTTACAGGCACCATCAGGATGGTTCTACCAACATGAATGGATAGCTTTTCCTGTCAGCAAGGGGTTAGTGCAGTGTTTAAGTTCAACTCAGTTCAGTCGTGGCATCTGGCCTCCAAGTTCTTTGACTCAGTTTCTGAATTGACAAAATATGACATTGATGAAGCCTGGGCCGGGATAGGTGAAGGATCCATCCACACACGAGAAACAAAATCCATATTTTCTTTCTGCACATCTGAAATGAAATACTTTGGACCTTTAAAAGCCTTTTGCACATATATCAAAGCTGATGTCCTCTGTGTAAGAGTTCTGTCCGCCCAGTGTCAGCTCAAGGGATGCCACCTTGGTTGGGATGGGTACACTGTGATGTCGATTTATGGTCTGAAGTAAGACATAGCAGTGAGGTTCAGGGGTCTCAAACTCTGCCCACACACAAGTTACCAACATACTGTTTGATCATGAACAGGTCAGTTCATTTTCTCTGTATTTCTCTTTCCCCCTTTCCCAATATTCACATCACAAACTTCGGGGCAAGTTTTGTCATGGTTCTGTAGGACCTGTCGTGGTGGTCTCCGTGATTACTGAAATACAAACAAGCAGGGAGCTTGCTTTAGTGTGCTGTCATGTGAAACAAAGCAAACAGGTTCATGTCCTGACCTCTCTTGTGCCATCTATGATGCCTGTATATAGAAAAAGCAGAACCCTGAGCTCGGGAGTTGGCTGGCAATGACAGAATAGTTTAGGGGTTCTCTGCTAGAATGATCTGCAGTAGACTAAGCCTTCCTGCTTTTTCTGTGAAGTGAATTGCTCAGACTCCTCTGAGCATTGTAGTAATCTATAGGTCATTCTAAAATAAATTTATAGTCTTTTTGTGCATGTATTTTCTTAGAAGTTTAAGACTCTTGAACAATTAAATAACCTAAATAAGAGATTGTTGGCTTGCAGCTGTAGAAGGGAAGTGTGTGGCCATGACCTTCAGAAGCAGCATTTTCTGGTCTAATGGGCTGTTCCTAGGATAAGGCTTCAGAGTGCTCGACCTCATACCTACAACTTCAGTGCCCACTTGTTTCTGCCTCTCTCTGACAAATTGCCTGCCTGCAAAGTAGTTCCTGGAATGGCTTAGACACTTCCTCTTAGCCAAAACTCAATGAATCACGTTGAACACTTTTTGTCATCCAGCGCATTTGCTTACTGAGACCCAGGGTACTCAAACATCTTTTTGAAGGCACTGGGCAAGCCCATGTTTCAATACAATCCAGCAAAATGCAGCTAAATCCTTCCTGTCCTGTACAGAAAAGGCTTTACAATTTGATGAGAGAGTTTAAACCAGAGCTCTCTGCTAGACAAGAGTATTCTTTCCCAGGAGTAAACTGTATAATTTTAATTAATTCAAAGCTTGAGGGAAAAGAGAAAATGTTTTGGTTTTTAAATGTGCAAGAGTCACACAGATGCTATAGCGATGGGGCTTACACAGATAAAGAGTTTTATTTCTATTTATACTCCTGAGTCACTCTTTGATCTGTGGCAGATCACTTCATTACTCTTGCCTCATCTTCTGACCTGTAGAAAGGAATAATAAGGGCACATTTGGCTGGTGCAGGTTTGCAGAACACGGATTGGTTTTATTTCTGTGAAGTGATTCAAGATCTTTCAAAGAAAAATGCCTCTCTAGTCCTAGTTGTTACCTTTGTTTGAAACATTGCATTAAATGTTGATGTGCACTACGTCACCTTCGGAATCCAAAATCTTTCCCATTTGTCTCTACAGTATTGGGAATATAGCAAATCCAAAAAGAAATATAAAAGTGGCAGGTTTGATGGGCTTAGCAGCATGTTAAAAACATACGAATTCTGGGATTAATAGGCAGTGATTGCTTTGAAATGTTTTTAATGCCTCTAGGCCAGCCACTTTCTTCCCTTAGTCTGAAAGAGGGAGAGATTTGCACATGTGCTGTATCCACATGAGCACAAATTAAAGGTGAGTTCTCTGCCTGCTGTTAACATGGAGTTCCCATCCTGATGGAAGTTTGGGAACAGAGAAAGATTTTTTCCAGTCCCTTTGTCATCATCAGGTCTGACTGTCTCATTTCTAGGCTTTGTGCTTGTCTTAGGACTGTGTTTTCAAGCTGGAAGTCAGAAGGCTGCTTTTAATGGAGCTAAGAGAAACACATTGTTTGTCATTATGCTTAAAACCGCTATAGAATCTGTGCTTCCTGTTGAAAATGTGTAAGGGTTCACAAATCAAGAAAGGTTGAAGACTCCGTTTCTAGGAAATTAGTGCTCAGCCAACAGAGCTGAGCAGCAAATGGCATGGTATTTTCTCTAAGCATTAATTTGGTTTCCTTGGTTTGTTTCTTTTCAGCCGGTGTGAAGTTCAGAGTCCTTGAGCAGCAGGATGGAAAACCTCTTCGACTCCTTATGCAGGTAAGCCCCTAGTGGCCTCTGTGACATTTTCTGCTGCAGGCTTCCCCGCAGACTGACCCCAAGGTCCTGCTCTCTCCTGTAGCAGTTCTGAAACTGGTCCTACTGAAAGGCCCCACTTCAAAAATTTTGACTGTGAAATGCTGAAACAAGGGAAGTATATTTCACATTGCAATGACTGGCTGCTGCTTTCTCTTTAATACCCTGCTTGAGTCCTCGGTTTAAAGAAAATGCAATGTCCTGTATGGTGTGGAATGAAATGTGAAAGGTACGATAAACACGGCGCTCTATTAATTCTGGAATTAAGACTTCACGTCGTTATCACCTCGCTTCCTGGCTCTATGTAGCTTCACCTAAATAATTGCTGAACACTGAGAGAAGAAAAAGAAAGGCAGCTAAACCATCCAGAGTGAAAGACCAGTAAAAGGTCTTCCCCTCCAGATGTGCTGAAAAGCCTTAGCTGCTCCACGATGCCAGCAGGATGAGCATGTGGGCAAGACAAGAGAGGGAAGGGCCTCCTGTTATCTCCTGAGTCGCTCTGGCAAGGTGTATAGGAAAAGCTTACCTGTGCTTTTGTAACCTCGCATTTCCATGCTCTGTCGTCAGAGATACTAAAGGAAATATTTTTCTGAAGAGAAATGATGTGACAGTAGCAGTGAAGTTCTCATTACGCTTTCAGGAGTGATTGTGAAGTTTCCATTTCCTGACTTTGCTGCCATATCACACGGTCACGTTTCTTGCTCTTTGCATCCTAGGAGGAGAGTCTGCAAGTAGCATATAGAATTTATAAAAAACACTTGGACGCTGAGGGAGTGTGTGGGAAGGAATTAACTGCAGCTTCCCAATTCTTTTTGCTTTTGCCATCACCAGTCCAGCACTATTTCAGCCGAGGTCAGATTAGCATGGAACCAGCACACCAGCTAGCAGCGATTCAAAAGGGAATCCCTTTTCAACAGATGTCTTCTAGGGCAAAACTAGCATTTTCTATGCATGCTGTCTTCCCAGTTCCTGTCTTTCAGCAGGGTAGTGTGTAAGAACCAAAATCTGTCATCCTCCGTGATCAGAAGTACTCCATAAAAAGGAAACCAGACACCAAAGATGAGGCACAGGAGCTGCTGAGCAGAGAATTTGGCATCATTGTGTTTGTGAGATGAGGTGGATAGCTTCTCCAGAGGAAAAAGGTCACGACTTAGAGAGCAGAGGCAGTGAGTCATATGAATATGATGAATTTTCCTTGGACCACTGCAGAAGGATCCTTTTGCCATCTAGAATATAGCATAAGTCATCATATCAAGAGGTAGAAGTGCTTTAGTGGATGTCTCTCTTGGCCTTCTGTTCAAATAATAATGAGCAGAGAGTCAGTAAAGGCACTTTTTTGCTCTCTCTGTGCTGGTGGAAATGAAAAATGGGCTTGTGTCAGAAATCCTGCAGAATATACCACTTTCTGATAGGTCTTCTGAGAGGACAATCTAAAAAGCCTATTTTTAAGTGACATGCTAAAATTCTTATTTATGGTACGTGATGATGCTCCTTTCTAGAAACTTCCCAGTGGCTTTGTCCCCTCCCCATATGGTAGCCCTCTGGAGCCATGCTTGATGGAAGTAAGGCTGTATGCATGTAACTGTGCCCAAAATAATTTAAGCTATAGGTGACTGATACATTCATAGCTGTCCTTTGGGGCACTGGTAATGGATTAGAAATCAATAACGCTGGGTTTGAGCATTCACATTGAGCTTGTGGTTCAGCTGACTGATTATTTTTTATTTTTAAGATAGTGTCACTGGAATGCAAAGTCCAGACACAGAGAAGTGCAGGGTGGGGGATGATATTGTCATTCCAAATGCTGCTTAATTTTCTCCAGGAAGTCTTATATTGTTCAGTAGTTTCATTAGTGTTTAAAATAATTTATTCTGGTGCACAAGAAGGAATATTTCTGGCAGTGTGGCTCAACTGAACTGATAGCCCAGTGAGAAAACATGATGAGTTTGATTCATCTGTATACCTTCTGCTAGAAGTGTCATCTTTCACAGCAATTGCTTTGAAAAGGGTTAAGCAAAAGAGGAAGGGAAAATGGAACATCTCCATTATGAAACAAAGGATGTATATTATATCAGAGTAGATTATAGCTTTGGACTGCAGAAATTGCATAAAAGGAACACATATTGCCACTTCCCTAATAAACGGTTGCTTTTGTTTTGCTTGTTTGTTTCCATTTATAATAGGAGAGGCAGATGCATATATTGCACTGGGCGTAAAACCATCTCTTGTTATTTCTCAGCATGCAAGTGTTACTGCTCGGTATCACCACTCTGCCTAGGGATGATTTTCAACGAGAAATGTTGTGTCCAAACCTTACAGCCCACGTAGCTAATAGTCAAAGGAACATACACTGTGTATCTCCCTGGTATAGCAGCAGTTTCTATCCTCCCCCAGCATGTTTTCACTTGAAACATACTGGTTTGCCTACAGCTGAGGAAATAGGCAGAAATAGTTACTCAGATTTTACTGTTGTTTGTTTTGGGGGCAGGTTTCTTTGGTCTTTTTTGGGGGTTTTTTTTAGCTGGCTGCCTATGACCGCAGCGTGATGAGGTTGGTTATAGTTATGCAGAATGTCCCATAAATGCTGTGGTTGATCCTTGGCCTTTAGGCTGTAGAATGTGTTTGAAATATGAGCTGCATGAGTTTGGGTTAGACATACCTCAGGTGGTATGAGCTCTGCTCTTCCGTTTCAGGTACAAATATTCACTTTGGTTGCATTCAGAACTAGATTGCTGTGAATCTGTTTGGGACCCATTTAATATCTGCTAATGAGTCGGTGTCCCACAGCTGGACCACGCCTGTGCGAGCTGCTGCCCTGGCCTTTTTCTTATATTTCATAGGGATGCTTCTGTGTATGGGCATTTTCTCCTTCTGCTTCAACAATGTTGTACTTTGAAACTAATTTGACAAAGGTCTCCAGGATTAATTCTAATGAACTCTTTGCTTAATCACCCTTTCCCAGAGCTCCATCTTTGTAGGCACTGTGAGTTCATCCTCCCCCTCTCCATGAGCACCAGAGAGAGGTACAGGCAGACTCCCAGAAAACTGGTTGCTCCTCACTGGACAAAAGAAATATTCAGCTTTTGATGAAGTAGTGACTGTCTGTGTGGTTTTTGCTGTGTCTTTCCTTTTTGTGGCTGGATTTTCTGCTGTGAATTATAGTCTCCTTTCACGCAGCTGCTTGGTTGGTTCCAGCATAGCTGGACCCTTTCGCTGGAGGAGGATGTCCTTCCATTTCTCCCCACTGTCCAAGCTTCCTCTAGCTCTGTAAGTCTCCTCACCTTGGCATCTCTCATGGTCTGTTTTCTGAGATCCACCATTTCTATATAATCTGTTTAGTCTTTTGGAAACTATTGCCGTGCATCCTTTTCATGCAACAGATCTCAGCCAGACTGGGTCAGTCCTCTGGACTTCACCTGTCTCTCTACCCTGAAGTGCTTCACTGAAATGAGATTTTTCCAAGGTCTAATGTGCTTCTGTCACCCTTTTTCCAGCTAACACGTCTGTCTGCCTCCCCCATCTTCCAAAAGGTCAGCATAGCAACTTTGTGATCATAATCAGAGACCATGAGCTTTTGTAGGCAGAGACTCCAGACGCGGTCATTCTTGACATGGTGATTGAAATCTAATTAAAAAAGATGAACTCAGCCAAGGAGACTTAATTTAAAATGGTAATGAGCAGCCCTGCGTGCCACTGTGTGGTATGCATCCTGTTCTGCTAGGAGATTCCACTGGGTGGGTATCAGGTGATACCAGGTTTAGCTTAAAGCACAGCTGTGGGCTGAGGGCTTAGCACATTAAAGCAGTAGGCCCATAAAAGATGTGGCCTAACTGGCACATTATAGAGGAGTTGCACCCCCAATGGAGTATTGCTGTCTGTGGTGGGAGGCCCCCATCTCTTCAGCCTCTGCAACCTCCTAACGCAACAAGGCGACAGCCCCACACCCTTGTGTAATGAGCATCACTCAAATCCTGCTGGTGCTTGCATCTGCTTCTCTGCTTGGAAATGATTCTAATAACACTCCTTGCCAAGCTTGATTTGTTAATGTTTCAGGATGTTGTAGAAGACTAAACAGCTTTAGTTAGCCAAAGAGGGATTCTTATGCTTTGTGAGTACCAGTACTGATGTTTTAAGAGAGACCAGTGCTATGCAAAAGTTGGACTTGCCCTCCTCGGCTGCCTGTGTTTCTTACTGCAACATTTTCATTGCTGCTATCCCTCTCTCTTCTCCTCATAGATCAACCCTCTATCCTACGGCAGTGTGGTACAGACATACAGGCTGCCAACCTACAGCTGTTACCCTAAGGATACCTGGACATCTCTCTGCAAGAAGCTGTTCCTTGGAGAGCTAATATATCCTTGGAAACACAAAGGAGAGAAGCAGGACTAAAGACAGCAAAAGAGCTTGAGAAACTTGGTCAGAAAAACATATTGAATCCTAATGCTTTTGGACCAAAGGCATCTCGGAGCCAGCAGCTGCTAGATCCCTTTAATTAATTAGATTTTGGTAACATGGGAGGGGCTGCATTTTTAAAGGCAAGTATTTTTAAACATTATTTTTCAACTTTCCTCTTCCTGTACACTGTGTTTGTGTAATATGCTAATGATTATTTTTGAAGCAAAAGGTTAAACCCATCAGTGCCTCATGAAACCAACATTTAGTGTGATCAAGGAAGTACCTCCTGAATGGTTTGATGATGTTCCTTCCATGTAAGCTCAGAGGGCCATATTAAAATAGCCCTTCGGGTCATTCAAAGCCACAATGCTGAGGTGCATTCTGCCAAAGGGTATTTTGGACCTTTTATGCTTCAGCCTTCAAGCCAACTGATCAAAACCAACATGGAGGATCAGCTTGTAGAGCCGTACACTGAAAACTCTACAGCAGGGTTATCTGGGTTCATGGGATGTTGATTCTTTTCCTTTTGGGTTGGCTTGGATTCACCCCCACTGCAGCACCAGGCGGTGCTAAGCATAGAAACAGCGGGGCTGGAGGCCCAGAAACACAGACTGCTGTATGTTTGTGCCTATATGATCTCATCTACATTTTTTCAAAAGCAAATAGTGTTTTGGGGAGAGCTGAGCCCTGAGCTGACACCAGAACGGAAGAGCAGAGCACACAGCCTCAGACCCCAGACTGCTCAGGTTTACGTGGCAGCGAGCCATGGTAGCTGAGAGCTCGGGGCTCTGCCAAGGCTCAGGGCTTCTTCGCTTAGTCGCAGTGTAAGGCAAACGCAGCTTTGCTGAGTCCAGCTCTGGCTGGTGTGTCTGCCAGAGGACTGCAGCAGCCCAGCTTGTTACACAGCTCAGCCAGCTCAGGGAAGCGTGCACTGTGTCCCCCCTGTTTCTCAGGGCCCAGGTGAGAGCCTCACCATGTAGTGCCTCATCTTTTGCACTTTCTGATAGTCAAGGAGCTTTCGAAGCTATCTTGGATATGAGGCATTTAAAGCCACTTCTTTCCCTGAAACTATAGACCCATTTCTCTTGGGAGAGTTTTCCTGCTTTGGATACTGCCTCCACAGTGCAGCAGTGCTTGGCTTTTCAGTGTCCCAGTTGGATGGTGTGCTCATTTTGATGTGAGCCTTCTATTCCCTCTCTTGGGAGAGTGCCTCTGTGCACAAGAGTGTGATGTCCCACCGGGTACTTTGTAAATGTAGATATTTACATACAATCATTACCCAAAAGTACGCTTTCTCCAGGTCTGCCAGCTCCTCTCGCCCCAGCTGAAACAACGATGTAGTATCGCTGTACCCTGCTGCCACTCTGAGTGCCCGAAGTGACTGTGTTAACTGGTAGGTGAGAGCTCTGGATCCTGACCTTTTCCTCTGTCTGTCCAAGGAAGCAAGGATGGAGGAAGAAGAGGAGGATGTGTTATGGCTGCAGTGCTCAGCTCTTCTCAACAGGGCTGCCTGTGTATTGCAGTGGGAGCAGGTGGAGCCAAGGTGCCCTGGGCTTTAGTAGCCTTCAGTCAGCCCTTCCCCTGGCAGGGTAAGAGTTTCCGACTCCAGCCCCATGTCTCATCCATGTACTTGAAGCTGTCACAGAAGAGAAGGGCTTATGGACCTGCTGCTTTAAGACATCCCTGGCCAGGTATATTTGGTTTGTCTGTAACTGCTCAAAAGCCTCTCATGGTGCAGCCACTGCCTCTTCAGTCATAGCTTGATCAGGAGAAAATGAAGCTCTGTAGGCAGGTGCTTGGTCCAGATGTTCCTTAGCAGGCAAACACAGGGAGTGCCAAGGTCTTACAGTTTTCTTAAGGACGTCATGAAGGGAGGCAGTATTACATGGGCACTGCCACCCAAAGAGGATGCCCTATTACCTTGATCCAGGGAAGAAGGGCACATCATTGAAGAAAGCCAGCGTGGCAAAAGCCCTCCACCACCGTCTGCCGCTGCAGGCTCTGGGTGGGACATCACTGGCTGCAGAAACTGGAGAGACCTTTGTTCTTTAATGATCAGTGCTTAAAACTCATGTACAAATACAGTAACTTCTTCTCTTGCAATATCAATGCCCAGGTATTTCTCTCCAGGTGTGAATAACTCCAGGTTGTGATCCATTTAGTGGATGAATGGTCTGAGTAATGTTTCTCACTTCAGCTTAAGTCAGAGTCTTGGAGACCCATCCTTACCTGGCACTCAGCGGAGCAGATTTACACTTTACCTCCCTCTCATGTTTCCACTGGAGCTACTAAATGATATTCCCCCTGCTTCCTCCCACGCCTGCATAGTTTGGTTTACTCACTGCTATGAGAAACTTTATTATTTCTGATCTTGTGAAAATAATGTTCCTAATATCCTAGCTTTTAAAATCTTTCCATGAGACCAGACAGCTCACAACAGTCCTAATTGTGGCTGTCCTTTGGGATCAAGTGACCTGAAAGCCCCAGAGACAAGACAGAGACATGAAAACCAGCAAATGTGTCCTTCCTATTGGGAACCTGCCAAAGATATTAGATGTTCCAGTGTTGGAACGTCTGTTTACCAAAGGCTGATACTGACTCCAGGGCTGAGTGAAATATCAAACTGAGAAAAAGCTCTTCCTCCGACCCAAGAGCCTGAATCTTCTTTGACACAGAGGACCTTGAGTAGCCCAGCTGAGAAGTGACAGCCCCTTGTGGGTGCAGTTCTCCTGTGTCACACACAAGTGGTGCCTGAGGTTTCTTGCTGTTTCTCATAGTCGTCATTCTCCTTGTCCCTGATGGTATCTGAGCCTGTGAGTTTCTTCTGCTGGATATTTGCCATGTCTCTCCTCTTCCTTTCCAGTCACTGCTGTGAAATAGTCTTCCCCCACCCTTTTCCGATTCTGCGCAGAGACATTACAACTTAGCAGACATCCTGCTCAGGAACATTTGACCTTATGTCATCTCTCTAATTAGAAGTTGGGATCAGCATCATCTTCCACAGCAGCACAGACAGGCCTAGCACTGGCATTTCCTCAGGGAAGAGACTGCTGGTAAGTTTATGGCTCTAATTTATCCTCAGATCCATATTATCCATATCAGTCCTTGGATGAGAAGTAGTTAAAGATTTCAAATCTTCTCTGATTCCTACCACACACCCCTTATAGCAGGCAACAAGCAGTCTTTGCCAACCATCATTCAAAGACTGTAATCTTGCAGACTTTTTTTAATACTGCGTTTCCTTATTATTATTTCTTCCACCTTATGGTTCCCAGTGCTGGCACAACACTCGATGTGCCTCTTTACATAGGCATGTTTTTTGTGAAGGAAAACATGATTCACTGCATACAAAGCTCCATCCTAGATAGAAATTCTGCCTTTGAGAAATACTTTCCTTTCCTAACCAGAATAGCATGTGACGATGCTGGAAGAAAATCTCAGTAATTACACTGTACTGAAGGCCCTGGTTATGGTTTTGGGAGTTTTCCCTGATGCTGGACTGTGCCTTTTTCTGCTGGCATGTGTGAATATACCATCGGGCCCACAGAAAGAGTGTTGCACGTGTGTATAATCCATATGTTGACTTACACTCCCAGGAGTGTAAAAGCAGACTTGCTCCATGCTCATCGCGGTATGGTTTGTGCGGAGAGAAGTGCTGACAGAGCAATGGCGATGCGAGCGGGGCTGGTGTGGCAGGTCCACGCGCAGCTGAGACCAGAGAGGCTCTGCATGTACCACTTGCAGGGCCTTGTGTTTGAGAGTTTAGGGATGGAGATCTTTGTTCTGCTGACAGGTGTGGATTTTTTGGTTAATTAAACCTTCTAATCAGAACTTAAATGGATTTTGATTACACTAGAATAAAGAGCTCAGGAGGAAAATAGAGCTTTTCCAACTCTTGTTTATCTTGCACCTGTGTGGCTGCCTCAGCAGTGTCTGCCACCGCCACGGGGACTGGGCAGGGCGGCTGCTGAAGGCTCGGCTTGGCCGAGCAGGCGGCTCATCCTGGTCCTGAGGCCTGGCCGGGCGGTTACTTGACCTCTGCTCTCCACACACAGAAGGTGTTTCACCACTTGTCCAGCTGAGAGTGTTCTGCTAAGGCCAGACCATGAAGCCCTTGCATGGAGGAGCGCTGATCTGGCGGATCCTGCCTCAGGCCTGGGAGGCAGTTGAGGTGATGCTTCTCCAGCTTGGTTTTTTCCTGTGATTCAGTGAGGGGCTCCTTTGCTTTCTGTGAGCCTGCCCATGCGATGTTGCTGTTCAGCGTGAGGGGCAGGATGGAGGGGACAAGCCTCTGCAGCACTTACGCTGTGCAGTCTGAGCAGGAGCACAGGCTGTGCCTGGGAATGATGGGTGCCTTGTGGCCGCTCCTCACATCAGAGCCATTACACCCTTGAATTCATCCTCATTCCCTTCCCTTCCTTTTTCCTTCTCCTTTTTATTCCTCTTCCTCAGCAGTTTGCACCCAGCTGCCTCTTGCCCAGCTAGCGGCACACAGTCCACCTGCCTTCTGCAGCATGGACTGTTCGAGCAGGCCCAGAGCACCACTGCTTGCTGGTGGCTGTCTGAGGCCATGCAGAGCCCATGTGTGACCACAGCTGGAGCCCTGTCGCCGGCAGAGACCTGGAGGGCTGTTCCTCAGCAGTCAGCAGATTGAGAAGGACCAGCTTCCCCAGGCGCTCAGGCTGGCATCCGGGCTCCCTCGCAGCTGCCGTGTGCCGTGCTGCGGGAGCGCGGCGGTGAAGCGGTGTTGCTCCAGGCCAGCTGAGTGTCAAGCACAGCCAGCTGGATGCACGGCCGTGACAATGTCCCCACGCCCCAGCAAGCCTCTGCCAGGATCACCCCCCTACATCTGCCTCACACTGAGGCTGCTGCTTCCTGCAGTGTCCTGCCATCAGCTCCTGAAACAACCCCACTGCCTTCTCCATGCTACTCCTCTCAATGATTCCCGTTGCTCTGGGCTCTAGTTTGGTTTCCACCATCCCACCAAGGAGGTGAGAAATCACTTGAATGAGTCATAAACCAGGGCTCTGGGGTTGGCCCTGGAGGAGTGGCAGGACTGAGAACCAGAGGCTAAGAAAAGAGAAACAAAATTGAGATTCCTGCCCATCATCCTCCTCCTGCCAACTCCCTGCCACTTTGGATACAATGGACTGGTGGACAGAAATGACAGGAATGGCTTTTCTCCCCTCCCGGGGAACGCGGGCACACACAAATCTCCCCTGTCCACTTCCCCTGCTCCACCATCCAGGGCTGTGCCCTGGGGCAAGAGTTTTTCTGCAGGCTTTACCCTCCGCAGGCTTTACCCTCTGAGCCCCCCTGCTCCCCAGGGAATGCCATCGACAGCGGCTGGGGCGGCAGCAGCTCCAGATAGAGTCAGCAGGACATCTGCTATTTCATTTTGCTTTTATCTGCTATTTCATTTTGCTTTTGCAGAGGCCGGATGAGCTCGGCTGTTTGGGAGGCAGGGGTGGGGAGACAGAGGGGGGCTGTGTTTGGCCCCTGCCATGCAGACAAGCCAAACTGAGCAGCGCTGAGCGGGAGGATACCCTCTCCCTGTGGAGATGCAAACCCCTCATCAAAACAAGCCCCCCCAAAAGAGTTTACACCGCTTGGCTCCAAGGCAGCAAATTGAGCTCAAGCCCTCAGGCCTCAGGAGAGGAGAGGGAGCCAGGCTGGGACCAGGCAGGGGGCAGCCCCTCACCCCAGAGCTCTGCCATCTCCCCTCCCGCTATGAGCATGGAGGGAAGAGCTCTACCATCTGCCTTTCCCCAGGCTGGGCAGGGTCAGAGGGCACCGTGCCCGAGGGGCAGAGGTGATGCACGCAGCTCGCCAGAGCGCAGGGGGGTCCCTTGTCCCCAGAGCCGCAGGCCAGGGGGGTCCTGCTGCCCCGTGGGGTGCTCAGATGAGGCATCTCAGTGCCGAGAGCTTGTGTCTCAGCTGGCTGAGGACTGATGCGTTCATCACCGCCTGGTCCCCAGCACTGCGCATTGCCAGTCCGTCACCTCCGAGGGTGGAAAATCCCCTTGGCTGCCCGGCCAGTGTGGTGGAGCTGCTTGGGCTTTGCCAGCTGCCATTTACCTGGTTTTGGTCCACCCCACTTCAGCCCATTTTACAGATTCCCCTTTGCCAGTCCCACTTTTGGGGGATTTTTGGCAGAGGAGTCAGTGATGGATAACCACACGCCCATGGCCGCAGCTGTCCTGGCCCTTTGCTTGATGGCAGAGCAGTCCCCAAGGGAGGAAGGTGAATCAGCCATGCAGTAAAAGACAGGTTTGGGCAGCAATTAATATTTTATAAAAGCAAGAAGTCTTGCTGCTGCTGCAACTTGAGGAGCGCAGGGCAGGGAGCAGAGCAGGAGGAAGAGGAGGAGTGGAGGCTGGAGGAAAGCAGAGCAGAGGAGCTGACTCACTAGCCCAAGGGAGGGCTGCCATCAGCCCCGCCGAGCCAAGAGCCACGGGCTTTCATGCCACTGGGCAAGGCAAGAGCCCTGATCCTGCGCTGACGAGCTGCAGCACCGGTTGCACAAAGGCTGGGGGGTCTCACACAGGATTGGGCTCTCAGGCTCATAGAAACGGGGGAGACAGAAGGGCAGGGGATCAGGGGGGCAAAGCAGGAGGAGCAGAGGGACCCAGGGCACCAGGACTGCACTGGTGTATCTTTGTAGCAGGGAAGGATGCGATGGATGCTGGGGTCCTCCCAGCACGAGGCAGGCGGGAGGGGATTCAAAACTGGGACAGGAGCAGAGAGGAGGCTGGGCAGAGGGAGGTGGGACCACTGTGCCTGGGGCTGGGGGCTGCAGTCTGAAAGCTGGAAGAGGAACAAAGGTCAGGAGTGCTGGAGCGTGGTGGGGCTGGGTGGTGGGTGCCATCCTGTGCCCCCATCACCGCTTTCACCCTGTGCTGGCCCATCACGATGGAGCTGAACCGTTTGCCAGCATCTGTGGGGTCCCTGCACATCCCAGGTGCGTCCCTGCCCTGGGACCTGCGGTGCCACCGATTTTCACTTACGGCAAAAAGCTGTTTTCTGCAGAGCAGAGGCTCGTGCCGTAGCAGTGCCCCGGTGATGCTAGGAGGGACCCACCACCCCGTGGTGGGACACAACCATCTCCAGTCCTCCTGTGGGACCTCCTCTGCCCCAGGGGAGCCACATCCAGGGCAGTTTGGCAGTGAGGTCAAGGGGAAAAGCATCCCCCCCTCCACCCATCCCCTCTCCCCCCCTCCCCCTCTCCATCCATGAGTGACACCAGCCTGGGTGAGGTGGGGTCCATGGACCCCTCCCCTGGAGCTAAACCCCTTGGGCGGGGAGGGGGGAGCAGGGTGCCTGTGTGCAGGCGTGGGCACACGTGTAGGTGGGAAGAGGCTCCTGGCACCCCATAAAGCTGCAGCAGAGACAGGAGCCCCCAGCCCGATGCTCCCGGCCAAACACGCTGACCCCAACCCACCTCCCGCTCCTCCAGCACATCCACAGGGCTGAGCCCAAATCTTAATCTGCCTTAACGCTGTAGATTCTGCCGCACTCATCAGACCTCTCCGGAGCTCTCGGGCACTCGCAGCCGCTGGGAAGGAGCCGGAGGAGCCGCAGCATCCCTGCGTGCTGATGAGCATCGCCAGTGCTGGCTGGGATGGGGAGGACACATATCGTTTTAAATGGGGCTAACTGGAGGCAGCCAGGTTGGGAACCTAATTAGTGGGCTGCCGGGCTCTAAAAAGATTAGGCAGGATGCTTTGTTCGGCACAGGATTTGTCAGCGATGCCGGCAGGGAGGGGACCCTCGCCCAGCCGGGCACTGGCACATTCCCATGGGGCTCCAGCGGGATCGGGCCCGGGAGTGGCGCCTCGTGGAGCCGGGACCTCCCGGAGGCCACTGCCAGGGCGATACCGAGGGTGTCCGGTGGAGGCTGCCCGGGCCCGCGGAGGTGCCGCTGGGGTGAGTGTTGGTGCCGCAGCCCTTCGTGGCCCCATGGCCGTCACCATCCCCTGGGGACACACTGGGTGTCACCCCTCCGGCCTCAGCCCTGGCAGGGTGCTGGCTGCCCATCAGCCCTCCCCAGAGCCGGCAAGGGGGTGCATGCGCCTCCCACCCCCCTAACCCACACCTGGCTGCCCCCCCATAGCTGGACGCCCCCCAGTACCTGAGTCCCTCCTCCCCCCACGTCCCTGCATGCCTGCCCCACACCTGGATGACCCCCATAAATGGATGTCCCCCCACCTGTATGTCCACTGACCTGGATACCCGCCAATCCGGGATGCCCCCCACACACCGGGATGCCCGGCCCACACCTGGATGTCCCGCCCTACACCTGGATGCCCCCCACACACCTGGATGCCCCCCATACTCCGGCCTGCCCCACGCCGGGCCCCGTCGCGCCCCCCCTCCAGACTCGCTGTCCCATCATGCTCTGCGCCGGCGCGCCCCGCGCGGCAGCGGCCGCCCCCCGCAAGGCACGCCGGGACCTGTAGTCTCCATCTTGCCCCGCCCGTCCCGCAGCCGGCCCCGCCCCTCAGCCCCGCCCCTCCAGGGCCCGGACGGGAGCGCCGGGGCGGGGCCGGCTTTGACGGGCGCGTCGCTGAGCCTATGGGAGCGGCGGTGCCCGGGTGCGGGGCGGGCCCTGCCGCCGCCTCTCCCTCGGCCCGGGCGGGCGCTGCGCGGCGGCGGCAGGCGGAGGCTGCGGCCGTGGTGGCGGCTGCGCGGCCCGGCCCGGCCCCGGGCGCCCCGGCGGTGAGGTGGGTGTGCGGGTGGGTGTGCGGGGCGGCCCGGCCCGGCGCTGGGGCCCGGCGGGGCGGGTTGGGGCGGCGGGGCCTGGCGGGGCGGCGGCGCATTGTGCGGGCGGGCGCGGGGGCTTTGTCAGCGGCGGGGGGCGCTGAGGAGCCGGCGGGGCCGGGCTGCCTCCCCCATCCTCCTCCTCCTCCTCCTCCTTCTCCTCCTCCCGCCGCAGGTCCCCAGCGCGTCCCTCGGCGGAAGATGCGAGGCGAGGCGGTGGGCCGGCTGTGAGCTGCGGCGGGGGGAGAGGCCCGGTGGTGTCCCCGGAGCGGGGCCGGAGCCCCCCCTCAGGCCGGCGGGCGGCGGAGGATGCGGATCGGGCCTCCTCGCCGATGAGAGGGAGGATGGGAACCCAGGGCAGCCCGGTGAAGAGCTACGATTACCTCCTCAAGTTCCTGCTGGTGGGGGACAGCGACGTGGGGAAGGGAGAGATCCTGGAGAGCCTGCAGGACGGCGCCTCCGAGTCCCCCTACGCCTACAGCAACGGTAAGGGGGGGCCGGGGGGCAGCGGCCGGCCCGCGGCCGCGCAGGGGGAGCCCGAGCCGCAGCACTGGCCCCTCCGCACCGGGCAGCAGCAGGGACCCGTGCGAGGGGTCCCTGCCCGTGAGGAGGCCGGCGCTGCGGAGGGAGGGGTTGGTTTGCTTTTTTCTTTGTTTTTTTTCCATGAACTGGAAGCATAGTGTGGTTTATCAGGGGTTGCGTGACTGGCAGCGGCAAGGCCACGGTTGTTGCTTAAAATCGTAAAGATCTGCAGGAGAATTTAGCCAGAGAGACGTCAGAGGGGTCGGTGTCTGATGTAATCAATCCCCTGGATGCGCAAATCCCGCAGCGCGGCTGGACCCTTCCCAAGCAGAGCTCTGCTTGGCGCCCTGCTCCTGCTCCAGGAGCCGAGCTGCTTTCCCGTGGCCGCAGCCGGGGTTAACGCCAGGACCGGGCTGCAGCCAGAGGTAGCAGGGTCTGTAACGCCAGAGCAGGAGCCTTATTTCCAGGCCAGAGCTGCTCTCACTTGGTAGCTGGCTACTGTGAGCGCAGCTTGGTCCGCCTCCTGCAAACATCAAGGTTTCTAATGGAGCCCATGACAGACCATTAACTACAGTGTCACAAGACCATAATTAAGAGCCAAGGAGTGGCGCTGTGCTATTTCCTGCGTCCCCTCGCTGCAGTTAAAGCGTAACATGACCTGGCAGGGTGCAAGTCCTGGGGTGGTTTTCAATCTGTCATCCTTCCCCCCAGCCTCCGTGCAAAAATAATGTCCCCAGGGGCTCGACAGAAGCGATCCCATTCATGCCCTGCATCATCACTGCAGCCGACCCCAGGGCTGGAGCAGGTGGTGCTTAGTTTTGCCTGTAAGCAGGAGTCTGAGGGCATCGGGTGCTTCTCGATGCTCTGTGCTGAAGATGGCTGAATTTAGAGTATAAAGGAGCGGCGTGGCTTGGCTCCTAACTGCGTGCTTAGTCCTCAGAGCTACTACCAGCTTCATAGGAGCTGATGCAAGTGCGCACCTGCTCCGCAGAGATTTACGGAGAGGTGGTGACTCAGAAGTCAGGCTGCTTGTGAAATGAGAGCAGCAAATTCTGGAACTAGAAGGCTGTGGTATCATTCATCTCCCTGGGTGTCTGGATGAGCTGGTGTGGTTTGCCTTCGAGGAGATGCTTGGCGCTTTTAAGCTTCCCTGAAGAGAGTTTGTGTCTCTGAAGAACCTGTCTCATCTGGGAGCTGTAGAGCTGCTCCTTGGGGTTAGTGTTTACTAAGCAGAAAAGGATGAAGAGTGTAACGGAGTTGTTGTTTTAAGTGAACTGTTAAAGTCGGGGTTGTCTTTTGATAGAAATGGTTTTGACCGCTGTTTGAAGCAGGCAATGCAGGAGTAATAAGTATGATTGCAAAATGAGTGTGCGGTAGGTTCTTTGATATATACAAAAAACCCAAAGAACGGTGACTTTGGCTATTGCTATAAAAGCGTTGTCTCTGTACTCACTATAAGAACAAAATACCACCATCTATCTTCTGGAAAAAGAAATCTCAGTGAACTAATATTTTCAGAACCTTCCCCTGTCTTCTGTGGGCAACTGGACCCATTCCTAATTAGAGAATTAGGTCACATACTGTTTTTTCACAGTAATACACACTCTGATAGCCTCTGCTTCTGTTGCTTCTGTGAAGCTATGCGCCTTTTGGATAATCAGGAGGAGTAGCGTTGAGATCTGAGTGAATTTGATACTGCTGATATTCCTGACAGCCTTGGCAATCAAACTCGCTCCGTCTCTGGCGCAGCTGGGTGTGCATACTGACAGGGCACGCTTCTCCACTGGCATGCTTTCACTCTGCCCTGACGGAGACCATCCCATGATGTGAAGGCACTTAAATTTTGTGAACAGCTAGTGCCTGGCCTTCATTTTGCCACGTGCCTGATGCTGTCCCAAAACTGTGACAGTGGAATGTTATGTAGAGGCTCTGTTTGTAAATCTTCTATTTGTAAGTGCATCCTCTTCCTCCTCTCCCAGACCCCATGTTCCAATTTGAAACAAATATTGTATCATCTAATACTTGTTTGATCTGTCCAGAAAACAGAACTTGGTGTTATCGGTGTGAAATACAGTATGCTTTAGTTGATCTTGTGGTTGGGACATCTCATGTCGAGCTCAGATCCCTAACCTCCAGTGGGGAGGGGTAAAGCTGTGATGCCTGTGCTCTCTGTCCTGTTGAGGTCTGCTGCTCTTACACGGGTTTTTGAAATGCAGTGTGAAATGGATTGTCCTTTCAGCTCTGGGAAGGTGTACCTTTAAAAATGACGCTCTGTAAATGAAGCTCTGTAGTGTTACTGCTGCTCTTCTGCTGTACACGTGGCCTCTAGAAAAGGGTTTGAGGGATTCCTCTCTTCTCTCTGGGCACCTGGGTCTTGGAACAGTGGGCAGCCAAGAGATGAGAAAGCCCTTTTTCTATCAGCATTGCTTTTGTGAGCTGTAAGCAGCGGGCAGCCTCTGCTTGCTTGCGTCCAGTATCTGAGAGCCTTGAACACAGTAGGAGCTGTGTCTTTCTTAAAGCATCATAGTTGCTTCTGTCTGTCCTTGGTCAGGATCCCCAAGCAGAAGCATTGCTTCTCAACACAGCCATATAGCTTGGCACCTCACACTGAATCAAGCACGTCTTAAATTAGACACTGTGGTTCCTATTGTGTATAGCAAGACCTTAGCAATGTCCTTTAAATCGCTGTTAGAAATTAATCTGGTCCATATAAGTGCAGGTGGTTGTTACTCCCTGGATGCTCTTGGCCTTTGCGGTAAGAGGCGAATGGTGCCCCTGACCATTGCTGCACCCAAGCTGCAAGAGCACTGGATACAGAACTTCTGGTGACATTAAAAACAGCATTTTGAGGAGGAATTTGAGGTCCAGTTGTCACCTGTGTGTTTCTTAGTAGGTTCATGCTGAAGTTACCGAGTACGTTGGTCTGCGGGAGCATCAGGCCCAGCACTCCCTGTGCAGAGCGGGGAGTTTCTTTATGTCCTGTGACTGGATACTGTCGCCTCCCACTCCAGGAGGGTTAGTAACTGAGTTGGACTTAGATTTTGTGTTCTCCTGGCCAGCTGCAAAAGGCCCTAAATTAAGCCATATTACTAATATTTTGGCAAAAATGTGGGCTTTTGGGAGAACATTATGGTTCTTTCTTCTGGACTTCCAGCATTGTTCTCCTTCCCAACTTTCACCCACCCCACTCCCCAGATCTGCAGTGGTGGAGGCAGAGTGCCATTCTCAGAGCCCCATTGCTACTCTTAACACCTGGAGCACCTCACCCAGGAACTGAAAATCCTGTCTTTTCCCCAGATGCCCTCTCCTCTCAGCACTCGTTCGTTCTCCTGAGGTACAGCGGGAGGGCTGTTCTGGACCCTGTGCTGCATGGCATGGCATGGCATGGCATGCCTTACCTGCAGCTCCAGGTCAACTATACAGATCACTTGTCGTTTCAGTGCTTAAATTGCCCACTTGGGGTCTGTCCTTATCCTTCCCCAAATACTGAAGCAGGGCAGAAATATCTCTGGTTGCAGGGTGGTTTTGAACAATGAGATGTGGTGGAGCTGCGTGTAAAAGTAGGGGCGGTGTACGTGTCCTGCAAAAGGAAGACAAGGCTATTCCTCACCTGAAGGACCTGTGGCCTTGTCACTACTATGTCATACATCCACTCTCAGATATCTAGTTATTCATGTGCTTGTGCTGAAATGATCTTGCCGAGCTGGTTTGTTGGCTTGCTTGAGAAGCCAGCCCTGCTCGGGCTACATCAACACCGGGTGAGTCAGGGGAGGACTCCTTGGGCACGGGAGCCCTCAGCAGGCACGAGTGCCATTGCTGCCGTATGAGACAGTGCCCCGTGTGCACCAGAAATAGGGCCGGGGCTGGTCTCACCACGCAGACATGAATGTGATGTGCTCCATCCTCACGTGATGGAGGGCTTTTTCTGCGGCAGCCTTCCCCCTCACCTGCTGCTGTTCCCATAGGAAAGGAGAAGCGTGTGTTAGGGAAAGAGTGGAGCGTGTTTCTGAGCAGATGGCTTTGATTGGAAGGGGGATGGATTTTTATTTTTTTCCCTGTCCTCAGCTTGTATTAAGAAAGTGATGAGGATGAAGCTTTATGTCTGTGCTCTGATCTCCTTTCAAAGAGCGTGTGAAAGCTAAAATGAAAGCATTGCCCTGCTGCAGGGTTGGTGCTGTGACCAGCCCTGATGCCTTGTTTCAACCCCATCCCTTAGCTGGGGCTTAGCGCCTTTATTCGAGCAGCATCCTTAGGTGCTCTGTTACCCACTGCGTTCCAAAGACCCAAAGAAACGTTAGGAAAAAGACAACTTAAGTGCTCAGTTGCAATAGCTACTGAGGGGTTTTATGGTTCAGATGAAAACTGGATCTTTCCCAAGAGCAGTTCCCCTGTAGCAGAAGTGCAAGGAATTCAGCTTTTGGGCAGGGGTGGTGAGCGCACTGCGGCTCGGTGTCTGTGCAAGGAGCAAGGTCTGGGGCAGTGTGGCTTCATGCCTTTCCCCTGGCTGGGGGGGCAGGGAGAAGTGACATTTATGAAGAGCGGCTGAAGACACTGCTCAGCCCTTGGAGGTGGTCCGGACCCTCCCTGTCAGCACTGTTTGCCTGGGGACTTCATGACTGCTGTTTAATTACCGGGTTATTTGAGTGACGCACATCTTTGGATGTCTTTTCCGTCTGGTTGTTTTTGTACAGCTGTCTAAATTTGGAGGTCCCTAAGCTGTCCCTTTCAAGTCTCTCTTTCCAGCAATTACCCTCTCGGTATGTCCTGTGACCCCTCAGGCACCAGCATGCATCCAGAAACGTCACCTGTAAAACTGCTCTGCTTTGCTTTGTAGCAGTCTTCAAGTTAGTTACTTGCCAACCATGAGATCATCTGTACCACAACCAACATACGCAGGGATGGAGGAAAGGGGACGCCTTACCTTGTCTTCCTCACTGCCACTGAGCGCATGCAAGGGGATGCTTCTTGATGCTTCTGCTCCTCACCTGTCAAGTTTCCAAGACTGACCAGGGAGATTGCGGATCAGAAGCAAGCGGCCGCCTCTGTGTTTGCTGCCGTGTTTGGCTGGAGGTCCTGCCACACTGCTGCAGTGTTTGCCATTGTTGGTTTGCTTTTCCAAAGCCTTAATGAAGCATGTGGCTGAGCAGTTCTGCTTTAAACTTCTGCAGCTTGTGTAGAAGGACCCCTCTCAATACCTGACAGCATCCAGCCTTCCCCTCTTGAGCATACAAGGGACAGTTTCTGGGTGTAGCTGTGTGCCGTAAAGCCTCAGGCAGGGACAGCACTGATGTGGTGGCACCTTCTGGGTGTAGACACGAGAGATACAGATGTTCAGCATGGGCTTGAGCTTGCGGCTGAGTGCTCATCCCAGCTTTGCTGCAGTGTGTCAGGGCTCTCTTTGGCATCAGCGGGGAGGGAAACATTGATCTGGGTGCTGTTTTGCTGCTGCCTCCTCCTCCTCGCCTGGCCACGTGCCGCTGGGCGCGTTCCTGCTGTCTGCCAGAGCAGCGTTGTCCCTGTCGGTGGGAGACACGAGCCATCCAGCTGGGCTGGCCTGCTGTTTCAGATGCTGCACGCCAGTGGAAACTGCTGTTTGTTTTCTGGCACGACTGTATTAATTAGAATAATGTTTTATTTTGAGGTTTTAGAACTCTGATGTAAGGGAGATTGAGGCAAAATGTTGTTCTAAGTGCAGCCTTGCCATCACGTCCCTGTAGTGACTGCAGAATTGATCTGCAGGGAATGCTTCAGCTGGACCACACCGGTCATGCTGCTGGAAATCTCTTTGGAGAGTGGTTGTTGTAGCAATTCCCCACGTCTGCCAGCACTTGCATCAGTGTCCTTCAGGGATGTGTCATCAGGGACACAAAACCGATCTCATCAGAGCACGCTTTGGTGGAGAAACAACTCCAGCATCTCTTACTTCTCCATCTTTTACTACTTATCCTTTGTGTGAAAGATGTTTCCAAATGTAAACTGTTGAACTTCCATCTCTGATTGATGTGGGACTAACTAGCTGTATCTTAAACTTAAAACAAAACAAAGCAAACAGAAGACCCCATCAAAGGAAAAAAACAGACCCCAAACTGAGTGCCTAGCAGGTTTTGGTATCTTTAGCTCTCTCTCAAGTCACGATTAAGGATGCATAGCACCGTAGGAGGGTTGTTTTTGTTGTTTTTCTAAAGCTGGGGAGTTATTCTGTGAAGTTCTCAGTTGCACTGGGCAGTTCTGCCACCTCTAATCCCCTGTATAAAAGCTTTGCTTTTACATGGCTGTTAATGTGTTTCTGAGCCCTGAGTACACAAAGGTGATGTGAACTGAGCAGCAGATAAATCTGAAATGGGTGGAATGTTCTCCTAATAACTGGGATTAAAAGTTTCTCAGTTATTTTTAAAAAGCGAGTAGGGTTTGCTCTATTGAGATCCTGCGATGGCATTGTCCACTTCTCTTGGTGTGTGGAGTTTTTTGCTTGGTTGTTTTGGTATATAAGCCGCATAGGAAAACCCACAGAAAATGTCTCCTCCTCCTCCGCCCTGTCTCCTTCAGCTTTTGTTTCCAGCTGTTCCCTGGCATGTTTTCTTCCGGCGGCCTCCCTCTCTCGGAAGAGCAGAGCATCTTTCCCTTGCACTTGAAAATAGCTATGCTATGAAGTTAGGTTTTGGAGCTGAGGTTTTATAACCTTGCTTTTTAAAATCTCTTTTTCTTTCCCTTTACCCCTCACCTTCCTCTGGCAGCCCAGGCTTGGCACAAAACAAACAGTGATACCGAAGCATTATGTCATACCAGTTGCTATCTGATTGCAGCAGAGGAGGAGGAAGGAAGCTCCAGTGTGAAAATCTTCGGCTCCATTTTGCTAAATGCTGTGGGCTGGGACTCACCTGAAAGAAAATTCTCCTGGGCTGTGGAGAGTTGTGGCTCAGGGCTAAGGTCCCCCATCGAAAAGGTCTTTTTGTTCCTGTAAAAGTTGTAGTTATCTTAAGGTTGCAACATCCAGCTCAGAGATTGTTTGTTCCTGTAGGGCTTCTATTTGCTGAGAACATTTTTACGTAGCCATAGCTTTCTATATTTTCTTCCTCTTTTCTATCTCTGTCTCATTTCTATCACTCCATTGAGAAACCAGACAATATTATATCATTCTAAAACTACTGACACCTGTTCTATAAATATAACCCCTGAAGTAATTAATGTCCTGTATGTGCTATGCAGTGCTGCAACCGTTTCAATATCAGACATTGAATTTGGATGAAAATCCTCATGAGATTCAAACAAAATATTTGCTGTTTATCCATCAGTGGTTAAGAAGGAGACGGGCAGAAGGGGACACTGAAAGGCTCTACTTAACTGGCAGTTTAAGAGAAGGTGCTGTGCATCTTTGGAATAATCTCCTTTTAAAGAAAATGCAGATTTTTTAAAAAAGTTTCTTTTTAGAGATGCCGTTTTAACTTGTTTTCCAGCCCAGCTTCTGAGTTCCCTGGCCCATTTGGGGTTTTATCATACCGCTAAACGACTGCTCTCTTCACACACCCACAGTCATGTACACAGAAATTACCCTGTCTTCTGTTTTCTTCTATACCAGTTTTGACAGCAGCAGGCTATAGTCCCTTTTGCCTGTGGTTCTGGAGGCTGAGTGGACAGGAGACCAAACTAGATGAAAAAAAACCCTGCCAAACAAACAAAAAAACCCACCAAACCAAAAAAAAAACCCCACTATTTTGCCTGTGTTGTTTACTTAATCTTAAATAATTTCTTGTTCCACGAGCTGTTATTTTTCTTATGTTGTCAAGCTGTTTAAGTAACTTGATGGTAAAATCCGTACGGGAGACAGTGCACATATCTGTGCTACGGCATGAGGAGATGAAACTGTGGGGTTGGTCTTACCTAACCTGAGAGCCTTATCTGTGCTGCTCACCATGCTAGCAAATGTGTGTTTGCTGAGAAATGCCTCCTTAGGTTGAGAATACTTGTGTTCTTGTAGGTGTCATCTGAATTACAAGGTTAAAATTCAATACTTCTTCCCTGTTTTAAACATGCAAAATGCTGGCTTTCACCTGGTAGCGGCAAAACTTGTGCTTCAGAGTTTCTGCCAGGGTAGCTGGGGTGAGATCTTTGTCCTGCAACAGCTGTAGTTCAGGAGGAGGAGAGGACTTGGGAGGCTCTAATTTGAGCTGGGTGGGGAGGGTTTGAAAACCTGATTTCAGGCTGTTGAGAGCTGCTGTGGAGCTGCTGCAATGCGGCACGCTTCATACAGGTGTGTAGAGGGGCGCCCGCTCTGCTAGCGGGGCCAGCCGATCCTTTAAGGGCAAGGAGGGACTCTCGAGTGCACGCATATTGTAGGTCAGGTCCCAGGAGAGTTGTTATTGCTGGAAGCAGCACACCAAAATGTGAAACCAGTGTTAGCAGCCGTCCTGATGCTTCCAGTGTGCAGTGGTCCCTTTCCAGCATGGGGCTCGTGGCCAGTGCAGCAAGACTAAACTCAAGAGCCAGTGAAATTCGTGGTGAGTGGTCTCTCTGTAGCTGCTGTGGGAGCTCTGTAAGTACACACACTCAGCAGGCATGTGGTGCTTAACCCGTCTGTGCCCCGCTGAAATGCTGTAGCCTTCTTTCTGAGCGTTTGGGTGTACAGCATCAGTCCGGAGATGGCTGTGACGTTGCTGTCTGCCTCCATTGCGTGTTGCAACGTCACCCTTTAAATGACAAAACCTGGAGATGCCAACCGGCGTTGAGCAGCAGGGGGTGGATGGCAGGAGGGGCTGTGGATGGATGTCCCGCCGATCAGAAACTGCGGCCGTGTACGTCCGGATCCACGTACAGGATCCCCGAGCAGGTGTGCAGCCGTAGGAGTGAGCCCGGCATCTGATGCGCGTGGCGAGCGCGTCAGCCTGGTGGTGATGCCGTGGAGGTCTGATGCTGTACAACAACATCTCCCATGTATTACCCTGCACAGTGTTCAGAAGCATAAATGTGGAGGGTTAACCTCTGCAAGGCCAGGATATTGAAGGTATTTTGGACAAATAATTGGGTTTTTTTGAGTGCTGTGGGTTGTGGGGTTTTTTGTCTCCAAGTGTATCTTGGTGTTTGTCTGGTAATCCATCAACAATGAAGATTGTTATGGTGCCCTCTGATTTTCCTCATAGGCTGTCTTTGTTTCTGTGTGCAGCTGTATAGTTTTTATGGAGATCTGAACTGCAAAGCATGAAGAAACTCTTTTGTTTGTTGTCACTTCTGTGCATAAAATCATTCTTGATTTTCTCCTAAAGCACAAATCCACTTAACAGCCCCAATTCTGGACTGACTTTTGACTGTTTCTGTGGCTTCCTGGGTGTCCACTGAAATTGTTCAAGCTTTAGGAACAGATTTGCTTCTGGCTCCAAATGCTGTTTTCAGATGCAGTTGTCATCCTTAAATGAGCCCGGAACAGAGTTCCTCTGTGTGAGGACCACGTAGCTGCTGAAACGCTGCTGGGCTGTGGAGCAGGCAGTGGAGAAGTGAAGTCTTCTGCAAATCTGGGCTTCCTAGAGGTCTCCAAATGAGTGTTTTTGCTTTTGACTGGTTACAAAACCAAACAAGCAGTTATTTGATCAAGATCCCCAGCTACCAGTCCTTAGCTATAGCTGAAGGTGCCTGGGAACAAACTGACACAAGCAGCCTTTTTGTGAAAGGCTTCCAGTCTGAAATGAGGTGGATGTGAGTGAAAGATGGAGTATGTTTTTCTGGAGATGCTCTACAAATTTGGATAACTTCAAATAATGGAAAGGTGTTTGTTCTCTCTCTGTTTGTACGTGTGTCTCTGTACGAGGTGCTTGGCAGCTTGTCGGCTGTATCGCGCAGAGCTGCCAAGCGGCGCAGCAGCTCCCTTGAGTTGGCAGGAGCTGGCGTGGCGTGCTGAGCTTTGTTCGGGGACCTGGGCTCCCGGCCGTGCGTGTGGGGCTGAACTCCTCGGCTCAGAACAGCTCAAACTCATCTGCTGCACAGTTAAATAATCGGAAGCTCCTTGTTGCCTCCCGTTGAGTTGTGCAGCAAGAGCGGATTTTGTATTTGCCGTGTGAGCAGGAGATGACGAAGGTTTGAGCAGATGGCTTCTATCTACCCCTGTTCCCCAGCCAGCACCCTGCGGGAGCAGCACCGGTCTCCTGTGTGCCTGGTTAGAACTGAGGCCTCTTGATCCTGTTCCCAAGACGTCTGCGCAGCTACAACACAGGACAGGAGTGCAGCAGTAAAAGCCTGTGCTTTGTGACCCTCAGCTCCAGCTCTGCAGGCAGGAGCTGGGGGTGTTTTGCAGTGATGCTGTTCAGGAACTTTTATCACCTTGCTTAAAACAAAGAAGTAATACTGCTGAGGTAAAGGCTAGCACCAAAAGACACAGACCTGGGATGAATCCACCTTTGTTTTAAAGCATATGTTTTGTTGACCCCTGTTATTGATGGAGATAATTTGTTTGTCTATCTAAAGAGTAGGTAATTGAATGCATGACTCAAACTGATGAGCTCATGTGTTGTTTGGAAGGGATTTTTTCTGTGGCTTACAACTCTGAGCTGACTAGCTAAATTGCTGCTGTTAATGTGCTGTTGTACACACTTTTTAAGATCGGATGACTTCATCAGTTGTTATTTGAATAGCTTGAATTCAGTTTTTTCATCAGCTAGTGTTTATGTGCTCATACCACATTTTTTCTGAACAATTTAGCATGACTTACAAATGACAGAGAAAATAACTACTCCTGTAAGTTAATAGTAGGAGCTGCAGTGGAAGATAATGCACTGGTGATGTCTTCTACATACAGATGCTACTGCCTGTTTTTTAAATTACTCAAATCTGAGGATCTCAATACCTGTGTCTTTTGGTTCACTCATTACTTGGGTGCTGGCCCAGGCAGCTGCCTTCTGCCTAGGAGTGAACTTGGGTGTTGGACTAATATGTTTAGTTTTTGCACGCTGCAGTGCAAAACCTGTTTGCTTTGAATGTGCATTCAACAGCTGGCAACTCCTGGCCGGCTGTAATTTCTGTACCCATCTGCCTCATTTGACTAGAAATGAAATAACAAGTCTTTTTGTATCAGCTTTTGCCCACAAGTGAACAATTCTGATATGAGTCTTCAGCCCTGACTGCTGCTTTACTCATAAGCCGGTGAAGGCACCAAAAAAAAAAAACCCCAAAACAAGGCATTTTGAACTACACTCATAATACATCCTGGCTTCGTATTTTGCTTCTTGGAGCAACTTGGCTGCCTGACTCAGTAGCTGTAGGTTGACATTTAATGACATCTCGCCATAAACCGTTCTTAAACGAAAAGGTGCAGGATGTGGGATGCAGTGAGAGGGAGCGTGTGAACGTGGCGATGGGGGGTTAATAACTGTTGTCTTCTTGCGGAATATGATTCTGCCAGAAAATGAGTCCTGGGAGACCAGTGTCCACTTTGATTCAAGCAAAGAGTCTGTGGAGAAGCTGGTAAGTTTGTAGGGTGCTGGCTGTGTTGCAGGAACGGGCTATGAAGCTGTTTGGGAGGAGCACTGTCCCTCTTAGCCTGGCCTTGTGTAGAGCTCCCAGTACAGCCCCAAAACCAGCCGCTGGAGAGGGCGGCTGCTGGGACCGCTACTTGTGAATAATACCCTGTGAGTGGGGGGTTATTTCACCCTGAAATAACCTGATGGGGAGGGTCTTGGTTCAGGCAGTGTTGCGAGCTGCTGTGCCAGTGTCCTTGCTGTCCAAATTCCTGCCGTCAGCCTCCCAAGGGAATGCGGTTTGCTTATGGGGTGGTCGTGGTGGTCTGTGGGGTTTTTACATGCTGAAGCCTGGGAAGTGGGAATGATGCTCTTATTCTGGAGCTGGTCTGCTGTTGTGTCCCAACACAGACCTGGAGCTACTGCACCCACCTTTTGGCCTCAATTTTGTGACCTCCCAGCACTTCTCTTCCCTCCTTTGTTCTCGTCAGCTTGTTGGTGAGGACAGGACTTGGCTGGTTGTTGCTGCTTCTGCCTCTTCTCTGCGCTCGGCAGGGCTGGGGGCATCCCCACTCCTTTGTTTTTGGGGAAATGTGGCACGCCAGCCCCTTGGGCTCTCTGTTATCAGGTGTGCAACAGTGCTGCTGCCCCGTAGGAAACAATTACTGCTTTTCATCATTAACTTGCCCCTATGAAAATGTTGTCCAGGGTCAGTTTGCCAGCTGGTGCCGTTGCTGGCTGCTCTCCCCGTGTGGCACGCCGCAGTCGCTCCAGCTTTCCGAAGGAGCTGGGCAGCCTCGCACAGTGCCTGCACACACAGGGGCAAGGCTTTCCATTTTAAAACCCAGCCATGTCAGTCATGGCTTAGAAAGGTCTAGGTAACATCTGTGACACACAGCCGCTTGGTAGAATAAACAGCCGTCTTCTGGGCACTGCTTGGTTATTGCTGGCATTTGGCATAAATTAATTTCTGCACTAATGGCTTTAGGCTGAACTTATCGGAGCACAGAAGGGCTCCAGTTATGGAGTCTGTTGTACAGGCAGAGACACGGTCCTGTACTGGGTTTTGCACAGATTAATTGGTTAGTTTTTCTTCTTTTATTCCAGCTGGAAGTTTGGCGTGAGCCCTTTGGAGGGAGAGGGAGGGACCTTTCAGCAGCTCGCGTTTTACGCACACACAAGACAGACGACTGCTAGCTTACGTGATAAAAAGCTTGCCTGCACATCCCCAAAAGTGCACCGAGGGACTGTGGCAGCCTGGGGAGCCCCAGTGATACCCAGCCAAGCTCTGCCAGCCCTGCAAGCAGGTCTCGGAGGAGGGGGCACCCTGCCCAGACCCCTCCCGGGGCTGTCCCGGGGACCCCAGCTGGCCGTGAGCCTGGCCAGTAAGGGACTGCCAGGGAGGGGATAGGGCTCTTGTGCGTAGTTAATGTTCTCCTGAAAATTCACAGTTGGCTGTGGTGTTCTTGCTGGCATCCACAGCATTGTCTGAACTGGTCATAAAGGGTTTAAACTAAATTTACCCATCTCTGCTTAGCCACAGCTCTTTGAGTTCTTGCTGCTAGAAGCTTCACTGCAGATTTGTTCTTAATGTTTTCCTTTCGAAAAAGGGAAGGAAAAGATTCTTTACAATCCATTGACCCACTCTAAAGTGTTTCTAGGTGTTTATCTACTTCTGCAGCAGTGAAAACAGTCATTTAAGACCAGTTGCACACTGGGTGATTACGGCTTCTGATCCTTCCTTGTGTATTAAGTAAGGATTCCCACAACACTTGGGTTACAAATTCACCACAATTTGTCTGTAAAGTCCACCACGCTGATTGGGAGGTATTCGCAGTGCTGCCCCAGGAGAAACAGAGTTTGCTTGATGCTCTTGACAGTGTTTGCCTGTTTTATAATCACAGCATGCCTTTAAATGTTTCAGTTATTTATTTGCCACCTTCTCACAGGAACCTACATCACTTTCTCCCGAGGATCTTCTTGAATGCCAAGCATCACAACCAGCCCTTTGTAGCTGGTTACTCAATTTTACTGTGAAATCTCAGCAAGTTAAATATTTGATGTGTATTCTCCATATTTTTTTTTTTTTTTTATTCTAGCCCTGTGCTTTCCCCTCTTCCCAGCAGTCACTGGTCAGTGTGGCATTAAACCTAAAAACCTTTAAAACGACCTTTTAAGAAGTTCTAGAACTTTTTCTGAACTCAGCAGAGCTGATGACCTATAGGTAAACAGAAGAGTCTGGGGGTGCTTTGAGGGAAAATCCAGCATTTTCAGTTTTTGGCATGGTGGCTTAGGCTGTACTAATGACAGTCAGAAATGAAGGTCTGTCACCAGGCTTGCTGGGTGAGGTGCTGTGGTGGCACGAGGAGTGTTTCTGGTGGCTTGTGAGCCAGTGTTAAGATTTCCCCGTAGAGCAGAGTTTCTCTAGGGGTGCTGACAGATCAGGCACAGCTCGCTCCTCAGTCCTCCTCTGAGGACTCAAATGCTGTGGTTACTAGAAGAGTTGCAGAAGCCACTCTGGCTTAATTATGTCTATAGATGAAATAACAATCTGCCAAAAAGCAGCATTAGTCAGATAGATAACCAAAGTCTACTCAATTTATCTTATTTTCTTATTTATATAATGCATTGAGTGTGCCTTGGCACATCATCATTGTACACCTCAAGGTTTGCCTGTTGACCTTATATATCACTTTGCAAATGGTTGACTTCCTTTGAATTATAAATAAATGAAACCCAGTTTAATTTTTTTTAAAAAGGAAAGAAAAAAGCTGAGGTAGCATTATACAGCACATGTCTGTAAGCTAGGGGAGCTGATTGTTTTCTTAATAAAGTTCAAATAACATGCGTTGGTTTTTGTTGTGGGTGGACTAACAGAAAGTGAGGTGGTGGATTCCGAGCTCCCACAAGCAGAAGACAATTCATTTAAGAAATGAGGTGGCAAAAGCATCTTTGGCCAATCTGTTTCATGCAAACTGTAAATGACTTTAAGTGATAAGTAGAGTATCTCTTGGAAGGAAAGAGAGCTTGTCTTAAAACTATATCAATGTTTCACTTGAGTGCATTGATTTTTTTTTTTAATTTTATTTTCCACTGGGAAGAGATTTTTGAGCATCACCTGGATTGTCTTCTGCCCCAGATTTGTGAATAAATTACATTGTTCTTAAAGACACTGCAGATGCAAACTGGAGGTGTTGCTGCCAGCCTCCTGCAGCCCAGCCTTCGAAGAAGGTCACAGGAAAACCTGCTGATGGCTTGCTTTAATGTGGGGCAAGTCTCTTCATCCCTCTGTTGCGGGGCGAGTCCCAGCTGTACCTTTTTGATACTTGTCTAGGTGCAGTGAAGCTGTTAGTTGGGGGTTGGATCATTAGAGCATCTCTGGAGGAGGACATTTGATTTGGATCAATAACCTAAAATGCAGTATTGGCTCTAACATCACACTGAGAGCTGGCATCGCTCTCACCCCAGCACTAAGTGGGGATCACCTTGGAAAGCTGAAGGAGGAAAAAACCACGTGCTGCTCTTACTGCTGTGAGGTTTTGCTCAAATCTGCCTTCTTAAGGGGAGGCGACCCTTCGGGTCCCTTGCCCAGGGGTTAGGGCAGAGTCGTCTGGGGAGTCTGCAACTGCAAAATTTTCTCCTTTTCTCTAAAACAAAGACCTACACAAAGCCAAGAAGCTGCTGTGCTTACTGTAGTAAATATTTATAGAGCCTTGCTCACTTGAGCTATTTAAAGCAATTTTCCTGAGATATCAATCTATTTAAAGGGAGAGCCCAAGAGTAGCATGAAATACTCACCTCCCTTGTCTTTCTACCTTTTCCAGTGCAACTTCCAGTTCCATGTATCTGCTGCCTCCTCCTTTGTGTTTTCGGTGTGCTGCAGCTCGTGCAGGTGCGGTTCAGGGGCCTGGCGGAGCTGAGGGATGCCTTTCTCCAGCCATGAATTCCCAAGAGCAAGGGGGACTGAAAGCCTGATACAAAGTAGTATCGAGTGCTGGAAGAAAATTTTCGTTTCTCTTGGTGGGGTTTTACTTTTCCTGTTCGTGTCAGGTGTAATCTTTTGGGTGAAAGTTTTAACTAAGCTAAGGTTGGGTGGGGGTTTTTTCAGGTCATATTGATGCAAAGTGTGCTGTGCTCTGCGTGAGTAATGTGGAAGAGGTCAGAGTTTCCTATAACACATCCTGTGTATTCCCATGGGAAAATGACTTGCTTTCTTAGGTTTTCCTTATACCAGTTGGCAAAAGAAATAAAGGTTTGGAATTCCCTGGAGTCTTGCCCAGGAGTGTGAAACCTGGCTCTGCGGAGAGGAATCGGGTGTCTGGCATCAGGCTTGGTGACAGCAGATCGCTTTGCAGAGTGTCCTGTGCCAGGTCGGCTCGCTGCTCAAGAAGTGGGGTTGAGATGGCGTCAGCGTAAGTAGGAGTCTAAAGCAGGACTGGAAAAATAGCAGAGGAGTCGGCCTGAATGCTAAATTAGAGAGAGCAGCCCAGACTTGTTTTCCAAGCCTCATTCATTTTGTTGCATCATGCTAGATATTGGTCAAGAAAGAGATCAGTTGATATAAAATAAGCTTTAAACAAGACTGTTTTCTTTTCCCCCAGTGCTGCGTGCCCCGAGGGCCGGGCAGGGTTGCGGAGGCAGCTGCTGGCAGCGAGTCGGCTGGTTTGGTGGTGCTGCCTGTGCCGCAGGAGCATCGCGTGGGGTTTGTAGCAGCGCATCCCTTCCGGGGGATGAAAGCATGTTCTGGCGGAGAATAAATGTCAGTCTCAAAATGAGCTGTACTTGGCTGTGAGCATAGGTGATGCTCAGGTGGGGGAAACCCTGTCAACTACAGAAATTAAATCTTAAAAACTTCCCTTAACTTACTGGTGTCTGAACTGACAAGGCAGGTGAGCAGCCCTGGCGTGGCAGGGCCGGGGCCAGCAGCCTCTGCGGCTGGCGGGGCTGTGGCCCTCTGTCCCTGGGTCCTTGGGATGAGGGGGAAGCCAAGGCTGAGCTTGAGCTTCAGGCTAGGCCTAGGAAAGCGAGCTGAGCTGCTTGGCTTCCTTGTCATCTGTAAATAGGGGGAGTATTGGGCTACAGCTCAGGAAACTGCTGTAGCTGGGACTAAAATAGTAAGGTACCAGCTGTGAGGTGGCCAGTACCGGTGTTAGCTGCTGTGGTGAGTCCTGTGATTTTAAGGGCATCTGTGACCGATGCAAGATTTCTAGCACCAGTATCCATGGCTGTCTTGCACAGCTACGGGAGAGCTGCGCTTGTAAGCTGTGTCCTGCTCAGAGTGCTAACCAGCTAAAAAAAAACAGACCAAAAAAAAAATTACGTTGCGTGCAAGCTTTAAAGGTTTGAGCTGTCCTGATCCACTGAATGTTTATGGAAGAGGGAAGATGAAATTTTCTCAAAAATATTGTAGTTGTATGGGTTTTGTCCTTATCAGTGAGCTTGTAGGTAGAGTTTGCTTAAAAACTGCCCCTAGTCCCAGTTTGAGTGTATGCAAGTTAAAAAGTGCATCACTTCCCTCCAGCCTGTGTTACCAGATACTGCTTAAATGCTGACTGTGGCCTAGAATGACAGGTCAAAACAGCTTTGCTTTTAACTCAAGAGTATGTGAATTCCTCAGGCCAGTTCCATAGCAGTACTGCAGGGGTGCAATCCTCAGGATCCTTTACCCTTCACCTCCAGCGCTCTGATGCCAAGGAGAGAAGTTCTGCGCAAAGACACAGACTGCCCCGAGGCCAGTCAGCAAAACCGATTGACTGGCAGCTGTCTGGAAACGTAAAGTGAGAGATTTGGTACTTTCCTTTCTCCGTGCTTTTGGCATTTGGCATCTGACGTCAAGTGTGGTGGGCAGCACGTGCCCTGAGAGTCTGCCAGAACTGCTCTATCATGGTGAGCTCTATTAATTTCCCACACAAACGATGGGCTGCTGTCCCTGCCTGTCCCCTGGGAAGGGATATCTGCAGGGGCAGGTACAACCGTGCCCTCCTGCTTCCTCCCTTCATCTCTCGTACCTTCTCTTCTGAGCACAGGCATCACTGTGAAGAACATGAAGGACTTCTACTTTGCCTTTTTATTTTCCCTGAGCAGCTTTGGAGCAAGGAGCAGTTGCAGCAGGAGCTCAGGAAGTTTTCCAGTGCTGTCTTCTGCTGGTTGCCCACTTTGGTCATGGCCACATTGTTCTACCCAAAGACCGGCATTGCTCTGGTTTGAAGTATGTGGTGTAGTTTCAGATGGGCACAGAGGGAGTGGGTATTGAAAACATTGCTCTGGTAACTGATACCTGAGTTATGTAAATTTGGGACAGGGAACCCGTGGTCCCCATGTTGGGGATGTAGGCTGGGCAGTCTGTGAGCGTGGAGCCTAACAAAGGCATTTCTGGGTTTGTGTGTTTGGTGTTTCCGTTAATGAGTTTTCTTCTCTTTCCAGTCAAGCTGAACCTCTCTCACTTTTAAAAGCTGATAGTCAAGCAATTCCTTTCACCTCAACGGTAGCAATTTTGGAAGCATGTGCCCTGAAAACTGTCTCTATTTCCCCCTCCTTGGTGCTTTCATGCAACTGCTCCATCCATGGAACTGCTGATAGGGAGGATGCTGAGGACTTACTGCTCGCACAGAGCTCTTGTGCCTAACCAGAAATGGGGCAGTTCTGAATGCAGCAGAGTCTCTGGGGATGTTCCATCAGAAACAGGGCAGTGGGCTTAATTAGCCCCTTCCCTAATGGCCTGTCAGCCTGTGCTGGGGGATGATCCTCGTTCAGGAACTAGGGGGAGAAATGTGTGGATGCTCCCTCCTGGTTGCAGAGCAGACTTGCTCCCTCTACTGCTCGCCATCCCTGGGGATGAAGGAGATTTATATCCGCCTGAAAATAAATACAGATCATTCACTTGTCTCTGGAGGAAGATAAAATGTAAACTGTCTATTTTCTGTGATAAAGTACTGGAAATAGTTGGAATTTAAGATAATTATCTTTATCGCTTTTTATAGCACCCTGTGAAGGCTGAAATCTAATTTGTTTTTCACTAACAGGGAGCTCCAGCTGATGACTCAGAAAAATCCATTTGCCTTATTGACAAACTTGTCTGTTTGGTTATCAGGGCAGTATTCTCCTTGCAGGAGAAGGGAAATACAGGTCCTAACACAATGGTGGGTTTTTAATATGGATTCAAAGTTCGATATCTATTGGTAAGAGCTAAAAATAAAGTTGATCTTATTGGAGCAAAGTGACTCTGCTTTTTTAAAGACGATTGTAAATTAGTTTATGCTTTAGTGGGTGGGCAGTAATGGTGCACGGTGCTTTGTTTAAGCAACTTCAGTACACTTGAAGCTTATTAACTGGAGCTTGTAGAGAAGCTGCTTTTCCTGGGCACCTGATGCCCCTTGGCCATTCCCAAGCCCAGGCTTTGGGGAAGGAGGTGGGAGGTGCGGTCCTGCCTCTTCCCTCCTGTGCCTGGGGCCGTGGGGAGCGGTGTGTTTGGCTCAGTTTGGACATGTTGCTTGCAAGTGGAGTTGCCCCTTTTTTAAACTGCTCTGGATGTGAGACAGGCTCTCAGTTTTTAACAAACTCTTTGTGTATCTGAAGATGTTGGGAACCCCTTGTGTGAATGAGTCGCTTCTCAGCACAGCTTGGAGGTGTGGTTTAGAGGGTCTTCTGCTGCTCTGGTACTATGGCTCTATGAAAAGCAACTGTCTGTGCTGCCTTCTCAACCCTTGATAAAGGGGGTAGTGCTTTTTGCCTTATCTGGCCCTGTATGATACACGAGAGCTGCTCAGAAGAAGAAACTGCATTCTCTGGACAGGCTTTCAGTATCACCCGCCTCCCAAAATGTCCTTTGACTTTTTCAGGCAGTGATGTTTGTTGAGAGATGGTGGAGCTACAGGCTGACTTAGCAGAGATGCTTCTAAATTGTTCGTCTCTCTGGCTCACCCCCCCCCGAAGTCTGTAATTTAACACTGTCACTTGGGATAACGCTACAGACCACTGAATCTCCTGCAGCTTGAGTCATAACAGGTTTTATCCAAGTAAGAGAAGTAAGAAGCAGATTAGGAGTTAACAATATTTTTTAGGGAGGAGGGATACAGCTCCACAAGCGTAGTCTTTGCCTCGAAGCAGGGGTCTATTTCTATCAAGTCTCTAGTCCTCCACAAACATGTAATAGAGCAAGAGGGAGAAACCATCACCCTCTGTAAACATTGAATGATAGATCTGGGTGGGCAGAGCAGATTTCTTGTCTGTCTCTGAAGATCTGCTCAGTGTTTGCTCAGCTTTTATTGGTTTCCTTTCAGGAATTGACTACAAGACCACTACTATCTTGTTGGATGGCAGAAGGGTCAAGCTGGAACTCTGGTGAGTGTTTCTGGGCCACTTTGGCTGCGAGCGCAGGACCGGTGAGCAGGAGCTGTGGTGCTGCTAGTGGGATGCTGTACCAAGCTGCGGAGAGCACAGAGCATCCCCAAGCTGCAGTGAGGCTCACTAGCTGTTCTTACCAGCGAGTTACCCTAACAAACCAGACCTCTTTCCGTTTGTTGATCGAGTAGCACAAACAGCATGCTGTTCTTTGCTGGAATAGTCCCATTTCAGTCTTTCTCTGTCATACCTGACCATGTTCCCATACAGCTCTCAATCACTGAGGAGACAGAACTATTTTGGAAGCAATACTAGATTTTCCTGAAATCCTAGGATGAGAAATACAGCCAAGAGAATAGGAAAGGAGGAGAAAAAAAAATGGGTGAGGCCCTACAGAAGCTAGATATTTCTCAATGACTTGAGTAGAAAATTAAAACAAGAGTAGTGAATGGATCTCACAGTGTCAGAGAATGGTAAACCCCTGGAGAGCAGGACTTACTGGAGTGACCTGACACTGGGATGCAGATGGGAGACGCTGCATGGGAGGGGTGACTCCTGCCTTATCTGTCAGCACCAGAGGGAGATCTGGCGTCCTTCTGGCCAAGCTTTGTCTGAGGTTTAACCTGCTGAGAAGCTGACACAGCAATCCTGTAGGTGAAAGAGGAAGGATAGGTAGCCTGCCCCTGTTCTGGGTTTCACCCAGATCTAGTAGGGAATGACACAGGCCCTAAAACATGAAGTTAAATAGTCCCTTTACCAGTGCTTGTGTCTCAAGTAACGGGAATATTGGTAATCTCTGTGAATTGTTAAATAGGAATGAACGCCATGTTCTCAGCCTCAGTGACTGACTCTAGCAGCGTATAGTTTCATGGTTTAATTATAACCCTGCTCTCTGAAGCTGAATGTCCCCATTTTTCTTACAAAAGAACAGAAGCAGCTAATTTATCTCTTCTAGCTTGTACGTTTATATGTGCCACTTATATTCTTTTGTCTCTCTTGTAAGATGTCTGTTTTAACATTTCAGTCCCAAGGGTGTAGTTACTTACTGCTTACCTCTTGAAACTCTCTTCTTTTTATACTGTAATTCTTGAGCTGGAGAACCAGCACAGGACCTGAAAAGCTGGTAGCATTGGTTTATGATACCTTAGAGTAATCTTTTACCATTACTTTTCTTATGCAACCCTGTATTTGATTGTTGGGGGAGGAAGAGATGTAAGCACAGACTGTTGGATTGCTATCCAGAACCAATAATATGATCCTTGAAAGCTTTAGATCTGAAAGAATGACTGTCCTGAACGTGAGGTCAGTGCCTCTTTTGTATAGCTGGTGCAAATCTGGGGCTGAGGGATTCATCAGGCTTCTCAGTGGTCGTTAATGTGTCTTTTATCCTGGCCCAGTGAATGGATATGACAAACATCATAACGTGTCTAATTACCCTGACACATTTCAGTGTATCCTGGTAAAATCAGTGTGCTGGGCTCTGGCTTACTGTCCCAGATGTTCCTGCAGGCACTGAGAGGTGCTCACAATGTAGTCGAACTTATTTATACCGCATCAAGAGTTGCAGTCAGGACAAGTAATAATGACTGAATAGCCCCTTATTGTTGCAGTGGTCTAGAGATGCTGCTCCCTAGTCCTCTTCCTGAGCTCTCTGTAGGGTATGATCAACTAGGTGTGTCAGAGATCTGGGTATAAAGATACTTCCTTTCATTTTTGGTTAAAACATGTTTGGAAAAATAAGTGAAACTAGACAGTGCAAGACAATTTCTCCTATATTGAGTGGCTATGTTCATTTTACAATAGGTCAGCTACTCTCCATGACTAGGAGAGGTCTACAGTCTCACTCTGACTTTGAACTCCCATAGACTGTAGGGAACTAGGGAGAAAATCCTTTGCCCAAGGGAGTAAAATGACTTACATCCTCATACATCACAAGTAGTGCTGAAGCTGAGTGGTTTTTATTTGTACCTTCTCCATGGGGAGCACGATGACAGCAAGGACCTCTGGAGTGTGTCTGTAACCAAAGGTGGTGATGCACCCACCGATTCTTCCCAAAAACCACTGTGCAGAGCAGTTGGGGTACCAGGCACGTTCTAAAGATCTGACGAGATTAACACTCATTTTTTTAATTTTTTTTTTTTTTTTTTTTTTTTAGCTCCAGTAAGCGATGTGCAGTATGGGATTCGATTCTTCAAATTTCATAGCTTAACTTTTCTTTGTTGCAGGGACACATCAGGGCAAGGAAGATTTTGCACCATTTTCAGATCCTACTCTAGAGGAGCCCAGGTAAGTGCTGCTCTCAGTGCTTTGATGGGACACACTTGCTTTTCCTTTAGGCTGTAAAAATCTTTCATGCCATAGTAAAGAGCCCTGAAGAGGAACACATCAAGCACCAAAAGGGTGGGATTTGTGTAAATGCCAAGAGGTGCTGCATGTCGTCTTGCTGGTTGGTATGGAGTGAAGGACAGACTTTCCTAGAGTCCTGCTGCAGACTATATTCAGAATTAGCTTCTAGAGAAGGGCTGAGAAGCTGGGGTTATAGAGGACAAGGCAGTTCTAGCTCTAGATCTGCCTAAGCTTTAATGTGGGAGCTCGTACTTTCTGAGGTTTGTCAAATTTGTTTAAATATGACGCTGGCTTTCCCAATGGAGTTCTTCGAGTCTGTGTTGCCTTCAAGTCAGTTCCAAAAATAGGGTGGCTCCTACTTCTGCATGTTTGATGCAGACTTGAAACTAGAGCAGCTCAATTGGATCATAAAGTATGTTCCTTAAAACATAAGATGGAGCGTTACATCTTGAGTTTCTTGTTTGGGCCCTGCTCCAGAATAGCATCTAGATTCTGAACAGCAGGAAAATCTTGTGGTCCTCTGAAAAATTGCTGTTAGTGCTTTCTTACAGCTTTACAGTCATCCTTTTAGTGTCATGACAAGGTCCCTCCAGGATAAAGTCTCCCTAAGTTAAATGAACTACTGTTTTTTTCCCTTTTGTTTCCGAATTGGAAAACCTTGGAGAAAATTCCTCCTCACTTAGACACTAAGAGTCGGAAACTATATATCAACCTCCTGACCGTGCCAGTATCCTGGCAGCTTCCCAGCCTTTGGGAAACTTTGCCACTTTTATTCAAGCTCTTGGCTTTTTGCTCCTTGTAGCTGCAGACCTTTGCTTTGCTAACTGGCAAAATCTATCATGCTCTCTTTCTCTAAAACTTCCTGCAAATTCAGTTGTGCTGTAGACATGAGAGCACTTTGCCTGGGATGTGCTGTTGATATCTCCTCTGGTGTCTCATTTATTCTTGTTTGTGCACATCTCTGGGGTTGTGGATGCTTTGAGGCAGCTCCTTTGAAGCAGAGGCCAATTTCCTGGTGCTTGCAGAAGTGCAAGGCAAGGAGTGTTTGACCATGCCTTCTGCAGTGGGAGAGTACAGGATCTCCCATTTGCATGCTCAGTCCCATGTGTGAGTTTAAGTTTCCCTCTGCCCTTACTACATTTCAGAAAAATCTAGAGCTCCAATCCTAATATAACCTGTGGGCTTGAGACCATGTCACTTCCCTTACCAGTTATAAATGAACAGAATCAGTCAGTGTGGTTTTCTGATGACCACATAACTTAGTTTTGGTCAGTCTTTTTCTGAGACCTTGCTGTGTCAGGTGCCCAGACCAAACTGGGATTAGAAAGCAACAGGCTTTCCAGAGCTTTTAACCCTGTCTGCAGCATGACCTGCTTTTCCAAACTGTTGTACAGAAGACTTTCTCCCCTTCATGTAGACTGTGAGCTCCTCAGAGCAAGTGCTATGTCTCCACAGGCCTGCACGCAGCAGAGCTTGCACTCACATGCCAAACTTGTAGCTGCTGCCACCATACAGCGAACTGGGGCAGACAGGAAACGTAAAATAAGTAGTGATGAGAATTCTTGAACGGGATGGAGCGACAGGTACACATCTGTCTAGAAGGGTTCCTGCCCCCTGTTCTCCCTGGCACTACATTTGACACTGGATGCCATAAGGTGTCATTAAGGCTGACCTTAAGCTTGAAATGGATTGCTTTTATCTTTGTTCCTCAAAATAAAGTTCTTGACCCTCTTTGCTTTGGAGGCAACACCTTGCCCTTCTGCTGTATTTATCAGTATTGCTTTAGGAACTCTCACCTAAACATCTGCAAGGCTTGCCTCTTCCGTCTTATCTGCTTAGCCCTCCCAAGGACTCTGTCTGAGAGATGTTCACAATAAACTTCATCAGCCAGGGAGAGGGACCTTTAACGTGAATGCTTTATTGCTGAATGCTGGGGTATGGCGCTTGCGCAGCAAGGTGTAGCTTACGCCTTTTCCTCAAGGCCTGCGTTCTGCTTGTGCAGCAAATGCCTTTTCCAAAGTACCGTTGTGATGCCTGAATCCTGATCTGCCAAAATAGTCAACCCTTACCCTTAAAAACAACAAAACAGCCCTAAACAGCAAGCCTGCCCAGTAGGAGGAGGGGTAATTCCCAAGTGAAATATCTCCACTGCTTTCTGAAAGTGTTCATGAGATGAGCACAGTGAAACGAGGGTGCCTCTTGAAGACTGATGCCTGGAGTCCTTGTACCTGGAGACCTCCAGGTGGCTTGGAGTAAAACTTAGATTGGCTTCAGCATCAAGTGATTGGCTCCCATGTGGTGATACAGCAATATTCCTGTACTAGCAGGAATACAGATATTATCTCTCTCAAATAACTCACCACAACTCTCAATGGAAGAGGAAGTATCTTAACTTAAACTCCTAAGGGTTAACCAAAGCAAGAGGACTGTGTTGAATAACAAATGCCTGTATGACTGCAAGAATGGACTTCAACACCCCCAGTTATTTTCAGTATGCAGAAGCTAACTTCTTCTTGCATAGCATTAGCATAAAGAGAAAAGATGTTCGTGAGTTCTCTTATTTCTTCAAGATGTATTTAATGCTGCGTGCTGTACTGACTTCTTTGCTTCAGCTGTCTGCTTTCCTCTCTTGGTATCATCAGACTTCAAGACTTCTGCTGTAGGAAGCCTGATGCAAATCCAGTTGGAGGAAAGAGAAGCAGCTTTTTTAACCTAACAAGCCAAAAGCTCAGGAAGAATAAATACAACAGAGAAGAGAGGTGGTGGGAAAAGTTCTATTTAAAGTGCAGTGTGGTACAAGAATGGCTTGGTCTAAACTGGCCACGAGCACCTTCACACTGAAGATTAGCAGAAGGCTTTCACTGAATAGAGGACTGAGACTGAGCTGAGCTTCCTGTAAGGAGCACAAGTGGAGCCTGAAGAGTGAGTTTCCAAAGAGGACTTTGGCAGGTTAGCTGTGGGAGCAGGAGGCTGACCTCAGCAACCTGGCAGCCCTTACAGGGGTGACTGAGAACAGGGTGGGTCTATCTGAATAGCCAGTGCTTAAGAGAATACTTGATATGAAAAGTGCCTTCAAGTGAGGGAAGCACACCTGACTTCCCCCCACACACACCTTATTGTTTCTCAAGTGTAGTGATAAGAATTGAATCTTCTGAGGTAAACCCTGGAGAGGTTGCAAAGTAGAAAAACAGTCTCCAAAGAGGGAGCAGACCTTCTCAGGAATTTTCCTTTCCCCCACAGCACAGCCTCATGCATTGCTCAGTCTGGGCTTAAGGCTAGTCCCTCCCCAGTGAAAGGACTCTCCTTGAGTACCTTGATGCCTTCCTCAATTTAGGCTCTACACCACTTGCCTGGGTACATAGCCATGTGGCTTTCATGTTCAGCAGGAACTTCTTCCCCTGGAAAACATCTAAAGTCAAATAGCTTCACTGTCCTTGATGAGCTGGCTTCAAATGAGGACCAGTCCCTTCTTTCAGCCAAGGCAGACCAGCTGTGTTTGCCTCAGGATTTGCTGTGAGGATCACAAATCTGTTTTGCCATTTTGCCCTGCCTAGCTGATCTGATCTCATTAGGGTTATAATGAGCAGTTTGGCTCAAGGTGGAGGCTTGTGGCGTACTGGTGTGCCTGGGACCCCCTTCCTTTTCTCTTCTTGCTTCCCTGGGGTTTGAGTTTCTGCTTTCTTATCACAGCTGCTTTCATCATCCCTTCCCTCTTAGGGTCTGCTGGGCCAGCATGTCCTGAACATGCTGCTTCAGGTTCTTGCTTTGGGGCAAAAGAGGAGCAGTTGTGTCAGGGATAGCAGAGCACTGGCCTCTAGGCAGATAGGGCAGGGAGAGTGTGCAGGCCCTGTCATAGTGACTGCAGGGCCAGGGGAGGGAGGGATGGAAACCCAGGAGTGTTGCAACCTGCAGAAGAAACTTGGGGAGTCTGGAGCGTGCTGTGTTGCAGAAGGATTTTTATATTGGCACAGTGTAGGGCATGGTGAAAGGTATTTAGTGATGCTTAAAGGTGCTTCAGAAAGCTTCCATTTTGCTTTTGGACTTCTGCTCTTTGGCTTTTTCTGCTTGGCTTTAAGGTCTCAATCATACTGACAGCAGAGCTGACATGCTGATCTCAACTGTTGTGTGCAGGCATGGCTCTTCTGACTGCTGTGAGCAAATGTAAGCTATTCCAAGAGTCATCACAGAGGGGAGAAAGAGAGTTGTGGTGGTGCTTTCTGATCTAGCAAGGAAGAAGCAGCGCTAGTGTCATTCCTGATGTCCTCATGTGCCAGTGATTTAAACTGTTTCTGAAAATGTGGCTTGCCAACTCTTCCCAGACAGTGTGATACAGAAGGTATCAGACTATCTACAGGAATCGTTGAAAAATGCTCCCATCTTTCTGCAAAGCTGCAGCCCTAACAGAATAGTGAATATTGTTGAGTTCTGCTTAGGCAGGTGATTTGGGTAGCTGCTGTTTATCCTGTTCAGGGCTTCTTAATATGCAGGGAGGTGGTGGCTTTTTTGGCAGCTCAGCAGACTCTGAGATGTAGACTCTGCTCTACCTTATGGCTTTCTTTTTTGCAGTAAATACCTTACCTGCTCCAGATCATTTTGGTGGGGTTGTCCAGCTGCTGGAGAAGTTCCCCCTGCCTGCCAAAATGTTTATTGAAAGCTCAGTGATAAATAAACCCCCACGATGTGTTATGCTGTTGGGAAATGGTTTGGCAGCAGGATGGAATTGCCCATGAGCCAAGGTCCAGGGTGCCAGCTGGAAAGGCATGACCAAACGTAGCTCTGAAAGAGCAGCCAGGAAAGACAAAGTGTTCTGGAAAGTGTCATCAGCAACTGGATCTTTTGTTTATGGTTTACTTTGTCCTGTGAGCCAGAGAAATCTAGTCTGGGGGGGTCTTCCAGGCTTCTTGAACAACAGAATGGATGGAGAATACCAGCGAGTGACGCTTTCCTGGCCACGCTGTCACCTGCCTGCACTGAGCTGAGTCTTTTGCAGTTGTGTGAGCACTTGCTTCCTCCCAGCAGTGTTCTTGCGTGCTTGCGCGAGCAGCTGGACATCCAGCTCCGTAAAGCATCTGAGAAGCCTTCTCGGAGAAGTCTGCTTTGCACTGATGGGTGAGCATGCTGCTTCTCTCTCACCTTTAAAAGCTTATTGCTTATAAATCTGGTCTAAACCTGCAGCAAGCAGACAGAGGTGGTACTTCCCCCCCACACACCCCCTTGGTTATGTGAACAGATCTTTGTGTAAACTCCTGTTGAAAACAAGTTTGGGTTTTGGGAGAGTAAGTGTCCACATGTGCTGCTAGATACAATAATGGATTATCTGTCTGTGTTCCTTGTTTACTACACGATGTACTCATGTGGAAATTTCTGACACTGATATGCTTAGGATCATGCCAATCCCAGTAGTGTGAAACAAAAAACAGAGTGGAAATGAACTTTGAAAATCAGTTGTGAAAAGACCCAAGACAGGTCTGGGGATGAGTCCAGTCATCTTCCACGTCACGCAGAAGCCTGTAGGCAGGTTAAGGAGAAAAAGAAGAAAGGCTGTTGGAGGGTTGGTGGGGGTCCAGAATACTCTTGATCTGAGAACCTGGGTGTGCAGCTTTTCACTCCATGTTGTGGGAACATGGAGTGCATAGTGCTTACAAAGGTGCTTTGTGAACCTAAAAATTGAGAGGTATGGAGATACTATGGTGTTGACAGCCATCTAGGCACTTAGAGAACAATTTAGGCTGCGAATGGGAAACTGTTCATTTGTCTAGTTGAGTAAATTAAAATTCTGTGCACATTAGTCCAAAGGAGACTTTTTAAAAAAGACTGAAAAAAACGACAGCTCTTATTTGGAACTGTCTGCAGAGCTGGAGCCAGCTCCCTGTCTGCATGCATGGCTGCGTACTGTTCTCTCTAGGGGAGAAAATGGTAATGACAAAGTGTATTTGGGATGTGTGCTCTAGAAATGTGGTGTCTGGAGCATGCCAGCGCTACTTGGAAGAAATATGAGGTTATCTGGCAGCACCGTGAGCTGGCCAGAGGTTTTTAAGACTGCTTCCTCCATCTTCCACTGAGTTACAGTAAAGCTGATCTTAATACCCACGCTGGGGAGGATGAGGACAGAAGCAAGGCATTAGACAACTTGGCCTTGGTGTCTTCTGACCTTTGGGAAGCTTTCCTTTCCTTAACTCTAAATGTCATGGAGCTGTGCTGTGACTCGGAGGGTATGCTGGCAGACAGTGTGTTGTTTCTTGCATTTAGAAATCGTGGTCTTGACCTTCCACCCTGCTCCTGAGAACTTGGGGCTGCATTTTTGCTGATGTTTTATCCTTATTCCTATTTAAAGAAGATCCAGGCTGCAGCTGCCAGCAAGCTTAAAAACTCTCTCCTCCTAGAGCATATTTCTGGCAGAAGCAGTCTTCACAAAGTAGGTCTTGGGTCTGTTTCTCTTGGCTAAAGGAACTTGTCAATCCAGAAATAAAGTAAGTAGACTTTATTTAACTTACTGGCAGTTTGTCTTGGAAGGGGGTCATCAAACTTTTTGCTTTGTTATTTCCTGACTCTCATTCATTCACATGTGCGGCCTTGGAAGTTAGAAGTCAAAACAAATATAACAAAAATGAAATAAGCTCAGAGTCTTTTTCCTTTTTTTTTTTTTTCAAAATGCACTTAAAATGTGATGTATCCTGGTAGTAGATGTTTCTTGATTAGGTTCTTGAAAACAGTATCTTTGGTTTTGTGGTATTTTTTAACTATAGAAAATCATTACTTCTTATTTTTTCCTGTGTAAACCTAGGAGAAACCAATTCTCTTCTCATCCAAAACAAAAACAACCTCCAATTCTTTTTGAATATGAAGTTTTTTGACTGTTCTAGAAATGACACTGCAAAAAATGATGGACTAGGCATGAGCTTCAGACTTTCCTTGGAGAAAGATGAAGATGCATCTGCTTTCCCCACCCCACAAATACTTCTGCAGTTATGAAAAATCATCATCAGGTCCCTCAGAACAACCTCAAACCCAAACTTTGAAGGGATTACTCTTCACGTTGGGCTGTCAAACATGAAAACCAACCCACCGCGCATGACTTGCCTTTTGTAGCCTCTCCCCTTCTGTTTTTGTACATTTGAGCCTTTCTGAAAATGGTACAAATGCAGATGCGTAGATGTTGGAGGGCCAGCAAGGACAGAAAATCTTTGCGTGGAGAATGTCTGCCTGGGGTGGAAGAGCTGTGCAATGAGGTTGGGGATAAAGCTCAAGAATCAGAATTGTTCTGACCAAGACTTTTAAAAATGATAAAACTGGGCGGGCTTTGTGAGAGCTACTTGTTCTGACAGAGCTGTGAGAGAAAGGCAAACAATGTTGAGGCACACCCAGCATACTCAGAGAAAAGCTGGTTTTCCAAGTTGGGGGAACACTTCAAGTGCCAGCTCAGTGTCTTTATTATGAGGATTCAAGTGCCTTTGTGGCTCAGATGCCCTGGCGTTTATCATTCCCGCGTGCTCCAGATCTCATGCAGATGATTATTTTTTCATAAACTTGAGGTGTATCACGTACGTGGCTTCTATACAGGCTTCCCCCAGTTCATCACAGGCTTTGGCAGAAGCAAATATTGTAAAGCTGTGTTCCAGGAGGGCTGCGTAGTTTGTGTTTGCCATCTGTGTAGTGGATCTTCCATTTCAATGAACAAAGGAGCGACTCCACTGGTACGTGAGAGGACTTGATGGTCTCTGACTTGTACCAGGACAGATGCTGTGCAGTTTGTCAGCTCGCTCCTTCACTGTGCTGTATCTAGGTATCTCCTAGGGAGGAGTAGGCTGCCAGCTGAGATTTCCCTTTGCCAACTTAAGATCTCTTTTGCTTGCGCTGGGGACTTGCCGTAGGGACGGCTGTTCCTGGAGGATACCCCTGATTCAGAGAAGACTGGTTCTGCTGAGCTTGTTGCTAAATGATCTGTTATCCTGGAGGCTAGCGCAGGCTGGTTTGTTTTGCCCTTAGCTCAGTCCTACTGCTGCTGGGTTACCTTTCATCCGTCGCTGCGTTCCCAGCTGGGGTGCCTCCTCTCGCAGTGTGAGATCATCTGTTCTTCCTTAGTTCCCATTTCAGGGCATCTTCAACTGCGATTCTGCGAAGTAACCTTGAAGTGCCTGTTGTCACTTGAAATGTCCTTGATTGCAAAGAAGAGAGTGACAAGAAGTCAGAAAAATAATGGGAGGGTTGCAGAAAGGCTGCTGCTTAAGACAATTCTCTAAATGCTTTATGTACCCAACTGGTACTGAGAGGCAGCTCCTGATGTGTTGACTTGTGTGCCTGCAGGGCTGTGCATAGCCTACTTTCCTTGTGTCTGTCCTCAGAAATACTTTGATTCAAGAAAAGCTCCCTTGGAAGGAGTTGCTGTGGACCTGAGTGGTGGCCAGCAGTCTGGTCGTGGCCCCAAGTCCTGCTAGCCGGGCTTGTTGCAAGGGTGGAGGCTCTCCAAGGCACTGCTTCGTGTCATCATGGCTGCAGGCACAACAAAACAGCTCTGCCTTGAGTTGTGCCTGTCCTGGTTGCTAGCATCATTGTGCTGCACCTCGAGAGGTGACTGGGAAGTGAGTCGTGGATGTGGGTGGTGTTCAGGAAAGATGGCTGTGGGCCTGAGGATGCTGTAGGTACCTCTCTTTCCAGAAGAAAGCCGGGGGGAAGGTCCTACAGCGAGACCTTTGATCTGACCCTCTGGGGGTTGCCAGCATCACTGTACTAAGTTCATTCTCTGCCGGTGGGGCAGTGACAGCAACACCGGCTGCCTTCGGCAAAGCCCGGCGTGGATCCTGGTCATGAGATCTCAGTCCTGCAGAGATGCTGTGTTGCTTATTGGCATCACTCACCTTTTTCCTTGCCAGCAAAGGGATGACAGAATGAGGCAGGTTCTGGAGAGGGAAAACGTGTTGAAGATGGGTGTGCTTTATTAACTTCATGTTCCGCTAACATCCTACCACTGAATGCAGCTGTTCTGCATAAGGGGAAAAGAAAAAGACTGTTTCTGCCTCGGTGAGTTTGTATCAGATTTGTGACAGGAGGAAGGCGTGTTTTGTTCCTTCAGATACAGTCATCAAGGCAGTTCCTCCTCCTTTGTAGAGACTGCTGCTTTGGAAATTATCTGGGGGATGTTCAAGCCAAAACAGGAGTAAAACCTGCCCTAATAGTCTGGGACTAAGTTAGTACAGACCTGTTGTCTCAATTCTTGCTCTAGCAAGCACACAAAGAGTGCAGCTGGAGTAATGTTCTGTCCCTTACCCTGTTGGTTTCTGCATATGGAGGTAGTCTCTCAGGTGTGTCTCCCTTTCATTTTGCCTGCTGTGAAACTTCCTGATTGCTCCTGATTTTCTTCCACCAGGGAATTCTCTTGGTGTACGACATCACTAATCGCTGGTCCTTCGATGGGATAGACCGATGGATAAAGGAAATAGATGAGGTAAGTTGAATGGAAGAACACATGCTGTGATCTTTAGCAAAAATTTGGGGAGGTATCACCTGAGGTGCCACTTCTGATACAGGGACAACAGTGGCTCCGCTTTGGAGAGGAAATGATGGCAGTCTGCTAATCAGCAAAGCAGGGGGATAAGTGTCTGCCCTCCACCTCTGTATAAATCCGGAGTGGTAGGAAAGGGCTTGGGAATGGTCTAGCAAGATAGGAAGGTCCCCTCTAAAATGGACTGTGGGAGGGGATAAATTAGTCATCTTTGTCATGTTGTAGTACTGCTTGGCAGTCCCTCTCGGTCACAGAGCAGTTTCTACTTCTTTGCCCTTCACTGCTATTGTAGCTAAGCAGAATGTTGGGTGTAGGCTGCCCTTGCTAAGGACAAGCCATGATTTCTCCACTCCTTTCCTTTTTCAAGCATGCCCCAGGTGTCCCTCGGATCCTGGTGGGAAACAGGCTTCACCTTGCCTTCAAGAGGCAGGTGCCAACAGAGCAGGCCCGGGCTTACGCAGAGAAGAACTGCATGACGTTTTTTGAGGTCAGCCCCCTGTGCAACTTCAACGTCATAGAGTCCTTCACGGAGTTGTCCCGTATCGTCCTCATGCGGCACGGCATGGAGAAGATCTGGAGACCCAACAGAGGTGAGTGGTGAGGAAGATGCTCCGTGTGGGGAAGGCATGAGAGCTGTTGGGGCTGAAATGGAGGGATAGGACCGACTGCCTAGGTGGGAGGTGTGTTTATTAGTAACTGTGGGATCTGAAAGCACCTGACATGCAGAAATGCTTCAGGCCAGACAAGCTGAAGCTGAGCCACAACAAGCTGCCTGTGCTAGTGCAGGCACCCGGCAGGCAGCGGTGAGGGATGGCAGCTCCAGAGGGCAGTTCAGCGTGTCTAGGATCTGAATTGCTCCGGGGCATCCTACACCTCTCCGCTTATTCTGGATGAGGCTGAGGGCAATTAAGCTCACAACTTGAAAGTACTTCAATCAAAAGGCTGTGTGGGATGAATCCACGCTTAAGCACTTCTGTCCTTACCCTTGCCTGAACCTGTGCCTCCTGTTTTGGAGGGGCATGGAAGCAGAGTGAGCCCAAGGAGCTGAAAGGAACTGAATCACATCCCTGCTGTATTCCATGTATCCAGGCACGTGTGCTGCAGTGTGGCAAACCATGAGCAGACTCCATGTTACGTATCAGCCTGTTGTGTTTGAAGCAAAATAGTCTTAGGTGCCACGTTCCTGGCTGGAGGTAGCAGTGTGCCCCGCTGGCAGTCTGAGCAGCAGGGGAGCTGCACTCCTGGGTGACCTGCCTTCATATGGATCCTCAGCTACTGCTCTCGAGGAAGGGAAAACCCTGTTTGCCAGCCCCAGTCACCAAATTGTCTGCCTGGGCTCCTGCCCCAGACCTGACTGCCGTGCCACTGTCTCCAGCTCACAGAGGGATGGCGAGCAGGAGCTGGCTGCACTTGAAGGCATCTGAACCTCTTCCAGAGGCAGAACTTGTAACTGCTGCCTGCCCGAGGTGGGGAGGTTAGGGGCTGCCTGCCTGCCCGGGGAGGGGGGTTAGGGGCTGCCTGCCTGCCTGGGAGTAGCAGCGTGGCTTTCAGGACAGACTGGAGGTGAAAGCGTGCCCTCGTGTGGCCGCTTGCTGGGAAATCCCCTCCAAACAGACTTTCAAAGCAGGCTCACATGATATGCGCTGAGCTGAGAGGATGCTGGGAAGCCTGAACGGGCAGAGGAGTCTTCTGGCTTGGTGGGATCTCTTGCAGCAGGCACGCTGCAGAGAGCCGGCCCCATGGCTGCTGCTCCCTGAGCAGGTCCCAAGTGAGACTGTCCTGCTTTGGGCCTTGCTGACCCTGTTGCTTCCTCCCCTGGGCACGTCCTTCTGGTTGCCAAACGATGGCACGAGAAGCCAAGTGTCTGGCAGAAATGTGGGCAGGGTACTGCCTGCCCTGGGCACCGTTCAGAGAGGAGGGCTGGTGGTGTCTAAGCCCTGTGTTGACACCAAAGTTGGTGTCTCGCAAAGCACTAGCCTCCAACGGCAGAGCTTACCTTGGGTTTCCCAGGCTTTTGTCCTAACTAATCTGCTCCTTATTCAAGGCTCCTGTGCAGTCATTATTATCATCTCCCCAAAGGAGCAGGAACTGCACAGCGTAAGGAATAGTTGTGGGGAGATGGCAGCCCTTGAAGTCCCTTGGCCCTTGACCATCTGGTCCTTTCTCCCACCAGTGTTCAGCTTACAGGACCTGTGCTGCCGAGCCATCGTTTCCTGCACCCCAGTCCACCTCATCGACAAGCTGCCGTTGCCTGTCACCATCAAGAGTCACCTGAAATCCTTCTCGATGGCCAACGGGATGAATGCAGTGATGATGCACGGCCGGTCGTATTCCTTGGCCAGCAGTGGGGGTGGGAGCAGCAGCAAAGGTAACAGCTTGAAGAGATCCAAATCAATTCGTCCGCCCCAGAGCCCCCCACAGAACTGCTCACGCAACAACTGCAAGATCTCTTAGCAGGATGGACGCGCCGTGAGCTTCTAACGTATCCACACCCACCCACCGATGTACAGCTGTTTGCACACTTAACCCTTTTCGACTGGATCCTTTCGGATGGGCCGCGGTTGCTTTTCCGATGGCACACACAAGCGTTAGGAATGTGCTCACGTTTTGGCTTCACATGGGAAGCGTGGTGCCGGCTGGATCTCGCAGCACTGGCGGGGAGAGGACTCTGCCAAGTGACCCTCCAAGAATGCTTTGGGCTTTGCCTCTTGGCCTGGGGTGGAAAATTCAGCAGCTGCTGGGTTGGGGAGGGGGGAAGGGGAAAAAAGCTCATCCAGTCTCAATGGAGAAATGGATTTAATGGAAGATTGAGAGGCTTAAGGGAGTAGGCAAGGAGAGTCTGTGCTGCAACTTTAACTCTTGGACTCCTGAACAGATTGCTGGTGCAATAGTGATTGTTGGATGTAGGAAAAAAAAAAAAAAGAAATGGGGACAGGGGACTAATGACAGTTTTCACCGGGCTGTTAACCTGCTGTTGCCAAAAAAAAAAAAAAAGAACCAAGGCAAGAGTTGGCCAATTAGAAAGGGGAAGGAAGCAGTCTGCTTGCCTTCTTCATTTATTTATGTAAATATTATACATATATATATATATCACTTGTTTTTTAAGGTTTTTTTTAAGAAGCAGTCAGGGAAAATTTTATGCAGCCATGTAAATACAAGCACTGGATTAACTTTCCCAGTGTCAGCAAATGGGGAGAAGTGGAGGATTTTCTGATGAAAATACACAAATGCTTTAAGAGATTTTCAATCACCACCTGGGCTCGTGCTGGGTTTTTTTAAATACTACGTATGCAGAAGGAAAGAACAATTAGTGTGTAACGTACCCCAAGCTGCTTTATTCCGATCATTCCCTAAAACTTGTGCCGAAGGCAGGGTGGGCTGTAAATGGATCGAGGGGCAGAGTGGAGAGGCCAGGGTCTTGGGGTTTGTTTTTGGCAGGCAGGAGGAAGAAGCAGCTCTGAGATCAGATGATGCCTTGCTTGCTTTGCACCTTCTGATGCGCAGCTGGTTGGGAACTGAGGAGCAGAGGATAGAAGCATCGCGCCTAAAGCAGAGGAAAAATGCTGAATTTTGTCCCTTATTGCTGCAAAACCTCAGCCATTGTTTCCAGAGCCCTCCATCCACGACACCACCCCGCGCAACAGCTCCTGAATCCTGGCTGCTTCTTGCTTTGCTTTTCCAAAGACGTTCTGCCCGAGCTAGCGTTGCTGCGGCTCCTCCTGGATGAAAGTGGGGAAAGGACAGAAGCAGCTTTTCCCACTGGAGTGTGAAGGAGCTGTGGACTGGGAAGGTGAAAAGAGATTTGTGGGGGGAAACAGCAGACCCCAGGTCCAATCACGGCGAATGCGCTTGGCTTTTGTGGCAGTGCCAGGACATTGGGAAAGCAAACTGCTTTGCTCTGTAGGACCACACGTGGATTTTAGAGGGAATGTGTGCTCAGTGGCAAGAGCTTGAGATGCGTGGCATGCTGTGGGAGAAGGTCCTGTGTCAAGCAAGGGCGTGTGCTGCTCTGGCTTCGTCCTGTGGCTGATCTGTGCTGGAAATTCACCTGGAAACTTAGAAATAATGCCTAGCCCTTACTGCAAAAGGTGAGCGGGGCTTGGCAGTGGGACTAAGCTATATCAACAGATTCTCATAGGTGGCCAGGACGTGTAGATTGTGAGTAATGTGGTAGAAGGTGAACTGCTTTTCCTTGTGCTGGTCGGGTCACCTCCTCAGCAAGGAGACCAGACGGTATGGTGCTGCCATCTTCCTCCTGGTGTTAGCAACTCCTCGAGGCCTGGCCTTGCTCTCCTCCCCCCCAAGCAGCTTGTGGCATTGCATGGGCAGAATGAAGCCGCAGCAGCTCCTGCGCGGCCGACGGACCCGCTTTGTTCAGGCAGCACTCAGGGGCGCGTCACTCCACGGGGGACATCGCCTTCCCCTTGCTTCTGAGCCAACCTGGGAGGTGAAGGAGCCTTCCCCCTCCCCTCTCTGTAGAACAAACTACAATACAGGGGTAGGTCTCTTGGCTCGTCTCTAGCGTGCTTTATTGCCCAGCTCAAATGAGCGAGGAGAGAATTAAACCCCAGGCAGATGGAGCAGGGAGAAGAATCCTTTGTAGTGGTGGTTTGGCTCAAGAGCAAAGCTGCAGCCGAGCTCGGCGCGGTGGCGCGAAGGCCGGGGGATTTCGAGAACCTGTCTGGGATGGCTGGCACCTGTTTCCCATCACTTAACACGCAGCAGAAGACAATCGCTGGCTCAGCAGCCCGGGGATATACGGCCAACAGGTGATCGGCACCGCAAAAGGCTTCTTCTCCCAGAAAACACCATCCGGGCACCGCAGGGCCCCTCGCCAGCCTGCTCCCAGGCACCGGTGTGTGGGCTGGAGAGGGACGAAGGTTTCCTTCCTCAAATCACAAAGCTGCTGCATGTCTAGAAAAACTTGATGTACCTCTGCTTGGTTTGGCTTTGCCACGTGTGACACCTCCTTGCGCCTTTTTCCCTGAGGTTGATTTTTTTTTTTTTTTCCCCCCCCCCACCCTATAAGGTCTCAACAGATCCTGTCTGTAGTGAGGATGAAAGATTTATCTGGAGTGATTGCTCAGCAAAAAACTTCGGGTTTTTTTTTAATTTAAAAGGAAAAGATTCTTGCATCTGATGTCAACACTAGTGTGTAGCTGCTCTCCAACACTTGTACCATTCCTGAGTTGTTTTTTTGGACTATCCTTTTATTTTTTTATTCCTTTGTACAGTCAATGTTGTTCAACTGATTATACATGGTTTTGTTTTGTATAAATTAAAGTCTTTTTTTTTGTTTTGAACTTCTAATTGAAAGGTGGAGAAGTTGTATCAGTTTTCCTGTGGACTGGAAAGAGGTTGAAGGGAAAAGGTGGTACTTTTGCCTAAAACTGGGACCTTTGGGGCTGCTTGTGGTGCAGGTGTGTGTTGCCACTTCCAGATCATCCACAAAATAACTCATATAGCATTTTCTGGAGAGTCTTGAAAGTCATGATTCCTAGCCCTGGTGGATTTTTGCCCTTCTCTATACATGCAGAAGCTAAATCTGTTCTTACTAAAGGCTTGATTCTCACAGAATTGCTGATTTTTGGGTAGGGAAGCTCTAAGAAAACACAGACTGGTCTGCAACACATCTAGCGTCGTAGGTGGCTGTAGGAAGCCAGGCTCCCCAGCGCCTTGCGTGGGCTTGCGTGCAGTCCCTGGTACACGGGAATGGGTTTTGCAAGTACAGTCAAAGCCTTAAATCGCCTCTTTGGGTCTGGGCGGCCCTGGGGAGCGAGGACCGAGTGCTGCGGCAGCATTCACCCATCCTACCCAGACTGCAACAAGCTGAAAGTCAGCCTGGGATAAATGTGACTTTGAAATGGAGAAGATGCCGCAGGGAGCTCAGAGCACCCGTGTCACATTGGGCTGTCGCTGGGGTTGGTGTTCAGAGGCACTGGCTGGGGCTGGGAGCCCCAAAGAAGGGGGGTTTGCTCCTGGGGTGGAGGGGAACTTCTTTCCTGATCCTTTTCTCTCTCTCGCTCCAAGCCCACCTCCCCTTGACCTCCCTTTTCCCCTGCCTCCTCGCTTCCCTAGGATCAGATTTTCCACTTCGTACCAGACTGGCCACGCTTGTTTTAACAGCTTAAGTCGTAATTGCCGGGGCTAGGAGGGGGCAGGGGGGGAAATGAGATAGTGTCTGCAGCCTGGAAAACCCTGGAGCTAAGGTGAAAGCCTGGTCAGGGAAGAGTCATGGAGATTTTTTTTTTTTTTTCCTCCTTTTCAGGGGGGTTCTGGAAGTGTCTGTTCCCTCTCGGCAGCAGAGCCGAAACAAAGGCTGTGTGTGGTTTCAGGTGGGGTGCGGACAGCCGGAGCCCATTACGCTGGAGCAGCAGGGGCTCCCTTCCCTGCAGCTGTCTCTGCTCGGGGAGAGCAGGGCAAGAAAACAGTGCGCAGCCTGAATGTTGGGGGAAAGGCCAGAAGAGCTTTAGGGGTCCCTGTTCCTTGGAGAAAGAGGAGGGAGCAGGTTGCTCTGGGCTGGTTCAGGTCTTTCCTAGGTGAACGTGTTTCTCCGAACCCACCTTCCCAATTCGAGGGTGTCTTGGGTTGGTCCCGCTGTCCCCTGCGGGGTTGTACCATGCAGGCTGTGAAGAAAAGGTGACCTTCATCTGACTGCACCCCAGATGCTTGAAAATGAGGATGCGTCACCCCATGGGTGTGTTGGTGGGGTTGGAACCCTCCCTGGGTGCAGGGTGTTAGTGGAGGGGGCACATGGTGCTGCGCCCTTCTCTCCAGGACGGGGTGCTGAGCCCCTTCCTGCGCTCCCTTGTCTTGAAGGGAGAAGATGAGCCATAAAACTCGCATCCGTGTCTGGGATCTTTGAGGGTGACCCCAAGAAATCCCTGTTTTGGGGTGTGGCAGGTGCTTGGACACATGGAGGTGAACAGTTTGGGAGAGACTGAAGTTAGCGTGGTGAAAGTCTATCGTGGGCTTGCTCCAGGGTGGGGAGAGTTGTTTTTTCTTTCACCTTCTGCTGAAGAAGCACTAGAAGAGGCTGGGTGGGGGTCCCCAGGCATAGGTGAGGGTCTCGAGTCAGGAGCTGCATTTCCAACCACGTGGCATCCAGCATCCCTCTGGCCACCCTCGTGCCACCGAGGCAGAAGTTCCCAGCAGGTGCTTGTCCCAACCTCACTGCTTTTGACCTTGGTGACACAAGGATGAGGCATCTTCGGCTCTAGTGTGAAACATGGGCTGCTCCCCTGGCTCTGGAGAGGGGCTGCCAGGGCAGTACCCGGCCCAAACCCCAGCGCCAGCATCTTCTTAGACCGTGTTGCTGGGACCCCGTGGAGCCCTTCCCTCCTGCACCAGCTCCCTTGGAAGCACCCTGGGGCACCCCACAGTGGCTCCGTGCCCCCCAGCTGCATCCCTGGGGAGTGAGGTGCCGTGGCAGCCTGCCACGCTGCTCCCAGCCGGAGCGAGGTGGGTTTGGGGGTCGAGGATCGTAACGCTGCTGCAGGCAGCTGGTGTCTGGGGTCGGCTGGGTGGGTCCCGGGGACTCCCGGCTGCCGGGGCAGGCAGGATACAGCCCCCTGCAGCTCCCGGGCCAGGCCCTCCTGATGCAATTCCCTGTTTGCAAAACATCTCATCAGCCTCCCCGTGAGCGTCCCGGGGCAGCGTAACCTCCCCTCCGTGTCTGGGGCTGGCCGGACCCTTGGGTGGCTGCTTGGCCATGAAAGCAGGGACCCTGGCACAGCCGTGGGACGTGCTGCAGCCCTCCACGTGTGGCCGTGGCAAGCTGACGTCAGGCCTGACAGTGCTTTGGGGTTTCAGGCCGCGGGGAGCCCCGGCAGCGCCACGGGCAGCGCCGAGCCGCCGGCAGCACCGCCATTTGCCGGCACAGCCGTTTGCTGGCCCTGGCAGCCGCTCGGGCAGGGAAGTGGCAGCAGTTACGGGTCGCGGCGCTGTGTCAGTGGCACCGGCTGGAGGTCAGCGTGCCGGGGCACGGCGGCTGCGTCCCCCTCGCACCAGCGTGGCGTGTGTTGGTCCCAACAAAACGCCTGGTCCGGTGCAACGGGGCTTCCCCCGGGAGCCACAAACTGCAGGAGCACCAAACTGTTACATGCAAAAATACCTCTGGGGTGCGGGTGGGTTGGTTTTCCCCCCAGAAATGTCAAGAAAAGGCTCTCCCCTCTTTTTTGTCCCCTCCATCACCCGCCCCCCGGTTTGCAGCCCTGGAGGCTGGAGGTGCTGAGCTGCCCCCCCAGGGCACAACCCCCTCGGGTGGGTTTGCTGCTTCCCAGGAGCTGCAGACCCCCCCCCTCGGGTGGGTCACGGCTCTCGCCAGTGCCGGAAGAGTTAATGCTCCCGCAATGCCATGAAATGTTCCTGCTGCAGGTCAGTCTCCACCAGGGATTAGGGAAATCTGGCCGAGGAGCCAGGGCCGGCTCCTGCCAGCTCAGGGCCGGCTGCGGGACGTGCTCGGGGAGGCAGCGGCGGGATTGAAGCCCAGGCACAGCGTGCCGGAGCAGTCCCGCCGGGGTCTGGCACGGCCAGGCGCTGCCTTCCAGCTCAGAAAAAAGACAGCCCGGCCGTAAATCAGCGGGAGGGAGGGCTGGGAGCGGCTGCCAGGCTGGGGGAGCCCCTCCAGGGGGGCTGGGTGGGCACCCCCCCGCCAGGAGAGCTGGGGTCCCCTTGCCGGGCGGCACACACGGGACGGTGGCTGGCGAGCGGGGCTGAGCAGGGGGGGACACGTGCCAGTGCCAGCACCCCGCTCCTGGGCGCGGGGCTGCCTCTGCCCGCGGTGCCAGTGGGCGCCAAGAGGCGAGGTGCGGGGTGAGGGTCTCCCAGGCCAGCCCTGCTCCCCAGCAGCCCCGCAGCGTGGGCTCCGCGTGTCTCCCTGCCTGTGGCCCTGTCCGAGTGGACCACAGGCTCTGGCTGTTTTCTCATCCTGCAGGAATTCAGCTCCGTGGGCCGGGCGGTTTTTTTTGTGTCCCCCCTCCCTCCTCCTTTCACTCTCCCTCTTTGGAGACTTTCTGCATTCTGCCTGCCTTTGATCTCCCCCCGTGTTTGCCCAGCCGATCGCTGGGCTCGCCGGGGTTAGAGGCTGAGGTCAGCGCCTTTCCCATTCCAAACACCCAGAAACATCAGTGGGAAGGGAGGGGATTCAGATTACAACCTTCCCGTCCTCCCCTTCCACCCCACTCGCCCGCTCGTCGTGCCGGCAGGGAGCCAGGGATGAACTGAGCCCCTCTCGCCGAGGGACGCTGCTGCCACCGTGTCCCCAGCGCCCCGAGAGCCGAGCAGCGGCGATGGATGGAGGCAGCGGGCAGCATCGCCGGTGGTCCGGCGGGTGCTGGGCGTGCTGAAGGGCAGAGGTTTGGTCCTCTCCTCCTCCTCCTCCTCTTTGTCCCCCCGCCCGCCCGCTTTCTCCTTCGTCCCCTCCATCCTGAATGTGATTTATCCCGACCCCTCGCCAGCAAGCCAGGCCGGCGGCGCGGGGTGGCCAGATGTCTCCTCGCGGGAATTTTGGCCGCCCAGGCCGGGGCCGGCAAGCGGGTGGGCAGCAGCGTGTCCCCATGGGCGTCGTGCTCCTCCTGCCTTTGCTGGCGGCGGCGGCCGGGCTGAGCCTGCAGCCGGGCAGGATGCGGCACCTGGGGGTCTGCCCCAACCAGCTGAACCCCAACCTGTGGGTGGACGCGCAGAGCACCTGCGAGCGGGAGTGCCAGGCCGACCAGGTGAGTGGGGGAGCCGGGGAGGGGTGGGGGGGCATCCCCAGGTCCCCGAGGGAGATGCTTTGGGGTGCGGGTCCTGTGCCTGGTGGTGCAGCCATTTGGTTGCCCACCAAGGAGCTCAGCCCAGCTGCAGCTTCCCCGGCTGAGCCCCCCCCTGTCCCGGGGCCATTCCCCAGCCCCCCTAACAGGCAGAGAAACTGCTTGTTGCCCCCCATGTCCCCCCCTTGGGCCATGTCCCATGGCCAGGACACCCCCTCCATGCACCCCCAGGATGCTCCCACCCAGCCAAGGGGCTGGGATGAGGGGAATGGGTGTGCTGGGGCAGGGACCCCCATCAGGCAGCGGTCAGCCTCCCCCAGCCCCCCGGGCAACTTTTCCCCAAAGGCAGGAGCTCACCCATGGACCGGGCTGCCTGTCCCAGAGACCCCCGCCTCCGAGCTCCACAGCAGTGAGCAGGGGCACCAGCACCTCCACCCCAGCTAGGGCTGCCTGGATGCAGGGGGAGACTCCTTTGCAATTCATCTGTGTAACGAGTTCTGCCTCCCCTCAGCCAGCAAAAGCTGAGAGGGGTCAGATGCTGTCTGCTGGGGGGGGGGGAAGGGGCCATCATCACTGCAGTGCACCCCTAAGCATCCTGGGGGGGCTGGGGGCTGGCTGGGGCCAATGCAGCTGTGCCAGGGAGAACTGGCTCCTACCCGGAGCCCAGTGATGCTGAGGGCGCACAGGGCTGCGCAGGGGACACCCGCCCACCTGAAAACCCCACAGGGTGTGGGAGCAGCACCCACACCCACAGCACAGTGGTGACCCCCATGTTGTCCCCACCTCAATCTCCTCTCCCTGCCCCCCCCCCCCACCCCGGCCAGGACTGCGAAGGCTTCGAGAAATGCTGCACCAACGTGTGCGGGCTGCGGAGCTGCGTGGCCGCCCGCTTCGCCGACGGCAGCCTGCCGGCACTGGCACTGGTGCCGGCGGCCTCCTGCGAGAGCTTCGTGTGCGCGCAGCAGGGCTCCGACTGCGACATCTGGGACGGGCAGCCCGTCTGCAAGTGCAAGGACCGCTGCGAGAAGGAGCCCAACTTCACCTGCGCCTCCGACGGCCTCACCTACTACAACAAGTGCTACATGGACGCCGAGGCGTGCCTGCGCGGCACCCGCCTCACCACCGTCCCCTGCAAGCACATCTTCACCTGGCCCGACACCAGCCCTGTGCCGCAGGAGACGACGGCACGCCCCACGCCAGGAGCCGGCCCCGAGGTACCGGTGCCCCCCGCCCTCTACAGCAACCCCTTCCACCAGTCGGTACGCGCCGGGGGCACCGTCAGCTTCCGCTGCGACGTCAGCGGGCGCCCGCGGCCGGACATCACCTGGGAGAAGCAGACGGAGCAGGAGGAGAACTTCATCATGCGGCCAGACCAGATGTACGGCAACGTGGTGGTCACCAACATCGGCCAGCTGGTCATCTACAACGCCCGCCACGAGGACGCCGGCATCTACACCTGCACGGCCAGGAATGCCGCTGGGCTGCTCCGCGCCGACTTCCCGCTGTCAGTGGTCAGGCGGGAGCCGGGGGGCACCCCGCGGGCTGGCAGCCCCCAGCCCTTCCCCAGCGCTGAGTGCCTGAAGGAGCCGGACCGGCGGCGGTGCGAGGCCCTGGAGGTGCGCTGGCACTTCGACGCCAAGCAGGGCTCCTGCCTCACCTTCCGCTATGGGGGCTGCGGGGCCAACAGGAACCATTTTGAGACCTACGAGGAGTGCCGGGCTGCCTGCTTGGGCAGCGCCCGCCCCACCTGCCTGCTGCCCATGGTGCAGGGTCCCTGCCAGAACTGGGAGCCCCGCTGGGCATACAACCACCTCCTGAAGCAGTGCCACTCCTTCGTCTACGGCGGCTGTGAGGGCAACACCAACAACTTTGAGAGCAAGGAGACCTGCGAGGATGTCTGCCCCTTCCCCAAGAGCCTGCAGTGCAAGGCTTGCCGCCTGAAGAGTAAGATGGTGCTGAGCCTCTGCCGCAGTGACTTCGCCATCGTGGGCCGGCTGATGGAGATCGTGGAGGACCAGGACTCCGGCATCGCCCGCTTTGCCCTCGAGGATGTCCTCAAGGATGAGAAGATGGGCCTCAAGTTCTTCAACATCAAGTACCTGGAGGTGACCTTGACCGACATGGACTGGAGCTGCCCCTGCCCCAACATGACGGCGGAGGACGGGCCGCTCATCATCATGGGCGAGGTGCACGACGGCATGGCCACGCTGGACCCCAGCAGCTACGTCCGGGCGGCCAACGACAAGCGGGTGAAGAAGATCTACGAGCTGATGGAAAAGAAAACCTGCGACCTCCTGAACCGCTTCCAGGACTAGGGGAGAGCCGGGACGTGCCGATGCGGGGGCCGTGGACCCACCACGGAGGTGGGGGCAGCCTGGGGGAGCCCCTGCACCAGTGCTTGTATCTAGGGAATACCACCGTCGTGTAGTTCCCCCCCAACCCCATGCTGAGCCCCAGCCCAGCTCCCACCTCCCCTGTAATTTATCTGCCGCATGCCCCCCACCCATGTAGCCCCCCAGCCTGGCCAGCAGCAATAAAGGACTGGGGTGGGTTGCAGAGGGATGGGAGGTCTGCCAGGAGCCCCCCACCCATAAAAACCTTCCCACCACACCGAAGCCTCCGGGCCCAGTGTAGCACCCCCAGGTGCTCCCAGTACAGGATCTGCCCCCCTGTTGGTGCTGGGGGGGGGTTGGGGATGCCCCCCCCAACCCAGCACCAGTGCTGAAAGCATCATGCAGGGAGGGGGGGAAAAGCCCCAGAGTTTATTGGGGGGAGCAGCAGCACAGTCCTGGAGGGGAAAGGGGGATGGGTCCCCCATGCCATCGGCACAGCATCCTCTGGGGACACTGCCACCAAGCAAGAGGTGTCCCCCATGCCCGGGGGTGCTGTGCCCCCCCACCCCGTGCCTATGCCCCCCATGACAGCTGCGGTGGCTTCTCTGGGTCAGGCTGGGGCACTCCATTGCAAAGGGAGCCCCAAAGAGGCCGGGAGAGACAGACCCTCCCCAGCCCACCAGCCAAGCCCAGCCCCAGCCGGGGGCACGGGGGCCCCACCCCAGCGCTGCCGTCCCCAGCACGGGGACAGTGTGGCCCCTTGAGAAGGCAGCAATGAGGGGGGGTGACCATGCTGGGAGATGCTGGGAGGGTGCTGGGAGGTGCTGGGAGGTGCCGTTGGGGCAGGTCACTGCTTGCGGAAGATGAGACTCTTGTTGTTGGCCGGCATGTCCACCTGGAAGCACAGAGCTGGGGGTCAGGGGGGTCCCCAGCGGAGCAGCACCCATCCACCCCCTGCAGACCCCAGCACCTACCATCCTCTCCAGGCGCAGCCCGTTGGCCTCGGCCAGCTGCCGCAGCAGTGCCGTGTCGCGAAGGCCCCACGCGGGATTGCTGCCGGGGAGGGAGGCGTGGGTCAGACAGACGGACATCACACCCCTGCGCTCCCTGAAGCATCCCCATCTCCCGGGAGTGCCCCCAGGTCGGGGTGGGGGGGACTCCCCTCTGCTGCTGCTTTAGGCCTTATCTTGAAGGACCACGCTGGGAGGGAGCTCCCTGAGGCTGCAGGCAGGACAGGCAGCATGGGCAGGACGGGCCACCGGCAGCCCTGGGCCCCCCAGCCCCCTCCTTACCTCTGCCTCAGGCTGCGGTCGAAGTCCACGTTGCTCTGGGGGCTGATCCGGCCATCCACGGCGTAGGGCTGCCAGGACACGGAGCTGGAGCTGCAGGCACGAGCCATCGTGTGTCCCCCCCCAAGCTCCCCCCAGCCCGTGGGCTGCTGTCCCTGCCACGCACAGAAGCCAAGCGAGAAGGGACACGGCCCCCAAGAGGGACCAGGGGTCCCACCACCCACCGTGGGTCCATCACACACTGGGCGCCCCCCCCCCAGACCCTGCTCTGGATGGGGCGAGGGAGGACGGGATCCCTCTGTCCCGCGAGCAAACCGCCAAGGCTGCCCATCCCGGGTCTGTATGTGCCCCAAAACGCTGCGACCCCCAAACCCGAGCCCCACCCCCTTTCCCAACCCATCCCCACCCCCATGCCTGGAGCTGCTCGCCCATCTGCTCCCCCCCCCCCAGCATCCCCAGGGACACCCCGCGCCCAGCAGGATGCTCCCGCACCAAGACGGGCGCTCAGCCGAGCAGCACCCACCCCGTAGGTGAAGAGCACGCCTCCGGGCTTCAGCAGCACCCCAGCACCCTTGAACAGTCCCTGGGGAAAGAGAGAAGTGGGGACCATGTCAGGGGGCTGGGGACACCCCCAAGGATCCCCCCCATTTGGCGCTGGGACCCCCAGCCCAGGGGACAGGGAGCCCTGCCCCGCTCACCTCGGTGCACCGCAGCTCCGCGATGTGCATCATGTTGATGCTGACGAGGAGGTCGAGGGTGGCGGGTTGGGTGCCCCCCCACGTCTCCCAGCCCCGCGAGACGTCCAGCAGGATGGGGGGCAGCATGTTGGGCACCTGCATGGCCTCCGCGTAGGCAGCGATGCTGCGGGCACCAAACCCCACATCAACCCCAGCTGGGGCACCACCCGCCGCCCCCACCCCGTGCAGCCCCCGCCACCAGCACCCGCTGCAGGCAGACCTGAAACCTGCCCGCGCTGCCTGCCAGCAGCATCTCCCAGGTGGAGTCTCTGATGTCTAATAATAAGGTTGTGCTTATAACACAGACCTGGGGGGGGGGGCTCCACACGGTGCAAGGGGTCTGGTATCACCAAGCTCTTTGCTTTGCAACAGCCAGCGGGAGAGCTGGCAGCAGCCGGACAACGGGCAGCACACGGACTGGGAGAGACCCCCGTGCCTGAAAAATTCCTAATTCACTGTCGCTTCTCAGCAGGGCAGCCGGAGCACGCTGCCCTCCCAGCTGCCTGCATGAGCGCTGCCTGCACCCACGTGCTCAGGCTGCCCACACGCTGCCTGAATGCTGCCTGCAGCACTGCCAGCACCCACACACCCAGGCTGCCTGCACCTACACCCCCCCTGCCTGCAGCGCTGCCTGCACCCACATGCCCAAGCTGCCCGCACGCTGCCTGCACCCACCCCCCCCCTGCCTGCAGCGCTGCCTGCACCCACGTGCCCAAGCTGCCTGCATGCCGCCCCGCACCCACGTGCCCGGGCTGCCCGCAGCGCTGCCTGCACCCCTGCGCCCGGGCTGCCTGCACACCGCCGGTGCCGCTGCACCAGCACCATGTGATTTTTGGTGTGATTTATACCCTTTTTGACACATTCACCAGCCAGGCCTCGGTTCCTGCAGGGAACCGCAGCCTCCTGGCCTCAGCCTGGGGATTATTTTTAACCAGGGTGGCGTGCGCTGGGTGCCGCTGCCGGCGAGGTGATGGGTGGGAAGGACACTGGCAGCAACCCGCCCTGGACAGGTGCCAATTTCGGCACCTCCCCACCAGCTTTTTTTATTTTTTTTGTGGTGGGGGGGGAATTCCTCACTGTGCTGCAGCACTGGGGTTTATTTTTGTTTCCTGAAGGGAAAGCAAACCCTCCGAGCCTGGCGCTGCAATGCCTGGAACAGGCATTTGGCCACGGCCAGACCCACGCACATGGACGCAGAGCAAATAAACACAGGCCGACGCGGCTTGCCGGGGCGGCGCGATGCCGGGAGCGGGGTGTGAGCCACCCACCGCGCGAGCGGGAGCCGCTGCCGGAGTCCTGGTGAGCTGGGCATGGGGCCTGGCATCACCACGGAGCGTCACAGCCACGGGTGGGTAACGGGAGAGCGGCTGCCGCTCAGCAACGCGTGGTCGGGCGCTTTGCAGGCAGGAATCGCTCCGTAGTGGGGTGGGCTGGCGCAGAGTTGAATATTGGGGCTTTTCTGGGAAAAATAAAGCACTGAGCTGGGGAGCCTGGGCTGTTTGGGAGCCGGATATTGGGGCTTTTCTGGAAAAAAATATAGCAAGCATTGACTTAGCGAGCCTGGGCTGTGCAAGAGTTGAATATTGTGTTTTTCCTGGAAAAAATAAAGCATCAAAAAGGGGAGCCTGGGCTGCCTGAGAGTTCAATATTGGGTCTTTTCTGGAAAAAAATAAGCATCAAGCTGGGGAGCCTGGGTCATCTGAGAGCTGGATATTGGGTTTTTCCTGGAAAAAATAAAGCACCGAGAGAGGGAGGCTGGGCTGCTGGAGAGTTCGATATTGGGTCTTTCCTGGAATAAAACACAGCACCGAGCTGGGGAGCTCGGGCACAACCGGCCGTGGGTCTCCGGGTGGGGAGGGGGCTGCAGGCTGGGCCCCCCAGGGACCCCCCCACCCCGTGCCTCCGCTCACCTGCGCAGCGCCCGGGGGTCGATGTCGGAGGGCTGCCAGCGGGTCTGCGGCAGCGCCCGGGCGAAGTGTGCGGCGTGCAGCCCCGCGCCCGCCCCCACCTCCAGCACCCTCAGGACGCCGGGTCTCGCGTGGGTGCCGGCCCCCGCGTACTCCCGCAGCACCGCCAGGATCGGGCCCTTGTTGCGCTCCGCCGCCGCCGGCGCTTGCATGGCTGGAGCGGGCGGCGGCCGCAGTGCGGGGACTACAACTCCCAGCGCCCCCACGGTGACACGTGGCGGGTGGAGCCTCCCACGGGGGTGTTGGAAAAGAAAAAAAAAAAAAAAAAAGAAAAAGATTCTGCGCCGCCCGGGAATCGAACCCGGGTCGCAAGAATGGGAATCTTGCATGATACCACTACACCAGCGGCGCCGCTGGGTGCGCTCCCGCCCCGCCGGCACTCGGGGTCCCCACGCGTGACCGCGGGGCTCCGGGCGCGGGGGGACGGGGGTGCTGCCGCCCTCCCGCCACCCACGGGCCTTCCCCACCGTGTTCCTGCCACCCACGACCAGGTTAAGGCTCCGCGTGGAGACCCCAAGGAAACGGGGGTGCGTGGGTTACCTTGCGGTGTGAATCCAGCCCACGGGGCTCCCAGTGAGACCCCCCCCGATGGTGGCCACACCGGTGTGCCCACGGGCACCCTATAAACCCCGGGAGGGTCTCTGGTGGGGAAACTGAGGCACGACCCCCCCTGGGTGACAGGGAGGTGGTAGTGGGGTCCCTCCCCTGGGTGGCAGTCGCATTTAAGTGCAGTAACGAGGACGGCGTCCTGTAGGCTTGGGGGGGGTGACGTGGGGGCTGGCGGCGGTGGGGTGCCCCCTGCGAGCCACCCACGGGTGTCTGGCACCCTGAAGGATCGGGCCCTGCATGGCTTCCCACCCTGGCAGGGCTGTGCCACCGTGGCCACGCAGCCGACGGGGTGGAAAGGCCAAGGTCACCCTTGGGGGGGTGGCTTTGCCGCCCCCGGAGCAAGGCTGGAGCATCCCCCAAGTCCCCAGTGGGTTTGTCACATGGCCTGTCCCCACAACCCTGGGTGCCACCCAGCCACGGGCAATGCTGTGGGGTGGCCAGAGACTGGCTCGGGGGTCACCCCCCGGGGCTGCCCCTCCTGTCATGTGGGGAGGCCTCGGTGCCCCTTCCCCGCTCTAAAGGTCACCGAGGTGGCTGGGATGTGGCCGCCCCCCCCGATTCCTGCGCTGCGGGGTGGCCCTTGGCTTGCGGGCAGTCATGGGGTGTGTGACGAGGGCTGTCACACTGCTGTCCCCGTGGTGGTGGCACCTCAGCAGGTCCCCTGCCTGGGCCCTATGTGTCCCAGGAGTGACTCCTATGTGTCCCCTGTCCCCTGGGTGTCCCCGCGCACGTGTGCTCCCCATGACCCCGTGTCCCCTGCATGCCTGTGCCATCTTGTCCCACGTGTCTCCCATGCCCTTTCTCCTACTTGACCCCTGTGTGTCCCCACGTCCCTTCTATGCACCTTATGTGTCCCGTGCGTGTCCCGTGTCTCCCACACGCACCCCCTACATGTCCCACGTGTGCGTCCCATATGTCCCCGCACACATCCCGCCTGTGTCCCCTGCCTGCCCCGCCTGTGTCCCACCCCCCCCCTCCCATCCCACGTGTGTCCCCTACGTGTCCCCCACACCCCCCAACGTCTCCCACCCGCCCCGCCTCTGGCTCCGACACCTCCCGCCCGGCCCTGCCGGTGCCTCCGCGCCCCGCCGCCCCCCCCCCGCCCCGTCCCGCGCGGTCCCTTTAAGGGCGGGGGCGTGTCGCTGCCCGGCCCGGCCCGGCCCGTTAAAGGCCCGGCGAGGGGCGCGCGCCGCACTCGGGCGGGGGCGGCGGGGCCGGTGCGGGCCGGGGGGGGGCCGGGGGGGCCGCAGGATGTACACGCTGACGCGCGGCCCCAGCAAGCTGGCCACGCAGCGCCGCACAGGTACCGGGGCCCCGGGGACGGGACGCGCGGGGAGTTTGGCGGGGAGGGGGGGGGGGGGTGTGTGGGCACCGTCCCGCTCCGCTCCCCCCTTCCACCCCCCCCCCCCTTCCTTCCCGGTCCGCTCTGACGCCCCGCCGCCGCCCGCAGGTCCGACGCAGCAGGCGGTGGAGAGCAGCAAACTGGGCGAGCTGCGGGGCCGGCTGCAGCCCGGCGCCTGGCCCGCCGCCAGGTGAGCCCCGCGGGGCGGCCGTGACCTTGGGGAAAGGTTACCGGGGCGGCCGGGCCGCGCCGCGCCGCCGGGGGAGGGGCCGCGGGCGGGGAGGCGGTGGCGGAGAAGGGGGGGGGGGGTGTTGCTCGGTGCCCGCATGCCGAGACGTGCCGGGGGTTGCAGCCCGCTGCCCGCGGAGAGTCGTGCTGCGGGCCGCCCCTCGGGCACGGGGAGGGGGGGGGGCGAGGGAAGCGGAGCTGGTGCCCGCCCCCACCCCCCTCCGGGGCGGGTCGGGATTTGTGCCTGGAGGAGCGGGCAAAGTGCAGGCAGCAGTGGGCTGCCTGCCCCGAGGAGGCAGGAACGGGTGGGGGGGGGGCGCGTCCCGCTGCCCGGGGTGCTGCTGCCCGTCTGCCGGGGCAGCGCCGGGGACCGGGGTTGTGCAACCCCCCCCGCCCCCCGCCAAGTCCCGGGGGAGGCACCGATTGCCCAAACCCGGCGGCTGAACCGGCGCTGGGGACCGGTGTGGAACCCCCTGGTCCCGGGGGCTGGCAGGTCCCGCTGCAGCCCCGGCCCCACGGTGGCCCCCGGTGGAGTTTGGAGATTGTCCCTAAAGGGCGGTGGGGGTGGCTTTTGGGTGAAACCCTCAGCTTCTAGCAGAAATAACTGGAGCTGTTGTGGGGGTTGAGCAGCTGGAGGGGCGATGGCTCCTTCTCTTAAGGAGCCGCTTTCTGGGCTGGAGAGCTGGGGGCAAAGCCCAGCCTGGCAGAGCGGGCAGCTCCGCTCGCCCAGACGGGGCTGTGGGGCATGTACAACTCTGTCCCTTCCCTCCAGCTTCAAGAAACGGATGAGAAAAGCCTCCCCTCCAGCTCCCCTCCTTCCTGGGATCTTTTGCTAATTAACTGGTGTTGCTGCTACCATGCTTGCCCTCCTTCAGGCAGGTTGGTGGGGCACGCTCCTGGCTGCTGCCCTGCCTGCAGCAGGCAGGGGTGCCTGCCCGGGGCCCCCAGCCATGCGTGGTTTGGGTTTGGGGTGCGTTACGCTGCCCCAGGCTCTGCCCGTAGAGCCGGCAGGGGAGGCGCAGGCAGGGGCTGCCTGTTCTCGGTCTCACCTGCCCCACAAACCATAACCCATCTGTGCTCCCAGGGCCCCTTAGACTTTGTCCTGTGAGAAACGTGGCCGTTGCAGACGTGTCCTGCCCTGAAACTAGGCAGAAAAGCCAAAATACTGATGTTTTGCATTGAACATGCCCATAAGTCTCATCCCAGACCTTCTCCTTCTGATCTGCCTGGTTTGGCTGTTCCCAGGCTGGGGATCCCAACTCTGACCTGCTGCTTTCAGTTGGCAGAGGGTTTCATCCCAGTCCTGGGGCACCTTGGGGCTGTGCTGGGGGCTGGGGCTGCTCCAGCAAATGTGAGTGCTTGGTCTGAGGAGGATGGCACCATGGTGCATCCCCCTGCTTGGTACCTAACTGAATTTCACTTCAATTTTCCTGATATTTCAGTTTTGGTGGCGGATTTTTTATTTTAGGGACTGCACTTTGTGCCAGGGCTGGAGGATGGGTGGGAGACAGGCAACTCCCCTTGCTCGCACCCCTTCCTGCGTAGGAACCCCCTCTCCCTGGGGGCAGGGTCCCCTTTTTGTCCCTTCCCTTGGGACAGGGCTGAGCAGGGCTGGCTGGCTGCAACTGTGCCCCTGGCATCGCTGGGGCTGTGGGCGAGCGTTCAGGCTGTGGAGCAACTGGGAGCGGCTGGCCAGACCCTGTTCTTGCTCCAAACCGTGGTGGGAAGAGCTGCCTGCCCCCTCACCCCTGCCTTGCTTCCCTTGCCAGCCCAGCCCAGAAACTCGTCTTCAACAGAGTGAACGGCAAGAGGCCGCAGGTGCTGCCGCAGCAGGTCTCGGCCCCTGAGGAATGCTACACGCTGGCCCACGAGGAGAACGTCCGCTTCGTCTATGAAGGTGAGGGCAGAGGGTCCCTGGGGGCAGGCACCCGCTCGCTGTCACATCCCAGGGAGGCTGGAGCATGTGGGGTCCCTCCTGAGGCAGCCACGTTGTGCTGGGGACCCCGGTGGCAGGGATGGGGTCCCCGGCCTGGGTACCTGCCCTCCTTTGCACCACCTCCTGCTCCTCTCCCGCAGCCCCCCTGGGCTGGGAAATCCCCATCCCAAAACCATCCACTGCCTGTTCCCCCCGCCCCAGCCTGGCAGCAGGTAGAGCAGCAGCTGGACGGCAGCCGGAGTGGGGAGAGCGCCTGCGGCCCCGTGCAGTACGTAGAGAAAACCCCCAACCCCGGACTGAAAAGTAAGTGGGAAGCAGTCGTGGCGCTCGGGTGTATCATCGGGCTCAGGGGTGCAGTGAGCTGGTGTGGGCTCAGCCGGGTGCCTGAGCAGGGCTGCGATGGGAGGAGGAGGAGGATCCCAGTGCTGGATGTGCCAGGGGGGCTGGGTTAGGTCTGTCCTGCTGGTGCTGAGGCTGCTCGGGGGTGCTGGGGGCCAGCTGGCCCCTGGCACTGTGGCAGGGCTGTCCTGCTGTGCCCCATCGGAAGAGCCCAAGCAAGCAGGACGCCCTGTTGATGACTTTTCTGGAAATCCAGCCACCAAGGTGGGCTCAACACTGCGCTGGAGAGGAGCCTCTGGGTCCTGCCATGGCCACCTGCCTCTCCTGCGGCCAAGCAGGACCCAGCCGGAGCGCAGTGGGGACAGGATCAATGTGCTTCTCTGATAGCAGCTGCAGCAAGGGCTGTGAACGCAGCCTGGGGGCTCCTGCAGCAGCTGAGACCTCCCCAGGAAGAGAAGGTCCCTGTAAACCCGGCCTGGCCTTTTGAGATCAGGGCATGGGGGTTGAGAGGAGGTTTGGGGTCTCATTTTCCTGGTGGCACATGGTATGGTTTGTGGGGGGGACACCCGGAGCTCTGCTTGCTCTCCAGCTGCTCTGCTATGCTCTCCTCTCTCCCTCCCCTCTCTTTCAGACTTTGTTCCCATTGACCTGGAGGAGTGGTGGGCACAGCAATTTCTGGCCAAAATCGAGAACTGCTCATAAAAGGGAAGAAGGGTTTGGTTTTTTGGTTGTGTTGTTTTTTTTTTTTTTTTTTAAGAGAAACAAAGCTGAGAGGATCTGGTCAGAACCCAGAATCAGTGGCATTTTAGAGAACCACATTTTTAAAAAGATGACCGAAATCAAGTGACCCATGCTGCCAGCCCAGCGAGGCCAGCGGAACCGGACCACAGCCAGGCCTGGCCACATGCCCCTTCCCTGCGCCCGGCGTGGAGGAGCAGCCTGCGGCCCCAGCCAGGATTCCTTAAGTGCCAGTTTTTGGACCGCTGCAGCTTCCAGCTCCCAGGGACACTGCGGTGCCGTGCTGGGGATGAGGGAGCGGATCCCCTGCCGCAGCGGTAGCCACGGGGAGGACAGCGGGGTGCTGTAGCAGGACTGCCAGACAATAAAGCGCTGAAACTGCCAGTGGAGAGACGCTTGCAGGAGGGGGAGGATGTGTTTGCAGGAGGTGGTGAAGCAGTTGGGGTGCAGTGTTGTGCCCTGGGCTGGTGCAGAGCAGGGCATCCCCCTGGAGGGGGGATGCTCGTGGCTGAGTTGTTGGGTGCCATGCTGCTCTGGAGGTGAAGGGCTTGGAGTGTTTCCCTGTCTTCCTTGGAGCTGTATCATCTCCCTGTGCTCAGCCAGGGCCTGGTGCTGCCTTGGGTGTGTGTTGGGAGGGGGCAGGGGGACATTTGGGCATCAGCAGGTGACAGGGGCAGGGGCCTGAGCTCCCTGGCTGTGGTGCAGAGACAGGCTGCAGTATGTAGGTGGGTAAAGCTGCAGGAAGGAGGGTGCCTGGGCCAGTCCCCCCACTGCCATGGAGGCCCCTGACATTGTTCTAATGGCTATTTTGAGCCTCAAGGTCTCCCCCTTGCCCATGGCTGTTGGGGTGCAGTGGGGACTAAGAGAGGGTGGTTGTGGCTGCCTGTGGTGGAAGGGATGGGGACCCCAACTTCTGCTCCCACAGGCAGTTGGCCCACAAAAATCCCTTGGCCCATGGGCTTTTCCAGGCTAGACTGGGCCCTTCCAGGTCAGGTTCTGGAGGACACCCCACTCCCCCCATGTCCTCCCCTGCAAGGCTGAGAGCAGGAGGCCAGCACAGCCTGAGCAGCCCAAGCCCATGGGGGCTGGAGCTGCTCTCTGACTCCAAAGGAGGCCAGGAAACATCCACTGGAAAAAAAAAAATAATCTTTATTATTCCTATGATGAGTAACAACCACACTGCAGCCAGAAGGGAGCAGCAACACCTGGGACCTGTGATGCTTCTCCCACCACACATGGCTGCTGCTGCCTGGGAGGCTAGAGTGTTGCCAACAGCAGCCGTGACCCTGCCAGCACAAAACCTGGCTGACCTGGCTGGTTGAGTGATCCCTGTCCCACCTCCTGCCCCTGTGCTGGGGCAGCTGGGCACTGGGGTTGTCACTGAAACACGGAGCAGCACCAGGCAGAGCCAGCAGCTCTGGCCTCGGCAAGAGGGGACAGCACTGTGACACCAAGAAATGCTGCTTTGTTAAGACTTTGTTTTAGGCCAGGATGACCCCGGTGGGGGTGGGCTGGTGCTGGGAGATGCCATCCTTGCCACCGACTCCTCCTACCACTGGCTCTGCCATGGCATCTGCAGGCACTGTGGGTGTTATGCTGCCTCCGTGCCCCAGGACCAAGCCTTGCAGGGGAGTCACCAGTACCCCAGTGGACATGTGCTGGGTGGGGGCTTGGCTGTCCTGCCTGTTGCTGCTGTGCTCAGGGTGCTGCCAGCCTGTAGCAATTAACATCTTCCCCCTCCTGCAAGCCCTCACTTTCCCACTGCTTCCCCCATCCCAGGCAAAGCCCCAGAGGCTCTGCTGCATCCTGCTTTATCTCCCCTTCCAAAAAAAAAACCAGTTATTGAGAGCCCCAGCACTTTCCTGGTGGCTCCAGGTCCCCTCCCACCAGAAAGCACCCCCCCCCCCCCCCTTTTCTTGCACAGGTGCTGCCCCCAGGAAAGTCGCTGGTGCTGGGGTTTTCCCACTGCACGGTGCCCCTGGCAGTAGCTGGCTCTGCTGCCAGCAGAGATGCTCCCAAGGAGCAAAGCCTCCTTGTCAGCAGCTCTGAAGGGCTCCGAGGTGTTCCAGGGATGCCATTCACCTGCTGGCTGCTTACTAATAAAAACACACGTCATTAAGATCCAGGGAAATTCTTAGTAACATGATGCACCATCGTTTTGAACAACAACATTAGGCAAAGGGAAAAAATGGAACAGGAAAGAATGAGTCAGTCACAGGAACAAAACAAAAACCCAACCCAAAAATATAACCCAACCCCTGACAATGCAATCACTAGAAGGGAATCAGCACCCCTCGCCATAAATATTAATTCATTTAGTTATGTGCAATTGTGTGTATTACTATAGTGCAAATAGCTCTGCATTGATCGCGGAGCAGCCGGCCCAAAGGGGACCGCCCCCAGGTGACACAGGGACTAGTTAAGGACAGACAAGAATCAACATGGATTTAAAACAAACAAACAAAAAAAGCAACCCAACTACTGGGAAACGCCAGCAAAAAAAAATCCCAGTTGTTGCCTCCGACTGGGCACAGGCCAGGCTGGGCAGAGCCGGTGCCTAACGCACAGTGCCCAGCAGCATCCCCCACAGCCGGGCAAGGGCAGGACAGTGCCTTGGCTCCCTCCGGAGCAGCCCGGCATGGTGCAGAGGGGACGGGGACAGTGGGGGGACACACACATGGGACAGGCGTGCTCTGGTCAGAGCTGTGTGGGGTGTAAGGGGAAGAGCACAGCAGGACAGGGGCGCAGCGAGAGCATCGCCAGCCTTCAAAACTGGTCCTGCGGCTGCCCAGCACGCTGAGGGCAGCGCCGCTGCTTCAACCTTTTCGTGGACGCACTAAGTGAGCCCAGCAGCGTCCCCAGGCACCCTGTGACACCTCTCAGCCATCGCTGCCTTCAGCCCACGCTCGGGCGCTGCAGCCGTACGCAGCACGTGCTGTGCCGAGGGGCCGAGCTCTGGGCACTTCTCCATTAACACATCCTGCCAGCACCCAGCGCCGCTCGGCCCCGCGCCAGCCCCTCGGGACAGGCTCACCTCCAGCCCCGGGCGAGCAGGCAGGAGGGGACAGCGTTTTCTAAGAGGTTAAAGAAGACGGAGCCTCCTCCATGCCATGCAGGGGACGGCCGGGAGGCTTGCCTTGTCCTCTCGGCTCTTCGCTAAGTGCTTCTAAGGGCAGCACATCCCGCTTAACCCAGCAAACGGCTCGGATCTAAGCTCTGTGACAGCCTCCTGTTAAACCACGAGCAAACCACCTAACGATGCGCGTCAACATGCGGGCGAAGACCACGAAGCAGCGTCCTGATGGGTGCGAGCGTTGGGCAGGGAAAAGGGGCAGGGGGGGAGCACTGTGCCATCTGGAGACAGCATCCCGCTCCTCCTCTGCCAGCCTAATCCCCACCACCCCTCTCCACCCATCCAGGCTTCCCCCTTCTTTTGGGGCTTTTTTTTTTTTTTTGCTGTAGAGATGGGAATGAAGGCTGGAGAGTGGCAGTGTCACATGCACACACACACACTCACACACAGACCGGCACTGCGGCAGCACGCAATGCACACGCACCACTGGCGTCCCCGATGGCAGAAGGTACAGCGGCATCTTCTCCCCCCTCCCCGGTGAAAAGTTTCTTACATTTATACATTATTTAAGACACGCCAATATATAAATTACTGTCTCTATATATACTATGTATAGGCAGCAGGGCCAGTCCATGATGAAGGGCACCAGTGGGGGCTTCTGCTCATTTCCCTCTGTCCTCTGTGTAGTGCTGGAAGCGAGTGAAGCTCATGAAGACTTGCTCCAGAGAGATCTGGCTCACCGAATAGTCTTCCAAGCGATACTTCTCTTTGGCTTTCTCCAAGGCCCCGAAGACCTGCAAGGGACGCACGGCTGTTACTGCAGAGCACCTCGGCTGTGGGAGAACCCCAGGCTGTGACTCAAGAAAGCAGGGGAAGCTTTTTGCTCCAGGGACACCTGGGGGAAGCAAAATCTTCCCTGGCAGGAGGGTGGTGGGAAGCCAGCAGATGGATCATTTAGCAGAGTACCTGACCCTATTTAAAAATACATGGTTTTGTGTATATGTATATAATATATATGATACATACATATACATAGGTGTATGGGGGTTTTTTTTATATATCCCCGGGCTGGGATCCCTGCCCAAGGTATCTGCTCCATACATTATATATATATATAAAAAAAATTATAAATATAGTATATATAGTATACTATATATACTATACATATCTGTATATAGTACACAGATTGTTTTTATATAGTTATATACTAGTTTTTATATAATCTGTACACTATGTACACTATATACACTCTATACTGTATACTATACACAGCATATAGAATAGATAGTATACAGATATACTTTATATACACTATATAGAGTATATAGTATACAGAAATAAACCCCTACATATACTTATATACTGTATATAAAAACTATCTGTATATACATAGGTACTTCTGTATACTATACATGTATTTATATATAGATAGTGTATAACTATCTGTATACAGTATACAGTTATATATATAGTATATACATAGTGCATATATATAAAAAACCCAGTGTCTATCTAGAGTATATATCTGTACAGAGTACACATAGTTATATACAGAGATAGCTATATACTCTCTCTCTCTGTGTTTTTGTATATGTATCCCTGGGCTGGAATCCAACAGGGTCCGTGCCTCGGTGAAGCCAATGCCCGTAGCCTGGGGTGGGGCAGGACCAGGAGCCGGGGTGCGAGGCGGTTCCTCGGGCCGAGGCGCAGCAGCGGGGAGCAGAGGTGCTGCTGGGTCGATGCCGTGTCCCCCAGTGCCATGTCCCCAGCAGGGAGATGTGGGGTAGGAAGGATGCGACTACCAAACACCAAACTTCCAGCACTCTCCAGAGCCTTCATGAAATATTCTGAGACGTAAAACGAGCTCCTGCTCGCCAGGGAAACCCCACTTCCTCTCTGGAGGGTTGCAGTCACGGGCAGCCAGTTCGGGGGGTGGGAGGGAGCAGTCCCAGCTCAGCAGACACGGTGTGTCACACACACAGTGCTTGCACGCTGACCATACATGTAGCTGATCTCTTTGTGCCAGGAGGTGGGAAAGGGCCAGGGAGAAAAAACACTTTTTAATTAGATTATTTTTTTATAAATCACCTGGATTTTGGACAGAGAGTGGCTCTGGAAGAAAAGGATGAGCTGAGTGTGAAAGCAAAGCCCCTGTGAAGGGGCAGGAATAGGGCTGTCCCTCCAGCCTCCTGCTGCAGAGGGGTGGGACAGGCTCCAGCACCCCCTTACCTGTGCCCAGCTGAGGTTCTTGCTGGTCAAGTGATAGTGTACCATGCCCTGGTGCTCGTGTTTCAGGACACTGCCTGGGAGAGACAAGCAAGGAGAGGCTCAGAGTTAGGTAACTCGCTGAAGCTGAGGAGCAGCATCCTGCCATCCCCTGGAGGGCAACCGCCCCAGCAGCTCACAGTACCTGGGAAAGTCTTCTCCACGAAGGCCTTGAAGGCCTGCAGCTCACCCTCCTCCTCACTCCGTGTTTTGGCCAGCAAGGTGTAGCCACTGCCAAACTTGCTTTTCAGGTGCTGGGGGCTGCCCAGGCACTTGAACTGCCCGTTCACCATGATGGCCAGCCGCGTGCACAGGGCCTCGCACTCCTCCATGCTGCAGGACAGAAGAGGGCTTGTTCAGCAGGGCAGGAGCACCGAGGCAGAACAGGCAGAAGCTTCTGGGAAGGGGCTGGAGGTGGATTCCCTCCTCTCCAGGCTCTCAGAGGAGGGAGGTTTGGGTAAAGCCAGTCACTGGTGGCCACAGGCAGTGCCCAACCACCAGGCTTTGGAGGTGGGTCCCACCCCCTTGAACCCCACCACCCTCCTGGCTATTCCTCGATCTCTCATGCCAAGTCCTGCCCGGACAAGTGTCACCTGTGGGAGGTGAAGATGATGGATTTGCCACACTCCCGTGTCCGTGTCACCGCGTCCCAGAGCAAACGCCGGGCCACGGGGTCCATGCCAGTGGAGGGCTCATCCAGGAAGATCACGGGGGGACCACCGATGAGGGCAATGCCAGCGCTCAGCTTCCGCTTGTTACCACCGCTGCAGGAGGAGATGGGGACAGAGACCCGACATCAGCAAAGCGAGAGCCCCACAAGACAAGGGGCAGAGCGCATGGGGTGTCTCCACGTTTCCTCTCACCTGTAGGTCCTCACAAGCTTGTCAGCATGGGGCTCCAGGAGCAGCCCTCTCAGCATGTTCTCCACGCAGCTGCCGATGTAGCGCTCGGGGATGCCCCGCAGCCGGGCATACATGCTCAGGGTCTCACGGCCCGTCATGTGGTCCAGGAGGGCATCAAACTGCGGGCAGTAGCCGATCCGCTGCTGGACCTTGGGGCAAGAGGAACCCAACGGGGATTAGCTCACAGGCAGGTCTCTGCAAGGAGGTGTCCAAGCCAGAAGGTGCCTTGGCACCCACAGGGCTTTGCTGCACCTCTGTGAGGTTTTTGCTCAAAGCGATGGGGACTGAGGTGCTGCTCCGAAACTGCAGGTGAAACGAGAGGGAAATTCCCCGATCGCTGGAGCAGTCGGTCAGGCAGGGACGGACACAGGCAGCGTGCCTCGGGATGGCAACTGCGTGGTCTCACGCTGCGTCTCCCAAGCTGGTTCCTCATTGTGAGGGGCCATTTTAGGTGGCCCAGGCTCTCAGGAGAAGGAAAGCGCTGGAGGGTCTGTGCCTTTCCCATATCCCGGTCTCCTCTGGGGACAAGAGCCCACCAGAAGGCAGAGTGCCAGGGGAGGAAGCCAGCAGGGCCATGCTTTCGGGGAAGACCCTCCCCATGTGCTCCTTGCCTGACATTGTCTGGGGTTGACAGTGGTAGAGGTATCCAGGGATTGAACTGAAAGCCTGACCCCTGTTCATCTCTTGCTTTTCCAAAGGGAGTGGGCAATTCCCAGCAAGGAGACCTCTAGCAGGGCTCTGGAAAGGTTTGACCCACTTGTTTTAGAGAGACCATCATTTGACTGTGATCACTAACATTTTCACATTTCCAACTATGGAGCTAAACCCCTTGATGAAGGGTTTGCCACCCTTGCAAGCTTTAGCTTCCATTCATTTCACATCTATCATCCCAGTGGAGAGGGGACTGCTTCCATGTGGCCAGATAACAGAAAGCTGGGCCAGACAAGGATATTACCTCAACCCCTGGCAACTGCAACTGTGTCCTCCTCAGAGGCACTTGCAAGGTGGCCCAGCCCAGCCAGATGCAGGACTGTTTGTAACACTGCCCTCTGCCCCCACAGCCCTCGGTACCTTTTTGATGTTGGCCAGAATGCTGTGGCCATCCACAAAGGCATCCCCCGATGTGATGCTTTCATCACCAGTCAGCATCTTGAAGGTGGTGGTTTTTCCCGCTCCATTGAAGCCAAGAAGACCAAAACATTCCCCTTTGCTGACTGCCAAGGAGATCCTGTCCACCGCCAGCAGGGACTCCCGGCTGTCATAGACCTGGTGGACCCAACACAAGCCATGTGTCACTGCCCGATGGCACAGCAAGGCAAGCGTGGCTTTACCAGCCCCGTGAGGACCACGGCTCAGCCGGCAGCAGGATGCTCAGGAAGGGCCATGCTCTTCTCACCTTGGTGAGCTCCTTGATGACCAGAGGGCTGCTGAGCGATGACAGCAGTTCTGGTGGTGACTCCAAAACCTTCTTCCTCTCGTCTGCCACATCCCGGTCCTCTGGCAGCACCGACACCCTGTTCAGCAGTGCCACCTAAACGGGGGAGAAAAAAATACTCTTCGCCACCTGGCTGCTGTGGGACAAATTGGTGCCTCCAGTGTCCCCAACCCAGGCAGGATCCATCCCCTTGATCAGCCACCTCTGGGGGACACCTCACTCCCTTTGCCAACCCATACACTCAACAGGATCAGCCCCTCCAAGCAACCTGCTCCAGGGATGCTCCCTAGGAAGATGATTTAGGTGAAGAGGGTCTCTAGCTCGAGGGACTCCTGGGCTTGGCTTGGAGGGCACCTTACTTTTCCCTCCCACATGCTTCAGCTCACCCATTTTCGCCGCCTGCAGATGCCACAAACCAAGGTTCTCAGTCTCCAGAGAAGGTTTGTCTCAATGAGGAAAAGGAGGAAGAGGAAGGAGAAACCCTGGATGGTCAAGGAAGTCAGGTATCGTCCAATCCCTGGCGTCTCCCAGGAAAAGTAGTTCATCTGATAACTGATATCTGAGCAGGGATGGAACAAAAATCAAGACTTGGATTAATCCACACACTGGGGAGGGGCAGATAAGCTCCAGAGAAAGCTGTGAGCCCAAAGCTTTGCCGGGCTCGTCTCCATCCCAGCCCACGCTGGCTCTGTGCCCAACAGCTCTTTCCAACGCTCATCGCCATCCCAGCCCACACTGGGCTCCCTGCCCACAGATCTTTCCAACGCTTCCCACAAGAGGATTCAGGTCTGGAGGGGATCTGGCAGAAAACGCCCAGGGGAGGCACGCAGAGGAAATCAAGTCACTCTTTGGGACTGGGATTGTCTAGGAAACTTTCCCTAGCCCAGATTTTCCTCCAAATCATTGGTAAGGAAGAGATTCCTCAATCGGATCACCTATGTGTCAAACACTGCCCAGTTTTTGCTTTAAAATGGTACCTGGAGCTACTGCCTAGGTTGAGTTAAAGGCCCCATGATACTGCCCAGCTCCACCACCCACCCCACAGAGATCTGGGGTGTGGCTACAGTGGGATGGCCAGGGTGAGCAGGTGAGGACCACCACAGAGACTCACTGAATGCCTTGCAGATGAAGATGGCTTCAACGGAGGAGGTACAAAACTGAATGAACTCATAGTTCTGGTAGAAGTCACTGATGCATTGGCCCAAGCAGTAATTGGGTAAGACCAGAAAGACTTTATCCAGGGTTTTGGAGAGGTCCACCAAGCCCAGCTCTGAAAGAGGAGCACAAGAGGATCAACAGATTGGACTTAGCTGGTTTTAGAGAACGTGCCTGATACTTTTCATGTTCAGAAAGAAAACCAACAAATTTTGTCACGTTTAATGGACCATCATAGGGTTTTTTTGCTAGTGTGGGACAGCCCTGTGGTGAAAGAGTCCCCACAGGGGCTGGATCTTCTTGGTGCCAGCAGGGTGCAGGGCTGGGCAGGCAGCGACTCACCTGGGATGCTCATGATGGTGACCGCGAGGAAGGTGGCAGTGCCTGAGAGGATATTGAAGATGGTGAGACGGGTGTAGGCCGTGGCTGCCACCGAGAAGAAGAAGCTGAGGAGGTACATGAGGGGGATGATGGCCCAGCCATAAAGGAGGAAGATCAGCATCACATCAACGAGGTGGCTATCTTGGGTGAAGGCTTGCACGTCAAAGGCTTGGAATATCACCTGGGGCACAGCAACGTGAGGAGAATGCACGTTTGTCTTGACCACAAGTGTTGTCTCCTTGTCTCAACAGCCCAGGCAGCAAAGTAATAGCAGCGTCACACTGACCCATTTGGCCCCTCACAGATGGTTCCTATCAGCAGCCCACGCCTGTCCGTGAGGGAAGCCCTCCTTCTGCAGACTGGGATGCAGAAGGGCAGATCTGGAGAATCCCTCTCCACGCTCCCATGTCTTTGAGATTTTCTAGTGCCCATACGCAAGTGTTCAGGTGCCAGAGGCTGCAGTCAACTGACCCAGCTGGTTGGTTATGGCCCACCTCCCAGCAGGACCACAGGACAGCTTTCTTGCTGGTCCCTTCTATTAATTGGGACAATGCTAGTAGCCTCATCCTGCACCCACACACATCCCAGCTCTCCCCCAGGAGCAGCACCAAGAGCTCCTACCCAAGGGGAGGACAGAAAGGTATCACGGTGTCAGGGGTGACTCACCAGCATCAGAGCACAAGGGATGAGGAAGTTGATGATGTCCCAGAGGAGGGCAGACAGCCAGAAGTTGACCACGTAGACGCCGCTGACAAACTGGACGTGCTTGGCTTTGATGGCCCGCTCACTGACCAGCAGCAGAGCGAAGGTGCTGGCGAGCGAGGCCATGCCGTACAGCAAGTTGATGGCAATGGCGAACCCGGTCTGGCCTCTGCGGGGAGAGCAGTGGGGCAGGTTAGGACAGGGACAGCTCGACAAACCAATGCCAAAGCTACGTGGGGACATCAAACCCACACCGTGCTTCTTGTGGAGGCTACGCTCACCCAGCAAGCCAGCATGCAGAAGAAACACCTCCCAATAAAAGCGTACCTCAGTAAGATGAGCATCTCCCATGCACAGCCCACCTAGCACACCACAGACCTCCACCCTGCCTTTGCAAGGTCCCACGCATGTCCCCTCTGGTACAGGTGAGGTTCAGAGACCCTGGATGCAGGATTTTGTGAAGTGTATGGCCATACAGCCCCCTCTGCTCTGAGCACCTGAGGAAAACCGACCCCAAACAGCATCTAGAGGGGAATACCCAACCACTGAGAAATGTGCATGGGGTGATGTGGCTGCCAGGCTCAGGAAGGTAAGTCATTTACACAGCTTTGCTCTCCTGACCTCCCGAGTACAATCACAGCCACATTTGGTTCTGAGAAGCTCCAGCCTGGCTCCTCCACTGATGCCAGTACAACCAAGCCAATCTGCACCCATGGAAGTCATGAGCCCTAGCAGGAAAGCAAGGGCCTGTGCCATCAGACGTACTCCATGAGCTGGTCTTTGGCCTTCTCGGTGATGTTGCGGGGCTGAGGGTAGTTGGTGACTGTGATGGAGGCATTGGGGCCCGCCAGTACCCTGAAGACGGCGTTGTCGGCCAGCATAAGGGCCGTGGCGGGGGAGTGATAGGCCTGGTTGTTGAAGAGTGCGGTCACCACCGTGTGGTTCCCGGCTCCTTCGAAGGAGGCAGCTGCAATGTAGTGCTCGTTGAAGGCTCCTCCTTCCTTGGAGGCTCTTGAGATGAGGTACTCCTCCAGACCACCTGCCAAACACCACGGCTGTTATAAGCAGGCTCCGTCACAGAAAAGCTAACTGGGGCCAACTGGAGGAGACCCCAAGCAGTCCCAGCCTTGGTGGCCCACCCTAGCCCCGATGATGGCCACAAATGCAGAATCATGGAGAACACAGCTCTGCTTAGGTGAGGAGGGGTCCTGCCAACTGCGGGACTCTCCCATGCAGGGGAGGATACAAGGGGACACGTCAGACACGCCGTAGCTGGGACCTGAGCCACCCACACCCAGGGCCCTGGCAAGAGAAGCCCGTGGCTCCTGCACACGCTGCCAGCCATCGCCCTCTCCACGGGTGCTCTGTGAACCCTCACCCAGCACCTCCAGCGGTGACTGACGCTGGGCATCCAGCAGCTCCACGTACTGCTCCGCCAGCCTCTGCGACAGGCCTGAGGCAGCTGAGACGCAGAAAGGCACGATGGTCTGGCCATAGGGCTCCAGCGTCAGCCTCAGCAGGGAGGAGTCCCTGGGTCCCGGGAAGGTCTTGGCCACGATGAGGGCAAAGGCAGTGAAGATCAGAGGCACGAGGAACTGCGCTGCCACCATCTTCCAGTTGCGCCAGCTGTACATGGCTCGCTTCATGAACATGGCGTAGAACTGCTGGCAGCACAGGTAGAACTGGGAGGGGAGAAGTCGGGTCAGTGCGAGCCCTGCCAGCTGCAGACAGCCCTGCTGCCACATCACCCCACGCAGCTTACGTGGGGAACAACCCCAAAACCACCTCCCCAGCCTGCATGTAGCCCGTGAGCCCGCAGCAGAGCCCGCTCTCCAGCCAAGCCTGTAAAGGGATTAGAAGGGCAGCTGCTTGACTCCAGCACAGCAGGTCAGCCCATCAAACTCCATGACTTTCCCAACAGGACACGGTCACTTTGGGATCTCAGGTGTTAAAAGCAGCTATAGCCATGACCTTCACCTTCCCCCACCTCTCCATATTTGAGGTTCCCAAACAGGATTACTGCAACACAACTGCCTGCCAAAGCGACGGGGCTGAGAGGCCTGGGAGCTCCCAGCCCTGTCTCTGCAAGCACCTTCTTTGCTTTTTCAACCCATAAACATCTTCCCCCTCTTCTGCCTTTGCGACATGCCCTTGAGAAGCACAGGGAAATTTATCACAGGCTCATAGGCAACAGGCCATGAAGGGCTGCCAGGGATCTGAAACACAAGCCTAGCAAGGGAAGGAAGATGGTTTTTCTCATCTCCCTGCTGGAAATTCCAAGTGATGTAGCAAGGGCAGGTGGAAACCACTTTAGATCACCTGGGACACCTTCAAGAGCATCTCTGTAGACCCCAAGATTAGCACGAAGAGGATGGCAGTGACCAACCCCAGCAACCCTAAAAATAATTTGCCCTAAAGATGCAGATTCCAATTTGATCTTCCAAACCACACACAACGAGAGCAACTATGGGGGAGGCTCCACCTGGTAACCCTCCTCCAAAAACCCCCTTCATATGCTCTCTCCCTTCTCCTGCTGCACCAACAGCCCCAGCACTCACCCCGGTGTTGAGCTTGATGCTGGAGCAGTCCTCCGTAATGAGCGCCCCGCTGTCGTCCGTCATATCTGTCATCCCGCTCAGGCTGCTGGAGTCATCCATGGCCCAGTCGTTGGAGCGTCTCTCGTGCTGGTACTGGAGAGCAGGCAGCTGGATGGCCTGGATATCCATGCTGGAGTCCACCAGCTTCCCAACCCTGCGCCAGGATGGGGAGTGGGTGATGAAATACAGACCCAGACAGGATCAAGCTGTTCTGAGCTGGGGAAGCCAAACCCAAGAAACAAAACCCAACACGTGGCCAGAGCGCTGTGCAGGACACCACCGTCACCAAAGCACACAGGGACTGGTCATCAGCAGATGACACCCCAGCGGGGCCAGCCACCCCCCTGCCTACCTCAGGAAGACTTCCTCCATGGTGGTGACCGAGGCGCCGTAGCTGGCGATGCCCAGCTCCTCCCGCTTCTGCTCCAGCTCTGTGAACAGGGCTTCAAACCTGAATGGGGAAGCGAGGTGTTAGGTGCTGACCCTCATCAGAGGGGGGACTCAGAGGTTAAGACCCTCTGGGCATCAGTCCTGCAGCTGTTTTGAGTCCTGCAGCCAGCTCTAGGGCTGCCTGCAGCACGAGGCACCCCGCTTTCCCCAGGAGCAGCTTTTGGGCTCCATCTTCTGCTCTTTCTTGCCAGAGGCAGCCTCAGCCGAAATCAAATATTTGGTTTTGGAGCCAGACTAGCCTGCCTCGTTTGTGTCGCCCTCCACACTGCAGCCATCACCAGCTACCAGCAACCAGTGCTGTCCCATGCAGCTGCTGCACAGGCAGTGACACGTGGGCACAGGGGCACGAGAGCGATGCACCAGCAGATGCAGGGGAGGACGGCAGCGAAAGGAGGAACCAAACCCCATTTTCTAAGATCAACGCTGATGCAGAGCAGGTTCCCTTTCCAGCAAGCCCGTGACAACAGTGTGTGCCCCGGTGTGTGCAGGTGAGGGAATCCACCTGGGGAGGGCAAGCAGGGGATGATGCTGTTACCTGTGCGTGCTCTCCTTGGGCAGGATGAAGGAAAGCTCTGCCCCGGCATTGCTCTCCATGGTGGCGTTGGGCACGTACTGACAGATGAGGCGGGAGATCTCCCCCAGGTTACAGTAGGGCTCCTTCACCATCACCATGTGATATCCTGCCCCTGGGCAGAGCCACAAGAGAGGGAGAGGAGGGTAAATTGCAGCCCAGCCTGGCCCTAGGGTGCTGGAGCAGAGAGGGACGCTAAGGCACTGCAGAGCATTGATGGCTTTGCCTGGGCTATGGACACAGCGCAGGAGCAAGTGTGGGGATGGGCCTCAGAATAGGCAGAACAGCACGATGGGGAGCAAGCAGCCATCAGACAAGGAGCAGTGGGTCCCCTTCCTTGCCCTATATCCCCCTTCTGCTCCTCCCTGGCAAGTAGAAGAGATCAAGCATGGCCTGCCTGCTCCTGTCTTACCGTATTTACGCTTGAGAAAGAGCGAGGAGCCACAGCACTGCAGCTCGCCCTTGGCCATGATAGCTATGCGGTCCCCCAGCAGATCAGCTTCATCCATGAAGTGGGTGGTCAGCAGGATGGTGCGGTTGCTTCTCTGCTGCTGCAGGAGGTCCCACGTGGCCCTACGAGAGGCTGGGTCCATCCCTGATGTTGGCTCATCCAGCATCACCACCTGCACACGGGAGATGGGTGTTGGTCAAAAAGGGTTGGTAGAGGCATAGGAGGGGGCAACCCCAGGACCCAGAAAGAGCCTTGACCTCGCAACATGCATGCGATGATCTTGCTTGGGGGAGCAGCTACCAGGCAGCAGAGCTGCACTGCAGCCTCAGGGCGTTGTCCTCAGAGTTGTCCCATTTTGTGGGGGTGCTCCTCCCCCTCCTCACTGTCCCTGTGTCTCCCACTGGCTCACCACAGGTGAGGAACAACTTCAGAGCCACCAGAATGACCTACGCTGGCCCCAGGGAGAAAGGCTCGAGGTGAGCCCCGCTGAAGACACTTGCCTTGGAGTCCCCAATGAGGGCGATGCCAATGGAGAGCTTGCGCTTCATGCCGCCGGAGAGCGCCTTGGTCAGAGAGCGGCGCTTGTCCTCCAGGTTGAGGATCCTCAGGATGTGGTTGATCTCCTCGGGGCACTTGGAGGGTGGGTACCCCTTCAGCTGCCAGACAGGGGGAAGGGAGGGGTAAGTGAATCTGGCAAAGACCCTTCCCACCACATCGGCCACTGGCTGCTGAACCCCACCACACTCCCTCTCCCACACCCATGCAGGAAAGCGGGGAAGCATGAGAGGGAGCCCTGCCCAACCCTGAAGGAGCTGCCACAGCTGGTGTGGGGATTCCTGCAGAGCCAGGCTGCCCGCGACCCTCCACTCCCCCATCGGCCAAGGAGGGAGCTCCTGCCTGCAAATGAGGTGGAAAGAGGAGGCAAGGGCTGTTCTGCTTACCACAGAATCATAGATGGCTTGGGTTGGAAGGGACCTTGAAAGGTCATCTAGTCCAACCCCTCCCCTGCAATAAGCAGGGACGTCTTCAACGAGATCAGGTCGCTCAGAGCCCCGTCCAACCCGGCCTTGAATGTTTCCAGGGATAGGGCATCTACGACCTCTCTGGGCAACCTGGTCCAGCACCTCACCACCCTCACTGTAAAAAATATCTTCCGTATATCTTGTCTGAATTTACCCTCTTTTAGTTTAAAACCATTACACCTTGTTCTGTCGCTACAGACCCTGCTAAACAGTCTGTCCCCACCTTTCTTATAAGCCCCCTTTAAGTACTGAAACACTGCAGCGAGGTCTCCCTGCAGCCTTCTCTTCTCCAGGCTAAACAACCCCAACTCTCTCAGCCCATTCTCGCAGGAGACATGTTCCACCCTCTGATCACTTTTGTGACCCTCCTCTGGACCTGCTTGATGGATCTCACCAAGCTTTCCCAGTCTCAGGAAGCCACAGGGTGGCTGCAGGGTGCCTCCCCCAGGGCTGGCTCCCGGGGATCCCAGCAGCGCTCCCCCCATGCGCCGTGCTCACCCCTGCATAGAAGTGGAGGTGCTCTTCCACCGTCATGTTGTCGAAGAGGACGTCATGCTGGGGACACAGGCCCAGGCTGCGGCGGATCAGGACCATGTCCTGGGAGATCTCGTAGCCGTTGATGTACGCCTGCCCGCTCGTCGGAGAGTGCAGACCTGGGAGAAGCAAGATGCAGTGGCCTCGGCTCAGGGCTGAGGATAACCCCAGGCAGCAGAGAGCTGACAGAAAGGCAGGGAGTCCTGCCAAGCATCCCCCCCACACGCAGCTTTCTGTCAAAAGTTGGAGCAAGCCAGTCTCTGGCTCAAGCTGAGGCATGGTGGCTTTCTCCTCCTGCCCACAGGGTGGGCTGCATGGCACCCGTAGGCGGGAGGTAGACCTGGCAGTGCTGCCAGAGCAGGCAGGCAAGGAGTGAAGTGACCAGGCAAGCCTGGATCTCATCCTGGCAGAGGTCCAGGCAAGCCCAGGGAAGGTCCCGTGAGCACCCTGGGCTGGTAGGAACAGCACAGAGTGGCAGAGAACAGGGAAGGACCATCAAAGGTCACCATGTCCACCACGTCAAAACAGGCTGCCCAGAGCTCAGCAGCTTAAGAATGATGAAGACCAGTTCTTGGCCCATACCCTCTCTGCCTTATCATGACAAAGCCTACAGAGACTCATCCTACAGCAGGTCCTTTCTGTTCTCAGGGCTCTCCAACACAAAGACGGGCTGTCGTTTCCCCCACTGGCTGATCCCTCTCGTGGAGGGCTGAGCACAGACCCTCCTCACCCTCCCTCCATCTCCCCAGGCAGTGACGTGCCTCTCGCTATCCTGGCATTCCTGGCCAACAGCTCAGTGAACCAAAGGTGCTCCATGGAAGAGCAAAACCCCTTCCCAACCTCAGAGATGGGGTTCAGCTCCTCTGCAAGTCAAGCCCGCAGCCCTTCCCTGCCACAGGCCAGCCCCACAGCAGGACGCAGCTCCCACCTGTGAGCATGGACAGAGTGGTGGTCTTCCCAGCACCGTTGTGTCCCAAAAGGACTGTGATCTGCCCTTCGTACATGTTCACCGTTAAGTCCTTGACTGCCTCTTTCATCTTGTTCCCCACTTTGAAGACCTGCGGAGATCACATTAACAAGTTGATGCTGCACTCGAGGCAAGTGCTCAGATCCGCCCCCTCCGCTCCACCCGGCAGTCAAAGCCCACAATGCTCACATGGTGCTGGCATTAGACAACAGGTTTAATTCACATTAAATTCAGATGTCAACAGGTTAAACACAGATGTCACCACACCTGTAAGTACCTAACACTTCAGCCCACAACAAAATGCAGCTGGCTCTGGGGAAGAGTCTCACCTGCCTTACAGCAGCCAAGCAACACAGCCCTAGGCCAAGAGGGCAGCAAAATTATAAGGAAGCTGCCTGCAGGCAGCAGGTTTTACAAAAACAACATTATGATGTGTTTGTGCTGTGCAGTTGGTACCTTGGAAAGGTGCTTTATTTTGATTCCTGACACGAGGTCGGCTGGTTCCTCCTCAATGTACTGGCTCTTCAGAGCTTTCTCAGGGTCCTCCTCCTCCTCCTTCTCTTTTCCCACGACAGTCCTGGGGCGTCCGCACCAGTACGAGGGCTGATGGAAGAAGGCAGAGAGAGAAAAACTCAGGCCCAGGCAGATACCATCTCTTCTCCCCAGCTTTGGCCACCCTCCTCCTCCCATGGGGATGCCTTCCAGGGATCTCCAAGACCATGCTCCTTTGGCCTGGGAATTGCCAACTAGCACGTCTTTGGCAGGCAGGTGAGAGGATACAGCTGCTCCTCCTGCTCTGCTGCCTTTCCCCTGGTTCTCCCTTCGAGCAGGATCACCTGTGATTACACAGGCAGCTTTTCCCCATCTTCATTTCCATGAAAAAGGTCAGTACTTTGATGAGAAGCAAAACTGCTCAGGCAGAAGCACCGTGCACAGAAGAGCCCACGCAATGGATGCTCAACCCCTCCAAAAACCCTGACGTACGCTAAAGACAAAAAGATTGGGGTCCAGCTGCTGCAATTACAGCCTTTTTCTGACCTGGCTCTCTAGGAATGAAAAGAAGTGTTCAGGACCGTAAATGCCTGTGGAAATAACAATTCAACAACTCCTGGATGCAAAATCAGCACCCTGCTGTGGCTTTTGGCAGACAGTATCTCCACTACACTGGTCTAGCTGCAAGAGGGAGTGGGATGCTGGAGTGAAACCACGCTGTGATAAGGAATTTAGAGGGGAGGAGGAAAAACCTCCTGATCAAATAACAAGGGATACATCCACAGGATCAAAATTGACTGTGTCGCTGTGGCTTAATGAGCCAGCTGAGCTGCAGTAACCACCGCAGCTACAGCCGCTGAAAATGATGCCAAGCATTTGACTTGGCAGAGCGAGGGCAGCTCAGCTGACAGGGTGACAGTCATCACTCGTCCCCTGACACCAGCACGTGGGGGCTGGCAGCAGGACACAGATCACCCAGGTCCACCCAGATGGCAGCGCTGGGGGAGTTTCAGATGACTGGATCTGGTTGCTCGCACCTGGGGCTTCTCTCCGATGCCTTCGCTCGGGCGTGGAGATGTTTAACAACAGCCTGCATGCCAAGAAGTGTCGGGACAAAGATCTAAAGCCAAGACCTTCATATTCAGTAAAAAAATACAGCTGCATCAGCCTTTACTGAGGACATGTTGCAGACCCCTTGATTTTGGAGGCCAGATAGTACATTAGTCTAGCCCACTGAAGCGGGGACCATCCCCGAGCGATGCCCATCAAGCCTGCTGGAAGGGGTGTGTAAGCAGTGCTCACCGTCAAGAAGAAGTACCACGGCTGAGGCACGCCGTACTCCCCTGGAAAGACGGCCTCCACGTACCAGGCCACCACGCCGTAAAGCGCCGAGTCCAGGAGCAGCATCCCCAGCACTTGGGCTAAGGTGAAGTTGTCGTCTACGCTGACGGGCTTCATCAGGTCCCTCCACTGAATGCCAGTCCCTGCAACACACACGGGGCACTACCTACCTCTGCATCCCCAGAAGGACAAAGCGTTCTCCAAGACTGTCAGTTAGCATCCCCCGTCCTCATTCACTGCTCGGGAACGAGGAGCACACGCACGGCTCTACAATCCCTTCCATAGACGGGTAGCAGAAAGCACACTGACACCTCCAGGCTGCCCACCCCGTCATGTTTCTTCCATCATATTCTCCACAACCGCTCGGGGAAGAAGCAATCTCTGCTCCAGCCATTGCCCCTCTGTCACTGCAGCCACCTTTTTACCGTCATCACTTCACAAAAGCATGGCCTCTGCTGGAATCAACAGCAAATTCTTATTAACTTAGAAATTAAAGATACAGATTGGGCAGGAGGAAAGGCAGTGGATTCCCATCTGTTAAACAAGAATTCGTTTGGTAAAGTGATGATGGCATTTTGCACAGCCCAGACTGCCAGGGGCACAGGTTTGGAGGGGCAGAGCCCTAGTGCTGATACAACCTCCGGGAGCAACCAGCAATTAGCCCTTCTGCTCTCGTTAGGAGAAGGGAAGTGCTTCTCCCTGACATTTTTCCTCCCTTCATACCACAGGCAAGCCAGTCCCAACCCACCACAAAAAAAAGGCCGGCCCCTCTCCCGAGGAACAAGAGGCACTTGCTCACCTTTTCCTTCGAACATGCCTATAAGCTGTGCCCCCATGGCCATGGCCACGTTGGAGATGAGGCAGGACGCCAGCTTCTGGCTGTGGGACATCAGGTCGTAGCGGGGTGAGATGAAGAAGTAAGGGATGTAGGAGAAAAAGTAGAGGAAGCCGCCAGCGGCAGCTGCAACATTTGCTGCCAGCACAGAGAAAAGCAAAAGACAAAATGTCAATAATACGGTGATGCCATTGAATATTTCTCACCAGCTTTCCATCCAAGGAGAGTCAAGCCTTTTGTACAAAGCGTGGTTACAGGGGGGCAGGAAGAGGATGTGCCCATGTCCCATGGCAAGGCAGGAGCAGCACTGGACCCCGACCCTGTGGTGGGCCGCTGCAGAAGCACCCTGACAACCCCTCCTGGGGCCATCCCGTCCTGGGGCCAAGCCAGCCAGATGAGGCCCTGATGCATGAGCTTGTCTGGTTTGGGAAGCGACAGTACACACATCCCTTCCCACACACCGGGGAGAAAATGCAGCCAAAAAAGGGAAAAAAGGCCCCCCCTCCACATGACAAAGCAAGTTATCCAATACAGCGCCCTGTGCAACCTCATGTAACTCTGGAGCTAGGCCTGCTTTGAGCAGGATGGACTGATAACCTCCAGAACTGCCTCCCAACCAAAATTAACTACAGATTTTACAGCACAAGGCCCATAACGCCTCTCCAGCCCCACAGATCAGCCATGCAAGGAGGCAGCTGGGGAGGGACTCACCTCTTGAGAAGAAGGTGCTCACCATGAAGTTGAAGGAGATAGAGGAGATGGAGAAGATGGCGAGGAAGGTGAACACCAGCGTGGGATCGCTGTTGGTGAGCACCGCTCCCTGTTCGCTCACCTGCCGAGAAAATCTGGTCACGCCCAGGGCTGCTGAAGCCGGCCATGGCTGCGGGCATGCGTGGGCAGCTGAGACCTGATGTTCTCCATGGGTTAAAGACAAACTGAGAGATGGGTGAGAACGCCCAGGCCCTCCTAGACCACTCCAGAGGGAGGAAATACAAGCTGCCCTCGTGTGATGTGGGGTCTAAGAGGCAGGGGAAACCTTGCTCAGCATCCAGGCAGCCACCTCCTGCTTCTCATGGTGAGGGTACAGGCAGAGAGCAGAGTTTGAGCCCCTCCAAGGGCACACAGGGCTGTTGGAGCAGGGTGGTCCTGCTCTGCATGAAGTGCCGGGGCCTCTCTGGTGCCCATGGGGTTCCCAACCCCCAGCTCCCTCCTGGGGAGGTCACCCCTGCCGTGAAAAACGGCTGTGGGGGGCAGCACTGTCCACCCAGCTCTGGAAAAGGCCAACTCCAGCCTCCCGTTACACACGTGGAGTCCTGAGACACCAGGACAGTCCAGCCCACGGCAGAGGAGCCCTGTTATCCCTGTGCCTGACCAACACAGAGCTCCTGGCCTGCAGAATGGTGGCCTGGGGAAAGACACTCACCTTGACACAGAAGAGCACAGTGACGAAAAACACGGACACCAGGAGGAAGAGGAAGAACATGAGGAACCAGGCGCTCCAGTGCAACCAGTTGCTGAGGCCCATCATGTGCATGTACTCCTGCGGGGAGGTCAGGCCATCACCCAGGGCTGCACCCACACTTCCCGGGCACGGCCAGGGGCAAGGGGGAGGCCCTGGTCAGGGTGGTGGCTTTGCCCTGCAGCACTGGCGAGGGAGGTGGCAGCCCCAGGTCCCACCAAAGTAGTCCTGAGCAGTCTTCAGCATCGCATGGTGTCCCCCACCTCCCTGGACAGGGGCTGCCACTGCCACAGGAGAACATCTCCCCAGAGAGCTGAGCTGAGCCCCAAACCACAGCAGCTGAGTCCAGCAGGGCCACCATGGTCACCTGGCAGCTGGCCAGCAGGCAGGACAGCCCCATGCCCCAGGGAGGCCAAGCCCTGCACACTTAGTCCCGCTGTTGCAACCACCACATCAGCCAAGCTCCAACCGCCCCCACAACACAACTCAGACATGTGGGTTCCTACATTCAAAAGACAAAAATCTTGCTTCCCACACACTGAACTCTTGAATCCACAAGTGTTGCCCTCTCTGCAAGCCACCTTCTAGCCCAAGAGAAACACCAGCTCTTCAGTCCAGCAGCCTCGGCTGCATGGCAAGAAGAGCCCAGCCTCATCCCGGCGGCAGGATTAGCGACATTCCTCCCTGGGGCTTGCTAATCTGCTGCCATCCCCACCTCCTGCTCGCTGGCTCCACACCCAACAGGGATTTTGTTCCTCATTTAAAGGCAGCACCAGCTGGGAAATGCTGCAGAGGGAGGGGAGCACCCAGATGTCCCACCGCTCACTTACCTTTAGCTTCTTCTCCTTCTCGTGCACGACAGCGCGGACTATGTTGAGCGAGGTGTAGGTGAAGCTGAGCATGAGCAGCAAGGGCAGCTGGTTCTGGATGGCGAGGAGGAAGAGGTCGTTGACGTACGCCGGGTAGGGGAAGCGCTGCACCACCACCGTGATGTTCTCCAGCAGGCTGGTGGAGCTGGTGTTGGTGTGGTACTGCATGATGGCTCTGTCCACGGCATGCTGCACTGCCAGGAAACCTTCTCGGATATAGCCTGCACAGCGAAAACAACACGGGGGAATAGAGATGGGTGCAGGTTTTGACAGAGGCATTGACAGGAGGAGAGAAACTGCCTTTGTGGGAGGGATTGCTTGGGAAGAAGAACAGGAAACAAAAAAAAGAGCTTGTAGGAAAAGCAAAATAAACACCACTATTGACACACTCCTGCAGACAAAGAGGGGCTCAAGAAGGACTTAAATCACAGCAATTTAAATCTTTCATAATCATCATTTAAGAGCAGCTGGTAGGGAAACTCAATTTCAACTGCAGTCGCCTTTCTGCAGGCACGGCTTTATTTTTGTAAGGGAGGAGATTCTCCATCATCATTAACCACCACCAGTGTCACCGGGTTTGTATGTGGTCCCTTTTTTTGTAAACCAATACAGGATACTATGCAGGTTTTGGTGAGGAAGAATATATCCTGTTACTCACACACTTGGCTTAAATTTTTGTGCATTAGAAAACAGTGAAAGATTTTTAATTTTCAACTAGTTTATTTTTAGGTGGGATCTCTGCCACGTGTTACTTGAATGGAAACTCAAATTCTGCTTACAAAGCCCCAAATGAGCATTTTGAAAGTTAGCTGCTTAAAATGACCTAAACAGAGAAGGAAAAAAGAATAAGAGATCGTGAACAATGTTTTATATTAACTAATTTACTAAAGAAACAGCGTAGCGAGGGAATTGATCTGAGCTCCTGGTCACCCCGTCCTGCAGAACATTTGAACAGCAGACACCGTCCTCTCGGGCTCAGGTTTATTTACACGGTGTGAGCAAAACCTGTTTGCCCGCTTTCTCAGCCTCTCAATCTTTTCCTTGACATCGCTGTTGAACGATGGAAGGAGGAAGCCAACTGAGGGAAAGATTCCCTTTGCAGCCGCAGAGGAAGTTCCCAAAAAAGCAAGTGCTAAGCCAGCGCCAGCTCTGGCAACGTCCCCGCTGCCTCCTGCGCGGGCAGTGGTTTGGCTTTCCTTAAAAACCTATGCTCAAACCACAGAATTGCTCTATTTACTTTTAAAGTATTTAAGCAGCGCGATAAACATTGAGCAGTTTGGGCTCTGAAAAAAATTTTCCATTAAAAATATAAAAAGAAAAAAAAAATAATTCACATAAATAAAATTTATTCTTATCTAACTCTGCTCAGCAGAGGCACACAGAGGCCAGCAGTGCCCTAGAAGTTACAGGATAAAATGTAAATATTATAAATAATAAATATAATACATAATTAGAATATTGAAATTAAATTAATTAATTTTTTAAAAATTAACCCATTTATTTAAAATCTCAGAGCCTCAGTGAATCTCTAACAAAGCTGAGCTGCTGTACAGAAAACAACACCCATCTCTTTGGTCGTGAAATAGCCCACGGCAGAGGAGAAGTGGCTCTCACCCGGTGTCCCCCCATCAGCAAACTTGGCCTCCCGGGGCCCGGGCAGCTGGAAGAGCGGGAAGAGGTAGCTGGTGTGCCAGTCCCGGTCCAGGTTGGGGTTCAGCCCCGTCTGCTCGCTCCGTGGCGCGTTCCTCGGGCTGTACTTGAAGCGCAGCTCATAGCTGACCTGGAAGGAGCACACAGAGGGTGTCGCAGGCAGGACACGAAGAAGCCAAGCTGGGAACACAGAGGGCAGGAGGCCCCCCGGCTCCGCTCACCTGGAGGGGCAGCGGGGCCGAGCTCTGCTGGAAGCGGTGCTTGAACACGACGGCGGCCAGCACGCTGCCCGAGCGGTTGTCTGACTTGACGTACTCCTCAAAGTCCTGCTCCGAGGCAAAGCCCTGAGCTGCAGAGGGAGGAAAAACGGAGATGCAGCCACAGAGCACAGCAACTCCTTGTGGGCATCAGCTCAACCACCACTAAAAACATGATTTTGGTCCAGGACAGGAGGGATGCGCTCCAGCCAGAGCTGGGAAACACCCGCAGCTGTCAGACACGGGGGGTTTATATGGGACGGTGCTGTACCCATCACACATGCAGACGATTCCTCCTCCTCGAGAGCAGGAGACAGCTCTCCTTTCAGAGAAAATCCTAGCGTTATCTTCAGTTTGGAACATGAAGCGCTAAAATTTTCTGTGCAATAACATTTCCAAAAATACTTTTTCTCGGGGAAGTGACAGTCACTTTCTTTAACTATTTTAGGGCAATATTTTTCTAGATGGAAACTGCAACAAAATGCAACCAAAAATCAAAACCCTGTAGTTTTAGTGAAACAAAAATAAAACCATTGCCTTGAAGTTCTGAAAAAAAGATGCATCCCAGGAACAGAGCATCAGGATGTATCAGACTAGAAACTGGTACCAATTTCTGGAGCGGAAGCTGCAGCCCCTGGCCCCTGCTCACCTCTGATGCTGATGGGTAAAGCTCTCTCCACCGCCTCGGCAATGCTCCTGACGGCGCTGCTGTTGGAGGGGACGTAAGCCAGCTCCCAGGGGTTGCTGGGGTGCCGGCGGTAGAAGAAGCCTGGCAGGTTATCCACAGACTCAGGGGGGTAGACGGTGGCATTGGGGTGGCTGATGGAGTGCACCCGGTGCCGCAGGGCTATCAGGATGGCGGCGAAGAGCAGTGGCAGGCAGATTTCAATGACTGTCACCAAGATCTGCCGTTTCTGCAGGAAAGAAAAAGGTATAAAAAAATAAGATGTAAACACTGAAGGTAGATCAAACACAGTAACGAGGTTCAGGGCATGGAAATGCCACATGGCAGATGGAAAAGACCTTGAAGATCCTCCAGTCCAACCATTGACCTAACACTGACAGTTCCCAACTACACCAGATCCCTCAGTGCTAAGTCAACTATACTCTTCAACCCCTCCGGGGATGGGGACTCCACCACCTCCCTGGACAGCCCATTCCAACGCCTGACTACCCGTTCTGGAAAGAAATGCTTCCTAATATCCAGTCTAAACCTTCCCTGGCGCAATTTGAGGCCATTCCCTCTTGTCCTATCACTTGTTACTTGGTTTCACAAGGTTTTACAACCTGGGTTTCTCCAGAGCCCAGGAACAACACTGTGCTGGTTCCTACATCCTTCAGGACTTTCCAGCCAAGGTGTTCCCTACCCTAAGCACCGCTCTGTCTCAAACTACCCTCCTTTAGAGCCTTCCCCACCATGCTGCCGGGTTTGAATGAGCTGAGCTGGTCGTTTGCACTTTCCCTCCGTGCTTGCCTAAACCACTCCTGCAGGCAAGCGCAGCGATGTACCTCCCGCAAGCAGGGTCCGTGCCATGGGGACCAGTTGCTGCCGGGAGAACGAAGAGAACAACTTCTGTCAGAGCAGAACCACCTCGCCCAACATTAAAGGGCTGGGAGCTGAAACTACTGTAATTAAATGAAAGGCTGTGACAAGTAAGCAGTGAGGAGGTAAAGCAGAGTGCAGCAAAGCTATTGCAGCCAGTAATGTCTTTGCTGCTGAAGCTTAGGACAGGACATGGGCTCTGCATCCCAGCCCAGGGTGGGACCTCGCAGAGCCTCTGGCTACAGGCATCGGTGTCCCTGCACAGCACCAAGAACATACCCACGAGCTCAGCCTCCACCCCAAGGCCTGCCTGCACTAAACGCTGTGGCTTATTTATTTTTTTAACTGAGCTTCAAGCAACCGGACAATGAACTCGAGTCCAGTGAACGCACTCAGGCAGCCAAGTCAGAGCACGACCCTCCAGTGGTTTCCCCCAGGGCTACCTCTGCTGCAAACTTCCCACTAGCTACTAACACCCGCCACCAACCCAGGCTAATTAACATCCAAGCCAGGTTAATTAGCAGTTAAAACTCTGCTCGTCCCAGGGGAAGTGGGGTCACCTCTGACCGCAGGGGCAGGGGGAGTGGCAGTCCTGACCAGCCCCATGCACACCCATGTCCCTGCAGTGCAACCCCCCTGGGCTGTTTTCCTGCAGGTGCTGGGACATGCTGCTGACCGATGGATTTATGCTTTGTAAAATCCCTGCAAAGGTCGCACTTGCCTCCAAGGAAGGGAGCGGTGAGCACCTGGCTGCTCCCACTGCTGCATCACCCAGCTGGGGTGGGGATGGGAGAGGGAAGCAAGGCTCGGAGCTCGCGGGTAGGAGGGCACAGCTCAGCCCTGTGCCCGCTGCAGGGGCAGCAGCCAGGCAGGTCTGGGTAGGAGAGACGAAATCTGGACCCAGCTGCCTTATTTCCTCCTGCAAACTGAGCTGCCTTCGCCCAAGCCCAGCCCAGGCACAAGAGCAGCACAGCACAGCATGCCAAACCTCACGGCAGCGACAGCTCACGAGATGTCCCCGGCAGCAGGGAGCGGCTCTGGGCGCAGGGATTCAGGGCTGCTCGCTTGGAGCACGCGCCCACAGCAGAAGCAGCAGCATTAACCTCCTCTGCAGGCTCTGGCTAAGACGGGCTTTACAAGACATGGGGGGTTTTCCACCCTCCCACTCCGCCGGGCTGTAAAGAGGAGCAACACCAGGCAAGAGGAGCACCAAGAGGTTTATTCTCACAACTTTGCTGCCTCAGCAATTGCTTTTTCTCGGCAGCACAGCCCCTCCCTGCCATCTCTGCACACTCAGCATTGTTAACCCACCTCCTGCCTGGCCCCACGGCTGCCTGCACAGCCATGCCCCGGCCTGGGGGGCTGCGGTGCCGGCATGAACACGCCAGGTGCCCAGAATCACAGAATCATCTCGGTTGGAAAAGCCCTTGAAGCTCCTCCAGTCCAACCATGAACCTCACCCTGACCGTTCCCAACTCCACCAGATCCCTCAGCGCTGGGTCAACCCGACTCTTCAACCCCTCCAGGGATGGGGACTCCCCCCCCTGCCCTGGGCAGCCCATTCCAACGCCCAACAACCCCTTCTGCAAAGAAATCCTTCCTAAGAGCCAGTCTGACCCTGCCCTGGCGCAGCTTGAGGCCATTCCCTCTTGTCCTGGCGCTTGTTCCTTGGCTCAAGAGACTCATCCCCCCTCTCTGCACCCTCCTTTCAGGGAGTTGTAGAGGGCCATGAGGTCTCCCCTCAGCCTCCTCTTCTCCAGACTAAACCCCCCCAGTTCCCTCAGCCGCTCCCCATCAGACCTGTGCTCCAGACCCTGCACCAGCTCCGTTGCCCTTCTCTGGACACGCTCGAGCCATTCAATGGCCTTTTTGGAGTGAGGGGCCCAAAACTGAACCCACTCATCGAGGGGCGGCCTCACCAGTGCCGAGTCCAGGGGTAAGATCCCTTCCCTGTCCCTGCTGGCCATGCTACTGCTGATACAAGCCAGGATGCCATTGGCCTTCTTGGCCACCCGGGCACACTGCTGGCTCATTATCAATCACCCCCCCAGGTCCCTCTCTGCCTGGCAGCTCTCCAGCCACTCCCCAAGCCTGTAGCGCTGCTGGGGGTTGTTGTGGCCCAAGGGCAGCACCCGGCATTTGGCCTTATTGAAACTCCCCCAGTTGGCCTCAGCCCATCGCTCCAGCCTGTCCCAGTCTCTGCAGACCCTCCCTACCCTCGAGCTGATCAACACTCCCACCCAACTGGGTGTCCTCTGCAAACTTACTGAGGGTGCACTCGATCCCCTCGTCTAGATCATCAATAAGGATGTTAAACAGGAGTGGCCCCACAACCGAGCCCTGGGGGACACCACTCGTGACCGGCCATACGGGGCGAGCACGCTGCGGGCAGGGCACGGCTGTCAGGGCTCCTCTCCTGCCTGCACTGACCGCGGGCTGGAGGCAGCGCCCCCGCTGCCACAAAAACTCCTTCAGCTCTGCAAACACCAAGCATTGAGCTGTACTCAGCGGAGTTATACCTCCCGTCCCTCTGCAGAATGAAAAAAGGTTTTATTTTTCAAATGAGGGTGGAAAGCAGCAGCAAGTAGGGCAGGTTAAGGTGGGCACCGTCTCTGGTGGGGAAGGAACGGAGCCCTGAGCACAGCCCAGCCCAGCCCTCCCGTGAAGGGGGACAGCCGGCCCTGCAGCAGCTGGGGTGAACTGGCTCTTGGCTGGTTTGTCAGGAGGGGCCATGTAGCTGCTCCCCGCATCGCCCCGGCGCTCAGCACCCACTGCCAAAGCCAAAACCCCTCGTTGGGCTTCCCCTGGGAGGAGCCGCCAGACCACAGCCAGGGACAAGCCGCTGCTGCAGCCAGCCCGGGGGGAAAGAGGAGCCTTTGCAAAGGCCACGCTCATAAAACCGAATGCTGCAGATGTCTGATGGTCTTATAATGCAGCTCTAACAGACCAGCTGCCTCCCACTGATTTACTATCGTATTAACCCTCTCGCAGTCTCCTGGGCTGTCTCCAGAACAGCTGCCTGGCTGCCCGCACTCACAGGCTGACACTCATTTACCAGGGCAGGCTTTCGCTGCCGCACAGGTCATTTAAGCTGCCGTATTTGAGGTGACGGGGACACTCATCCATAATCACCACCTCCTCCTGGCCAGGGCTGCCCTGGCTTTGAGCGAGCCACGTGTCCCAGCATCCATATTCACACTGGGGTGATGATGGCTTGGGCGCTCTGCATCGTCATCAGGAGCAGGCTTTTTGGTGGAGACTTGAGAGGAGCAAACACTCCAGGTTGTACTCTGGCACAGCAGATCTGAGTCAGCCCGTGGCCTTGAAAAACACAACAAGAGGTGCCCCTGCCCCAGAGCACACCCAGAAAATTATGCCATTTCCCTGCAGAGGGGATGGGGGATTGTCCTGGGGTGTACAAGGGGGATTCACAGCACTGGCCAGCTCAGCTCGCACACCCACAGAGCATGCTCCTGCCTGCAAATCAGACCTGCTGCCGGTCCCTTTGGTCACATCCTAGCCCTGCTGCCTGCTCCCTGCCCTGCCGGAAGACCAGGCGCAGGCTGCCGCCAGCCCTTCCCTCTCCCTTTTGTTTATTTTTAAAGCAACGTCGTGCTGATCCACAGAAGGGTAATTGAAAGCGTAAAGCCAGGCTGCAGCGATCTCTGCTCCCTCCTCTTCCGCCGCCCTCTGCCAGGGCTGGCTCCGGGTCCCAGCGGAGCCGCAGCATCCGCACGCTGCTTAAAGGCGCTGCAGCCTTGTCCAGCAGCGGGCGAGACGCTGCCAGTCAGCAGGGCAGAGGGGCCCCGAAATCTCTCAACATTAGCCAGCTGCCACACAGAGACTTGGGCTGGGAGCAGATGCCAGGACGATGGTTGTTTAATATTTTTAAGACCCTCAGAAGCTGCTTCTGATGGCTGTAGAAAGTAATGGAGGAAAAGCAACCTGGGCCCCAGTGGGTTTAGAGGCACTGTGAAGCAATCAGCACCTCCAGAGGTGGCTGTGTAACAAGATAGCTCAAGAAACCCACCGTGTGTGGGGGTTAGCTGGCCCCGCGAGAAGGGGGAGCTGAACTCACGGCCGGACTGCAGGAGGAGGGGAATGGCACAGCGTGCACTCGAGGGGACAGGGACAACTGAGCACGCAGCCCTGCCTGCAACTCCCCGGCACAAAAGCAGGATGACACCACATCCACAAAAAAACCCCAGTTTTCCTCCAGGAGATGCTCTGGGCCCATGCTGAAGGTTTGCTGGAGAATCAAGACCCCTGGGCAGGCTCTGATGTACCCACACTTAGTGGTGACAGAGGCAGCCCCCCGAGAGCACGGCACCAGCCTACCTGCAGGATGTAATTCTTCCAGAGCAGCAGCCCAAACTGCCTGAGAACAACCATCCTCCCATCAGAAGGGGACCGCTGCTGCCGCTCCGCAGGACCCTGGAAGAGAGGAGAGAGCTGTGAACGCCAGGCGCTTGTGGACCCAGGCAGCAGGAGGGCAGCACCCCGCATCCCACCCGGCCAGCAACACAAGGGCAGCTCTCTGTTTCCAGCCTGATGTCGCAACAGCTGGCTTGGCCCCAACAGGGGAAAATAACTGTCGTGCTCCCTCTCCAAGGGTCATTACTGACCCGTAAGAGCCAGAGCTTGTTTCTGGCACAATCTGTTCCCGGTTGTTGGCATGAACCAAGCTGCAAGAGAGGGAGGTTGCTGTTCAGAAACCCAGCCTGCCAGCATCAGGGGTCCTTCAGCAGGCACAGGCAGGGAGCAGCTTTCCTTAAGCAGTGGGAGCACAGGGTCACAGAACTGCAAACACCAGCCTAAGGCCACCAAACTCCTTGCAGCCCATTATTCTGGGACTGGTGAAGATTTCAAGCTGCAACATTTTGCAACACTAACAGCACCCTCCCATCAGAAACTCTCCTGGGAGAGGGGAGGATAAGGGCAGGGAAGCAGAAGGGAAAGTTGGTGCTTGAGGATCATACACCCACGTCCTCTCCATCCTGGGAAGCATCTGCCATCCCTCCGAGTTGTTTTTGTCTCCATTTGCAGTGGTGTTTCCTGACGAAGCACTGCTGTCCCACCAGGACGGGCTGTGATTGCACGCTTGCAGCGAGTCACCCAGCAGCGTGGCACAGAGAAGGGGCAGCCCTGGCACAAGCAGAGCCGCCTGCCCACGCTGCCGGACACGGGGCAGCCCCCAGCCGAGCAGCCCCTCAGCCTCTGAGCACAGCAAACCCCCTCTTCCCACAGCGGCGGGGCCGACCTGCATCACAGCAGTGCCCACCAGACCCGCTGCACCTCCACGAGCGGGCAGCTGCCGGGTTCATCTCCGAGAGCCTGTACTCCAAAGCCTGGCAGCACCGAAAGCCGCCGCAGAGACAAGGACGGACCCATTGCCGACCAGCAATGCCCCGGCAGATGCTCAGCAGCACATTTTCCAGCCCCAGTCAGGACGGTATCGGCTCCTTGGATCCAGCCAGCACCCACCAACCTCAGCCCGGAGTTTAGGGTGCCGCAGCGAGAGGAGGGGAGGTTTGCAACCCAGCCTGCCCAACCTTTGCTCCCAGATGGGTGACTGGTAAATGCACATCGTGAGCAGAGCACTGACACCTGGGAGCAACTGAGCCGCAGCAAGAGCAAGCTAAAATCCACATCTGTCTGCAGAGAAAGCAACAAGCATCCATCCACACAGTCTGCCCTACGCAACTACCTCCCTTGAGCCCTCCAGAAGCATCCTCCTGGCTTGGCACGCACCTTCCCATCCCCAAACCAAATCCCGGGTCTGTTCTCAGAGCAGAAAAAAACCCTTCTCTTTGCCACTTCATGTGCACAAGTCAGATTCCTGCAACAGCAAGGGACATCTGTGCTCAAGGACTCTTCTCTGGGCAGAAAAAAAAGCAGGGGTGGTCCACCCCTGCAGCCCAGAAAAGCCCGTCAGACACCTCCCTGGGCAGCAAGCGGAGAAGGAACACCAAAGGTGACTTTCCAACGGTGGCTGCTGCTAGATTTCAGCTTAAACACCTTCAAGCTCATCACAAAGTGGCATGTCTCCAGCTGGCCTCTGGTCCACACATGCCGTGGCAGAAGTGCCACCAGTCTGCCACGGGACCCCACAGCAGGTCCCCCAGCCCCACGCACCCACATACCGCAGACGGCAGGATCTGACACATCTCCAAATGAGCCCCCCTAGGAGCAGAAACCTTCCTCACACGCTCACTTGAAGGGAATCCAGAGCAAATCAAAGGAATCAAAACTTTTTGCTTGTTTTAAAGACGACAAACGCGACAGGTCAGACTGGAGAAGGCTGCTGCCCTTGCAGAGATCCCACCTCCTGCTCCTGCGTCCCTCCTGGCTGCTCGCCCTGCTGCACCCTCAAACACAACCTGACCCCCCGCCCCGGGTCTTACAGTTGCCATCGGGGCTGGTACGTCCCTAAGAAAATGTCAAGCAGCTCTTGGGTAACACAAACACTACACAAAGTTAAAAAACTTCATTATTGTCAATAAATTTTTTCCAAGCTTTCGAGTGTTCCAAGAAAACCTGTACTGGACCTTTCACTCGCCGGAAGATGAGAGAAGGAAGCAGCTCAGCTACCAGGGCTACTCCGATTTGAGAGCAAAAATGGTTTTCCAGGCTTTGGGCATCCACAGAAATGATTTTTTACAACCCAAAAGGGAAAACCTTTTTTTGGAAGGTGCTGCCTGGATCAGCCCCAAGATGCCCATGACCACAGGCAGTTCAGGCAGGGTCCCCAGCACCCCCTCCGTCTGTCTTGGGACAGCCTTTGGCAGGAAAGGAGGGCTGTGCACAGCCGGTCCAAGATGAGCTCAGAGACACTGCTCGTACCTTTCAGGACACCCCGCGATGCACTTGCCTACTTGTGTGGCAACAGGCCAGGGTCTCCCCTCCGGAGATTGCTCTCCTGTCTGCACTACACGCTGCATGGGAGGAATGACTTTCCCAGCAAGAGGTACAAAGATCTGGGGGAAGAGGGAGACAGACCACCACCAGCTACTGGGAGAACAACGCAGTTCCTCTTCGCCCTGCTGGAAATACCCTGCTCTCCACAGCTGGCTGTGGTGGGAGGAAGAGCCTCCTAAATACATGAGCACAGATTCACCCTGGCCATCCCCAGGGAGGTCAGCGAGGAAGGAGACCCTCCTGCCTGCTTGCCCGCAGCCCAGATGGATGGAAGCCAGGCAGGTCCTCGCTGCTGGGCCAGCACCACCAGCCCCCACCACCCCGCCGAGCGCAGGACGGAGCCGTGCCAGGTAATGTGGCAGCAGTGCCAGCTGCCAGCCCGGACCAGAGCTCTCCTGCTGGTGGATTTAGATGAGGACAGGCTGAGGATCGGCAGGGATCAAGGCCACAGCATCCCACCTCCTGACCCACTTCCACACTGCCTCGTCGCCGGGAGCCGGACATCCCCAGCCGCCGTCTCAGCGGAAAGGGCTGGGCGAGCCGAGCAAAGGCCACGTGCTCCTGGGAGCTGGCAGTTATTTTAGAGCACTCGCCGCATTTCTGCTCTTCTGATGTCCTGTTCCCATAGAAACGAGGCCTGGAAATGGCAGACGTTGCCTTTTTTTTTTTTTATAAAATCAACGTTTCTCCCCACTGACTTGCAGAAGCACCATGTCATCCCTAGAAGATAAGCTGCAGATCCTGTTGGGCACCTCCATCCCCGTGGCCGTGCCGAGGACCGCACAGTGCCTGGGGTGGTGGCATTAGACACCTAGCAAGGGCTGTTGGTACCCAGGTGCTTCTCACGCTGCTGCTGGAGCAGGAAATGCCTCTCTGCTCCCCGCAGCACCCATACTGGAAATTAAAAACACGAGTACCCATGGCGGGGAGAAAGAGTTTTTTTAGCCAGCGTTTTCAGGGAGAGCATGTGATTTCTGACTCCTGCATGTCCAGAAAGTCCCGTCTCCTACAGCGGGGTCTTGCCAAAAAGCAACCAGGGCTGGTGGCCACCAGCCCAGCCACAGGTGCTCAGCAGCACGCAGCTCTCACTGCTGGTTTTTTCTTCTCCCTCTCACTGTTCACAGAGATGCAAGAATCACAACACAGCCAGACCATAAAAACCCCACCTACTGCAGCGTGAGAGGTTCTGCAAACAGAGCAATAAAACTTTCTAGGAGGCTGCAAGCCCGGCAGGGTGCGAGGGGCTGCTGACCCAGCGCCGGCACCAAGCGCACAGGACCCAGCAGCCTTGCAGCCCTCTGCAAAACCAGCGCTCCACCGAGTCCCCTATGGATCTGTTTTTTCCCCAGATGGGAACTTCAGGCCTCAAAATATAGAAGTAAACAGAAAGAGCACCAGGGCTGGGACCCGTTGGCAGAACTGAGACCTCGGTTTTGGGCCTGGCCGGTGCCCCAGAGCGAGGCAAGGAGGGGGCTGGTGGGCCTGGGGAGCCTGGCAGGCTACTGGGCGACTGAATCACGTCCACAACAAGCCCCTGCGCTCAGGCAGCAGCAGGAGGAGGGAAGAAGCAGCTCCATCAGAGCTGGTCATACCCTTTGCTTTAAAAATATCTTTGCAGTTGCACATAAACAGCCAAATTCTCTGCAGATTCAGTGGCCTCATGGATTCGGTAAAGGAACAAGGTCTGGAGCTCGATGGGGGTGTTCTTGTGAGCCCTCGTACAAACCATCCCCTGCCGCTCAGTTGCCACCCGGGCACGCTGCAAGCCCACGGCAAACAACGCCCAGGTGAGCTCCCTCCCCTCGGCGGCTACTGTGCTTGGGCTGCGCTTGCCGTGGGCTAAGAGCAGACACAGAAATAGCCGGCGAAGCAGTGCTGCCACACACCTGAACCCTGGAGAGCCGAGCTGCGGCGTGTTTGCCCTTTCAGGAAGCCGTGGCTATCGGCGGCACCTGCATGGCCACAAGCGCTGGGGCGCAGCCGGGTGCCAGCGGGTGCTCGCTCGGCCACCGACACCCCCCAGGAGCCGGTGGCCCAGCCCCGGGGCGCAGCGGGGAGGGGTGACCCAGGGCACCCCCCTGCGCCAGCCACGGCTGAAGATGCCGGCCAGGCTCCCGGAAGGCGCAGCCCTTCTCCCGGGCGGCGGCAGCGACGCGGGCCCGTACGTGCCTCCCCGGCGAGTCCGGCAGGGGCGCGGCGCTGCCGGCGAGGGAGCCGGGCACATGGCCGCCGCCGCCCCCATCCCGCCTCCGGCCCAGCATCCCCGCCGCTCCCGGGATGTTTGCGGGGGGGGATCCGCGCCGGCCGCACCAGGGCACGGCGAGGTCTGAGCACCGGGGGCTGCCCGCGCCGGGCCGACTCCGCCCCGGAGACCAGGCGGGCGGGGTGGCGCCCACCGGGACCGGGCTGCAGCGCGGAGCCGCTCCACGGCGCTGCCCCGGCGGGCGGAGCCGGGCGAAGGGCCCTCGGAGGCTGCCGCAGCCCCGGGCGGGGCCGCCCCGCCGACCGGCCGCGGAAAGGCCGCTGCCCCCGCCCCGCCGGGCCGGCACCCCCCCCGGCCGACCCCCCCCCCGGCCGCGGCGTCCCCCCGCCGGCGCTCCCGCGCTCCCGCACTCACTCACCGGCCCGGGCGGCTCCGGCTGCGGCTCCGGCCCGCGGCCCCGCCCGCCCCGACCGCCGGGACCGGACCCGCCCCGCCCCGCGCACGCGCCGCACCGGCGGGCGGGGCCAGGGCGCGAGGGGGGTGTGCGTCATCGAGTGTGAGTGTGAGTGTGAGTGTGAGTGTGACCCTCTGTGTGTGTGTGTGTGTGTCGGTGTTGGTGCGTCTGTGTGCACACATGTGTGTGTGAGTGTGACCCTCTGTGTGTGTGTGTGTGCACATGTGTGTGTTTCACCATGTGTGTGTGACCCTCTGTGTGTGTGTGTGTGTGTGCGCGCGCGCATCACCCTGTGTGTGTGTGTGTGTGTGTGTGCGCACATGTGTGTGTTTCACCATGTGTGTGTGACCCTCTGTGTGTGTGTGTGCATCACCCTGTGTGTGTGTGTCACTGTGTGTGTGTGTCTCGGTGTGTCTGTGTGTGTACATGTGTGTGTTTCACCATGTGTGTGTAACCCTCTGTGTGTGTGTGCATCACCCTGTGTGTGTGTCACTCTGTGTGTGTCGATGTGTCTGTGTCTGTACTCGCATGTGTGTGTGTTTCACCGTGTGTGTGTGACCCTCTGTGTGTGTGTGTGCATCACCCTGCGTATGTGTGTGTGTGGCTCTGTGTGTGTCAGTGTGTCTGTACTCGCACATGTGTGTGTTCAGTGTGTGTGCGCATCACCCCGTGTGTCTGTGTGTGTGTCTCAGTGTGTCTGTGTGCGCACATGTGTGTGCATCACCCTGTGTGTGTGTCACTCTGTGTGTCAGGTGTGTCTGTGTCTGTACTCACACGTGTGTGTGTTTCACTGTGTGTGTGCATCACCCTGCATGTGTGTGTGACTGTGTGTCACTCTGTGTGTGTGTCTGTGTCTGTACTCACACATGTGTGTGTTCACTGTGTGTGTGCATCACCCTGCGTGTGTGTGTGTATGTGTGTGTCTGTACTCACACATGTGTGTGTTTCACTGTGTGTGTGCATCACCCTGCGTGTGTGTGTGACTGTGTGTATCACTCTGTGTGTGTGCGCATCACCCTGTGTGCATGTGTATCACTGAGTGTGCCACTGTGTGTGCGCGTGTGACTCTGTATGTGTGTCACTGTGTGAGCACACGTGTGCATGTACCACTCTGTGTGTGCATCACTCTCTGCCTGTGTGTTACTCTGCGCATACACATACACCCTGATGCACAGCACTGTGTGTGTGTGCGCACTGGGGGGGGGGGGTGTGTGTGCACAGGGCATCGCACGTACACATGGGTGTGACCGTGCACGTGCATGTGGGGCGGTGCGCGAGTGCAGGGCACGGCAGAGTGTGTGTGCATGCACTAGGCACTGTGTGTGTGTGCACAGGTGGGGGAGCGTGTGCGCGCACACACACACGTTCATGTGTGCACACACATGCACGTGTCTCAGTGCGGAGCTGCATGTGTGTGCCCAGGAGGGCCTGCGGGAACCCCACTGCCTGTAGAGTGTGCGTGTAAGGGGCTGCGGGTGTGCCAGGGGCCCATGCATGCGTGTGCAGGGGACTGTGCGTGTGCAAGGGGCTGCGCGTGTCCGTGACACAGGCTCACGCGCTCTGCCGGGGGCTGTGGGGGTGAGCGGCCGTGCATGGCTGTGCTGCAGGGGCCGCTCGGCCTGAACCCTCCCTAGTTCCCGATGCACGGTCTGTGCCGCCGTGTCCGTCTGTCCAGCCCTCCCGGGCCCGGACGGCAGCACTCCCCACCGTGCCCTGCCCCCGTGTTTGGGAACACACGCCAGCTCGGGCCCCGGCCGGCTGGGCAGCGTGCGTGGGAACGCGGCGCTCCGGGGCCACTCGGCTGCCGAGTGGCACCTTCCAGATAAGGATGAAAGTGCCGGCAACGAGGGGGCTCATGGAGGCCGGAGGCTGGCAGCCCTGCCTGGCCCCCATCAGCCCTGCCCGCGCCCGCGGCCGGCTGCCAAGTTGGCAGGTGAATGGGCTGGAGGAGCGAGCCCGGCTGCTGATGCCGGGAACACCAAAGGGGGGGAAGTTTGCTGTGGGCATGTTACGGGAGAGGGAGGAGGAAGAGGAGGGTGGGGAGAGGGGACGGGGACAAGGACGCAGCTCTGCTGCGTGAACGAGGGGCGTGGGGTCCCCCTTGGGCGGCTGCCTGGTGCTATGAAGTGCCTGGGGGTATTTGGGGTGCCATGGTGACCCTCACCCCCTCCTGGCCTTGGCAGGCAGGGGAACAGGGCAGCCTCGAGCCGTTGCTTTTCTCCACATGAGAAAGAGAAGCAATTTTTGGGGGGTCTCCATTTAGATGAATGCTGAGGTGATGGGTTTGAGTGTGATCGCTTTGGAGACGGTTCTCTCCTACGATCTCTTCATCTTTGTCAGCGTGGGGTTTCATAGTCACCCACTGTGCCCTGGCTGGCCACTGGGAAAGGAGAAAATAAACTAAGAAACAGAACCAGAGCAAGGGTGAAGCTGTCTCAGCAAAGGAGAGCGGGAAGCAGCTGTATCAGCTTTAAAAATAGCCACGTACAAACAGAGAGTGACACCCCATGACTGCACTGCCAGGACCCATCACTGCCTCGGTGACTTTGTTCCTGTCACCAGCAAAAGCTGAGGTTTGGCTTCCCCGGGGCACCCAGAGCGAGTCACAACCATGGGTCTGGCCCCGTAACAGTCGCCCACTGGGTTTCTCCCCGCTGGCCGCGCTCTGCCTGGAGCGTGCTGGTGCTGCGCGGGACGGGGTGGCCACAGAAGAAGTGTCCCCACTGTTTGGCCTGGGCTCGGGTCCCACCTCCCACTGGGCTGCACTGGGAGAGGCACAGACCCGGCCGTCACCTGCAGAGCCACAGCCCGGAGCTGTGTCCCCGCCCGGCCTCGGCGCGTTCGACAGACGCCAGCGGAGCTGAAGCCCATCTGCCAGGGACAGCCAGGCAGCCGCCAGACCACAGCAAAGCTTTCCCACTCGCACTCCAGGGCTCAGAGGCAGGAAGGAGCCAGCCCAGCTCAGTGACTTGCCACCCCGCAGCAGAGCTGCACGTGCGCTTTGAAATGTGAATAATGCAGGTTGGCTGGGCGTGGGGTGGCACGTGCCTTCCCACCGAGCGTGGTCTGGCGGAGGGCTCGTCATCGCTACGCTGGCCTTGTCCCACTGCTTGTCACCACGTTGCACAGCGTCCTGCTGCCTCCGCAGTGGGAATGGCGTGATGGAGGCCTCACCCTGGCTCTGCGCCCCAGCGCTCGCCGCAGCGTGGGGGCCCTGGGCCCGTCTCAGACGACGCGTGCAGCCAGCAGCACAGTCATAGGTGACTATGGTCCTGGGGAGGATCTGGGACAGTCGGTGCCTGCGGTGACACGCCAGAGCCTCATGTCAGCCCCAGGCTGAGCCACCCGTCCACACCCCTGCTTGAGCCCAGGTTTGATCCTCCCCAATTACAGCCGCCTCTGTTCTCCCCGTGACCTTCCCTATTGCCTCATGCAGTTCCTCTCTGTGCCTGCCTTTGAAGGAAGCTGAGCGATTAGATCAAAACAAAAGTCTTGCCAAAGAAAGTATTTACAGGCTCCTCGTGGCTCCTAGAACAGAAGATGGGGGATGTTGCAACGAGTCACAGTGGCATCTCGGTGACTCAGCTCACACCTGGGACAGAGAGCATGCAGGAGAGGTGGTGGAGGACTGAGCAGGGACAGGAGAAACCCACAGGACGCTGCCAGGAAAGGGCAGTGGGGTATCAGGCAGCTCAGGAGTGCTTGCCTGGGGGATGGCCCTCTCTGAGATCTCCCATCACTCTCTCATCAGCATCTGAAAGGAGGAATCAGCCCCTGTGCTGGTGGGCCAAGCCTGCCACCTCCACTCCTGCTACCTGCTGGTGACTTGGGTGTCCCCGAGATGACTGTAGCTGTACTCCACCACCTTCCCTTGCTGGCTGTTGTTACCCCCATCTCCCTGGGAGTTATTCCCAGGGTGCTGGGGCCACCCATCACCAGCAGCAGGTTTGCCCATCACGCTGTTTCAGACCATCTGCCTGGTTCAGAAACCCCAGCCCTGCCTGCCCCACACCTGTTTTCAGGGTTAAACCTGTTTTAAAGATGCTGGCTGGCATCAGGAGACCACCTTATCTGCCCGTTGAGGCAATGCCTCCCCTTCACCATCCAAACATCCAAAATGCAGGAGGAACGGCTGAGGGAACTGGGGGGGTTTAGTGTGGAGAAGAGGAGGCTGAGGGGAGACCTCATGGCCCTCTACAACTGCCTGAAAGGAGGGTGCAGAGAGGGGGGATGAGTCTCTTGAGCCAAGGAACCAGCGCCAGGCCAAGAGGGAATGGCCTCAAGCTGCACCAGGGCAGGGTCAGACTGGCTCTTAGGAAGGATTTCTTTGCAGAAGGGGTTGTTGGGCGTTGGAATGGGCTGCCCAGGGCAGGGGGGGAGTCCCCATCCCTGGAGGGGGGTTGACCCAGCGCTGAGGGATCCGGTGGTGTTGGGAACTGTCAATGTTAAGTTAATGGTTGGACTGGATGATCTTCAAGGTCTTTTCCAACCTAGACGATTCTGTGATTCTGTGACAGGTTGGCAGAGGTGCTGCAGGGGGGGACATGCCGGTGAGTCCCCAGGGCCACCGTGCCAGCTCAGACACAGGGCCTGGACCCAGCACAGGGTGTGCTGGCTCCTCATCTCACGTCCTGCAGCCAGCAGCAGAATGCAGATGTTGGGAAGAGGAACTTTGCTAAATAATTTCTCCTTCAGTTCCTCTGCTTTCCCCACAGCCCTGCTGCCCCGGTGTGGGGGGAGTATCCGGGCAAGGGCAGTATCTGGGCAAGGACTTTGCCCGGTGTTCACTACCGCTGTCTTTGTGACACCACCTCTGCGTTGCTCCCTGCTCTCCATCCCAGCTTCCTGCTGCCCTGCTGCTCCCTGCCAGGGTAGGAGGGAGCGTGAGCAGGGCAGACACCCTGTAATGCCCAGCGGCACCTTCCTCCAGGGCAGCTGGTGGCTTGGGGACATGCAGTGAGGGCTGCCCTGGACACCACATCCCGTGAGCCACTGGGCCAGGGACAAACACACCACCTTCAGCTGAGAGCGTTCCCCGTCTTGTCCTAGTTTCTTCCCGCTCCTTAACTTTGCTGCAGTGCTGGATGGTGCAATCCTGGGACTGGCATTTTTTACCCTCAAGCGCCACCACCCAGGAGTGAAACAAACACCAGGATAATTGTTCCCATGGAAGTGGGGGAGTGGATCCAGCACCTTCTGCTCCCCCAGACTCACCAGAAGAAGAGCCCTGCTCCTGCCTACCTCCCAGTGCCAGTAGCACACACAGCCACACAACCCCCTGCCCTGCTCCTGGGCGTTATCAGCAGTGCAACGCCAAGGGCTCGCTGCTGCAGACAGGGAGTGTGTGTGTGCACACAAGTGCTCCAGCCCTCGCTGGCCATGTGCAGAGGCATCTGCTCTGCACAGCCAGGCGGGCTTGGAACGACCATTTTTCTTGGGAACGCTGGCTGCATAAAAGCAGAAGGGATGGGGGGTTCCCAGCTGGTCTTATTCTAGGGAAAGGTGTGCACTTGTTGCTTCCCAGGCAAGACCCTGAGGGCTGCTGCAGCTCGTCCTCCCTGGCACCTGCAGCACCAGCGTGGTGGTGAAGAGTTCAACTTGGCCTGTCTGCAAGACCACCGTGGGGCTTGGGGAGGAGAGGCTGTTCCCCTGTGCCCGGTGGGAATGAAGTCGCCTTGCTGCCTTGCCTGGGTGCAGGTGCTTGTTGGGGCAAGGACCAGATCCCTCAGGCTTCTTTCCCCCAGGGGTGGATTCCCTCTTCCCTTGCCCCGCAGGGCATGCCGGCTTGCATCCCCACAGCCTTGGCTGCCAGGCTGGAGTCTCCTGGTGTGTCCCTCTGCTCTGGAAGCGCTGGGGAGATGTGCAGGGAAGATGGACTGCCCTTGCAGTGCTCAGACACAGGAAGATTTCCATGGGTTGGGAAGGTTGGCATGGCAGGAAGCTTTCCAGGATGCCCTGCTGCTCTTCCCAATCCCTGCCCTCCTCGAAGTGTGATTTCCCTGGCAGTGCTCTGCAGAGAGTTGGTGCAGTCTCTGACCACACCAGCCTCCTGCAAAGTGTCCCTGCTCTGTCCCCGTGTCCCCGCTGGGGGTTGCAAAGCCCTTGATAGACCCCAGTGCACCACCAGCGTGGAGGAGATGTGGTTGGAAGCATCTGACACCACTGCTCCTCCGTGCCTGGGTAAGCATCCCGCTGCGATCAGAGAGGTGACAGATGGAGCTGGGGAGGCAGCACAGCCTGGGACCCGCACAGGCAGGCTCTGCCTGCACTGCCCAGCTGCTGCCTGAGGGTTGTCCCTTCACCCCAGAGAGGCAGCCGGTGTCCCCACGGCCTCTTCCCGCGGGTGTGCAGGCAGCCCTCCTGTGCCAACAGCCAGGAGCTCTTAGGGCTGCTGGATTGGAACTGGTGGTTTGGAGCTGAAAGGCTCCCGAGGGCCCTCCCGGGACTGTAACACCACTGTGCAAGCAGCATCACTTCACTTCGGGATCAAAGAGGTGTGTAAATGCAAAGGAATACCCTCCTTTTACTAAGAGCAATTTAAGAACTGGCAGCTTTGGGCGCTCTGTCAACCTCGTTGATCTCTGCCAGCACATAAATATGATAAGTCACGTGCTTGGGCTGCTGGTAGCCATACTGGGAAGCCAGGGGTAAGATAAGGGAGACACAGATGAGCTGACACCAAGGAAACCCCCAAAGGGAGGAGATAGGAATCTTTCTGTTGCCCCCCAGCTGCCTGCACGTTCCCAATGGGCAGAGCAGCACAGACCATCCTCAGCACACAAAGGCCAGAGGGAGATGGATCTTGTCCTAAAAGTTAGACATTTTCCTCTTCCAAGAGCAAGGGACAATTAAAAATTCACCTAAAACACTGCTTTAGAGGAAGCTGGATCCAGAGCAGGCAGTGCTGCTGGCTTAGCGAGGGTGGGCAGGTTGCTGGCTACATGAGTTGGATTTTGGCTTGGAAAAAACCTAGAGAACCTTTTGGGGTAGAGGGAGCATCTTCAGGAAAGATGAGCTCTGGCTAAAAGAAAACAGAGCTGGGGTGCTGGCACTTAAAATGAAAACCATCGTAGGAAGGGTTTTAAATCGAGGACGGTGGGTGAGATGAGTGGGCAGTGGGGCAGGGAACCATCCAGAGGTAAATTCATAACTCTGTCCCTTCAGTAAAGGAATGAGAAAGCCAGAAAAAAGGGACATTAAAAAAGCAGGCTGCTAGGACCAGATCAAACGCTCTGAGATGGCTGCGGTCCTGGCGGGGAGAGGAGAGCAGCCTGTTTTAGATAAGGATAAGGCATCAGTGAAACCCCGGGGCCATAAACTGGGAAAATACTCCGTGAAGTGTCACTGTGTGCTCTTCCCCCGCCTCTACGCTCTTTCCTGGGCATTGGCCACCACTGATGGCAGGATCCTGAGCTAGACGGAGCCTTAGTGTGACCTGGTATGGCCGGGCTTGTGCTTGAACAACTCTTGATTTAGTTCTCAGCAACAAGCAGACCCTTGCGCACAGTCTGAGGCAGCACCAGCCTGCCAGCGACCATCACCTAGGCAAACTCAGCATCCCCCTCAGGAGATGCCGTGCCATAAAATGGGTGAAAAACCTCTGCAGGCTTGCCTATCCTTGCCAGAAGGTACTACATAAAATAAAGAAACTGAGTGGAAGAAGTGAAAATCAAATACAGAGGAAAATACTTGCAAACAACAGGGCAACACCGTCTAGCTGGTGTGGGTGTGTGGCTCCTAGTTGAAGAGGTTCTAATGCAATACCATGGTGAACCTGCAGGAGGATGGTTTAACAGCAAAGCAAGCTAGCCAAAATACAAATGAGTAGTAAAATTAATAAAATGAAAAAAATAATTCTTCAAAACTAGCATTTTCATTTTCAAAGCAAGAAAACAGCAAGAAGCCAAAACCCCAGCAAGTTAAAAAAACACGTTCACACAGATGAAAAAATATTTTGAGCGTAATTTGCTTACCATGTAAAAATTCGCACCAGTGTATTTTTGCAAGCCCATCAGAAGCTTGAAGCCTGCTGGAAACCCACTTGCAGCTGGTGGGGAAAAGGGCTGGTGCATGCTCGGGCAGAGCCCGCACCTGCAGCGGGACGGAGGCAGCAGGTTCCCAACCTCCCCAGCACCGGAGAGGGAGGTGGCAAACACCAGGCTAATTTTTAGGAAAGGCTCCACAGGGATCTAGGAAACTCTGTGACCTTAAATCTGGCTTTGGTACCAGGAAAATTTGCTGAAAGATGGAAGAAAAAATGGCATTAGAAAGTGTGTGGATAAACACGCTACGCTGAGGCAATGTCCGGCACGGGTTTGAGGAGGGAAGTCTTGCTACAATTACATGGAAGGTGTAAATAATGGTGAATCAGATGATATAAAAACAACGATTTTTGCAAAACTTTAACAAAAATATCTCTGCAAAAGCTCCTCAGGACGTTCAGGTGGATTAACAGTGAGGTTTTTCTTGTAAATGAACTGCTTAAAAGTTAGGAGACAAGAGTAGGAATAAATGGACAGGATCTGTGCCAGACCCGTGCTGGTCAATACACACGTAAAAGAGAGCAGATCTTGCTGATGCTATACAGTGTTTCAGAGGTCAAATCTAAAGCTGACAGTGAAAAGCTGGAAAGGGATTGCATGATGTCAAGCGGCTGAGCAGACAGACATCAAATGCAATTCAATATAATCAAATTCAAGGCAATGTAAAAGTAACCTTTTACTCAAAAGTAAAAGTAACCTTTTACATACTTAAAAAGTTTGTGTATGCAGCGATGGGCTCTAAATGAGCTTTGTTGTTCAGGAAAGAGACACTGGAGTCCTTGTGGGTGCTTCGCCTGCACGCTATGTGTTGGTACCCAAGGGAAAAGGGCATTAGGAAGGAATTGCTGGGATTGCAGTGGTGTGCAAGCACGGCTAGGGCGGCGCGCAGAGGACGGGGCACTGAGGCAGGGAAGCAGCTGGGCAGGGAGATGGAGCAACTCCCACGGGGGAAGAGCCTCAGTGCACGCTGCAGCCTGGCAGGGCCACGGGGAAGGGACCTGGTAAGAGGTCACTAAGAGGGGAAAAAAGAGAGAGAATATTTTCATTTCCCAGAGCAGAGCTTCAAGGAACAGCACGGGGACGGATCTGGTTTAAACCGACGGGAAGCACTTTTCAAACCGTGCATCACCACGGCGTGGGAGGCTGCCTCTGCTGCGGAGATCAAGAGTGCAAATGGATTCAAAAGGGAACAGGAGAGTGCGCAGAGGGTTGGCTTGCTGGGACTGCAGCAAGTCTGAGATGCTCCCAGGCCACTCCTGGGTGACGAGGACGAGGACAAGATCTCTGTTGCTTGCTCTGACTCAGCCTCTGAATGGTCTCTTCCCACCCTGGCCTTACCCCGCTGCAGCTGAGCTGGGCACCCCAGCCTGGTGGCACTTCCCCAGTGTCCAGATCCTGGTGGCTGCCCCAGGACCCAGGTGCTCCCCAATTTCTCGCTCCTCCCCTGTGTGCCCTGACAGCCCTTTGGGACACCAGCAGCGCCTGAGCAGTTCTGGGTCAAGAGCTCCCATGCTCACTCGTGGGACTTGAGAGCCTAAAAGTTCAAAGCAGCAAAGCTCAACCTCGGGATCTGCTCTGTCCTGTTCTCTGGAGGTTCTCCAGGAGCCGTTCCCCCTCTGCAGCCCAAAATCCAGACTGGTTTTCAAGGTCCGAGGCAGGAAAGAGAGAGCAAATTTCTGCTGAACTGAGACTAGGCAGAAGGTGTGATGCCCACAGACACAATCCTCTACAGTGTAACTGCAGGCACCCAGCTCGCCCTGATGCACTGCTGATGCAAATTACCAGTTATGAAGTGGAGAAAATTGCTATCTCTTTCCTCTTTCATCCATTTATTATGGCTTTCCTTTTTATTGCTAATTATTACTTTCAATACGCCACTGAAGCAGGGTGGGAGTTTCTCTTCTGTGATGCTAGCTCAGTGGCTCTTAGAAATAAATCTTAAAGAATTGTCTTTTCCCACAATTTTCTGTCTGCCTTTTCCCACTATCATTTTTTCTCAGAGTTTTTCTTGTCTTTAGGGGGTTTGACTCTTTAAAGCACATTTTTGTTTACTGAATGGATTAGTCTGTGCCCAAATTGAATGTAATCAGGTCATGATCATTGTTCCCTAGGCAACCACCAACGAAATTATAGACCTATGATCATGAATTAACACTGTTTCAAAAAGTTAAAAAAACACCCTAAAATGGTAACTGCAAAGCTTAATAAATCATTGCTGAAACAAGGCATTCACAGTGGCGCCATCAGTCACCATGGAGGGCTTTAGTACAATGATTGTTGATCTTGACTCAAGATCTAGGGGAAGACAAAATAGCACACATCAGCCTGTAAAGGTAAATTCAAACCAATTTCATGAAGAAGGACCGCTTCTTTTCTGTCAGAATTCTGAGGGGATGCCTTCGTTAACAAAGGAGTTGCTGTCTACGCCTGTATGGGGTGCTGGAATAACTAGACCTGAGAAGGTGGTTGTGCAGTGAGGGGTGACAGTTAAGGTAAGCCAATTCAGCACATCCCTGCCACTGCCTGCACTGCCAGGGAAAAATGAAAAAGTGATCGTAGAGTGTGGTGTCCTGATGAATGTGGCGGGGAGGAATGTGAGAACCCAGCCAACCTGCCCTCTCGCTCCTGACAGCGTCACATGCTTCAAAGAAAAATCCCAGCAACAGGCTGCAGAAACCAATCTGAACACGTGTCAAGCCTCCCAGTGTCATTCGGCAGTTTTGGCTTTGCTGGGACACTTCCGTGTGCTTAGTGAATGTTAGGAACAGGCTCAGGTGTTTGGAGAGATTGGGAAGAGGCGACCAGCCCACGGCAGAATGAGGTCTGTGCAGAATACCTTGTCTGGAGGCACCTCTTCCAAGTCCCAGAGCAATGTGGTGGGCTCAGACACGAGGCTGATACCCCATGTGTTATTTATTCTGCCTTCCACCGCTGCTCTCCTCACCAGCCGTACACCAAGCTCATTCCTCGTTCCCCACTAGGCTTTTGTGAGAGCAACTCCTGCCACTTGGCTCTTCATCACATGAACTGTTGCTTTCCAGTTCCCCTTCGCTCCTGTTTGCACCCCACAGTTGTGGTGTTCCCAAAATCAAACGTCAGGTTCTGCACTTGGGCCACAACAACCCCCAGCAGCGCTACAGGCTTGGGGAGTGGCTGGAGAACTGCCAGGCAGAGAGGGACCTGGGGGGGTGATTGATAATGAGCCAGCAGTGTGCCCAGGTGGCCAAGAAGGCCAATGGCATCCTGGCTTGTATCAGCAGTAGCGTGGCCAGCAGGGACAGGGAAGGGATCTTACCCCTGTGCTCGGCACTGGTGAGGCCGCCCCTCGATGAGTGGGTTCAGTTTTGGGCCCCTCACTCCAAAAAGGCCATTGAATGACTCGAGCATGTCCAGAGAAGGGCAACGGAGCTGGTGCAGGGTCTGGAGCACAGGTCTGATGGGGAGCGGCTGAGGGAACTGGGGGGTTTAGTCTGGAGAAGAGGAGACTGAGGGGAGACCTCATGGCCCTCTACAACTCCCTGAAAGGAGGGTGCAGAGAGGGGGGATGAGTCTCTTGAGCCAAGGAACAAGCACCAGGACAAGAGGGAATGGCCTCAAGCTGCGCCAGGGCAGGGTCAGACTGGCTCTTAGGAAGGATTTCTTTGCAGAAGGGGTTGTTGGGCGTTGGAATGGGCTGCCCAGGGCAGGGGGGGAGTCCCCATCCCTGGAGGGGTTGAAGAGTCGGGCTGACCCAGCGCTGAGGGATCTGGTGGAGTTGGGAACGGTCAGTGTGAGGTTCATGGTTGGACTGGAGGAGCTTCAAGGGCTTTTCCAACCGAGATGATTCTGTGATTCTGTGGTGTTTGGGTGGCTCACTGGGACCAGCTTTGGAAAGCTCCATCATCCCCCGTGAGACATTCTCCGGGACAAGGAACTCCACGTCCCCATGCACACGCCTCGGCTGCTCCCTTCAACCCCTGAGCCACGCGGCCTTACGTGCCAGGCACCTCCCCAGGCAAACTCCATCTCAGCCCTCCGGAAGGGAAAGGTCCAAGCCCAGCTACGCTTCTTTTAGGGCCACGTACTGGTGCATGGGTGAGGTTTATAGGCGCGCAGTGTACATAAGGGTGGCGTACGTACACATATACACTGAATACACAGCTGCTCCTCCCGGCCTTGCGTGACTGACCAGCACTCAGTAACTTCCGAGAACCTGTTCCGTAGGCCCAAAAGCTAATTTTTAATTTTTAAGCAGCTTGCTGATGTCATTTCTTAAGTAACAAACGAAGAGCCAGACCCCGCAGGGAAGCACCGCGGGCACCGCCCGCTCCCGCCTGAGGAGACCCCCGGGGCGGCTCCTCCCGCCCCTCAGGCGCCGCTTCCCGCCGTGGCCGGGCGGGGCGGGCTCGCGCGCATGCGCAGCGGGGGGGGGGGGGGGGCGGCCCGGGGGGGGCCGGTGCGGCGCGGTGGCCGGCGGACGCGCATGCGCGGTGTGGCGGCAGCGACCGGGGCCATGTCGGGCCGCGGACGGCGGCGGGCGGGAGCGGCGCGGGAGCAGCCGGGGACTGAGGCGGCCGATGCCTCGCCGAGGTGGTGCCGGTGGCGGAGGGGGGGCGCGGGGCGGCGCGGCCCGGCGGGGCGCTGACGGCTGTTCCCGCTGTGCCCGCAGGGTGAGCCGGTTCTGCCCGCAGTGCGGGCGCAGCGTGGAGCCCGCCTTCCGCTTCTGCCCGGCCTGCGGCGAGAGGCTGCCCGCGCCGCTGCAGGAGGAGCGCCCGCCGCAGACAGCGCCGGCCCCGCCGCCCCAGCAGGCCCGGAGCCCTGTGGCCTCCCCGCCGCCTTCCCCGGCCCGGCCCGCGGGCCCAGCTCGGCCCAGCTCCCGCTCGCCCCGCAAGGCGCGGCCTGGCCCGGCGGTGCCGCTCCCGGCGGAGACGGTGCTCACGGACCAGGGCAGCGGGCGGTGGAGGCTGGTCCGGCTCCTGGAGGAGAGCGGCTGCGGGCTGATGTACGAAGGTGCGGTGGGGTCTGGGGCGGGCGGGGGTCCCGGGAGCGGGCCCGGCCTTCCCGGGAGGCGGCGGGGGAGAGGGGTGGGCTGCGGGCAGGGCCCGGGGTCAGGGCGGGCGGGAGCAGGCCCCCACCGCGGGCAGTGCCTGTCCCCGGCTGTTCGGCCGCGCACCTCGCGGGGCCCGCAGCCGCTGTCGGGCGTCCCTAGACGGGCAGAACCCGCCGTGAGCAGCCGGCGCGGTGCGGAGGGGATGGCAGGCTGCGGTGTCCCGGAGGGCAGCGACCGGCTGGGCCACGGGCTCTGGCGTTCCCACGGTGGGCTTCCACCCTGGAAGCGCCCTGCCAGCGCGGAGCTCAGCACTAGCGGAGATCGAGCGGAGACTGGACCACTCTGTTACTTGAAATACAAATCGTTAGGGGCCACGCTTCCTCTGTCTGGTTTTTAAGTTCAAAACCTAAATGCTGCCAGCACCGTACCAGAGTTCCAGTGTTGTAGGTGGTGACAGTATTGACGACGTGTCAATTTGGGATTCTCAACCTGGTTTTGGGGCCAAAAGAAAACAGCTAAATCATCTAGGCTGCTTCTCAACTGTTTAATGACTGCTGATCTTTTCTCCCCAGTCTGGATGTAAACTTCAAAGAAAAGGTTTCAATCTTATTCTCCATTGTTAACTTGGAAACACTGTTGAGGAGGAATTTTCTCTGTTAGTAAGATTTCCCTGTTATTTGGCTTTAGTTTCTCTTTAATTACTTATGCTGTTGCATAAAAAGGTCTGAACATCCACCTGTGTCATTAAAAAGATGTGATGTTGGAAAAAGAGAAAATCAATGTTGTTATAGTGGAGAGTGCTTTTCTAGAAACACCCTTTGGGTGATGAGCAGCAGATAACCTGTGTACAGCACTCGGTCTAAGAGCAGAAGAGGAGCTACCCCAAGGCCAAGTAGTGGTGCAAATCTTTTTGGAGAGGGAAGGCCACATACAACTCTTACATCCATGCAGAGCAGAAGGGACTTTGGCATCTCTTACAGACTTGACCAACTATAAAGTGAGCTGGAGGGAATGCTCAGCCGATGAATTTGGGGGTGCCTTTGAGATTCTACTAATGATTTGTTCTTTACATGCCGCCTTCAAAGCACCCCACTACTGTAGCCATGCCTAGATGCTTCTGTGACTTAAGCAGAACTGCACTTGAAGCATGTCAGGGGTGCTGTGCTTCTGGAGCAAGGTAAGAATTATTTTGTAGAAATCTAGGAAGATGCTGGCACAGAGGATGCTTTTGCAAAGACTAAGTGAAAGAAGGAGAGGTTAAGTAAAAGCCAGCTGCACAGGCTGTGTTTAATGATGCAGCTGATGCTGCAAGTACCTCTTTTCTCTGCTCCTGTAACCACATCTGTTCCATCCTTCCACAGCACAGTCAGCATCTGGAACCTGCCCTCAAAAGCAAAGATACTCCCTCAAACTTGTGAGTTTTGATCTGTTTGGGTAAGGAATAGTGCATAGTGTACTGTGTCCAGGGCCTGACCCATTTGGCCTGTATGACTAAAAGTGTCAGAGGAATTCAGAGGAAGTGGTCCCAGAGGCCTCTTCCAGCTTAGGAGATTTCCTGAGAGAGTCATGCTTGGGTCCCAGTAGAAGTTGGCTTTTCTGCTGAAAGTGTGAAGAAAATAGGTATGAGGATTAAAAAAAGGAAAAGCCTTCATCCCAGAAGGTTGCCTCTTTGATCCACTAAGCTCAGTAATCTCCAAAACTGAATCTGGTGGTGTAAGATAGAGATTTAGATTCATTAATGTCAGACCTGTTTGTTGGTTTTTTTTTTTCCTGTATGGCAAGTACGTGCATACCGTGCTGAAGTCTGGGGAAACTGGAGAGGTTAGAACTTGGTGGCTGTGCTGAGGTAGTGTGATGAACCAGCACTGAGAGACTCTGTAAGGCCAGAACACATTTTAAAATCAAACAGTAATTATCGTTGGAGTTCCAAGCCAGCTTTCTAGGCACTCGCCAATAACTTGAGTTCTCCAGAAACAAACTAGTTCCAGTAATAGCTGTTCTGCAATGGAAATTTGGTTGATTGATTTCCAGTGACTCACAAATCAGAGCAGAAAGATTGTTTTCCTGTCTGCTGTGGCTCTTGGGGGTTGCTTGTCTGTGGGAAGACCAGTGCTGACTAGTGGCTCTGTGGGGGACCTGGTGGTGCCCACTCTTGTGAGCACTTGAAAAATCTCTCCCTTTTGTCAGAAGAGACATTTAAGAGGATGGAGAAACAGTGTTAATAAGAAAAGACAGCTAAGTGCCACAAAACTAGAACCAGTAGGTGGGAAACTGTAATCACTCTGTACGCAACACTCCCAACTCCTCTGTTTTGCACCTTTGACATCTTCTGGTGTTTTGCCAGCCCAGCCCGTGCCGTTGCAGAGGGCTGTGGAGTATGATATGGCACACGAGAGCATTTTGGCTCCTGGGTTTGGTGGCTCAGATTGGCTCACCAGGCAAGGTGCAGAATAAAAGATCTGGAACGTGGTCATTTGTGTTGTCTGCAGCCTGCTGATCCTCTAGCTGCCTTGGCCAGTTGTGGGCAGGGCCTTTGGTATCAAAGCAGCTAGAATATAAAACTGCTGCTTCCTCCCATGCGTACGAGCATCTGTCCCAAGTTAGGTTGCAGTATGCTGAATATGTACGTGTGCGTAAACACATATTGACTGTAAACTATGTGCATTTCAGGTCTCTCGATAACAGCAGTAGTAAAAGTGCTGATTTAAAAAGATGGATTGTAAGATGTCAGCACACTACCCAGACACTTAAATGTCACAAATACAGACTTGTGTCACTTTCTGATGGCTAGAATAAAATGTTACAGCTCTTTGTTGAGACTTGCCTGTTTGCAGAAATAACCTCATGTGTGCTGTGGATAAGGAGGTCATCTCTGTCTCCTTTTAACAACAGCTTTGGGGCCAGAGCTCGCTCTGGGTTACTGGGTGATCTGCATTGTCTAGCAGTCTTTAAGCCACAGACAGTTGTAAATGGTAGTGCTGGAAATGGCCAACTTGAGACAGCCACTCCCTCGTTCTGTGCTGATACTCACAGTTCATGTGGTTGGTAGGTGCAGCATTAAATAGCGAACCAAAAGACCAGAGCTCTGTTCCTGATCTAGTATTTGATTTTTTTTTTTTTTTTGGGGTGGGGGTGGTGTTGCTTTATTTAAAATGAGTAGTGAAGGTCTTGTAACAATCTTGCCCAAGTTTCCCTTTCTAGCAGGGTTTGCATGGCTGAAGTAACACTCCTCCTTCCTGTTCCCTTTAGGATGTCAAAGATGGCAAGATCTACAATGAACAGAATTTCTTCCAGCGAGCTGCGAAGGCAGGCACAGGTTGGTGCTTCTTGGAAGGGCAAGGACTAGGAAAACTGGCATTGCTCTCTCCTCAGTTATGTGAGTCTCTTGGCGGGCCAGGCTAGAATAATTCACTGCTTGGTTAGTGCCAGAGTGCTGAGAAGTTTGGTCAGGAGCCTGCTCTCCCAGGAGCCTCTGTGTGCCTTAGGACACCGCAGTACTGGCATTTTGAAGCTTTCTTGTTCTCCCTCTGCTTTGTCTTGATCTCACTGGTAGCTATTCAGCTCTGCAGCCTGACCTGCTTTGGCTCCCTCTCTCTTCTGTGCCCCTTCCACGGGTGTTTCTGTCAGCTGCTATCTGGTATTTACTCCATTGATCCAAAAACATGAGCGAGAGTAAAGCTGACCAGAGAACATGGGCAGGGCGGACGGAGGAATTCATGTCAAACCTGCACTTTTGGGAGGACTGTAAAAATCTTCTCCATCTCTCTCTCCCCCCCGCTTCTTGTTTTACCTCGTCCTATAGCAGCCACATGCCTTAGCCTGCTCTGGTATTCCCAGCATCCTTTCTGTCTTACTCTTGCTCTGCAGTGCTGTGTGTGTTGGCAGCCCGTTAGGCTGGCGTTTCTGGGACGGAATCAGTGTGAGAGAGGCTCCCAGCTGTGCGCTGCCCAGGGCAGAGCAGGCCTTTGGAGAAAGGGCATCCCTGACTGAGCTCCTTCGTTCTGGAGCTCCTTAGCAGCGTCTGCTGCACTCTGTCCTCTTCTCTCCCCTTCTAGTGCAGAAGTGGAAGAAGTGGCACTCTGTGCCGTTGCTGGGAATCCCCAATTGCGTTGGCTTTGGACTGCATGCAGATAGCTACAGGTGAGGTGACTCTGCAAAGGGCACAGCTGAGCTCTTCTGCCCACAGCTGCCATCTTGGGCTTTCCTCCTTCTCTCCTTGCTGTCTGCTGTTCCTTCTCTCATTGTCCCCTGGGCTCCTAACCTTATGCACTGCTCCTACCTCATTTATTATAACAGATGGTTTGCCCCTCTCATTATCCCGCTTCCTTCAGTCATTGTGTTGATGGTGAAGTCACTGCTTTTGCTGTTTCTGTCCCTCAGGCCAGGAGACACCTTATTCCTACCTTTTAAGCTTAACACGAAGGGGAGGCTCAGGCTGTATATCTGCAACACACGATCAGCATGTCTATCCTTTTCAAGAACTTTTCTGTTATGAAAAGTTGAGGAAGTGTTTGCCCAGGTCAACCTGGAGTTGAAGGAGGGGGGACTGATCCAGGTGGATCACTTGATGAGTGTCTGTTGTGAGGTTTCCAAGTCAGGTAGGTACTGCTGTGTGCTAAGCCCTTGTCTCTTGTAGGTTTCTGGTGTTCTCTGACCTAGGGCGAACTCTTCAGTCTGTCCTGAATGATGGCTTACACCTACTGAGAGAGAAGGCAGCTTTTCAGATTGTAGTCCGGCTGGTATGTAGAGAACCAATGCTGTCTAAGACACTTCTTCAGAAAAGACCTATAACTTTCTTCCAGATCTTTCAAAGGTGTTTTAAAGCTGATCCAGGGGGTCGGCTGGGGTCTTTAAGTTGTATCTCTCAAGCCTGTTGTAAACTTGGGTAGCATCTTTTGAGTAGTATGTCATCTTGAGGGAGTTTAGGGTAAGGAGAATGAGAGAAAAGTGACACTTGAAGATTAGAGGCTGTGCGATGTGGTACTTCTTGTGCTCTTCCACACGGCTGCGGGGAGCTGGGGAGGGTCAGCAGCTGAAGGAGTCTGTGTGGTTCTGATGTGCTTGCCTCTTCTGTTTACTCCTAGCTAGACTGCCTGGAGTACATTCATGAAAACGAGTATGTGCATGGGGACATCACAGCTGAGAACATCTATTTGAACCCGGCAGACCTCACACAGGTAGGGAGCAGCAGTGAGGGCGGGCTGGTGGGGAGGGGTGGAGCACCAGCCGGTCCCTGCTGCTGGGTGGGGAGCAGGGCAGTCCGAGCAGCTGCTGTGGGGGAGGGTTGTGGGTGATGCTGTAAGCAGAATTCACACCGCACACACGCTCAGGTGGGTACTTCTTGATGTCTTCTAGGTGACTCTAGCAGGCTATTGCTATGCGTTCCGTTACTGCCCAGGAGGGAAGCATGTGGCTCAGCGTGAAGGCAGCAGGACCCCTCATGAAGGCACGATAGAGTTTGTCAGTCTGGACAGCCACAAGGGAGCAGGTGAGTCTTGGTTTCTGACACATGCCAGCAAAGCTCAGCTAGAGCTGTTACTGTGGCAGGCTCTCTGGAGCTAGGGCTCCCTGCTGGCATTTCTGTTATTGCCGCTTTCCAGGCGTTCGCCTGCACCCAAGTTCCTCTTTGGGTTGTTTCTCTTGCCTCTCTCTGGGCTGCTGTGTTGAGACTTGCCGGGTCTCTCAGTGACTGCAGCAAGAGGTGCAGGGATGTTCCTCCTCCATCTGGAGCCTTGGCTACTGCAGGCTTGTGAGGAATAGAAAACAGAGCCGCTTCGTGCTGGCGTAGCAGGGATCTGTTTCAAGCCAGACTGGATCCCTGCCCAAAACAGATTTGCAGCAGGCTGTGCTCTGACCTTGAAGCAGTGAGAGCTGGAAGGCATTTAAATTAGCCAGTTCCTCTCCTGGTTGGGATGTGACTGTTCTCTCTCCCAGTGTTCAGACTGGGCAAATCTTCCTCCAGAGGCTGGGAGGTGATTCTTCAACTGTGTGAATTAGGCTCCCAGGAGTGTTGGTATCGTAGAGCACATCTTAATGAAGCTCTTGCATTCCTTTACTTCTGCTCTTTAGACTTGTGTCCCTTCATGAGGCTGCTTGTTTTACAGAAGGGGCACCTCAAATAGAGACTTCCAAGGTTGTGCAGTGGGTGCTGGAGTCCTTACTTGCCTTTGGAGGGGAGATGCTAGCCAGGGCATAATCTGGGATGGCTCCCAAACTTTTTTTTTTTCACATGTGAATCTCTCTTCCCGTCAGGACCATCTCGCCGGAGTGACCTGGAATCGCTGGGCTACTGTCTTCTGAAATGGCTCTGTGGCTTCTTGCCTTGGTCTGATGAGCTGGACAAAGTAGAAACGGTGGTGGAGAAGAAGGAAAAGTAGGAGAAATCATCTACTCTCTTGGGAAATGCTCGGCAGAAAGCAGTGAGGGAGGTTTTGTGACTGAAGAGAAATCACTCAGTCATAGTACACGGTTGGGATGTGGGTAAATCCCACTGTAAAGGCTGAGCCTGGCCAAAGGGTGTTTGATGAACCCTGATTTCTGCTCCATTCAGAACGTGGCTGTCTGAATTCAGCCTTTTTTATTTTGTGTCCCTGTTGCCACAGACAGTGTGCCTGCTCTGTTGCTTCTCGTGTGACAGTGCTCTGCACTGATTATTCCAGGTACAAAGGGGATGTGAAATGCCTTCTCCAGCTGTGCTTCAGGCAGAGATCCATTCCAGGTATGGGCTTGCTCTCTGACAGTGGGATTTGAGGAGGGAGGACTAACTGCACTTGAAGGTAGCACCTTCTCTGTGCTGGGGTGCTAGTCCAGGGTGGCTTCCCCTGGTGAGGGTGACCAGGCATTGCATGGACTGGTTGACAGGCTCCTCCTGTGAGCAAATCCCTTGTTTTCTTTACAGCAAAACAAGGAGGGCTGCTACTCATTATGAGCCTTGCTGCAGAGGCAAGTGTTCTGGTGGCTTTAAAAATGGAATATTTGGGGCTAGAGGTCATTTCCCTGTCTTTGAGCTTCGTATTAGCCTTTGGTTTTGTTTCCCCTCTCTGCAGCTGGCCAGGGTAGGTCTGAGGCGGCCAGTTGGCAGCTTTGTAAAGACAACTGGGGCTGCTGTGCTGCTCCACGCAGTGATGTTCCTTGCTTTGCAGATGCCCTGCAGAGCTACCTGCGGCAAGTACTGGCACTAGAGTACGAGGAGAAGCCTGACTATGAGGCCCTGCGGCAGCTCTTCAAGAAGGCACTGGAAAAGATGAAAGCTTCAGCTTATGACTCTGTGGATATCCAAATGGTGCCCTGAGTAAGTGCCAGTAGTCTGGATTGCAGCAGCAGGGAGCGCTTGTCCCCCTGTGAGCACAGGAGCAGCGCCGTGCCGCTGACCTGCGCCCCGTGCCCTGCCTGCAGCACCCCAGGAGCTGAGGGCAGGGCGGGCTGGTCTCTGAGATCTCTCCAGGCAAGACCTGGCTGCTCCTGACGTGCAGAGGGAGCGCTGGCCCTTCAGTGTTGAGACCAGGCCAGTGCCACGCAAAGCCAGGCTTAGCCTGAGTTACAGCATGTAACTCTCTTTTTCTGGAAATACTTGTCCTTGGGGAATACAAGGGTTAATAAATGGTCTGCAGTGGGGTGGAGGCGTTAACAAAATGCAGACTGATGCAATCTGGTCCTTTTTTCATTTTTTTTTTAAAAACCCTGAGGCTCTGGGCTTTGCCTTCTCAGAAAGTAGCTTGTAGTTCTGGGTTTATTGCTTCTAGCAGTAAGTAGTGGCTCTCTAGGCCCAGGTGCTTTGTTTTATTCCTGAGGCACCTCAAAAATTGAGGCTTGATACACAGACAGATCTAATTTTAGTCCAGGGCTGCATGAGCCCAGGCCCCTGGATTAAGCAGCAAGTCCCTGGAACATGGAGCTATCTCCTCATCACCTAATTTACTCTTCCTGGGAAGGAATTGAATTGTTTTGTGCCTTTTCTTTCAGATCAAGAGAACTTGTACAGGAAAGGAGTTCAAATCTTTCTGCAGTGTGAGGCCTTTCCTGCAGATATTTAACTGTTACCTACTTGTTTTAGAACTGAGAGAGGTTTTTATAAGTGTTTTCTTCCCGTTTTAATGTGACCCAATGCCAAATTTTGAGCTGCTGCTGTAACAAGTGAATGTGAAGACTCCTGCAGGGCAAGTCATTATATGCAGTAGCTGAAGACCTGCACTGCAGCCAGCAGGAGAAGGGTGAAGCCTGGAACAGCAAAACTAAATCAGGGACTTTTTAACTACACTGGTATTACATAGTTTTGTAATAAACTTTGTGGAGAAGCACCCAGTGCTGTTCTCTGTTGGTTATTTGCCATGTTCAAGGCCTTTCTGGGGCTGCTGGGGGGTTGTGAGGGTGGTGTTCTCCCAGCTGCTCATGCTCAGTAGCCTACAGCCTGGCTCGGCTGCAACTTCATCACAAGAACTTGGCTCAGAGCTAAACTCTGACTTCATCCCCAAACATCCCATCAGTTCTCCAAGCCCCAGGTCAATGAAACACGTTATTGAAGGAAACAGAGACACATCTATATTAAAAAACACTTTATAAAAACAACACTACACTGTATTTATATAAATTGTTGCCATCTGCCACAGTAACTTCTAACCAGAGAGTCATGGAGTCCAGTTCCAGTGTTCAATTCAGTGACATCTCCTGGAGGTCTTGTACCTTGGTATTTCAATGCTCACTACCTGTCTGTAAGGAGGAGGCTGTTCTACTGTTCACAGGCTGAAGCAGCTTTAACCTAGGCTTGCTAGGCTGAGGTCAGTGGAGGTGGTTTCTTTAAACTGTTACCAAAGCAGCACAGATTTAATTTTTGATAAGCATATGCTGCCCTGGCAAATTAGGAGCCAGTAACAAGGTTTAAATGAGGGCTTTCAGAAAGACAAACTGTCTGCCCTTAGTGCCTGTTTCTAGTGTTAAGTGATCTGTGCTTTTTCCTTGAGGACACATTAATGGAAATAGCAAGGAAGACTGCGAGACAGGAATGAAATTAAGCCACTGGCTAGAGGTGACAGTTCAGCCACAGCGTTCCAGCAGAGGAACAGTTTACAGAGATCACATTACTGGAGTACTGGGCAGTGAAGTATTAAGGCACAGAAGGATTTTTCAGGCGAGAAAAACGTGGCAGAGACAACCAGAGGCAAATGGGGATGAAAACCATCTGAGAGGTAGGTAGAAAAGAAGCTCAGACCTGCAGTGAGCCTTCATTTACCTCTTGGTTGTATCTATAAAAACCTTGTATCAGTGCAGCAAATAGTATATACATAGAAGTGGGAAACACCAGCTGAGTGAGGCAGTACCTGGCCAGAAGGAAGAGGCAGCACAACCTCAAAAAGGTCTTTCAGGTGGAAGAATTCAAGCATAGTGTTACATCCAGTAAACCTAAGAACCAAAGTCAATTCTTTTTTTTATAATGCCAGGCCTCACAGCAAAGCAAGGGACATGACAAGTTTTTTTTTTTTTTTTATCAACAAGGAGTAACTAGTGAGGTATGACAAATACTAACTATAAAGTTTCATGTGGAGAAGAATCTTAATTTGCAGAGACTCAGACAATAAGGGATACTTTAAAAAGGCAGCTATCAAGGAAAGAAATGGTCCAGAAGTAAGCTACAGAATTACAAGATAGACAAAGTTGAGGGGAAGGGCTCTTTCTGGAGGTATTGACAATTATTCACTATCATCCCTGTGTGACTAAAACAGAAATACTAGAACATGAAGAAATCAGAGGCTGAAGAAGCCCCTGTTGACCCTTCACTGTGTTCTGCCACGTTTTTTCGCTTGACTTGCCTTCTCTCACGCCTGCCATCACTAGGCCTAGCACAGACTGCCTGTAAACGTGACTCCAGGTAATGAGGCTGGCACGGCTCCCTGTTTGTGGCACTGCTGGGGGACAGTGCTGAGGTAGGTTTGAGGAATGCTCCAAAGCTGCCTTCTACAGAAGATGTAGGACTGGCACTGTAGACGGAAGAGTAGCCTGAGCTCCCTTCCAGGTTAGAACTTCTTGGGCTGAGACACGCCGACAGCCTGCGAGCGTCATCCGGGTCCCTCAGCGGTAGCGCGTGCCCAACCCACGCCACATTTAGGGTGTCTTCATCGCTGGAGTCCTCACAGCAGTGCTCCTCAGGGTCCATGTAGACCACCGACATGTCCAGGATCCCACTGGGACCTGTCACTGAGGAACAATAAAAGAAAAGGTCAGTTTTGATTTGGGCAACACCAAGTTCAGCACAGAATCAAGGAGAAAAAAACAAGAGTGTAAACCTCATGTCTACTTACACGCGGAGGGGAGGGTAGAGCACTAAGTTAACCCTCATTTAAAACAATAACTTTTCCCCCCCTCAGACTGTTAGGATAGATACTAAGAGCTGTTTAGAAACTGAACAGCCAGTCCCAGAGTCAGCGAAACAAACAGATAAAACAGTGTTTCTAACACAGTGAGGCATTCATCACGTCTGGTCCACTACCAGCAGTCTCACTGTGAAATGCTAAGCAGCTACAAACCCCTTCATCGTGTTCTGAAGCAGTACAGAGAAAGAGAACAGATATAGACCTCTAAAATAGTTTAACAATTATAACCACTGGGGAAGGGAGAAAGTTTTTCCAACTGGTTTTCAGCTGAAAAGTTCAGGCTTCTGGTGCCTGAGGAACAGTTTTAAGCAAAGATGAGAAAGACAGGTGTAATGCTCTTGTCTTTTTATAAGGAGAATAAAACCCTCACCATCTCCATCTCTCTCGCCTTCGCTTTCCTGATCACCTTCATAACCAGAGCAGGAATCTAAACTCCAGTCTAGGAAGTTATCTAGAAGACTTTCTTCCTGGGTGGATAGCTCTGCTGTGGGGGTAGTCACAAAGCTGCCTCTGTCATCCTGAATGCCGTCTTCCCTCCTCCTGTAGCAAGAAAATCCAGAAGTTGCACATCAAAAGCCAAGTCTTCTTTTCCAGTTCTTTTAATAGGCATGTCAAGGTAATTACAGAAAAACTGATCATATTTAAGATTAAGAATGAAACCTCAGGATACCAGAGAGGAAGAAAGGCTCACACTAATCTTTAGAGACATTTACAGTGATGAGTTATACTAGCCTTTTAGCTCTTTTTCCAGCAGGAGAGCTAAGGAAAGTCTGAATTTCCACCACGTTTGTGTGCAAGGGCCTGGGCCCTGGGTCCTCCTGTTTCACACCCAACAATGAACAGAGCTGGCTGTAACTCATTATCTACAAAAAAAAAAAAAAAAAAAAAATCAAAGAGCCAGTAAGAATTAGACCATGAATTTCCCAGAAGGAATAAACAGTCAGAAGGAGGCTATTTGTCTTTATTTTCTAGGAGAAATCTATCCCAGTGAGTTCTTCCCACATGTACTCCAACAGAGCAGTTATAGTTCCCGCCTATCAAATTTAAGACTACTACTTTATTTAGATATTCTCTCTTCTAAAAGTCTAAAGTTAGAACCCCCTTCCCATTATTTGAAGTTTACACATCCCGCCATATGCTAGTTTTGCTCTGGGTGTCAGACAGCAGCAAATGAAGACAAAGAGCTCACCCACCTCTTCTTTGCCTATTGCTTCATAACGCTCATCTTCAAATCGTTGTTTCACTGCAGTTAAGGACACCTGCCTGTAATCCTTCGGGATATTATCAAGGAAACTGGAAAGAAAGATTAAAGCCCCAATCTTAGAATGGATTACATGAAGCAATGTTAACAAAACATGCCAGTTTAAATACTTTCCCCTCTGTGCTAGGGAAGTTGGTGTTTCAGCAGAGCTGCTAAGCAGCTAGCCAGGACACTTGGTGCATCCAACTCCTTTCCTGTTCTTTGAGGTAAACAAGGTATTTGCCTTGTACTCTTTAAGAAGTGAGCTACGTTGCTACTGGAACTCCTTCTGAAGCTCACCAATAAGCCATTTGCAGTCTTTTGAATTTGTCAAGCTGAAACCTGTTAAGCCTTGAGGAGCATCACATTTTCTGTGCCCCCCTACCCCTACCAGTTGAGAGCAATAGAATAGCTGTCCCTGAGCTGGCCCCCAGGCCTCAGTGCCTTGTGGTGGGGAGAGCGAGGCAGTTTCCCAAAGCCTCCTCCTTCACCGGGAACAGCTGACTCTATAGATGCAGTGTGGCTGCAAGAGCTGGAATCCAAGTACTCATGTGCCCTCCCAGAAGAGTTCTAAAATTATTACCACTTTTGGTAGAGGCTTAGCACACAGGGCAACAGGTCTTCAAGAGAGAAACCGGTACACTCAGACAGCTGGCTGGTCCAGGGGTGTGCTGGAAAAGAAAATACATATTACCATTTCACAGAGCTTGGTAGTTCTGTAATCAGACAGATTTTTTTTTTTTAATGGGATAAAGATCGTGATCTTTACGAGCTTATGCCTGTACATAGTTCATTCAGTTCACAGTTAGCTTCAAGGATAGGTTTACCTGCCAAACTGAAAGTTATATCTAAGTATAGAAATCTCATTTAAACTCAAAGCTTGCATAGTCTGATGCTAATACTCTTGTTCATCATAGCTATTAAGAGGCAAAATAGACAGAACCCAACTCTTCGTTTTGCAGTCCCTTGTCCCCCTCTTCCCCCACCTCCCCCAGCCAAGCAATTGGGACATCTTGCCTAAAGACAAAGTAACACCAAAAAAGCCCCAAAGGCTCCCTAAAAAGTCAAAGGCAGACAGACATACCATGCTGGAGCTCCACCTAAGGTAAGGTTCCTTACCTTGCCTGTGGAGTATCTTAGCCAGCAGCAGTGCCGCAGCAGCCAGCCGAGCTGGGGAATACACACAAAGGCTTGTGTTTAAGAGTGACAGTTCACAGATGAAGCTGTAAAGGTGAAGAGTTCTTCTCTCCAGTGAGACTATGTTTGACAATACTTCTTTGTAGTCCACAATGGTAGGTATCTAGTGCAGAAAGGAGAACAGAGGTTGGCAATACAAGATGAGCACCAAGTATTTAGAACAGTTGTTTCCAGGAGATGCTGTTTTAAAACTTAAGTTTTAATCTCAACAGAAAGGCAGAGGCTTTTGTATTTGCATGCTCTGAAATATGCATGGTCTCCACAGCTGATTGAGAACACTCACATAAAACCCCAATATCTCAGATAACGAGAAGTGCTAATTACAACAGCCTGACTTCAATAGCAGCCCAAGGGGTGAAATATTCCATCCACTTTCCAAACTCACCCTTATCTTTCCTTCTAGGGCAGAAATGATCTCACCCATCATTCTGACCAGGTCTTCATATTTGTATGTGTTGTCTGTTAGCCACACAGCTTCCCGTATTGTCAAGATCTCTTTGCTGATGAAACTGCAATATTAAATATTAACAGTCAGCCCCAGAAGAAAGGAAATTTGTGCACCTATGCACTAATGGTTTTGTGGCAGATAAATGCACCCAAGATGACCAGAGAGTTAAACAACTTTATAAGGTACTTTCCCAGGTACAGACCAGGAAAGAAAGAAAGTTTATTTCACCTTTAAGCTGAAACCCCCTACTAGAACATTCCTAATTCCTCATTTATGAAACCTCTCCTAGGTTAAGGTGCAAGATACTAATGAAATACAGAGAATAGTTTTCCATTGTGCCAGTGGTTCACCTGAGCATAACAAACTAAACTATGTAACAACACTGCTGCAGTTGTTCCTTAGAGGGTTACTCATTCTAATAGGGCGTGAAATACTTCAGTTGCTGATGGAATGCATTTAGACCAATCCACCACTATGGAGTCTTTTTGTATTTAAAAACATGTTCAAGGATTTATATTTTGTGTCTCATTTGCAGAGACTGTGTTTGTATGTGAACACAGTTCAAGAAGCAGTCAACGCAGAGGGAAGCCAAAGAGTTTTTCCAGTATTATTATTAGCAAGGAGGGGAAAAAAAAAAAAAGCTTGAGCTGCAGAAATGAATTTGAATGATCACAATAACCACTTCTGTTCACCAGTCAGAACCCCTACCGTGTGCAAATGACCATGCAGGCTATTCCCAAAAGCTGGAGTCGAGCCCGAGGCACAGGTCTCAGCTTCAAATAACGATCCACACATCCCACTGTCATATGAAGGCACAGGCTAGAAAAGTCTTTCATGGTAGCCACTTCTACCAGCCAGTCAACCAGGATGTACCTAGACAGGAAAGACAGAGACATAATCTGTGCAGTTAGAAGCCATTTCAACCCGTGCTGACCACCCTCCCCACACCTAGTTACCGAGTCCCTTCTCCACTCAAAAGTTCCAAGCCAAGAAATTTCACCAAAAGAATTTTCAGGAAAAATGACATGTTGCACTGAGGTAAGGATTTGCAACCAGAGGTTTGTTATTTTCTGAAGGGTCAACAGTTTTAAGTTGTCTGTGAAATGGAATTTGAAACTATCCTATAATAGGCACTTGCATAAGGAAAGTGTAGGGCATATCAATTAGGAGGCTAAAGGCCACTAAGATAACTAGAGTAACTATAGCTTCAACAGGTCAAACAGTGCCTCTGGTCCTTGAAGAACTTGTCTTGACAAATGCAAGAACTTACAATCCAGAAAAACCCTCACACACCTCATTTCAGTTCTTCTGATCCCGGATCTGAGTTTTTACCTCATTGTTTCATTCATTCCTTTCTGCACAGTGAAGATACTTTGCTTGCTGATAGGAAGGGAAGCTTGAAAGATTTGAGACACCATTTCACTGCAAGATTTTGCTTCTAATCCTAGTTGGTTTCCATTCCCACAAGCTTTGGCTAAAGCTATCTGTAGTACAGAGAACACAAAAGAAAGTATTTTTTTTACCAAATGCAAGCTAAGGCAGCACAGGATGGTCCTGTAATTTTCCTGCTGAAAACAAGAGAGCGAACATGACAAACTAATTGAATCAGTAGTTCTTAGTTTGGCTTAAATGGCACAAATTATTTGTGGGCAGGCTTTTAAGTCTGTCAAAATACGCATCTTTACTCAGATTGTACCACAGCCGTGCAGTATTTCCAAAAGAGGGGAACCTACAGAGTAAATACACACATGCATATACAGATATTATTCAGCAGTTTTGACTCTGCTTCTAAAGGGAGGAGTCTGAACCTACAATGGCAGCATAGAAAAGACCACATAGACGTTTTCCTGGGAAAAGTCAGTCTTACCTGTGCTTCCCAGCAGCCCTTTGCTGCATAGTCTCGTAGCTTCCTGAGACTTTGGAGGTATCTGCCAGGATCTGACATCTACAGCAGGGAACATAAACAGATTTCAAACCCCGTTACCTTTACACAGTGAACAGAAGAACTGTAGTACTAATATCCAGAGAAATAACACTGCCTGTGGGCACGTCTATTATTTCAGCAACCAGTCTGTTTCTCATCATGACAACATTGCTTTTAAGAAACTTTCTTCAGTTCTTGCCCAAGGTCTCACAGGAAATGAGAAAGGTCACTCGGGATTCTGACATGAGAGCTTTGGCAGATTTATTAATGACAATGCAGGCAGCCTCCCCCCTCCTGTTCAGGAGTGAGCCATATGATCACTAGCCAGCAGTCCCTATGCCTTCAGCAGAGGAACTTCTGCTTGCACCTTGGCTACAACTGCTCGTAGACTCACTTACTTTAAACACCAAGGCAGACACCAAAGCTCATTTGGGAGAGTTCTTAGTGCTCTCCTTCTTCATGAAGAAGGTAAGCTCTGAGGAACAGCAATTTCTTTCTGTGTATGTTCATTGCACATAACAGAGCTCCAGAAGTTACTGTGAAAAAGTTGTTTTGAGAAAAAAAATACTACTTACAGCTGCCTTTCTGTTACTTTCCCAAAGGAGGTAGGAGCTCTTTAAACAACCCTGCTTTGAAGATTCTTCAAACATTTCAAGGGATTCCTTCCTTTTTTCTTCATCCTAAGAACAAAAGGCATGATGGTATTTTTGCTGTCCAGCCAACTGGATGCCAGATCTCACTTCAGAAGCTTCGGTACAGAAGAGCTCTGTACTGAGAGCTACAGAGCAGAATCAACCAGTTGCGAGTCCCCTTCGGACTATGAGGGGTGCTCCCACATCCACTCAGTGCTGCCATTTGGAGATCAGGCTCAGGAAGCTGTTAGTGGTTTTCCTCAGCTAGACAAAAGCTTTTTGGTTTGCTTGCCACTGAAGGATTTTTTTTTTTTTTAATATGCATTATGACTGGAAGGCTTCCTCTGAGACCTGAACACACTGCAAGCCCATGATCTAGCCAAAATTAATTTCACCATTTGTAAAATTCAATAAACTCAGTTGATAATGTTCCTTTAAACAAACAATAAATTAAACTCATGAGAACAGAAATTCCTAGGCCACTTGAGGAATATAAGAGCATTTGGCTGATTTTTTTTTTTTTTTTTTTAAAATCAAGGTAAACAGCATGAGCATCACCAAAAAAAGTACCCAAACACTTCAAATCAGAAACACCACTCACCTCAAAGAGACTCAAGACCTTAGCCAAGCAGTGGAGAATAGATCCTTTCTGAGCCTGAAGAAAGCATTAAGATAAAGCATTGTTAAAGATAAACAAAGAACAGTAGCAATTTTTGCTAGTAATTCCAGACTACAATTTTGTTTGCCTTTCAATCATCCCTCACCCCTGTTTTTCTCAGTGTTTTGTTATTTTTGAGACAGTACTGAATGTCTCAGAAGAGACAGTACAGGCCTCTGGCACTCATGATATACCAAGTGTAGTTTGGCAATAAATTCATTAAAATGATTGATCCACAGTCATTTAAGCAACAAAAGCATAGGAGCTCCTGGGGGAAACAAAAATATTTTTTCCAAAATAACTACATGCAGGTACTAGCCTGTGTTAAAGACAAGGGCAGAAAGAAATCTTACTTTCTCCAGCTGACACTCTGCTTTGAGACTCTCATAGACCACAGCTTTACAACAGCTTCCACTCAAGGACCAGGGCGGGCGGATAAAAAGCCAAATAAATGGGGCTGCAGACACATTCAAACGCTCCGCCAGACTGAAGAAATGAGAGGCCTTTAATCCATTCACTTCTGCACGACCCTCATCGGAGATGGACACTGAACAAAAAAAAAAAGCCAGAAATCATTTAGAGTTTATTCAGAGCACGTGCTTAGCATTTAGTCAGGCCAAGACAGACAGTAAGATACAATCAGGAAAAGATTGAACAGTGTCTTCCCTTTAGAGCCTTAAAAATCATGGAGATGGCAAAAGAAGAAAAATCTTACTACAGTCAGTCTTTAGGCACACAGAACCCTAAGTTGGGGAGGAGGGGGGGCATTCTGCAAATACCACCACTCAAAGCAATGTTAATTCCTGCCAGAGTACAAACAAATTGGTATGCAAGTCACCTGCCTTGCCAGTACCCTCTGTGAGGAGGCTCCTCCTGTCAACTGTCAGTCCCTTTTGTTGCATTTATCACACTAGGTAAGCAGCTAAGCTTGATCAGAAGTTTACAAAGGATAACTTCTAAACATGAATTCATAAGCTATACATTGATTTCTTTTCGAAAAGAGCTGTGCACTATACTATCATTTAAAACCTAGCAGTTTAGTGGCCAGTGCTTAAGCTGCACTGAAAGGTAAAACTGAAGAGACATCATAGTAAATGAGACCAAACCACCCACCGAAGCCAGCAAACTGCCTCTGCACTTCCCTGCTCTAGAACCTGGGTACAAAAGCATCAGTGTTTGAGATACAGGAGAAACAGCTTTGTAAGCAGCCAGTTAAAGTGCCCACTTTATGATGAACAATTAGTCTGATCTATACCTATAAATAAGCTTTTAGCTCATCTACATTTCCTTTTGTCATGCCATCTTCCCCAAAGACCCGAGTACAAGCTTCCACACTTACAGCCTTCATTGTACAGGTACGCTATCCCCAGCTTCACAGCAGCTTCAAAGTTACCACTTTCAGCCGCCCTGAATGGGAAACAGAAGATACTTGAGGTTGAAATCAGTAGGTGCTTCCAGGCCCACATCCTCAAACAAGTTACTTCAGTGGAGGCCAGGCTGTGAGTTTGGTGATCACCAACCATAAGCACACATGCTTTTACTACAGAAGTTACAAACATAAGTTATGCTGAGGCTTTTCTTGCTGCAGTCCTTTTGTATGCCGATGTCCAGGAAAATTTGACAATTCATAGGAACTGTTTCTCGTTCCCATGCGACATTCCCAACACCAGAATTCAATAACACGTTTTGGTACTTGTACCCTCAAGGACATGCACCAAGCCCTTGTGCTCCTCCCTTCCAAACCGATGTGCACATAGTAATCTTCAGAAAGAACATAATACATTAATCAAAGAACCATCAGTCAGAAACAAAACAATTATCGTGACATTTAAACTGATGGATCCCCTTCAAATCAGATGGATAAAAAGCTGTTCTCTGACCTTTTTAAGCAGATTTATCATTACCCTCTCAAACTTCACTCTTTTTAATACTGAACTTTACCTATTTTTCCAATACACTGATTTGCACATGAAGTGACCAAGCCAACTCAGGCTTATAAATATGGTTATGCTCTTGAGCCTCTGATCTCACTTGCACATTCATATGAAAACATCAGTAACAGATTTCAGTTAACGTGCTATGTTCTAATATAGAATATTAATGCCCTTAAAGAGAAATAACTTTGGTATATGCAATGGGCCCTGCTCCAGTTAAAGAGACAGCAGTTATAAGCTGCAGCTTAGACATGAAATCAACAATTTGTCATCACTCTAAGCAAAGACTTCTACAAAAAGTGAAAGTCAGATCCCATATTTACACTAAGGACTGATTAAAATTGTGTATCTACCTTCAAACATCCTCTTCTATAATGTCAGACAAATTTGATTCTTAAGCTTACCTTTCAAACATCTTCAGATTGTTTGGAGAAGGCCATATTTCTTGGAAATTTGCACATGCCCAAACACTAGCATGGTTATCCACAAGGTATTTAAGATGAGAGTTCACCTGCAAGGGGGGAGCGTAGACTGTTAATTACTAAAATAAAGGGTCCAACAGAAAAATAGTTCTTTGCAATCTAATTTTAGATAGGTAACTAATTAATCACAAGTTAATCCTAAATCATTACCTGCCTAATCACCATTAAAGCAAGAGATGCCACACCAAACTAATTTGTTCAGCCACAGTGATCCAGCAGGACAATTCCCACAGAAAATTTACACAGAGCACTCAAATACTAATCTTATTAAGCTTGAGTACTGAGAAATAAAAGTGCTGCTGGGATAGCAAAAAATCTAATTACTGCATGTATTCTTTGGTTTTCTTCAGGTTTAGCCTGACACGAGAAGCCAGACTTTTCCATGTGCGGTTCTGGCTCATAAAGGCAGAGATAAGCTATGGTGTATGCCAGAGGGGAAGCAGTAGCAGACTCACAGCTCTGACTGAGAGGATGTCCTCAGCAGCAAGGCCCTTCAGAACATGGAACAGAACATCCTCAGGCAGACTTAACAACGTCAGAACTCGAGGCCTTTTTCTTATCCTTCGCCTTGAAGGGAAGGAAAAGCACCTGGAACATCTGCAGTGAACCACTGGAAAACAAAAACATAGGACACCTCAGTTAGTGATAGAACAGTACAAGGAAAAAAGGCACATTATACACATACAGAAACGTGTTTACTCGAGTACCTATTTACTGCAGCATAGGACACTTCTTCAAACATATTAATCATAGAGAAACTTAGCATGTGTCACATAACGCTGTCAGACTAAGCCACAAAGTAGGAAGTGACTTGTTCAATTTAGTCAATTAAGCTAAGTGGCTCAGAAGAGATGGCTCACGCACAAGTCCTCTTCATCGAGGAGAACCCCTCCATGCCCTAACTCTATCATCCCACTGTGTTTAGTTAAACTGTCACTACTGCAACTTTATTACCTCCCCCACACCCCAACTTTTTCTTCTCAATTGATAGCAATCCTTGGAATGTGACCAGAGAGATTAGGAAGTTAAGACCCACCAAAGCAGCTCAAGCCAAAAGCCCATCTCTCTAAGCAGCCACTTGCTGCCATGGGTGCTCATGGAAGATCCCCAAGAACCAGCAACCCCTTTTCTGAAGTTTCAGCACGTTGTAGCATTCATAGACTAAGGCATCGCCTACATCCTCTGTTCCTCATTAAGACAGATTTTACCTTCACTGCATTCATCAAGAGAAGAAAATGATGTAACAGACAAAGCAAAACCAAGAAGAGCACATGAGTACCGCTTGCTGGTGGGGATTCCTACTCCACAGTAGAAAGCCCAATCCCTTTTCCATCTCCTGAGGGTAGCGCCGTGCTGCAGGGATAGCTGCCACCAAGAGCCTGGCCCCCGCTGCACTCCAGATCCCCACCACCCACAGCAGTCTGACTAGCAAACAGCAGAAATTCAAATCAGTGAACAGTGCTAGGAAGGAAGAAAAGCATATTCCCCACTTGCAGCCTGCAAGTGGCAGTGAAGGACCACCCTCACGGAGCAGCACTTGGGTAGGAGGACCCCAATCAATCCCAGTTCATGCTGCACCTTTCAGAGCCCTGCCATGCAGCAGTGGAGATGCCAGCAGCGCTCCTTTCCACATCAGCTCTTATAGCTCTCAGGAGCAGTCTGTACAAGCAACAGAGGCCCATTTCTGAGCAAAAAACCAGGATGAACCTTTTCTTTGCAGACGTGAAGGCTCAAAAAAAAAAAATTCTGAAGTTAAAGCTTGAGTCCCACAAATTAAAAGGACATGTAAGGGCCTTTGTCTTTATTACAGAGGATTTCTTGGTTGTATTTTTCAAATCTGGTTTAAGTCTCTTACAAAGAGATTATATTTGGGAAGTTTATTTACTGACTTTTTTCTAAAAAACTTAATAAAAGACACAGACTCTACTAGAGAGCCCCGTACTGTGCAACATGCACGTGCTAGCATTGCTTACCCTATTTGCACAAGTTCATTATTAGTTTGAATATTTTTTGATGTAAATGAAAACAGTAGAGTAATAGTAGTAGTACAACATACACCAAACCACCCCATATTATCTACGAAGTAAACCAGGTTAGAGCTATGTAGTCTCACTAGATTATAGGCTCAAAGACATAAACTGAATGATGCGACTCTCAAGCTCTCTTTTTACGATGAAAGTAGAAGGTGGCTGAAAAGTCAAGGTGAAGATAGAGAATTTTAATGAGGCAAATATTCTTCTCCATTAATACGTTTTCCCCTTTGGCCTGCTCTTCTACTTTGGGTATTTAACACCTCCTGGTTACAATCTAACACACCGAAAGCCTCCTGATCTCATACTAACCTCCACTCCTCCACACAGAACTTCAGTGAGACACTGGAGAAGCAACACATTGCATTTCTCTTTGAGAAGATAAGAGCAACAGCTCTTACCAGCTGCAGTGAATGGAAAAAATGTATGGACTGGCCAGTTACACCCTCATCTCCCTCTGAGTGTGCCAGCCCATAGAACCGGGAAGTGTCCAGACTTACAGACTGCACAGCCAATGCGACGATTACGGACAATTTGTTCACTGCAAAGTTGCTGCATCAGACTCAGTTACTTAATACAGGTTTTCCAGTTTGCAAAGGGAAGGTTATCTGGGTTTTCCGCAGCATCCTTAAGAGGAGCCTGCAGATTCCTAAGGGGTCCATGAGCCATGGCTAACACATCTTTTTCTGTTCATATATGCTATTAACATCCTCTGCACTTCACGTTTAACGAAGTGAATCACCAGCCTGATCAAAATAGCATCCAATGTTTCACCAGTAGCATGCACCTTACCTGTTACCCGTCTTTGATTAAAAAGCTATTCCCATGAAAATAAAAACTTTTTAATGTGTGCCGGGTAGAATAATGCTCTCCTTCTCATCCTCTTCCCCCCTCTCTGAAGAAAACTTCAGCAGTATTTTTGCCATGAAAAAGAAATGGACTTCTGTACTGGTGTACCAATTAAACCTGTATGGACATCTGAATGACTGGGGAACACGGGGTACCTGGGCAGCTCAGGGAAGAGGAAAATTCAATTTCAAAAGCCAGGAAGTTGCACAGGGAAATCTTTGATTTGTTGCTTCACAAAATCAGAGTGGTTTAGGCTGGAAGAGAACTCTGGAGATCATCTAGTCCAACTGCCCTGCCCGAGCAGGGTCAGCTACAGCAGGCTGCTCAGGACCACGTCCAGCTGGGTTTGAAAGTCCCCGAGGATAGAAACTCCACAACCACTCTGGGCAAGCTGGGCCACCGTTCAGTCACCCTTAGAGCAAAACCTGCTTTTTCTTATGTTTGAACAGGGTTTTCCACTTATCAATTTGCACCCAACAAATTCAAAGACGTCTTACACGTTATTCTGCACACAACCCACATTTCTTAACGCCTTCTTAGGCGTTAACGACTTCTCTTCGCAGTTCGAAGCACAGGAGTGCTCAGAGACATCCGCCAACTATGGCCACGGCTCCTCCAGCGAAAGAGCGGGAGCAGAGCGGCCTCAGGTGCGGCGCCGAGGCACCGACACCCCGGCGGGGGGGCAGACAGCGCTCCGCCGGCCGTTCCTGCGGGCAGAGCCCTTTCCGAAGCGGGAAGCCCCGGGCGGCCGCAGTCCGGACTGACCGGGATCCCCCAGGCAGCGCCCCCGAGTCCCCGGCCCGCACCGCTCCCCGCCGCTGCTGCCGTTAGAATTACGGCGCGCGCGGCCGCTACCGGCCGCCGCTACCGGCCCACCGCCACCGGCCCGCCGCCATCGGTCCCCACAGCCCTCGCTGGCACCGGCAGCCCCTCAGGCGCCGGCGGGAGCCGCAGCAGAGCCCAGGCAGGGCCCGCTCTCCCAGGGCGCGTCCCTCTCCCGCCTCCACCGCCCCCGCAGTCCCCTCAGGAGGCGCCCAGCGCGGGGCGGGGGAAAGAGGCCGCCGCGGAGCCGCTGGCGCCCCTCAGAGCTGAGGGGGAGGGAGGAAGAGGGAGGACGCGGCACCCCCGGAGCCCACAGCCAGGCCCGCACTCACCACCGGCCTTCATCGCGGCGCGTCCCCGGAGACCGAGCAGTCACGACCAGCCGCCGCGCCCAGACCGGCTCCGAGTGAACGGCACCGCGAGGGGGGCGGGGCCGAACCGGCAGGCGGAGAGGCGGGGCTTGCAGCGGTCGAGCACGCCCCCCCGCCTTAGCCACGCCCCCTCCCCTCAGCGAGGGTCAGGGAAGGCGCAGGCAGCGAGCCCCGCCCAGGCCACGCCCCCCGGGGCGGCCGGCGCTCCTCCCGCCCGCCATAGGCCCAGCGCTGCCCGGCACCGCCTACCCGCCGCGCGCACTTTTTTTTTAAACACTGCAGGCTTTCTGATTGGCCGGAAGGCCAACGAGAGGCGGTTCTCGCCCCGCCCCGCCGGCTGCGATTGGACGCCGAGGATGCGAATTCGAATTGGGGCAGTTGGCGCTTCGAGCGTCTCGCGGACACGGCAGCTGTGGCGCATGCGTACGCGCCAAGGACACCCCCCCCCCCCGGTGGGGGGCGTTGCCTTGGCAACCGGTGCCGATGCGAGGCCATTCCCCTCAGGCCCGCGGCCATGTTCCCCCTGGGGCCTGCGGGAGCGTGCGGCCAGGGCACAGCGGTGGCCCGGGCTCCCCCGCGGGCTGTGATTCCCTTCTCCGAGCTAGGCCCCAGCCGGCCGCAGCCCCCCCCTGCCCACCCACTGCCACCTGCTCTGGCACCGAGGCTTGCCCTGCCGAGGGAGCTGCACCAGATGCCTGCCGAGGGAACTTATTTCCACCCTGAGTATCCGATGCCGAAGGGCGTCAAGTGCTGGAGCAAGAGCAGCAGGGAGGACGCGCCAGCCGGAGGAAGGAGCAGAGCTGCCCGGAGTCCATTTCCGATGTCCTGAGCTGCAGCATCGCTCTGTACCTCCACAGCCTTGCGTGAGGGTGAGGGGGGATTAGAAAGACAATTAGGAGTCAAAGTTCAAACCTGAGTCAAGGATTCAGAAGAAAGCCCTGATCCTCAGAAGGCAAAGAGCAGAGAGTGATAAAGAGATGTATCCAAAAGGCTGGCAGACAAACAAAGCAACATCAGGAATATCAGTTATTGCTTTAGCTCACCTGAAGACTTTTGCGAGTCTTTTAGAAAAGAGCAGCAAGAGGAGCTGTCATTTTATGGGACTTAAAATGACTGTGTCACAGTTTGTGGTGGCTGGAAACTATCCCAACTTTGTGTACCTTGAATAAACATTGACAATCCCAGCGCAGTTGAGGTTTCTTCCTGGTAGTGTGTATATGAATTTTATTTAAGGACAACCCTAGATTTCACAACCACTTTTCATCGGTAGAACATGAACTTCTGGATACTTCTCTGCGCATCCACCCCTGTAAGGAGTTGCGATAGCTTTGAAATCTCACCACTGATCTCATTTTATGGTTGGGGAGGCTGAGCTTGGGTGGCTAGATGGCTTCTCTGAGCTCACACCACCACGCTGGCTGTGCTGGGACTGGCAGCCCCTCGCATTGACCCACAGTCCTGTGCAGTGACCACGGGGGATGAGCTGCTGTGGACAGGCTTTCTCCCATGCAGATCTACCTCCATCTCCATCTGTAAAACTGCGTAATGTTCCTGGGGAGTACGGCAGCTGCTGATGAGGAAAAACAGTACCAGGAACACAGGGAATATTTATCTTCTTTTAGTTGAGAAGCGTTTTGAGTTAAAAAGTTAATCATGCTGTCGGCTTTTGTTCCTTATTTCTTCTCCCCCTCACAGCTGTTTCTGTTAACCAAAAATAAGTTGAACCAGCAAACAGAACATGAATAATCAGCTCCCCACAGAGAGCCAAATTACCAGCAGGAGATGCTCCTTGAGTCATAGGTGATCTGCGGTGCAGAGTCCCCTCAGGTAGATCCCATTCTTCCCAGACATTGCAGCAGCAGAGGAAGGTAGGGCATAGGAAAGGTTATGTGTGAAGGACAGGTATAACCAAAACCTGGGTGGGAGCAGGGAGGTGGGAGCTGAGATTTCCAGAAGCAGTAAACTTTGGCCTGTTTTGTCCTCCCTGGAATCAGACGGCAGAACATCCAGTTAGTTTTATCACTGACAGACAAACCAGATCAGAGGCTGACCAGTGTGTGGTGGGATTCATGTTGCCTAAACACGGCCCTCTGGCAAGATCTTCAAAAGCCTGTGGTGTCTGCAGCCCTTGCCCAGAACAGGCAGATGGGACAGGAGTGGGACCTGCACCCTCTCCAACAGGCAGCCAGGTCTGATACACCATCCTAAACACTTTCGAACCTCCTCAGAAAGGCATTACACAGTTAAGGCTCGGTCCCTACAGAGGAAAAGGGTGATTAGTGTGTGTTTTAATCACTGTTGCCAGCTCCGGAGTTGGATTTCCCTTATTTATTGTGACTCTTTCTCCACTGAAGAGCAGGCAGAGGATTGTGTTTCTCCTAATCAGAATGCCTCTTTGCTCCCTTCACATCTGTTGGCTGTGGAAGTGAGGGTAAGTACAACAAAGGTCATTTGTTCGCCCCAGTTGCTGTGATTTAAACACAATTCAACAAAGGTGTAATGCTTACTCACCATACTGCCAAACCTGTGATTCTTCTGGCAGCAAGAGATGTTTCTATACTAGCTCAAGTTTCAGTCAAGGTGTTGATCCCTCTTCTGAAGGAATTCAAGGGCCTGAGGCCATGGCATATCAGCAATACGTCCACAGTCAACAGCAACATTCGCTTGGCAAAACTGAAAATTTGCTGAAAATACCTTTTAATCAGGTGAATATCAGCTTGTACTTTTTCAAGTCCAGTTGTGAGAGAAAAAGGATTAATTGCTGCACAGATTATCACTCACTGTCTCAGCAGCTTTTCAGATGGGCACTTGTGAAAGTCTTTTCAGAGCTCGCCTAGTTTTTACCCTAATTTGTACATGGATTGTGATCGGATTCAAATGTGAAGATTTTAAGGGAAGAGCAAAGATGAAGAATTTCAGTCAAAGAGGACTTAACAGAAAGTGATATAAACAAATATGAGTGTAGCATCCCATCTAATGTCTTCGGCTAGTGAACAGGTTAACAAACAGCTTAATTTAGACCTTCAGAATGTGTTCAGTCTGGTGAACAAGTTGCAGACAAGCACTTAAACACTAAAGGTTGCATTACATGCCGTTGCAAAAGCAATTTCATTTAGATATACAGTAAACCAACCATATGTCTACATTGCATGGCGGAGCTGCGTGATTTGCAGAGGTTCTTTCTCCCCAGACTAGCACTGTCCAAGATAGTTCCAGAATTGAAAACAAAATTACTGTGATATTATAGGGCTACATGGAAGTTAATTAGCCAAGCTGAAACCCAAAAGTAATTAGCTCAGCTGCAGCAACATCCCAGCTATACTGCTTTCAGGATCTAACATTTCTACAGGGTCTGATGTGATGCCATTTCGAATAGAAGGATGCCTGAGGCTAGGAAAAAAACGTGCCACAGGGAGTAATTTTGGTACAATTTTTACATAGTCCATGATTATTCAATCAATAAACATGATAGTTTTATATTATAACGTCTGAAGAATGTGTTCAGTCAGTTGTAAAATGGTATCTTTTCCACAGTTCAAAGGGCAAACAAAAGCAATATAGGCCATTTACTGGATGAAAGGCTGAAATGCCCTGAATTTTCCTGTCAAATAATTCTCTGCTGTCATAAGGCTAAATTACCGAGAGGGTAGGAGAGCCAATTTTCTCTTGAAAGATCCAATCCTCATTTGAAATAGTGGTACCAGTCTTTGTAACTTGTGTCCCATTTTTAAAAGGGTGATGTAACTCTGCTCTTTATTACACTCTCAGCACAATTTCATAACTACTGGGCTGGAGAAGGAAGTTGCTCTCCAGGGGAGTAAAGAGCTTCTCCAAATCAGCAAATCTAACTGCAAATTGGGTGGAATATTTGCCTGAGGTGCTTAAATGATGAGGCAGCTATGGCTAAAGTTTTATGTCAGGATATCTCATCATATCCTCTAATGGCCACATCCCTATCCTGTAGGTATTTCCACACAATGTTACTGAGTATGAGTTGCAATCCCTGCGTTTTAACTTCATACTAACATTTATTAACACTGCTGTTTGGAGGAAGTGCTGCAAATCAGCAGTGAAGGGCAAGAGCAGAGCGGGACGTCTGTAATATCTTCATCCTTTCTCCAAACTGTATTTCTCTTTCATAAGGAACACGCTTGGGAAACATCCCAGGAGTTAAAACCTTCCCTTGCAAATCAGGACATGAACCTACCACGAGGTGGCATCAAACCCGTATGATGGGGCATCAAACCTTCAGCTGTTGGGTTTTTTTTTCTAATTCTGAGGACATCTCAATGCAGAAGTGCACTGATATTTTAGAAGCAGAGCTCTACATTTTACAAATCTTCTTTATACTGAGAACTGCTGTGTGTGATTTCACTGCCTTCCACGAGTAGTACTACTCCATGAGAGTAAATGGACATGAATCAGGCTATCTGCACGAAGTAGGTTAATGCAGTGCTTTCCAAAACCCAGGTCCACCTCCACCAAGGCAGAGGAAGAGTCAACACGGCTTTTAGCAGCAAATGACTTGGCAGAAGAGGGCCGCAGTGGGTGTCATCTTCCTGAAAAGGGGGCTGTGATTTCTGCCGGTGCTGTCTGCCTTCTGCCTCTGAAGTCCCAGTGCACAAGGTGAAAGGAGCATCTGACGCAGTGAATCAGCTAAGAGACGTGTGCTGGATCGTGCGAAGTCCTCGTTCTGAGAGGACAGGTTGTGTGACAGGGTAAAGCCCACCGCAGTGCGTAGGAAGCAGTGGGTGACCTGGGTGGGCTCGTGACAGTGCTGCAGGAGCCAGGGGCCACACTCTGCACAGCACAGGGACTCTGAGCAGCGATGAGCAGTGTGGGGGGACTCGGGGTGGGAAAGGCACAGTCATGCTGCAGCAAACCCACGGGAAAGGGAGCATGAGGAGTGATGCTTGTGTCTTGTGGGACCTGACAGCTTTGTGTCCTGAGGTGGTGTGTGTGAAACAAGTGCACTGGCTCAGCCAAGGTCCAGTAACAACCCCCTCCTGTGATATCAGGTCAGTCCCAGCGCAGGCAGCCCCAGGAAAGGCCGTGGAGCAGTGTCGCATCTCCAGAGGTTCCAGGGGACAGGCTGACTGTCAGTCTCTGCCTTTCCCACCCCCTGAGTGGTTGCAGGGCTTCGCTTTGAGGGGCTCTCAGGGAGGCATCTTTTACTCCTACACCATTCAAGTGGAAACTTATCACCTGCTCGGCAGAAAACAAGGAACTTCGCCAGCCTCTTCCAAACAATAGCTGATTCCCTTTAAACGCTTGCATTTTAAACACTTGAAAAATATCACTTCTTAAGAAAACACACTTGTGAAGGAGGGAGGTACCTGGAGTGGGCCAGTGGGAAAAACAATTGCACAACACAGGCAGAGAGAGCAGTGCTTTGTCTGCCAGACAAGCACTGTCTGTGGTAGCACAGAGCCAAAGGGTCTTACTGTGACTCGACTTTCTCCTCTGGATATCTCTCATATACATACATCTCCTCTCTCATATCTTGCTGATACGAGACATTCCATGTATATCTTTTCATATAACACACACACACACACACACACACACACCCATGTTTTCAAGATAGTTTACGCAGATCCTCAGCACCCTAGTGGCTGAGGTGCCAGGAAGGGATGTCACAAATGGGTGATTTAGACTGCTTAAAGAATCACCATCAAAGCTATTAGTGAAAGTGGGTTTAGTATGACGTTCTAAAAGTGTGACTTAACACGGTTTGATGGCAAGGGTCACTTTATTACTGAATGGCACAATCATTTGAACAATGATTCAGAACTATGAAGGCACAAATCAGAGTTACCATACTACAAGGTTATGCACGATATCAGCCACTTACCAAAGATCTGTTGTTGGTCAAAGGTCTCTCTGCTTCAAGGAACAACCTTGAGAGGCGTCCCAGCTCAAGGGGAGGTCACCGGAATGCGGCCATGCTGCCTAGCAGGGAGGGCTCAAGGAAGGCTCACTTAGGCTGTCATACTTATGGAATAAAGTGGTCACCTCATAGTCAAATTACATGCAATGGAAAAGATATGCATGAGACTCCTTGTACCAACAACTTTCATTCCTTGATAAATGAGCCTTGGAAAAGCCACCTGCTATTCATGTGTTGATGGCATGATTGGTGTTCCAAGCTCATATGCATCGATGCTCACTGTGTCACTCTGCTCCTCTGTGGGTTTTCAGAGAACAGATTGAAACTAAAGGAGTTCTTGACCCAGCTATGGCTCAGGCCTTTACCTCCTTTGGAGCCTGTACCACACTACCACTAGTCTGGCTAAGGGGTGGACTGCACCCATCCCAAGGGCTGTTGCACTGGGCCCATGATAGCTGAAGCCCCCGGCATTACTGGGTAATGTGAGCAGCAAGCTGGCTCTTGTCTGCGTGAACACTTCTTTCCCTACAAGTCCCTAGGTATCACTGAAGAGGTCTGAGCCATACGATTCCAAGGGCAAACCTTCAGACTTAAAAGCTCTTCTATAGCTTCTTTTATACTTTATACTCCTCTCAAAACAGTGATTGCTAGCTGGGTCTTCCTTGTCTGGCAGGGCTAAAAACATAGATTCTCTTCTGTGCTGGAATCCATCCCTGAAGGATTTCTCTCTCCCTCCCTTCCTTGGGAGGCCCTCATTGTTGTCCATCCACCACAGGGGTAGAGGTACCCCATCTTTCTATTCCCCCCTCATCCTCCAGAGGACCTGGGAAAGCTGCCTTCCTTCCCTGGTGTGCATCGGGGAAGAACAACCCCAGTTCCTGCTGGGATGGCACGAGGGAGGGGTGCCTGGATCGCTGAGCTCAGCTCCCCTGTGTACACAGCACCTGTACATGTGGGTTTGCTTCGGGAGAGACCCCAGAGCTTCTCCATTGCACATCCTGTGGCACTATGGGCAATGAAAAAAGTCGTCAATACTCTACTACATGTTTTATAAGTACAGGTAGAAAAAGAAAAGGAAAAAAGGAACAAACATGTACCTAATGTGTTGCCAGCCCAGTGCTTGCAGGCCAGACTGCAGCTCAGTGCTTCTCAGCAGCTCTGGGCTCTTGGGAAGCCCTGGCCCACCTTCCACGTGAAGTCTTGGAATAAAATCATGAACAGCTTCATTATAGTTGAAGCACAATTTGCCATGACTAGATACACATATTTATTTCTACCGTGTACATTGCTGCCCCACACAAGTGAATGAAGAAACTGTATGGGTCCAGCTGGGCTCCAGATTGCTGTGTATGCAGCTCGTCAAGCTTGGCTATACGTGCTGCCGGTCTACATATAGCCAAGCACTAATTCATTGCAGAAGGTCGTGATCACCCTGAGTTTCAGAACATGTGAAGGAATACTGCCCTAGTTCTGTGTGGTTCCTCGCTGATTACACAGTCTCAGCCACTTAATACTGGGTGTAGGGTTGTTTTTATTTCCTGTAAAGAACAGAGTGTTTGGCAAAAGAGGAGAGTGAGAATGACAACTGTGTACACATTTCACATATTTCTAGTATTATTTCTCCTCCAGAGAAGAACAGAGCTGTTATTAATAATCACCTCGCCAAGTTTCTGAATTGATATTTTGAAATGAGCTGGGTGTATAATTTAGGAACCGCAGGCAAGGAAGAAAATGTGCTTTCAATTGAGTTTGAAATGGGTGGAGAGTTGATGATGCAGAGAGATAAATGACGGCGATTCTGGAGGACTAGAGCTGTAGTGAAGAAAGCTGTAAAACAGACGTTTTCCAGACTTTGCAAAGCCAAAGGGATCGCAAGGGCTCGAGGAGTGAAAGGAAGTACAAGAGGGGGAGACACAGGCAGAGTCCCTGCGGGTGAAGTCTGGAACTGAAAAGGCATTCAGCTGGGGCTGAGCATCATGAGATTGTGTCTCTGCACAAGCCAGACAACGGGTGCTGGAGCCCGGGACATCTCAGATGGCCACGGGGAAGGAGGCTGCAACAGCAGGGCAGGGAGAGAAGCAGTCGCTAGCAAGATAGAGGCTGAAGAGGAGCTTAGGCACTGGGCAGGCACACAGTGTCTGACATTTGCTCTCCTCTCTGAGGAGCACTAACCTGTGCCTGGGCAGCGTTATCCCTTACCCAACCAGACACATAGGGAAGATATATAGACACTTGGCAAATGTATTGTCACTTAGGTAGCATTACAGTGTGCAAGGCAGTCTTTGGAAGGAGTAAGCCTTTGAGAAACATTCATTTGACATGTGAAGGATACAAGGTAAACTGTAGGATAATAGAAGTACTTGGCAATTTTGTCAGTGTTCTCTCTCTTGTAATCTATGATCTCCTGCAGAAACTAAACTGCTATTTGGAAACAGAGGAAAAGAATGAACTGTTTAGCCATTATAACTGCAGACTCTCCAGACTGTGACTCAGTGCCATGATGTCTGCGTGAGCCTCCCTCCAGTCAACCTGAAACAAGAGCTCTGAAAGAGAAATCGTGCGGGACTACTGGTTGTTCTCTATAACTCCAGCAAAATTAAATCTTCTTCCTGCAACAAACAAAATCCTTGTAAAACCTTGCCCATGGCTAATGTTACAACGGAGGTTTCTCTTCTTGCCTGCATTCCAGTGCAGGCCTGCTCCATCAACAGGACTAGCATTTGTCTTATTACAGCAAAACCATCTCTGCTAGCCTTAGACCCATTAGTGCAAATATTCTTGGTGTGCTTCCTGGCACTGCCTGCTGGCTACCAACAGGCGTTGCTCATCAGAGGACAGGCAACAAACACGTGACAGAAACACCCTCTCTGGGTGTACACTACAACCACTGGCCAGCTGCGGTCACAGAAAAGCTTCCTTATCATTTAATCATGTAACAAACACCAAAGCCCACACATTTAGAAATGTGGCATTCACAGCTCAGCAGCCCCCCAGCTCTGGGGGTGCCATGACCCCTCAGTGACCCTCTGCAGCCCCCCACGCCTGAGCTGACCCATGCCTGCAATGCACAGCCCCCCTGGAGCCACCCCGTGGTGACTCCCCACCTGGCCCGCACCCATGGCTTGGCATAACACATGGATCATTTCCTAGTATGTGAAAAAACTTGCAGGGCCTGGGAGGCTGCTGATGGGGCCCTCAGCACAGTCGCTTCCCTTCCTCAGGGCTCGGCTGCCTGTGTCCGAGGCCTGCTCTGGTATGGGTGCACATATCCCAGACCTGGGATCGGGGTGCTGCACAGGACAGAGCAGTGAGAAGCCTTGTGGATGTCTCCAGAGCTGCCTTTAAGCTCAGGCTCCTGCCCTTGAGGCCACTGCACGAGCTACATTGCAGCTATGACCATGCTTGAACGTGTCCCTCTGGTTTGGACCCTGACCTGCTGACTTGACTTCTTGGCTGGACCTTGGACCAAGTCCTACTTCAACTAAGAGATGCTGTGCCCTTTCTTCCCAAATAGGCAATGTTTTCTTTGCAGTAGCATATGTCAAAATATAGTTTGGATGGTGATTAGAAGTCTAGAACACAATCTGCTGTGACTTGATTTGGGTTAAACACAGCCCAGCCAGTTTGAGCGTTGTAAACACGGCAGCTTCCAAGGAGCTAACAGTGGTGCATCTGCACCTCTTGTGAAACACAAGCCTCAGAGCCCTGCAAACACAGGGCATAAAAACATCAGTCACTTTTCAGGCTCAGCTTCAGCAAAGAACAAATCTATGCACAGCCACAATGGAAATTCATTTCCCTGAGTTTTGTGGTGCCAGGATTTCATGGTGTCTCCCATTACACTTCAGAGGCAATTTTAAAAGGTGGATTTTTAGAGACCTGGATTTTTAATACAAAAAAAGAAGTGGAATATGAAATGTTGAAGTGTATCTTTTGAGCTCTCTGCAGACAGAAAGAAACTGTTTTCCCTTGTGTCTTTTGTCTCCTGAAAATAGACAATGACATGCATTAAATACACGTCCAGATCCCCAAATGTATTTTGCCAACTAACTGCCATCGATTTTCTTTATGGATCTATGACTTGTTTTCTGTACTGTGCTTGCATTGCCCTTCTTCACAGCAAACTTTGCAGAAGTGTAGGAAAGAGTCTGACTGCTGCATCTAATTGCAAGAAGAATGAATCATTAGCACATTTTTAAACAGTTTAACTAGAACAGAAAACAGAATCAAGCTGTAATGCCACCATCTTATTAATTAGAAGGGCAAGGGTAAGAATTAGGCTGACAAAAATCTCCCATATGAATTGTTATGCAATGGAAAGTTAGCAATTGCAAAGCAATATCAAATCAGGCAATTTATGACAAAATTATTTTTGTTTACTTGTCGGTTGGGTTTTTTTTTCCAATTATTCCAAATTTTTTTTCCAATTTGGGACAAATCATTTGGTTCGTTCTTTTTTTATATAATAATTTGCAGGCACACCTGGAGACAGGGGAGAAATTGCAACTCCTCTTGGAGTCCACGAGACAGGAGGGAGTCTGTGTCACTGTAGGACACAGTCACTTTCTTTGCTTTTAGTTAATTGCAGCATAAAAAGTGACTCCATTTCTCTTGACATCCCAATTGCCTTTGTTTCAGTCTGCTTCCCAGAAATTGCCTCTCTGAGTAAGTACGAGCAAAATGTCTGCCTCCTGCAGCGAGAGGCATCAGCCGCAGGCTCAGCCAGCTCTGTACAGGTGCAGCCGTGTCTGAAATCTAGTTTAGAAAAAAATAATTGTTTCCTTATTCAGCTGATATTTCTTAGTCTTCTGTAATGGATCAGTGTGGGGGCTTCCCACATGGTGTATCCAAAACACAAGCAATTATGGCCACCTGGGCGGGGTAATAAACATTTTTCCAGCCTTTGGTAAGGCTGGTGAACTCCATAAGGTGAGGAGATGGGTTCAGGGTGATGATTTGTCTGTCTACCACCATCCTCTTCTGGCTTTGCACCTCCCCAGTGCCAAGAGGTGCAACAGCAGCTGTATATTCTTATGCCTTTTAGGCTTTTTAGCATTTAAACAGATGACCTCTGTGCTGTAATGACATCTCGTACGTTCCATCTGTTTGGTGCCTGCATGCTCACAGAGGAAGCTCTGGATTTGTCCTGCCTGAATCAACACAGCAGACCAAACCATGACCAGAAACAGAGAGCATGCGGAAGTTCCTGCCTGGCACAGTCGTCAGCGCCTCTGTCTGAAACATGAGTAATCCCTGTGCAGATGCTGGTTATGTTAGTGACTTGTATACTTTGCGTGAGCTCCGGCTTCCAGCGATGCTCCCCAGAGAGTCTGGCTTCTTCACTCCCCGGCACGGTGGGATGGGAAGGACTGACAGAGCTTCGAGGAGGAAAGGCTTCTTAGCAATTCTTTCCACAGCTATGATCTTTAGGAGCAGATTGAACACCTATCTGCAAAGGAAAATGCAGCTAGTGGATCTGGTTGATGCTGTTCTGTCGTCTAAGCCAGCTTTGGGTTTTCCAGCCTGTTCTTGCTAGTGCAGTACCTGAGCAACTCAGCCATGCGTGTTGGTATGCAGCTGATGGCTGACAGCACTCACAGACCTGACAAAATCCAATGAGGGTATTAAAGATGCTTGACTTAAATGGAAGGAGCAAGTAAATCTCCTTTCTGCAACAACTGAAGCAGTGGAGGCCACCACAGAAGGTACAGACAACCATATGGAGGCCTGAGCAGAAGCCCCAAAGCTCCCTGGCCATTTGAAAACTAACCTTGCAGAAGTGTGTTTTCACTGCACAGCCACACAAGGCTGGTACTGGAGAAGGGGCAGGGCTGTGCAGTTGGGACCACAGCGAGGGAGAAGATGGGCACTGACTGCAGGGATTGCATGGGCTTGAGCCCCACTGGAGAATTCTTCTGGGTAAAGCACTTCCACTACAATTAGATGTGAATTTCTAAGCAAGGAAACTGTCATCCTGCTTGTTTGTACAGGGCTCAGGAAACCAGGCTTTATGTGCGTTTTCTGTAAATATGTCCCATCACACTGAAGGACATACCTGACTGATCCCCACTTTCTCCCACTAGCAGAGCCAGCTATGCCAAGTCCCATGCAGACTAGGCAAGATACCAGTTTTCACCTCCTAAATCCCCACTGAATAGGAAAGTAAAATTTTCACCTTGTTCTGCGATGACCATAATGAAGATGAAGAACTAATACACATCCAGCCTAACTTCAGACCTTAATTAAATTACCTAACCTAGGTCTTGGCAGCCACTGGTGCTGGTGGAGCCGGCGGTGACGGGCAGGTGTCCCTGGCACCTGAATCAGACGCTGCAGGTGGTATCACCCTGCAGAGCTCTTCAAGAGAGAGACCCCAGTTGTTAGACTCCGCACGCATAAAGTGGGATGAATGCAGGCACAAGTGACATCCTTGACACTGGAAATGAAATCTGCAGCATACAAGCCACAGGCTAGTGTCTCAGCCTCTGAACTAGCTTTCCTCTCACTCCAGTGTAAGTTAAATTAAAAGACTCTTCATGGAAAATTACACCTATGTTTAATTACTGTTGTTGGCATTACAATGTCACTAAGTAGTCCTAGGTGCAGATGAGGACCCTGCTGTTTCAGGCTCTGCACAAGCACTGTGGACTGGTTCCTGCCAGAAGTGCATGCTCACTTGGCACTGCATGGCAACAAGAGAAAGCTTTGGTCAAAATCAGAAAAATCGTGTCCTAGCCAGGAAAGTCAGGTAGTCATATACACTAGGTTTGGAGATCATGTTTTCCAGTTTCTGCTGTAAACCAAGATTTTTTTAACATCCTGTGAAATAAAACATTTGCAAGGGAGTCCTGGCTTGAGAAAAGGAAGTTGCTGGTATGCTTGCAATTACGTTTCTGGCTTTATGAACTACAAAATCAGAAGCGATTTCTGTAAGTGGGCTGAGGGTGTAACAGAAGAAGCTTGGACAAGCAGAGCCAAAGAGACAAGCATGGGAATGCATTCAAAGAGCTGCCGTAGGCTCGGCCTGCGTAACATGTTACTGACAGCTGGCCAGGAATACACCAAGCATGTTGCAAGGTCCAGGCCCTGTCCAAGGAATCTGCAACCCAACACCGGCAAACTTGAAGCCAGGACATCACTGGGGAGGAAGGGGAGTGTGTCTGCAACAGGAAGGAAGAAAAGAGCAATAAACACAGTTACAGAAGCGAACAGGTTGATGGAGGACTTTGGGACATAGGGAGTGACTGGCCAACAGGGGACAGGATGGAGAAGGGGCAGCGTGAAGAACAGCAAAAGGAAGAGGAGACAGGAACGGACAGTGGGAAGGAGAGAGAAAATACGTTCAAACTCAATTTTTAGTATTATTCATTATGGATTTTAAAAATGGGTTTAAATAAGTGCTTGCTGTAAGACTCCTGTTGTCCTGCTGCTCTGACACTGCCTGTTCATTGGAGCATGTGTCCACTGTGCCGAGTCCTACAAGCTCATCACCCCACTCTGTGTTTGTGGCACACAACAGCCCCCCCGATCCACGCCTGGGAGAGCGGGTAAAGGCAGAGAGCTCTGCCCTGCTCCCAGCCAGCAGCGCTGGAGCAGCATCTCTCTGTGGTCCTGAGCACTTCCAAGGGATGACCCAACCTTCTTCCCAGACCCTGGATCCTCATGGCAGCAGGAGGGTGAAGAGTCAGGCCAAAACTTCTGAATGTGCCTTCAGTGGCATTGCCCCAATGCTACCAGCAACTCCCTGGTTAAACAGTATTACCCTCTTCTGATAGCTGTCTTCAATAATCATAAAATACCATTTTCTTTGTGGTGATGCTGTAACTTAGTGAGCTGGAAACATTCCCAGAGAGGAAAGAAAACTGTACTCTGAAGACATTTATTTTAATTGTTTTATGAGGCACCCATAGAAAATGACAGTAACTTATCTCTAAAGAGGCAATGTTAATGCACGGGAGCTTCTCCTCCCAGAGAGGCACCTCACGCTGTATCTCTGACAGGTCCAATTTGCCTCTAATGTGCTTCTTCGTGCTGCTGTATGCTCTTTGCAGCTGATTGATAGGTTTATTTTCTGCCCTTCATCTAAGATGACTGTTAGTCAGCTTGGCTTGGACTTCCCCAAACTGAGATAAGAGCGAAGTTGCCAGCAATCCAAGTGATCTCAGAGAAGCTACTAAAAAGCCTGACTCCTGTCATTCGTAGCAGTGTAACCATGGGGAGCTGCTGTCCTGACCGCAGGCTGACCAGGAGCGGCTGCTAAAAGAGATCCCAAAGCCTGTCACTGTGCGGGGCCATACACCGCCCCGCTGGGTGCGCTGCACTGCGCACAGGAGGCAGCTGCCAGCCCAAAACTTTAAATTGGGGTTCAGCTGCTGAGTTCTAGAATTGTGCCAAAGGTCTCCAAGGGATAAAGCTTTCCTGATGGGGTTTCAAGATATCAACCTGAAGCCATTTCCAAGAAGGAAATTGAAGTGGAATGAAAGAGACAGTAGAAGAATAAAAAGTTAAGGTTAAGACAGAAAGGCTTAAAGTGCTCTGGAGTGAGCACTTCACTTACAGGACCACCATGAGGCTGTGGCAGCAGGCCCTCTAAGCTGTAATTGAAAATGAAATAAGACTTTTCAGGGCAGTCTTAGGTCCACGCTAGGTGGAGAAACCAGAAGATAAATTCCTGGGAATTTGAGTTTGCCAGTGGACAAGTTGGGTGAAGCAGCTGTGGCCTCCTTCAGCGCTCTGGGCTGTGCTGGGGAGCCACAAGCAACTCTGCCCCAGGCTGCAAGGGAACCAAACAATCAGCAATGCTGCACGAGCCTTCACTTGTGCACGACACAGTACCCAAGCAACTTTGCTTCAGTGAAGCCAGACCTCATATGAAGTGTCTCAAAGTCTTGTTTTGATACACACAGGGAGCAGTAACTTTATTAACCAGCTTTACTTCACTGAACAGTCTCTCCATAATCATAACTGGTACAAATTGTGTTCAAAAGAGTGTGATAAAGTCATTAGCTGAAGATTAGGTGAGGAAGTTATCCATTCCCTAGTGATTAACCAGCAATTTCCTATCCATCAAGGCCCAGCACTGTACTCTATTAGACTTTATGAAACATGCAGGGTGTGTTTATGCAGAGAACACGGTAATTGCTTTAATTACAATTCTTTTGATTAGTAATATTTATTCACTGTCAAGAAGGTTGTCTGCTCCTGCATTTGTGGAGAACAGTTTTCATCTCCTCCTTCTCAGGAACATGTTTTGCATGAGCAACAACTCCTCAGATCCCTACCACTCTTCCCTGCAGAAGAGCACAAGGTGTTTGTGTGTGTTTGCATGACAAGAGCTGTCATATTTTGGTCCTTTCTAAGCTCCCTGTAATACTTTGCATCTTCATAGCCACAGCACAGCTTCATTTCCAGAATCCAGCAGGCAGACTGTTTTCCTCCTACCTCATCTGTTCTCAGACAGGCTCATTAATGTTGCTGCTGTCTTGCACTTCAGTGCTTTCTTTAATCAGATCATACCAGTCCCAGAGGATACCTGTTTTAATTGCCAGAGCATAATATTACATTTCCAGAGCTCACATCTGATAGGAAGGATCATTCGAGGCCATTAAATTAGCTCAGAGGTAGGGACAGTGCCATGTAGCATGTTGGAAGAGTGCAGGACCTGTGTGGTAGGAGAGTGACAAAGCCATGGATGGTGCTGAGTGAAGGGAACAGATTTACCTTCCAGGATTTGTTGCCAGATGCTCAGTAAATAATTTTAGTTAAGAGTGTTCTGGAATTTAGGTTGTAGCACAAGAAGAGCTTAACCAGAGAGGTTGGGATGAGGTGGCAGTCCCAGCCACGAATTGGCACATGGAAGGCAGGGAGCCCAGCATCTTGCTAGCGGATCCCAGGAATGACTCAAGCAGAGGGAGCTTCTCTTTTCTGAAATCCAATTTCGATCTTCTCACCTCGAGTCGTCCTTGTCTGCAGGCGTTCCCCAGGATATCACACCTTGTATGAGCAAAGCATCAGCACAGAACGTTAGAACCGTGGGGGGCAATGGCAAACCTGGCAACCACACTGGAAGAGAAGAGAGGGGGTGGGTGAGGGGGATGGTGTCTCACTGGCTGCCCTGCCAGCTCTCTGACCAAGACACATGGTTAAGGAGGGTCACTGTGCAGGGACACGCTTGCATCCATCTCACACACATATAGAAAGACCTAACTTTGGTCATGCAGCTGAGGCATGGGGCCACCAGCATCCTTTGGATGACCACCCACAGGTGGCATGCACCACCACATGGTTAATGGCTGGCAATTTGTCCTCACTGAAAGTCACCCAGTGACACTTTGCTGATGTAGAGATGGAAGGCACTGTGTCTTCATCAAGTGCTCCAGGGGTACAGAAAGAGCAGGATATTCAAAACCTGAGATGTGCCCCAGAGTGGCAGCCTCAGAACCCAGGTACCCCGCTGGGCCATGGCTGGTTGTGCACAGATACTGGTGGATTCATCTCATCTGCAAACACTCAGAACAACTCAGAGTCTTGCCTGTACATCTATTAGCTGTATCATGGGGCTGGCAAAACCCAGGACTTTGGAAAGACTTATCACCAAATAGAGGAAAGCTCTTTACATGTCTTCCCTTCAGAGAAGTATATCTTAGGGGCAGACAGACACTACATGTGACTAAATGATTAGTAGCCATGTAACAAAGTACATATTGGATTCCTATCTAAAAATGTTTGTACCATAAGATGTGAGGAAAGCTATACAAACAGGGCACTGGTTCTCTCCCAAGCAGGGAGAATGCCGTGGCTATGAAACCCCCCACTGTGTGGTCAAACTATGGGCTGGTGCAAGAGGACAAGAAGATGAACGTGCTCCCCTGGACTGTCAGGAGCTGTCAGAGATGGCTTTACGAGTAAGGGCTGGTTTCAGGTACAGCTCAAGCCAGAGAGTATAAAGTTGAGGAAAACTTGCTCATGAAAAAAAAAAAAAAACCCAACCAAAAAACATGAAAAGAGAGACAAAAAAATTATGTTATTGTAGAAACAAACCAGGATATTGCCAGGGATGGACACTGCAGATGGCTGGGGACAGAGCATGTGTGATTGCCAAGGCAGAAGGCGTCTATGACACGCTCCATTTACAAAACACATATAAAATATGAAAAAGGGATGGGAACCCCTGCTGCAGCCAAATAACACTGTTGGAACAACCTGCGTAGGCAGAGTGTTCCCACGTTGATTGAAATCAAGCCAGGTCAATGGGATTAACAGCCTCCTCTTGGGAATGTACCAAGGGAACTCCACATGACTGCAAGCAGGCTGAACCTCCTCTGTTTTCAGCTCAGCGGCAGAACGATGGGCTGGCAGCACGGCATCCTCCAGTCATCCCGAGGTGGACTCAAAGCGGAGAGCCCTGATAGTGGAGCTCTCTGCACTGCCGTGGTTTCCTCAGGGAGTCTCTCGTCTAATCGCATGCCAAAATTTGCTCTCTGTTTCAGTTTGAGATCTGGCAGAAGCAGCCCCCAATTCAGGCAAGTGTGGGGCCACTGGTAAAAGCATTCAGCTGAACCATGCAGCTGGAAACCCCCGATCCAACACCAACAGCTGGACATCTGTGACCTGGGCACGGGCAGGACCTTGAGCACTCCCAGGAGAACTTGATATATTCTGTGTTTGAGGTGGGATTGCCGTGTGCGTGCCATGCTGCCTGACAAGCCCGAGTTTACAACCACCATAGCACAAAGCTGGTTTTGTTAAGAAACATCTGGCACAAGATTACAGCTTGCGCCACTGCTGTTGGGGCTGTGCTCTCATCCCTGGTAGGCGGTTGATGGCAGCACTCTCCAGCCCAGCTTTACAGGGACTTTAAAGTGATGGCACAATAAAGATTCTTGAGGCTGCATTAAATATCAACATCTTTTTCTCAAGCAAGAGTAAAAAACAAGAAAAGAATAGTGACACTCAGGGTGTCAAGATGAAGATAAATACAATACTGCAGCTCCTACAATGGGTGGTGGGCTTAGCTTTTCCTCAGCAAGGTTCAAGGGCTGTCTGAGAGGGTAATATAAGTCATTCATAACTCACGCACCCCTCCTTCCTTTTGCGCTGTGATCCACAGAGGCTTAGGCAAACAGACGGGCACTGCAGTCAGCCACTCCACCCAGCATCAGGACTGGCTCTGCTTAGCCAGGCACAGCTCGGCACATCAGACAGGCAGCCTGGAGACAGAGGCTGATGGATCTATTTACACTCCATTCCAGATTTAAAGCTTTTTGTCTCCGCAACCTGAAGAATTGGAGATTAAGTGTTTTAATTTGGATGTAAACTTTGAGATTAACAGAGGAAGGCAGCCTCCAGAACAAGAAGTACCGGGCTGAGTTGTTGCAAGCCAACCCTGAGATGAAGTGTGCATCCAGCCCCATCCCTCCCCTCTCCCAGAGGAAGCTGTCTCTGACTCCGTCAGACAAACTTCAGATAAAGGCAGGACCCATGGATCCAATTTCTCCTGATACTGAACTTCTCTGAAGTCTGGGACATCCAGCGAGACATGCTCAGAAAAGTAATGCTCATGGCTTACCTGTCCTTATTCCATCTGAGGAGCACAATAGGGAAGAGTGATAAAGGAGCAATGGAAAGCTTTTAGAGAGTTATTTTTAGCCTTTCCCAGCCAATTGTAAAGCTTTACAAATTGCAAGTGAGGGTTGTGCCACAAAAGCTTGCTCTGTGTCACTCCTGTCTCATAGGAGAGCACAGGTTGGGAGAGGCAGAGGACAGTGAATGCATTTCAAAGGCCAGCACAGACGCTGTGCCAGCTACCAAGCAGAGATGACTTCCATTTACAGTGAATCACCACAATACCTTATCACAGCACCCAAAGGCTGTGTTTTAAATCATCATCTTCTGACACAAGGCACTGCAGTCCCTGCCCAAGAGCTCAGAGTTTCAGCAGGGGATCTCAGGATAGAAAGCAAAGGCTTTGGATAAGTCACACATGGGATCTAGAGCAAAAATGGGAACCAGTTCCAGATGTCCGGTTCTGAAGGCAAAGCATCTGTCTTAAAGCCATCTTTTGCCTCCAGCAGGAAAGTTTCTTACATTTACTTCCTTATGATCATGGAGAAATTGTACCCTTCACAAGCTGCTAGGGAACAGCAGCCTAGCTTCTTAGAGAACAAAACTTCCATGTCAGGTCCTCAGATCTCTCTTAGCCAAAGGTTGTTTTTCATCTGGTTTTTGCTTTAGTATTGCACAATGCTTAAACAAGAGAGTGGGAACATTCTTGTTCTCAAAAAGAAACCAAGTGAAATGTCAAGGGGAACATCCCTGCAAGTCTAACATTGAATGTAAATATGCATGAAACCCCAAGGCTGAGTCCTTTCGTCTGAGAAGACGTTAATAAAATTTTACCCTTCAGCTCACAAGCCTGCAAACCAAAGAATAATAGCCACATCTGGTAAACTCCAAAACATTTCGTAATAGAAACAGAGTAACCTTCTGGGCACTACATACTTTCATTAAAACATGAAGGAAAAAAATAGTGTTTTTTACTAAGTCTAGGAACGTCCTCCTTCCGAGGTATGTCTGTACTGCTCGTGGTCTGCAGTCCGCAGAGTGACAGCCCGGGAGAGCTGCTTCCTCTTGAACCCAGGCCAGGTAGGCTCAGTTGCAAAGAGCAATTCCTTCAGGTACAGCACAAAAGTCCGAGGTCACTGGCTGCCTCCCGGAGTGATGTTGTTATCCTGTATGAGAGAACATGTGCCTACTGGGAGTTCAGGTCTGGTCACAGCTGAGATTGATGCCTGTGGTTGCTGGCAGAAGGCAGGAACCTTCTTCTACCTGCGGAAGAACGGAAGAAAATTACAGAGCAGCGTAACAGGGTCTGAACTGCGGACAGTGATCCCTTCCTCTCCATCAGCAAGTTTCTAGTTACAGCTTTGGCCACTTTGCACTGGTCTCATCCCAAAGATGGACGTGCTCCATCTGAGACGTGTAACTGGAGGAGAGAGTAAACAAATTTGATGTCAGAGCCAAGGGATGTTCCTTGTTCATCAGCTATCTGAAATGCGTAAGTTGGCCAGGGAGCCTCCTGGACTTCAACACAGCCCCCATAAATCAAGAAGTTTTACAGCAGGTCTCAAGGTCCTCACCTAGCTCGAAATACAGTGGTGGCTCTGGACTTGTGTTCCCATGCTGGAGCAAATTTTCAGCAGTCACCTGGTGGTGTCCTTCTTGGAAGCATCTCCGCAGACAGGGACGTGAGGATCGACTCTTGGGAGGCCTCTGTGACTGACCCCAGCCAACCTTCATTACGTTAGCTTCCTGCAGGACCCCAGAGTTATATTTCACATCCAGTGGGACAAACAACCCTGGCTTGTCCTGTTCTCTTCTCTTCCAGCATCATGGAAAGTACCTGCTCTCTGCTCCCTGAGAACATGCTGGTGCTCAAGCGCCCTGTTGATGACAAGGTGTCTGGCTGGATGAAACGAGGCTGCAAATGTTAATCAAACACTGCTGGGAGAGAAGATTAGCTAGTTCCAGTGGTCCTTCAATGGGCTGCAAGGTCCTGCAGCAGGCCTGGCAAGCCTTTTGCTTGCCATGCACGAGCAAGCCTGAGCCATCTGGTTTTGACAAACACTAGCCGATATTTTTATTCAGCAGATCCCCCTCTGGTGTATTACAGTGCTAACACCAGCACCCCAGGAGAAGAGTAAATGGAGCTGCCCTCCTGGTTTTTCAGCTCCTTGCTTTCCCAGGCTTCAAACCACAGCAGATCCTTTTTCTCTCCTGAAAAGTTTCTCTCCTGTCCCCAAAAGTGGGTCTGGGCCATGCTCAGAGCACAGCTGCCAGCAGGGACCTGCCACAGGTGGGTGTTTAGTTCCAGCACACCCACTTTTAAATAACACCTCCATAGTTTTCTTGATCTTTTAATAAGAAGTGAACAGTTTTGTGAGTCTTCTGCTTCTTTGCTGACGCTTACAATAGCCTCTCAGCTAAGAAGGGCTTGACATTGACCCTGTCTGGCTGAACGCCCACTCCAATGAGTGGTCCCACTGACAGCTGCGTGGATTCCTCCTGTGCCAAAGGCACAAAGGAAGCAAACCGAATAACAGCCACTGATAGGTATTTAGTTACTTTTACCAAATCCTTACAGATAAGGCTTTTAGATACTATTTGACTGGGCAGGAATGATTCTGCCCCTAGCCCAGGCCCTCACCACAGTGGGTTGGACTTGGCTCCAAAGGGGCTCGTGGAGCTGCTGACTCCACAGGTGTGAGCGCGGCCCAGGGAGAAGGAGTTAAGAGGTGGAGTGAGACTGGCAGGACGCATCTTCTAATCCCCTCATCTCTTGGTGCATGGAGTGACCGTGGGCAAATCACATCCTCTCCAGGAGCCCTCTGACCACTTGCAGGAGGGGGCTTGGCAGCTCCATCGGGGTGCTGGGAAGACAGTGTGCTAGTGATGGGAGCTGCTGGGGGTTGCCTGTGTGCGTGTGACCAGGGGATAACGAGTGTTGGTGCTTTCCTGCTCCTGAGAAGCCACGTGGCCTCATTTGCTGTGAGCCAAATCTTACTTCACTTGTGCTTGTTTTCACATATTGTGGCACATCTAGAAGACCCTAAGCTTTTCAGCACAGGGACAACGTCTATCTCATCTGAAATAAAATTACACCCTAGATGCTATTTTAATAAAGAATAAGACTGATCATTTAGATGGATTTACAGTGTATAACTGAAAACTTAAATGCTTGATGCTGCAGGCCAGCACACCTACTGATTTCAAATATTTCATGGCAGAATTCACATCAGCCTTTTGTTTTTACTAAATTATCCTGGGTTCCTTTGTGGGGCTTGGTTGTTAACATTCTCCCTCCTGCAGAAATTAAACATTAGCATTTCTCCATCCCAGCGAACTTCAAAGAAACAAAGACATAAAATACAGACGCCTCCACGTATATTAAGCTAATGTTGAAGAAGAATGAAATGCAAGAGTGGTAGGAGAAGACAGGGCTTCATGAGTAGTCCCTGGAGTCAGAAATCCTGTTAAATCCTGTTTACCCAGCAAATACACTTAAGCATCCCATCTGACTCGGAGCCTGACTGTGCTGAAAACAAGGCTTGCTCTTGAGTATGCAGAGGAAAGCAGCCTGCTCTACAGTGATGAGGGCTGCAAAACTGCTTAGAAATGTAAATGGTCCGTGCATAAGAGGCAAGCTCAAGCAGCTTGATGTCAGATTGGAGGAAAAAAGCTCTTTTCCATGCTTTCCATTCTCTCAGTTGAGGCATCTGATAGCACTTCAGACTGTGGCCGTTGCACTGCTTCTCAGAAGTTTGGAGCTTTCCTTTAAAAAGAAGAAAGAAGCAGTCCCCTCTAGGGATGGGAAACAACTCCTAGGGAACCACACAGTTGTGGCAAGTGAAGCTTCCCCTTTGACTCACGTCTCACATGTCTCCATGATGGCCCCAGCCCTTTCGTAGGGGACTATCAGCACGCAAGCTCGCCTGGGTCAGCAGGAGCTGTCGGGGCAAAGGGACTGGGGCAGGGCTCAGGTCAGGACATTGCGCTGGCGGTGGGGTGCTCTGACTGCACAACACCTGGGACTAGGCTGTACACCATCGCTGGAGCTGTGCTGTACCAGGGAGGCTGTGCTTCAGCAGCTGGCTTGTCTGAGGCCCCTCTCTTCTTAGCTGATGCCCTACAGGGAAATAAGTGAGTAGAGGTAATAAATGGGAGACAAGCAAGAAGTAAATAAGTGAGTAAAGGTACTTCCCTGAAACTATCCAGGAGCCTGGAAGGGAGAAAGGTTAACAAACACCCCCGAGACTCAGTCTGCTTCCTTCCACTGCATCTTTTTCACAGGCAGCGGTTCCCCGTGTAGGCAGCTCTGCCTGTGTCCAGCCACGGGCGGTGGTGGGTGCGCAGGCAGGACCGTAAGTCACGGTGCTGTCAGAAAGCACGAGGCAGCCCGTCCACCCTGCGTCAGGAGAAAGTGGAAAACTACAGAACAATCTGAAGAGCTTTCTATAGCCCCAAGGAGGCCGACTAGGCAATCTTTAAAGCCGTGTTACTATAGCAGCCCTGATGGTAATTTACCAGTACATCTCCTTTTCTCTTCTTCACACCCCTTTCACAACAAAAAAATGAGATTAGTCTCATCTTCGCCAATTACCTCGCCATGTTCCCTTCGCAGCCTTCGGCTAACAGCTTTCCAGAAAAGCCCCACAACATCGCTGTGCAGCCGAGGGCCCCGTATTGTTCTCCCTGGGCGCAGGGAGGAAAACAGCCTGTGCCAGGAGCATCCTATGGGGATGAGGACGGTGTCACAGGAGAAGACACGTGGCGCTTGCACGACAGGCTGCCACAGCACGGTGCCTCTGCTGCGCTAGCCACACTTTTGGCAGGAACATTTTACATGAGCAGGAGAGAAGTTTTGCTGGAGGTGTGGGCAGGAAACACTCGTCTGCCTCAAACCCCACAAATGTATGGGGGTTAGGAGTAAAGCCATAGACCAGTGCCAGATTTCCGCTCTCTGGTTTTAACTTAACTGATTATATGTTCTTACCTGGAGAGAAAAGTAAGATTTGGGGTCTGATCCTACCTGGGAGGCTTGGGGAAAACAGAGGATGGGGCTCAGGGTCTGGTCCCACCTGGGGAGGTTCAGGGAATATTTAGTGCCTGTTAGAAAGCAGGTGCAGAGTGCCTGCTCTGCAGGACATGCTGTGCCAGCGTCCCGCCTGCCTGGTGCCACGTGGGGCAGGGCAGCGCGATGGGCAGCCAGGCCCTGTGCCCAGGGGGGACAGGGAGGGGGTCATGGTCCTGTGGGACCCCCAGTGAGGGCAGCGATGCTGCAGCCCCCTCAACCGCCTGCCCATGCTGGGAGCAGGGCTTTGTTGTGGCACACTGTTGGAACTTTTGCAGCTGTATTTTTCTGTATACAGATGGAGCTATGAGCTAGAATCAAAAGTCCTGGGTAAATCTCCATGCAAGACAGTCCGGGCATGAGATCTGGTGCCCCAGGCTAGTCCCACTACTGCACCATCCTCCTTCCTCACCCACACTCCCATCATGGACCTGAAGACTGCCCAGAGCCAGCCTTTTATTTTCTTCACTCCCTTCCTATGTCATAGAGGGCTCTGGAGCCTGTCAGAGATCTCCCCAGCAGAGCTAGTATTCAACATGCTCTTTCTTCCTTACTACTTCCCCTTAATCCTGCACTGGAGGGGAGATGGGTGTCCTCCCTTCTCTGTCGGTGGTGCCTAAAGAAGAAAGACTGCTCCCACTGTGCTTCCTGCACAAATCAACCTAATTACCCGTTTCAGTGGCATCTAATGAGCTTAAAGCTTTCATGGCCAGCACCTCCTTCCCTCCCTGTGGGAGAGGCGTCTTCAGCTGGGACTGTCCTTAGCTTAAGAGCTTTGACAGTGGCAGAGGAACAGGAGGAAAAATCATTAGGGAACAGAAGAGCATCGCTGGTGTTGCTGAGGCTGCTGAACACAGAGCTGTCAGTCACGGGCAGGGCTCTCAGTATGCTCGAAAGCCCTGCAGGGGGGGTGAGCCTGGATGCTGATCAAAGGGGATTTGGGGGCTCGCTGCTGCAGGTATCTCCTTGCTCCCAACTCTGTGTCCTGCAGCACCGTGTGCACATGCGGACGCCTTCCCGGGCTCAATATGGCGAGCACTTTCCCCATGCTGCACGACATGGTTGGCAGCATGTTTGCATTTCTGTACAGGGCTGCTGGTAGGCAAAATCCCCATGATGGAGGAAGACACAGATGCTGCTCATGAGGACATCTCTAGGTGCATGGCGGTCTGGCTGCTTGCCAACGCTGGCTGTCCCCAGACCAGCTCTTCTGGGGCAGGACGGCTCGGTCCCATCAGCAAACAGCTCCTGATGCTTGTTGTCCCTGTGCCCCCGTGCCCTGCGCCCACCCTGAGTCACCCCAGCATGAGTCAGGAACTGAGCTGAGGTCCCTGTTGTCTGCAGTGTCATCGCTGATCTGCAAGGCTCCTGGGTCCCACCTGCTATTGTGCTCCCCTTTCAGTACAACATCTCACCTACTGAGCAAAAATAAATGAACTTACTAGCCCCAGAAGCAAAAGTATCCACCTCACAGGGCTTCAGCGAGCACTGCTCTTCAGCTGCCAGCCGGGACTGCTCAGAGTACACTGCGCTTGCAGCAAAGTTTGACATCTTTGTTTTATTGCACCAGCCGTGAAGCCATTTCAGTGCTGCGGCACTAATCCATCAGCCAGACCTCACCTGGCGCGAGCGTGACATTTGCACTGGTGCGAGCAGGTTTCTGGGTTGCTAGGAGTGACTCACGTGTGTGCACGGACCGTGTCTGTGGAGAGGCACTAATACAATTTTCTCAAACTATGATTGGTTTCCCAATTTCTAAAAAGCCGTCTGGCAGGCTGGGCCCCCTTCCAAGGTTTCCTGGAAATATGAAGATGTTAGGAAGGTGCTGCTGTCAGAGGCATTGAGTCAAGATCGAGCCCATCGCTCAGTCCAGCATTGCCTGGTGCTGCCAGGCCAGGACTGCAACTTTCTAAAATGAAGTCAAAACCACAGCACCAGATCACTTGCACACCCAGAGCTCAGGACCTTGTGGCCGAATTCCAGCTTGGCTGGTTCATCCTACACACCCCAGCTTATTTTCAATCCAGCACCAAGTTTATCCTTCATTTCGGGTCCTGAGCTGTTGTGTAATGTTAATTATTGCATGCTGCCATACTCCCACGTTCACAGATGTATTTTGGGACTGAGTGAGGTGATTTCTGAACACAGAAGAAAGAGAAGTGCTTGGACACCTTTGATATAAAAGACGCCGTGTCACTGAATGATGAGGGAAGGAGACGGGGTGATGCTCACAGAAGATGAGTTAGGAAGAAAGAAGGATGCAAATACTTTATGTGATAGCTTCATGCCATGTGTCTCTGATGTCTTACCTTCTTTTCCCTTAATTTTTCAAGAGGTTTATTGTTTCATTTTGTCTGGTTTATCTTTAAAAGCTCTTCTTGTAAAAGTAAAACTTTCAGGAGATCCTAGCACGACACCCTGCAGAAAGAGAGCATCTGTTTATTCGCAGCACAGGCACTGGGCAGAGCTAGAGGAAAAGGTCCCCTTTACACTTAAACAGAGTCTGGGCAGCACGGCCCGTCTCTGCGGCTGGCAGACAGCTCTCTGCCTTGGCTGCTGAGCTCCCTGCCAGGGCACAGGCAGGGCTAACTGCCCGTTCAGCTGTGAACACTTGCCATTAGGAAACGATCACCAAATGGGCTCCAGGCCAGCTGGCTCGTGGCCATCTGCCAGGCGATCCCAAAGCTCTTCCCCATCTCACCCACTATCCCCATGGGAGACTTCTTGTGATGGCCCTGTCCCCTGCACGACTCCCTCCAGCTGCCCAGCCTCCTCTGCCCATCCTTTTAACCATTTCCATTAGGTCTCAAGGCACATTTGCGAAGCGCTGCGTGGGCTATCGGGGATGCTCTGCAGGGCAGGGCAGTGCTCAGGGGGTGCTCTCCCAGCGAGGCCACCCTGAAGCAGTGACAGCCGCCCGGCGGGGGCTGTGGTTTGTAGACATGGATGTATTTGCTCAGTGCATGCTGTTTTATTTGGTGTTGTTGCAGCTTCACAGCTGCGTTGGGCTCCTGCTGCGGCAGGGGGGACGCCTGGTGCACTGCTTGCACTGCTCACACAGCTCACGCTGCTCACACTGCTCACGCTGCTCGCACTGCAGCAGCATCATGTGACTGGTCAGGTACTTGATGCAGGTGAAAGCAGGTTTTTTTCCTGAGCTTGATTTCACTGATTAAAAATCAACATATTAAAACAAGAATCAGAAACATGAAGTGCTACCCCAGCTAGACCCTCACCTTACAGACATGCTGGCCTCAGTGCCACTCTGCCTCCGCCAGCCCAGCCAGTGGAAATAGATCTTATAACAAGTTCTCGAGTCAAAAAATTTCCATTTATTCCGTGGCGAGGTCTGGCTCCAAAGCTGAAGGGACCTCCAGGGGCCACATGTCCTCACAGCCTCTTCTGGTCAGCCAGGGAGGAGGTGCAAATTGCAGCTGGGGCGATCAACTGAGGAAGAGAAAGGGTCCCTCATGGAGGTAAGAGCTCAGGCCTTTGGGCTTTTAGACTAGAACGGATGCTAGTTTACATTCCTGCATGGATTTAGTTCAGCCTTGAATCTCTGACACTTTCGCAGATCCCTCCCTTCTCTCCTTGCCACACTGTAGATACACAGGCATGTTTTCTGCTTGCCAAAAACCTTGAAGTCATCTGGCTCCACGTTCCCCCTTTGATACCTGCTCAGGATCCTCCTCTGCCTGCGCTGCCCTTGCCAACACAGTGCCTGGGTGCCCCAGTGTGAAGCAGAGAAATCTCCACCATTCTCCTCCAGCAGCTACGTGCCCTCTGCACCCCAGCTGCAGGTACGGCGAGGTCTCCATGGCTTCTGCAAGAGGCAGCTGGATCCAGAGGAACCAGCGTTGCCTGGCGCCCTTGGAGCGAGGCTGTGGTCCTGCCTGCCTGGCACACGTGGGTGCTGTGGGCAGCCACCTCTGCCAGAGCCAAGATGTGCCCAGCGTCTCCTCGGCAAGGCAGGAGAGGCCTTGAGCTGAAGCGAGCTGCAAGGACAGGCACCAAAGCCTGGCAGCCGAGCGGCTGGAGCTGTGCGAGCTCTGTAAAAATGGGCAAAGGAGCATCCGTGCTGCAGGGGAGCGCTGGCCTGGGCGCTGGGCAGCGGAGCACCCGGTTTATTGATGAGCCGGGTTATGCTGGTGACTCATAGTCACTGTCTGTACCTGGCAGTGACTCAGCTCTTGCTTCTCCGATGTGACACAAGCTGTAATAAAATCCCAGCTTGTTTGTCAAGAGGGTTTTTTTACCCCGCTTCCCACCCCCACTGCAGGGTTAAGGCCATCATTTACCAGTATGGCAGCAGCCGTCACAACAGCAAGGCTACGTGGACAATTAAAAGCTTATTGGGAGCTTCCTGTCTGCTGGCCAAGGATCTGGAGGCCAAAAGGCCAAAGATTAGAGTGAGGCATGGTTAAAATGCCATTAAATGAGAACAAGTCCAGACCCTGCTGAGCCTGGGATTGTGCCTCTGTGTGCGCAGTGGGGAGGGAAAGCCCCATTTCTCCATCCGCAGCTCAAATCTGCAGCCTGGTCTGCGCTGCTCTGGCTGAAGAATAAGAAATACGCGCGTGGCTGGAGACAAACCACTGGATTATCCTTGAGGTTTTGCAGCGGAGAGTGTGCTGCTGCCTTTGCTGAGCACCGCCAGCCTCCCACAAGGGCTCATGTGGTCTCTTCCAGCTGTTTTCTGGGAGCTCCCAACTCTAAAAGTTGAAATTTCCGCCTTGGGCTTTGGCTTGCTCCTTCCCTGTCTCCAGAGCTTTCTGTCATCCCCTAAGCCAGCCTCTGAAGGATGCGCTCCTCCGGGCCGATGGGCGTGCTGGGCTTTCCTGCTCTCCTTCCCAGACAGAGCTCTGACCTCACCGGGGAGGAAATCCCTTTTCTCCCACCACTTTGTCCTTCAGAGCTCTCCTCTTCCTCACATCACAGTAAGTTTCCACCTTTCCTACACAGGCCCCAGCTTGTCTGCGCATGGCTGCTGCGTTCTCTGGATGGGATGCTCACTGGCATCTCAGCCAGGCCCAAGGACCGTGCTGGAGCAGAAGATGTGGCCATGGAGATACCCACTCTTTGGATGCAGAACAAACCAGTGATTTTTACCCACAAAATGCTGTTGTGCTGCTCTTCTGCAGGGCCTGTGGCTGAAAGCGAGTCATACTTAGAGTATGCAAATCCCAGAGAAATTCTTCCAGGGAATTTCTACCCCAACGGAACAACTCTAAGAAAATCCCACTGGGGAGTACTGAAGAATGGGATTTTTGGCACTGCACAGCCTCTTCCTGCTAATATTCCCATAGGACATGGTATACATCATTCTACTTAAAAAATAAACGCTACTGATGTGTCTCCTAGGAGTTGCAGGAGCAGCGTGCTGCACAGCACACAGCGCAGCAATGGAACAGGATGATGGTCCCATCCCAAGGGATTCCATCAGAATCAACCACCAGGTACAGCCTGTGGACAGAGGGAGTGAGAAACAGCAAGGACAGGGTCCTGGTCAGCACCTGCAGCTTGACTCCATCTGTGTGTTTTGTAGGCGATGCAAGAGAGGCAAGCATTGAGAAAAGATATGAAGAATGATGGGACAGGTTTGTGGCTATGTACAGGGACATTCTCCAGAGAGAGGGAAATAAAAAGTTCTATAATTGGTTGCATTAGAGTACATGTCCCTTACTAGAAGGCCTCTGTATCCAGAAGTGGTCCTCTAACAAGAAATAAGAGTTCCCATCACCATGTGCAGTGACAAAAGCTTGGAAGTCCCTGAGCCAAGTGACATCGTGCAGCAGCCCCAGCTCCTTCATCCGACCCAGCTCTTCTGCCTGCTGCCCACACGGGCAGGGTTTGCGCCCTCGGGAGCACCTCTCGGTGGGGCCCTCTGTTTAACACTTGCCATCTTTCTCCAAAAAGGTCAGTTCAAGGCCTTTTTGGACGTGATGTTTTGAAATTAGCCCTCAGATTGATGACATCCCTTTTGCCCTATTTTTATCTCCTCTTTGTAGGGGCAAGGCTGTTCATTGCTTCATCCTCCTCTGACCCTCTTCTACATACTTTCACTTCCAATGTTTTATTACTCCATTTATAATTATCCCTCTTGTTCATACGGTGGCTGGAGAGTCCAGTCTCTTCTTAAACTTTTCAGTGCTGCTTCCTCTGTAGTTAGGACCCTGTCCCTTAATAAAGGGTTAATGCATCCTTCGAGGGTGACCACGTTAGCACTTCTGAAGGTCCTATCCCTCAGCCAAGTGAGGTGCTGGAAATGCAAAGAGCAATCGGTTAGCTTTAACCCTGTGGCTGTTCTGTTCCTTGCCAAGCTGCCTGATGTTGATCGCTCTCAGTTGGCTCCCGTGGTGGACGGCAACGTGTGTACAACCCGCGACTGCACTTTCCTTGAGATGTACCAGCTTCTTATGCAGGCTAACTTGATTGCTTGCAATCACCTTTCTGTCGCTTTGGTGAGCTGAATTTGGTGAAGTGCCTCTCCTCATCACCTTGCAGTCACAGACTCTTCACGAGGTCTCTCTTTAGTTCAGATTACAAAGGTTCCTTTGGTCCTGCTGTGGAGTTGCTCTATGAATGCACAGGGACATGTTTTCCAGATATCCACCATGAGTTTTCCAGATGTCTGCTCACCCTGCTGGAGCTACTCTGGATGTCCAGAAATCCAGAAACCCCAGACAAGTGCCCCAATGTATCTGATTCCAACAGATTCCCAACTGGAAAAAGAGCAGGTGCCTGAGCAACTCTGGCTGTACAACTGCCCTGTGCACAGGGGTGAATTTGGCATGTAGGTGCACTTTGCAGTGGTAGCAGGCTACGTCTCACAGCAAAATGGATCTGTTGTTACACTAGATCAAATTTGGAAGAAAAGCAATCATTCCAGGCTGGCCTTCAGATATGAGGTTCTCCTATGGAAAAAGTATATGGACTTCAAGTTTGTGTATATTCTTTTCTTATACTTCCCTAGTGAGTCACTCTCTTTCCACATTTGTTGCTGGTGTCTCCTGCCATGGCTGCCAGCCACCTCGGGTGGCAAATGTAAGGTGTTGCCTGCACGTGGGTTCAGACTTCAGTTTAGGGATCCCTTTAAATCCTTTCTGTGCAGTAAATAGGAAAATTCCCTTTCCCTGTAGTTGACCTATTATGTTTGGACTAAACTGATTGGATTTAAGTCTGTGTGATGACCCAGCACTAAGAGGTTTTCACTCAGGTTAGTTCTAAAAAGCCTTTAGCAAAAGGCATTCAGCTTCTATATATTCTGTCACTGAAGGCACGTTCCTGCTGCTGTAAAGGTCTTCAAAAAAGGGAGCCGACGAAAAGCTATAGGCAGCAGAAATATCGCGACGAAGATTGCTGTGCTCTGTTGTCTCCTAATGAATGAGCAGAGAGGAGATCAGTGAAGCTGAAAGGCATGAAATCTAAAAGTGATGAAAACAGTCCCGTGACACCCAGCTACGCTCACCCGTTCCCTGCCCTGTGTTACTGCAGGAGGTAACATTCAGCAGAAGCCCACCAAAAAATAAGGCTGACCTTCACATGGAAGTGGTGCAGTGGTGCTGCAGGACTTCCACAGCCAACAGCAAGTTTTAAAACATTCTCATTTCTTCCTGAGTGCAAAATGCCTCAGAAGCCCTTGGGTTATCACAAGAAGAGGGGGAGGCTGTCAGCTGGGGAGACACAGGAGAGCAAGTGGCACAGGGGTAAACGTCCCAAGTGTGCCTCCAGATCTGAGCTTTACTGAGTGGCTGAAACTTTTAAATGCGACTTGAAGTATCGGAAAACTCTGGCAGACATCCTCAGAGGCTGTATTTCAGTTTCCATGCTTGGTGCTGGTGTCTTGTGGCTGATTTAACTTGAGAACTCCTATGTGCCTTCTCAGGAAGCACTTGCTGGGAGAGCCAGGAACTCATTCCATGGCTAAACAAGAATATGCCGACATGGATTGAGCTGGCCAGCCTGGCCAGCCGTGACATTGCCTACACACCGCACCTAACGAGCTGGAGCTGGCTAGTGGAGAGCAAAGCTGGCACCTGGGGGCACGTCCCTGCGTGGAGCCCAAGGCAGAGAGCAGAAATGAACATTGTGGGTTGGGGAGCTGCCAAAATGGGACCTGCCACTGCTTTTCAGAATCAGAATCAGAATCAGAATTGTCTAGGTTGAAAAGCCCTTGAAGCTCCTCCAGTCCAACCATGAACCTCACCCTGACTGTTCCCAACTCCACCAGATCCCTCAGCGCTGGGTCAACCCGACTCTTCAACCCCTCCAGGGATGGGGACTCCCCCCCTGCCCTGGGCAGCCCATTCCAACGCCCAACAACCCCTTCTGCAAAGAAATCCTTCCTAAGAGCCAGTCTGACCCTGCCCTGGCGCAGCTTGAGGCCATTCCCTCTTGTCCTGGCGCTGGGTCCTTGGCTCAAGAGACTCATCCCCCCTCTCTGCACCCTCCTTTCAGGGAGTTGTAGAGGGCCATGAGGTCTCCCCTCAGCCTCCTCTTCTCCAGACTAAACCCCCCCAGTTCCCTCAGCCGCTCCCCATCAGACCTGTGCTCCAGACCCTGCACCAGCTCCGTTGCCCTTCTCTGGACACGCTCGAGTCATTCAATGGCCTTTTCGGAGTGAGGGGCCCAAAACTGAACCCACTCATCGAGGGGCGGCCTCACCAGTGCCGAGCACAGGGGTAAGATCCCTTCCCTGTCCCTGCTGGCCACGCTACTGCTGATACAAGCCAGGATGCCATTGGCCTTCTTGGCCACCTGGGCACACTGCTGGCTCATTATCAATCACCCCCCCAGGTCCCTCTCTGCCTGGCAGCTCTCCAGCCACTCCTCCCCAAGCCTGTAGCACTGCTGGGGGTTGTTGTGGCCCAAGTGCTTTTGTGGCCCTCGGGGCACATCCCCTGATACTGCCATAAGCATTGCACATCTCCTGGGGAGAGGAGCCCCACAGGACCATGCTGACTGGCTCAGCACCATCCAGCCAAGCAATATACTTCCCACTCCTGCTCATCCCCTCCAGGTTTCCCATCAGCCCAGGAGACACCAAGGGGACAGCATGAGCCAGCCCAGTTCAGAGCAACCCTGCAGCTGCTCTGCACTGACTACTGCAAGCACAGCGGGATTTGATCATGTCAGTGGGGCTCATGATCCTCATGATCCATTCCACCCCAAATCTTAGATCACAAGAAAGACAGCCATGAGGGGATTCAAACAGATCCTTCCTAAAAAATGACATACATCATCAGGTCTCCTGCCCTGTCCTGGAATTGTCTTCATATTGTACAAGGCTGGACATCCATTTTAAGAAGTGGCAGTGTGCCATTGCTCTCATCTCCTGCATTAAGGACTCCCACAGCTCAGAAAACTTTGAATACGAAATTCAAGAAACCAATTTTCATGCTTAATTTCTAACTCCAGAAGTGCCTATGTTCAGAAAAGCCAGAGCAAGTTAAATGAAGGCAATATAGTAAGGGGTCATGCTGCTTTGTAGCATTTGGCTATTTTTATTACAAATTGGTGAAGTGACTTGAAAACCCACCCACATGAGCAGTGACCAAACTGACAGTGCTTTCGCTGCAGGTGCCCCCGGGTTTGGCGACAAGCACATGTCAGGCCTGGTTTTGTGCATCCCCCCTGCAGCAGAAGGAGTGTCTCTGTAGGTTAGTTTTCCCCTGATCTCTGCTCCCACCTTGGCCTCCCCATGACATACGTATCCAACTATCAAAACCCAAAAACCATAAAAATGCAGTAATGGTGATTTAGAAATGTCAACTGGGTCCTCTTAGGTTTATACCATGGGTGCTTCATTCCTCTGGTCTCCTCTCTGGTCACTACATCCCAGTGGCAGCCCATGTGCCATGATGCTCTGTAGCTTGTGTGAAGCATCAGGGCAGATACAGTCCCGCTGGACAGCCCAGCTCTGCGGGAGAGGACGGACACATGGACAGCAGTGACGTGATGTGTTACTGCTGGGGAATTTCTCATTATATGTGTTTGTTCACCTACTATACACCCAAATTTTTAGTCAAGCTGAAAATGTCAACATAAAGATTTGGTAACCTTGAACATTTTTTAATGCTGAAAAGTAAACATTTTGAGTGGAGAAGAACAGCCTTTGCAAGATTCTTGTCCCCTTCATCCCAGCAGGATCAGAGCCTTGCTCCTAGGTGGAGCAGGCTGTGAACTAACCCAGTTCAGGATTGATTCAAGGGGTCACTGAAGAATGTGTAAAACTCTCAGCAGCTTCAGATCCATTCTTAGCTCTGGAAAAACATTTCAACATATGGTCCTGAACACATGCTTAAAACAAATCCCACAGAAGTGCTTTACCAAGCTGGGGCACTACCATGAGCCACTGCCTACAAGTTATGCAAATTCAGCCTTTATTGGGCACTTTTTAAAGTCCAGCAAACAAATGCTAATCAAGAGTTAAACCAGAGAGCAAAAAATGACCCACATGGCAAGAGCTAGAGCCACGGTACTGGTAACTGGGATGAGTTTTGTTGGGCTCTGGCATGTCTGATGCTTTTCTTCCTCAAAAGTTCCTGCTGGGTGCTCTGTGCATAATGAAAAACCAGAGCAAACATCTCAATCAGTGAGTGCAAAACCTCATCACTGAGCCAGCCCCACGGGATTTCTGCTAGGCAGCTCTTCAAGAAAACGTCCTCAGGACAGAGGATTCCGAATAAAACAATGATTTTGCTGGGAACAGAACAAGGAAATGATAAAGCCCTGAAAACGCCACTGCAGAGAGACCCAATGCAAAAAAGCTGCAGCGGTTTTGCTGTGTAGGGTGCAGGGTGTAAGAAGCATTGAGGGTGGCGTGGCTCTGCGGGGCTGGCGGAGGGACCACGCAGCATCACTAGTGTGCGGCTGGAACAGCATCCACCAAAAGATGCCTTTAAAAGCCTCGTGACATCTCAACAGAAAAGGACAAACTCACTCGCAGGTGTCATATTATTTTTGAGTTTCTAAGTGGAAAGCTGCAAAATGGAGATTTTTTTTAAAAAAATTATAATGTGAGAAGTACTTTTGAAGGAGTAGTTTAAAAAAGTCCTGTTAAAGAAGTATTTTAAAAGAAGTGTTGCTGCCTTGATCTTATTCAGTTAGAGGAAATTTGCTCAGTGAGAAACGCTGGTGAGAGCTCTCCAGCCCTGGCAGCATTAGCAAACACCACTTCAGCTTAAACAAAAGCTCACTGCTCACCTCTTTTCTTCAGCTATCATTATTTTTCCTCACTCCCCGGTTATTATCTCCTCTCAGAAGCCTGAAAACAACCTGTGTTCTCCACCAACTGCTGTGCTGCCTCCTGCTAGACCAGCTTTCACTGTCCTTTCTCCTGCTGCTCTCCTGGAGGACCACACTTGTTCCTTTACAGTCCTACCGAGCGGCATCTTTTCCAGAAGGATGCCGGCAGCAGCAAGACCTAGAAAAACCTATTACTTGCTAACAGCTGCTGCAAAACTTCCTAAAACACCCTCATTGCCTACACAACCCATCATTTTACCTGTTTCCATGTTGGCTACCATTAAACAGCGTTTGCTTGGATTTTTAACATACTTCAGAGCTTGTTTGATACTGTGCTATGACTTGGTGGAGATAGGTCAAATTTTTGACCTAATGTACTAGTTCTTTTAAATACGAAAGTGAGATTTTACTCTGTACTTGTAGCTGGGAGTGCAGGGACAGCTTTCCATAAGTGGGATGGGATGGAGAGGCACCACGGCTGCCTGCGCCTCTAATGGAAACCCATTTCAGTCCAGCAGAAAGCCATAACGGTGTAATGGTCTCTGGCATTTTACCTTGATAATGTCACGGTATTTATAGTCTTTTTAATACATTTCATGACATAATGCTGTTTTGTACCTGGTTTTCACAAGATCAATGAGAGAGAATGATAACCTTTTATAATTTTCTTCCACCTCCACAAGCTGCATATGCATGGATTCAGGAAAAACGTGTTGTGTATCTCACGCGTGGGAAGCCCAGCCCGAGCGTGGTGCAGGGCAGTTGTTGTGATCACGAGGAGGAGAAAGGAGTGGGGAACACACAGCTTTCCTGTCCTGCTGCATCTCAGCCGTCCCTTATTGGAGCATCTTCTTCTTCCCACCAAAAACAAGCACACTTGTGAAGGCTTCCTCCTCAGCACTGCATGCTGGGCACCAGCATCTTTTCATTTTGAGTAAAAAGACAGCAGAACTGCATCTTAAAATTGGAAGTTGGCATCCCATGGATGGCTTAGCTGCATCCTGGATGTCCAAAGCACTGTGCTTTCCAGTCTCCTTTGGTGGCTCGATCTGTGTGTAGCACAGTCTGTATGTATTAGATGGGCTTTGACGTAGTCACTAGTTGTTGGGATCAGCAGCTGTGGGCAGCTTCTCCCTGGTCTCAAAGGGCTGTCAGGGCACAGCGGGTGACTGACTGTGTTGGGTTTGTGTGTGGCGGGGTTTTTAGTAGGGGGGGGCAGGGCTACAGTGGTGGCCCCTGGGAGAAACTTCTCGAAGCTCCCCCAGCTCCCAGTTCGGACCCGCCTCTGGCCAAGGCTGGGCCAATTAACAATGGTGACTGCACCTCTGTGATAACCAATTTAAGAAGGGGAACTGGGAGGAGGAGTGGGAGTTGTGAGGAGCAGTTGTGAGGGAGACACCTCTGCAAACACCGAGGTCAGAGGAAGAAAGGAGGAGGAGGGTGGGGAGAGGGGAGGTGCCCTGGAGCAGAGACCCCCCTGCAGCCTGTGGGGAGAGGACAGGCCATGCCCTGCACCTGTGGAGGGCACCAGGGGAGCAGATACCACCTGCAGCCCAGGGAGGACCCCACTCCAGAGCAGGGGGCTGCGCCCAGAGAAGGCTGGGACTCTCTGGGAAGCCCCCGCTGTTGTAGTTCGGCACTGGGAGGATTGCAACACGCGGGAGGGACCCACGCTGGAGCAGCTCGGGAAGAGCTGCAGCCTGTGGGAAGGACTCATGTTGGAGAATGTTTGTGGAGGACTGTCTCCTGTGAGAGGGACCCCACACTGGAGCAGGGGAAGAGTGTGAGGAGGAGTCCTCCCCATGAGGAGGAAGGAGTGGCAGAAACAAGGGGTGATGAACTGACCTCAACCCCCATCCCTGCCCCCCTGCGCTGCTGGTGGGGAGGAGGGAGAGAAATAGGGAGAAAAGCTGAGCATGGAAAGAAGGGAAGGGTGGGGGAAGGTGTTTTTAAGATGTGGTTGAATTTCTCATTGTCCTTCTCTGATTGGTGAATTAGTGGTGGTGGTGTTCAAATTAAATTGATGTTCTTTTTCCCCAATTGAGTCTGTCTTTTGCCCGTGGCCATAGTTGGTCAGTGAGCCCTTCCTGCCCTTGTCTCAATTCCTGAGCCTTCTGTTGTATTTTCTCCTCCCCATCCCTGAGGGGGAAGGAGTGATGGAGCAGCCGAGTGGTGCTCAGTTGCCCTCTGGGCTTAAACTGACACTGACACACAGCCAGCAAAATAGGAAAAAAAAAGGGAACATGAGCAGAAAGGTCATGGGAGAATTTATAAAGGTGATGGAGCCCTTGGGTCTCATTCTTGGAATGAAAATAGGGGGGTTTATAACGGGCAGAGTTCTCCATGGGGGAGCCCATGTCTCGCCTGCAGGCCATGCATCCCACCCGCTCCCTTCACGGCCACGAGTCTGCCTGTGCTCAGCGGGGAGGGCTTCGCAGCCATCGCCCCGCTCCTCTGACAGCAGGGCCCTGGCCCAGCAGAAGGAGCCCCCGTTGCCTGGCGAGGCCCCGCTGCGTTGCGTGACGCCAGCCGCTCCTGCCCATCTGCTCCCGTGCGCCGGTGCCCCGCGGGATGGACGGCGGGTGCTGCCGGCTCCTCCACCAGCCTTGGAGGAAGGAGAGGTTTGCCCCTGACTCCTACAGCCCGGGGGGCTCTGGCTGGGCAATGCTGTGATGCTGCCAGGTGTGTCCTGGGCGGCTGCCGAGCACGCGAGCCCTCTGCCTGTCCTCTTTGCCTGATGCCAGCCCTGGCGCAGGCGCGGGGCAGCTTCCAGCACACCCCAGGTGGTTCAGCACTGGTCCAAATCCATTCACATCCACCACCTGCGTGGACAGGCATATTGTGTCCGGGCTGAACTTGGCCTCTCTGATCCTGTACAGGCACCGGCTGCTCATCTCACAGAAGAGCTGAGCTCAAGCTCTGGCAAATACCGTGTGGAAAATGTGACCAAACCACTGGGTTTCTGTGCCTCAGTTCCCTTCTGCCAGAGGAAGAAAATATCCTGTTTCCTTCGCAGCATGAGCATCTTCAGGCAGGGCTTGCAAAAAGGGTGCCTGACCACGGATGAGTCTCTGGGCACCACTCCAATAACCTTGCTGCCAGCAAAGACATTTATAATGGATTTTTTTCAGCCTTGTGGTAAAACTTGCATTGTTTTTAACCCTCATTTGGGACACCTGCCATCCAGTGTCACCGGAGGTTTGATCCTGGGAGCTGACAGAGCATGCCACACGTTGTCATGATGCTTTGCAAGAAGGATAAGCCTTTCATTTAAGATGCACTCTGATGTCATGGTGACAAACAAGGTTAATAAACTCTGGGCTGATACAGGAGATGATACCTTCTTGCTGGTTGCACAGCTGGCCTTTTCCAGATCTCCAGAGCAGTCTCTGAACTCAGCTTGCATATGGTGATGCTGGGAGAAAGATGCCTTGCTCCCGGGAGGCATTAGCACTGGTTGAGAAACTTCAACGGTAACGTATGGGAGCCCAGGGATAGTTTTGAGTCACGGCATTTTCAACCTGAGCTGGGGGAGCGGGGAGATACAGGCACTTCAGCTGGGGCAGGGCGATACCCAAAGCGCGTGTAAGAAATGTTGCGTGGTGGCTCTTGCTGGGGATCCGCAGCTGGCTCCAGCCTTCCCATAGCAGCAGCTTCACCCGAGGGATGGAAAAAGGAAAGAGCAAGTTCTCAGAGTCCCATCAAATGAGCCAAAGGGGGAAAAAGAGATGGAAAAGGTTTTCCCAATCAAAGCACGGTGGTTTCACTGCTACAAGGCAGAGGCACACAGCAAATCCTGGCATCATGCTGGAGACTGTGGCCAGTCCAAAGTCCACAGGGCTGCTGCTGCTCCAGGTCTGACCTAACGCACAGAAAAGCAGTCTGTGATGAAGATGAGATCTGTGTGGGACTCAGGAGATCATCTAGCCCCACAGGGATCTCGATCGCTACAAGCCCTGTTGCCTCTCCAGGGGACCTGCCCCGGTGTCTCACGCCCATGGCAGGGGCTGCCTCGGGGGCAGTGGGAGATGTCAGGGAGAAACAGAATCCGAATTGCTCACGGTTCACCAAAACCTAGGAGGATAAACGACAAAACCAGGCATGAAGGGCACTCAGCAGCAGGTCTGGAAAGGCTGCTAAGTGTGTTAGCTCTTAGGTGAGTAAACAGGATGGGCAGCTGCCAGCCGTCCCCCGCCAGCTGGGCTGGGACCAGGAGGGCTGTGGGCAACCTCCTCCCTGCCAGCACCCCCGCAGAGCCCGCTGCGGGCAGCCGTGGGCTTGGTGCGAGAGTCCACTGCCTGGTGCCCTGCAGATGGTGTCTGCCAGCAAAGGGACACCGAAGCAGACAGTTGAAGGATGCTGGTGTGACCAGACCCTCTGCGCTTTCCCAGACATCCTTCCCCAGCCCTGGTATGCCGGAGCGAACAGCAGCCCCCCCCGCCCCAGCCTTGCCCTGAAAGCAGGTTGTGACTAGCAGAAGGTGGCACACAGGAGCAGACACTGCACTAAGGAACTGGCTTAATCTGAAGGTAATGTTCCCTTGGGTTAGTCTTTGCATTCGGTGGGAGTCCTCCCTCCCTCCCCACCTCCAGCCGAGAACGCCTGGCTGGGTCTCGTGGGAGGAGGACACGGGCTGAGACGTTTTTTATAATCTCTGGACAACAAAAGGACAGGAGAGCTCATACCTACAGGTCAGGGAAAACTTTGCAGCAGCTTTGGCCTGTGAACGCCACCAGCGTCTTTGTTGCAATGAACCCCCCATTTCTCTGCAACACATTTTATGCTACAAGATCTCCAACATCCTTACCAACCTTATTGACCTTAATCCATGTAAAAACCCCAGGGGAACATGGTATAAACCCAAACCAGGGCTCAAGCAAGCAGCGGTGAGTGGAGCTGAGCCAGCCCTTGAAGGTGAGTGGTGTTCTCACCCCTCCCTCCACCCGTCAGTCCCCACTCACACCCCCAGACTGCCCCCTCCCTCCTGCAGCGGTGATGGGGACCCTGCCAGGGCCACGGGGACCTTCCTCGGGCTGCTTGGAGCACTGCCAAGTGTTGCAGCTCTGTTGGGGGGGGGGGGCACCCCAAATTTAAGATGCAGCCGTATTTGAGTCACAGCACTGAAACTTGCTCAGGGTTCCCAGGAGAAGCTGTAGCTGGCTGGGACATCCCTGCAGCATGGAAACGGGGCTGCTGTGCAGTGATACTTCTGCGGCCGTAAGTCCTCCAAGCACACAGACTTCAGCAGAAACTGCATTTATTTGGAAAAAAAACCTTCCTGTAAGAGCAAAATATTCTGTAATCGTCCATTTGGGGCTTCCTAAACCAACGTTAGAGCAACCTCCCTGGGGAGGGGGGGTGCTGGGTTACACAGTCTATTGGTAATTTTCATGTTTCCAAAAGTCTGCTCCCAATGTCGACTTGGTGCCTGGCATTCAGCCCCGAGCCCTTGCCCTGGGAGGGCAGAGCTTTCCACGCACAGCTAGGGAAAAAAGCTGTTAAAATTTCCATTTGCGTCCCTGCAAAAAAAAAAAATAACTGTAAGGGGAGTAAATAAATTAGTTTATTAGCCATGAATTCAGCCCAGCTGTCTAGGAGTTAGTCATTATTTTGCTGGCAGCTTTGCACTGGAGCCAAGTAGCCATGCTGGGCCATTCCCGCACCTCCCTGTGCACGTGGACTTGTTTTTAAAGTACAGGGAACGGTGCTGGGCGCTGTTTTGCTGTGGTGGTTTTTGGTAGGGATGAATGTCTCAGGCTGCACAGGCTTCTCTGCTCCTTGCTGGGATAACGAGAGCCTCACGGGCACATCAGGCCGGGCTGTGAGCCATGCAGGGCCACTGCTCGCCCGGACCTCTGCTTCTGGCTGGGAGAGTAGCTTTGCTTCTTGTACCCGGGAATTTTCAGGCCCAGCTGACACCTGGAGAAGCAGCAAAAATAAATGTATTTTTAAAACTGTATGGGCTTGTTTAGGAAGCTGGAACATGAGTCTTTTTTTAGGGTGCCCAGGTGCAGCACAGACACACAGTCATGCACGAGCAGGGGGTCGCCTCTTCCTCCGGCCGCAGCTGGTCTCCGGCACCTCCGCTCGCCCGGAGAGAGCTGGCAGCACCGCTGGGAGGGGGGGACACACCACAGCCCCCGCTGATGGCATGTGTGCACACCTCTGGTGCACGTCCCAGCCCAAAATCTTGTCCCCTTGTCCGGGAACCGGCTGGCCAGGTCCGTCCCTGCCACACCAGGCATGCTGATGGGAGAGCGGAGCGGGCAGAGCTGCAGGTCCCACAAATAGGTGTTATCTCTGCACCCACCCCAATACCCAAAGGTTTTGTGAAGGCAGGGATGTCCCCACCGCAGGGAAACCTGCAGGCACCCGGCCTCCGTGTTAGACCCAGCTCTGCTGCCAGCCACCTCACCGGCAAGGTGATGTTGTTGTGGCTTCGTTCCTCCATCAGACATGCTGGGGTCCTGGGGCAGCTGGGAAAAATGGTCCCTCTCCAACTGTCCCTCTGTCGCTGCATCTCTGAAGGGCTCAAGACTTCAGTGTCCACAAAATGGAGTGGGAAATAGGAGTTCCCACCATCCTGGTGAGGACTGGAGACTGTGTACCCTGGGGAGATGTGAGCCCGGTCTAACCCAGGGAGCTCCACCTCCACCTTGTGCAGCTAAACCCAGGCAGCAGGAGAGGACTCACGTGTCAGCTAAGATAAGAAACTAATGTCAGATTTATTTTAAGGATGCATGTTTTTATTTTTAAGTTTCCCCTTTGTAACTGTTCCCAAGTCGGTAGCAATGATTTTTAACCCTTCACTTTGATGCAACAAAATCTGAGCTTTTCCTTTTAAGCCTATTTAGCATTGAAAGGGGATTTGGGTAGATCTGGCAGAAACAGGGCACACTGCTGTCACAAAAGCTGAACACATTAATGGGGATGAACTGTTGTTATGGAGAAAGCCTTGGGGAGACTGTCACTGGAGGCAGTGGATGCTTAGAGTAAGGGAATATTCCCACTACACAGGAAGAGCAGCCTCTGATGGGGTGTGTTGGTGCAGTGCAAGGGGCAGGTTATACTGAGGCAGGACTTAGGGAAACAGGAGTCTTGGCACAGCCTTTGAACCATCTTTCCTCCCCAGATAACACCTGCCAGGGGAATGGAGGTCTCTGGCAGGGTGTGAGCCTGCAGCAAGCAGCGCTGCATGGGGGCGGCACGGTGCCTGCAAGGGTGGGAAGCAAAGCAGACAAAGGCTGGTGTTTGAGTGAGCTTTGCAGGTTTGTTATTTTTCAGTTCTGTTTGCCTAGAAAAGGTAAAGAGTGACTCTTAGCCCCAGATTGCAGTAAGACACCCACAGCGGTGCCCTCCCAGGGCACTTCCCCACTCCCAGGCACAGACGGATCCGGCCGTGCTGCAGCACACACCGAAAGCTCCTGCGCTGGCACCTCAGCCGCTGCGTTTGGGCAACGAGGCACCCGAGTGAGCCACCGTCCCCCGCCACGGCACCCACGTGGGAGACACGGCCTTTGGCTGCGCCACGAGGGCCCCCGGCACAGGCACCCGGAGCTGGGGGTGACTGTCAGGCACTGCACCCCATGGAGCAGCCTCATGGGGTGCAGGGGGATGCCTGGGTGGGATGTAGGGGTGGGATGGACGGGGGGGATGAACAGGTGGGATGTATGGGTGGGATGGACGGGTGGGATGTATGGGTGGGGTGTATGGGTGGGATGTATGGGTGGGATGTACAGATGGGATGTACGGGTGGGATGCCCAGATGGGATGTACAGGTGGGATGTACGGGTGGGATGTATGGGTGGGATGCCCAGATGGGATGTACGGTGGGATGTACAGGTGGGATGTACGGGTGGGATGTATGGGTGGGATGTATGGGTGGGATGTACGGGTGGGATGCCCAGATGGGATGTACGGGTGGGATGTACGGGTGGGATGTACGGGTGGGATGCCCAGATGGGATGTACGGGTGGGATGTACAGGTGGGATGTATGGGTGGGATGCCCAGATGGGATGTACGGGTGGGATGTACGGGTGGGATGTACGGTGGGATGTACAGGTGGGATGTACGGGTGGGATGCCCAGATGGGATGTACAGGTGGGATGTACGGGTGGGATGTACAGGTGGGATGCCCAGATGGGATGTACGGGTGGGATGTACGGGTGGGATGCCCAGATGGGATGTACAGGTAGGATGTACGGTGGGATGTACAGGTGGGATGTACGGGTGGGATGCCCAGATGGGATGTACAGGTGGGATGTACGGTGGGATGTACAGGTGGGATGTACGGGTGGGATGTACAGGTGGGATGCCCAGATGGGATGTACGGTGGGATGCCCAGATGGGATGTACGGTGGGATGCCCAGGTGGGATGTACGGGTGGGATGCCCAGATGGGATGTACGGGTGGGATGTACAGGTGGGATGTATGGGTGGGATGCCCAGATGGGATGTACGGGTGGGATGTACGGGTGGGATGTACAGGTGGGATGCCCAGATGGGATGTACAGGTAGGATGTACGGTGGGATGTACAGGTGGGATGTACGGGTGGGATGCCCAGATGGGATGTACAGGTGGGATGTACGGTGGGATGCCCAGATGGGATGTACGGTGGGATGCCCAGGTGGGATGTACGGGTGGGATGCCCAGATGGGATGTACGGGTGGGATGCCCTCCAGAGCCTCTCCAGCTTGCAGAGGGAAGGGAAGGGCTACAGCCAGGAAGTCCCACACATCTGCAATGCCACCAGGGGGGACTTGAGGACAAAGTGAGATGGCGGTGTGGTCTGCCAGCAAACGGAGAGCCATCAGCTCCATCCTGCATGCTGCCCAAGGAAAAGCAACACAGGGTGGCAAATTTTGGATCCCTGGGTGCTCTGTGAGTGAGGACTGACCATGTGGGTCCTTTTATCTTCTTCCTTCCAGTTTCTTTGCTGAACATGGTCTAACTTTCCCAGCCACCTATCCCCGCAGCCAAAAAAATTACTCAGTGCTCTTTAAGGAGATTAATTTCTCTAGGACTTGCCCTTCAAGCAGTAGCCACAGTCCCCAGGGGGAACTCACCAGAGTCCATTCACGTAAATAAAACCCCTGCAGACTGCAGGAGGGATTTTGTGTCTGTGCATTTTACTACAGAAATCAAATCCAGTAAAGCTTTTGACAGAAACAAAAGAAAGTATCGGTCTGTGAAAGACTTTTTAGCCCCGGACTGGGCTGGATTGGCACTCCGGTTCATCCAGGCTCTCTCCAGGATGGGCTTCAGCTCCCTGGGTGAGCACTGCCCTGCCGAGAGCTGCCCCAAGCAAGCTGTTTGGGAGCAGAAGGAGAGGCAGTTCGGCACTGGGGAACCATATTTCAACACCAAAAAGGATGTGATGTAATGGGGCCCGATGCCAGCGATTTTGGGCTCACTGGCACAGCTTTCCTCTGGTGTGCCCAGACAAACCCATCCCTACATCCTATTCAGACGGGGCTTGCTTTGCAGTGAGGGGGGAGAAGGACTGACCACTTTTAAAACAAGCTAAATTTGGGCAGAATTAGGAGCAGGGCTGATGACCCCAGCCAGCAGCTTCAGGCGGTGCTGATGAGCAAGGTGAGAGCAGAGGAATTTGCAGGCAGCCACAAAGCTGATGGCTGAAATATTATAGCAAGAAGAAGGAAATAAAAAAATAAGATGTAATAATAATAATAATAAAACTGAGCTGGCACCTCAAACTCTCAATAGCCGAGAGCTTTGCTGAGCGTCCCCATCACACACGCTGCTGAGCCCTCGCGGCTGGAAACCACTGGTTTGCTCACCCCGAGACAGGCTGAAACCGTGAACTTCAGCCACACAAAGCCCCTGAAGCAGCGCCCAGGCTTCCCAAGGCCAGGCCGGGCTGGGCTGGGCGCCGGCTCAACTCCTCACCCTCTGCAGAGCTGGGCTGGCCTCTGACACACCGACCCGTCTCCTAATGGCTGGTGGAAGTAAAGCTTCGGTCAGAGCTGGGCCCCAAAGTGTCTCCAAACCTCCCAAACTTCGTGGGGATTTGGACTTGGCTTTGCGGGACAGGTCCCGGTATCCCGGGAGCGGCAGCTCCCGGCGCTTTCCGCCGGCTGCGGGAGCCCCTTTGAATTACGGGGGCAGAACCGGCGGGGGCAGAGCTGCCGGGAGGGGGGGTCAGAGCTGCCGGAGGGGGGACAGAGCTGCCGGGAGGGGGGGACAGAGCTGCCGGGAGGGGGGGTCAGAGCTGCCGGGAGGGGGGACAGAGCTGCCGGGAGGGGGGGTCAGAGCTGCCGGGCAGGGGGGTCAGAGATGCCGGGAGGCGGGGCGGGAGGGCGGCCTGTGGCATGGGACGCTCGGGGGGGGGCGTGCGGTGCCCCGGCTCCCCGCGCACTCGGCCTGGGCTCGGCTTTGGCCCCGCTTGCGGCTTTTAGCCTTACGGACTCTCTTCTGCCGTGGCCGGGCAGCCTCCGGCCGCCGAGGGCCGGGAGCGTGGCTGCTGGCTGCAGGAGCCCCGCCGGGGGCTGGTTTCGGGGCGCCCCCCCGGGTGAGGGGCCGGCCCGGGGCGGGGGAGCAGCGCGGCTCTGCCGCAGGCTCCGGAGAGGCTGGGATCGGGGGTGCTGCCCCGAGAGCCTCGGGGAGGGCCCCCCGTGCTCACGTCTCACGCTTACTTTTCAGGGTAAAGAGCTCAAAGCTAAATTCAAAGAAAGGGAGCAGGCACTTCGTTTCCAAAAAAGTGGTAAAAATGTATTTGCTCCTTATTAATGCAACTCCAGCTCCTTCTCCAGCGACAGAATTGCTTTCAGACTCCCACAGCTGCCAGCCCGAGCCCCTTCTCCCTGGGCAGCCCGGGCAGAGAGATCCCCCCCCCCGCAGGGGGGACCTGCCCCCCGGGAGCCATCGGGCTGGCTCACCCGCGCCCTGACGGAAAGAGCCCGGTTTCCTCCTCCACTCGCCACGCCGCGACCAGCAAACACGCAGCAGCCGCTGCCCGCGGGGGCTGCCCGGGCCGAGCCCCCCCCACCCCGCGTCCCGCCGGCCGGTGCCGAGGTCCGCCGCCCCCCTCAGCTCTCGCCCTCCCCATGTCACCCACGCTGTCCCCGGGAGGGTCACGCGTGGGTGCTGGCTGCCTCCTGCCAGCCCTCCCCTGCCTGCGCCCCGCGCCCAGCCCGCCCCGCATCTCTCCGCACCGAGTTTCTTCCGAAAGTCCCTTTGTCCTGAGCCGCGGGGCTCCTCGCAGCAGGGCACAACCACGGGAGGACAGCGGCGACACCGGCTGCTCCCGAGGCCGGGCAGGGCTGGCCGGGCTGTCGCGGCGCCCCCCGGCACGGAGCCGCGGCGGCTGCGGGACGGTGCGTGGCGGGGACGGGCAGCGGGTCCCTCCACGGTGACTCCTCGGGCCACTCTCCGGGCTCTCTCCGGGCCGGTGCCGGGCAGGCGGGTGGGAGGGAGCGTCCCGCGGGGGTGGGGGCTGCCCCTGCCCCGTGGCGGGAGCGGGGGGGGGGGGGGCGGGCGCTGGCGAGGCGGAGGTGGGGGGGCGGTGAGCTGACCCCGGGCAGGGCCCGGACCTCTTCGGGTGCGACAAAGCCGGTGCTGTCACCCCTCTGCCGCGGGGTGAGCGGGGGGGCTCCGGGCGGAGCTGAGCCTCTGCCCCCCCCCGCGGGTCATAGGGCTCCCTGCTCTAAGGGGACGGGCTCCTGGCGCTGCCGCTGCCGCTGCCTCTCCCGCCTGGCCCGCCAGCACACGTAGGCGGCCACCAGCAGGCCCACCCCGAAGATCAAGGTGGCCACCGAGACCACCTTAGCGATGTCCATCTGCGGGCCATTGATGGTGAAGGTGATGCACGTCGCTGCCACGCCGATGACCACGGAGACGATGCCGAAGGGGAAGATGCAGCGGTACCAGGATTTCTCCGTCCCGCCCGTGGCCAGGGCCAGCTTGTTGAGCGTAGCGGTGGAGTCGGTGGCCGTGGCCAGCGGCAGCCCTGCCTTCCCTCCCTGCAGGCAAGTGAGTGAGTTGGACTTGCAGCCCATCATGTTGGCGAGAGAGCCCCGGCGGGCCCAGCGCCGAGCACGGGAGGGCCGGCGCCGGCGTGGGGGGGGGGGCGGGGGGCGGCTCCTACATGCCGGGCTCGGGCCGGGGTCGCGGCTGCCGCTGCTCTCGCCCCCAGCCCCGGCTCCCGGCTCTTTTGCTGCCAGCCGGGGCGAGGAGCGGGGCGAGGATTGGCGGTGGCAGCGGTGAGCTCATGCCGGTGGGAGGACCGGCTCAGCCTCGCTGCCTGTTAACCGTTTCGGGCTCTGGGCGGGCAGCTGCCTGCAGCCCAGCTGGGATCGCTCTCGGGACGGGTTTTTGCACTTTGCATCTGTTTTCACCAGCCCGGGCCCTGGCCAGGCCCCGCCGGGCAGGGGAGATGGCCTGGCTGCCGCCCGCGCCCGGCTCCCCCCAGCTCCCCACACCCCTTCGGGCAGTGAAACCCCAAAGGACAGGCCGCGGGACTTACAGCCACTCCCCGGAGCCCCTTTGCCTCCTCCTTGCACAGCACCGATGCCATCACCTCCTTCCAAGGTGCTCTTTCTCCCTGCGTCACCCTCTGCCAGCTTTGCCCCCCGGCACAGGGCTTGGGGGACCCTCACCCATGGACCAGGGGTGGTGGCTGGGCTGGAGAAGGTTCAAGGCTGACTCACTGCGGTGGTGGGACACTGCTGGGGGTGGCACTGGGGTGACCGGTCAGGGCACCTGGAAAGAAAGGGGTTGGAGCAGAGGTGAAGGAAGATTTGGGATGATCGCTGCCTGGCAAGGCAGTGGCAGGGTAGAGGCAGGGAGGGCAGGACACTGAAAGACAGCTGGGCGCAGGAGGGGACCAGCAGAGCCCCGGGAAGGACAGCTCGCCTGGGAAGGGGAGCCAGGGTGCGCTGGCAGGGCTTTGGGAACCAGCACCGGGCCCCTCGGGGACAGCACGCTCTGCTCCCTGCAGTACCCAAATCTTGAATATCAAGATTAATTAATTTTAAACACCAATGTTAAGCACAGGTAAGTAATGTTGGCTCTGCAGCCTGCTCCAGTGCAGAATCACACACTTGCAACAGCAGCCGCAGCACGTGGCACAGCACAGCAGAGCCCAGCGATGCCGCCTGGCCCAGAGCCTGCCCGGGGCTCCTGGGCACGGAAGAGGAGGAGGAAGGGATGGAGATACAAACAGCCTGGAGAGGGTTGAGCACAAAAGCCTCCTGCCCAGCTCTGACTGTCAGCAGAGACTGATTTTTGTGGGCAAAACCTTTTTGTGCCACCTTTCCTGAGTGGATCAGGGAGACACAGAGACTGGAGCTGGCACGAACAGCTCCCATCTCCCCTCGCTTCTCCTGCACTGATTTCTTTTAATTAGTTTTCCTGAAGAAGAGAGGAAAGGAATGAGCAGCAAACGTAAGAAACCTGGAGCCTTTCCCAGGTCAGAGCTTCCCCCGAGCTCATGGGGCCCAGCTGCGTTCCTGCATCAACTGAGAGGAAGCCAAAAATAAAGGAGAAAACCACATTGTAACAGATGTGGAGCTGTGCAGCAAGAGGGCAGCTGCAGGAAGGTGAGAAGATGGAGGAGCAGAGGAGCTGATGAGACTGACTCGGGAAAAGGGAAGTTTAGGCATTAGTCCAGAGATGGGAAGTGTTATCTCCCTTTTTTGTGGGCATTGCGCTGGCCTACACCATCCCCAGGGAAATCATCCACTCCCGGGAAGGCAGAATAAAGCTGGTTTGAATCAGCCTTTGCCCCTCTCCAGGCTTGCTCTGGAAAGCCGTGAGACCTGTTAGCATGTGAAGGGAGGTGGCTGGATCTGCAGGAGCACTGGGATCTCTCTTTGCCTCTAGTTTCTTAAATAACATCCATAAACAGCAAAAGTGGACATTGATCAGGTATCATCAGATGAATTCCCAAATTTCAGGGAGCGTTTGTGCTCCTGCAGTATTGCCCGAGGCAGCCCGCTGCAGGACACTGGGGACTGAGCACAGAGGGTCTGGCTCTGCAAAGAAATAGCACTCAGAAAATAACTACAGGTAAGTCAGATGTGCAGCACACAGGGCTCTGCAAACTGAGAAGATTCTGTTATTTATTCTCCCGATTGCTCATTAGAGGGGAAGAAGAGTCACACAACCCCACCGATCAATGCCCTTTGAGCAGCGAGGGCCAAACTCTGCCTTCTTAAGGCCGATACTTCCCCTTACAAGCGCCATCTCCAGTTTCGTGAAGCTTTGTCAGACTTGCGACTGCTCAGGCTTAAATCTTGTGCTGAGTATTTACCCTAAGCTGAACCCTTGAAGAAAATTTCAGCTAAAATAGTTCAGCTGCTGCTGAGAGCAGGGTCTGGAAGGAAATACTCTGGTGACAAGCCTGGCAATGAGCCACTTTCCAAACCGCTTCTCCAGAAACCAGTGGTGTGATGACACCCCTAAACACAGCCCTACCCCCCCCCCTTGAGAGGAGGATGCTGCCACCTCAGCCTGCCCCAGCTGGTCCTGCCAGCAGCCCCATGGCTCCAGCCTCTGCTCAGCAGGTTGGGAAGGACTCTTGGCTTCCGTCAAAACACGACTGCGTCAGTGGACTGACAGCTGTACAAGTTTTTTTAAGTGGTGCTGAAGAGCAGTGACTGGCCTTGAAAAAGCAGGTGACAGGCTGGAGCGATGGGCTGAGGCCAACTGGGGGAGTTTCAATAAGGCCAAATGCCGGGTGCTGCCCTTGGGCCACAACAACCCCCAGCAGTGCTACAGGCTTGGGGAGGAGTGGCTGGAGAGCTGCCAGGCAGAGAGGGACCTGGGGGGGGATTGATAATGAGCCAGCAGTGTGCCCAGGTGGCCAAGAAGGCCAATGGCATCCTGGCTTGTATCAGCAGTAGCGTGGCCAGCAGGGACAGGGAAGGGATCTCACCCCTGTGCTCGGCACTGGTGAGGCCGCCCCTCGATGAGTGGGTTCAGTTTTGGGCCCCTCACTCCAAAAAGGCCATTGAATGACTCGAGCGTGTCCAGAGAAGGGCAACGGAGCTGGTGCAGGGTCTGGAGCACAGGTCTGATGGGGAGCGGCTGAGGGAACTGGGGAGGTTTAGTGTGGAGAAGAGGAGGCTGAGGGGAGACCTCCTGGCCCTCTACAACTCCCTGAAAGGAGGGTGCAGAGAGGGGGGATGAGTCTCTTGAGCCAAGGAACAAGCGCCAGGACAAGAGGGAATGGCCTCAAGCTGCGCCAGGGAAGGTTCAGACTGGCTCTTAGGAAGGATTTCTTCACAGAATGGGTAGTCAGGCGTTGGAATGGGCTGCCCAGGGCAGGGGGGGAGTCCCCATCCCTGGAGGGGTTGAAGAGTCGGGTTGACCCAGCGCTGAGGGATCTGGTGGAGTTGGGAACTGTCAGTGCTGGGTTAACGGTTGGACTGGATGATCTTCAAGGTCCTTCCCAACCTAGATGATTCTGTGACAAAACTAAGCTCTAACAGGTTAGAAAAACAACATTTTAATACATCTCAGGTTCTGATCCATGATGAATTTGAATATTTGACTCAGCAACACTGATGTGATCCCACTGTAGCAACCCTGTGCATCTCCTGCATTGGTACAAACCACTGCACCCACTCCTGTGTTAACAGTTGCTTAAAATTATATGGGAGTAACACATAGATATGTACATATACATATGCATGTATACATGCATATATCAAACTCCTCCATATATATACCGAGACATAGCTCACCAGATAGTGTTTCCAGAGCAGCAGCAAGCAGCACGGCCTGCATGTCCGACCGAGGACCCTCTAAAACTCCAGAGGTCATTTAAAAGAAATTTGTTCTGTAAGTACTGAAAGAGCAGATAGCAGAGGTGTGCATCAGTGAGCCATGCTGGCTTTTGCCCCTGGTTTGAAAGGAAAAGCAAAAAGCCTTAGCAGGGCCAGGACAGACCTGCACAGGCCTCAGACTGGGATGGGGTCACCTCCAGGAAACTTCTCACTCATGTGTAGAAAGCAGCTGGATGAACTTGCCCTTCTCCATTCAAAGAGGCCAAATTCAGGCAAATCTTTCTCCGATTCTGCAGCGGGTTACTATAAAACTCACAAGTGTGCTAAGGCAGAGCGGAAGAGGCTTCAGGTTGGGCTACATGGTGTGAGCCCATTTTTTTGGGGCACTGAATCTTCCCCCCTTGGTGGGGCTGACGGGCTCCTCCACGTGGGCACTCCTTCCCTCCACGCTCCTTCTGCGACTAACGTAAGGGTGTAATTTTCATAGCAGAAATAGAGACTCGCGTGCGTCCTCCTCCCTCTTCCCACAGGAGAAAAGCGCAGCTGGGCCCGGATGAGTCACGCTGCAGGAGCCGAGATGGATGACACCCCCCTCCACACACACATATGTACCCACGAGGTATGTGCTGACCCGTCCGGGTGATGGATGGGGCAGCGGGAGCTCTCCCTGCAGCGGGGATGCTGCCACAGCCAGGCTGCAGTGCCCTGGGAGAGGGGAGAGGCTCTGGAGCCTGGCTCTCAGGACTGCAGCAAAGAGCTGCGGGAAGGCAAGAAAAACCTGGAAACAAGTTTCTGTTTCCGAGGAACAGAAAAAGAGCAGAAAGGGTTAATGGCTTTGGTGGGCAATGGAAGGATTGTTTTGAGCGAGAAATCCAGATTCCTAGGAGGGAAACGGAGTTGAAGTGAAAAAGGATGAGGAACCCAGGATCCTTCTAAAACAGATTAATTACTCCATTTTTGAAGTAAGAAAGCCCAGAATCAAATATGCTGCTGACCACCACCAGGGAAGCCCAGGAGGAGTGAGGTGCAGGAGGTGATCCACATCCCCCAGCACTCAGTGCCCAGCACTGGGGCAGCAGGAAGGAGTTTTATGGTGGGGGTCTGTAATTAACCAGAGACACTAACACCAACTTTTTAAAGTAGATGTTAGAAAGCCAAAATGATCTGGAGACCACACGGAACTGCTAAAATAAAGAAGTCAGGGCCAGGATGCACACACCCACACCCTGCTTGCTCTGCTTACAGCTTCCCCACGCACAGCCCATCACCTCCGCCAGCTGCTCAGGATGGGTCCTGCCACAGCCAGGGTGGCCCACACCTCCGTCCTGGAGCTAGTACCACTGTGTAGAAGGGGTTTTTAGATGAAGGAATTATGCCTTATTTTTTCTAGAAACTAGAAGGTAATGGGCCTGGAAACAAGAACAGAAAACAACATATCTTAGGGCAAATAACACCTTTAGGCAAAGATAATCAAAGATAATCTCTGCTATACAATTCATTTATAACCCTGCACTAGTCAAGGAAATAATATATGTGCCCAGCTCATTTCTCATTTTCGGGACACACAGCTCAATATCCTGGGGCCTGAGTGGTAGAAACCCAGCAAACAGCAGCCCTGAAGCCTGCGAGAAGTGTGCTCTGAACAAGTGACCCTCACTCATTTAAAAACTAAATACCAACAGACCACACACATTGACATCACACAGAGGAACTCTAAAAAAACAAACCAAAACCAAAACCCAAGACAACCCACAGTAGTTTGTAAGAGCTAAGATATCCCCACAAGGTTTTTTCCCCTGTGGCTCTGTGAGGAAATTAGAAATTCTGCCTTTATTTGGCTGGTTCAGTACAGTTCATGCAAGAGCCACACATTAGATTAAGACGAGGGCAAGAAATACCGAGTAACTATTTATTGCACAACTATCCCCCATAATAAACAAACTTTGACTGCAATAAAAAGTTGCAGTGAAGCAAGAACAGGTGAACATGGCATCAACAACCATGTAGCCCACTGCCATAGATGGTCCAAATCACAGCTGCAACCCAGGACTGGGGCTTTTTCTGAGCTCTCAACTGTAACTTCAACAGTTTTAAGGTAGCCATTAAATATAGCCATTGAATATACCCATTCCATGGACTCGCAAAAGCTACCTAAATATAGAAGGTCAGCTCTTAAGTGCTAAAAGGCTTCAAACCCGGAGGGAGGGAGGAATTACATGGGAGAGGAAATGGTGACATCTGGATTTACTGGAGGCAGCGGCTGTGCCGGGGGACACAGCCACCTCCTGGCACTGGCAGTGCAAGACACACACCCCGGGCAGTGCCTGCACGGTCGCTCAGCACTTGCCATCACCCCCTGGCAGAGGCAGCATTAAGTTTTGAGCGGCTCCATTAATTTTAAGATAAAGAACGGGGAAGAAACTCCTCACACAGCAGGAAAGCTTCATTAAGGAAGCACAGGTGGCCTCTCACAGTCCATTTTAAGTTGCGTAAAACTGGAAAATAGGCAGCAAAATAAATCAGGAGGCACAGTGTTGGATTCTAGTGACCTAAGAAGTATTTTCCAGGTCTATGATTCAGCAAAAGGAAAAAAAAAAAAAAAGCGGGGGAATAAAGCGGCAACAGCCATCAGGAAGTGTGGGTCTGAAAATAGCAGCGAAGTGTCACCTTGATCCACTCCAACAAGGGCTTCTGCACAGTGACAAGTTGCTAGGTGACATCGCCCTGCTATTTTGGGTCCATGTCATTACGCTGCGTGGTGAGCCCCACTGGAGCATCTCCCAGCACCGCCGGCTCAGCACAGGCGGGGAAACCGGCGCCAGCCTGCCAAAGGAACTTCCGAAACAGGGATGGCTTTTGAAATTAGAGATTCGTGTGTCTTACAAGAAAGATGCTTTCCTGTGGATTTAAATATAGATAGGAGCAGATGGAAAAGAATTATTGTATCATCTGCCTGGCAGGAGCTACGGTCCTTCGCAGCGCTGTGCAACGCTGAGCACGTACAGACCTCCCTTGGCGCCTTCTGCCGCTCCTCTCCCGTCACCCATCAGCTGACTACCCCACGTTACACCTCAGCAGGTACTCAACACAAAACAATACTGAGAACTAGGTATGATGTAGAAACAGGAAAAAACTGTGAACTAGGAGTAAAGCTGATCTACGGCCGCTTTGTTGATGTCCTCTGCCCCTGAAGAAGATGCTCTGGATACTGGCATGTGGACAGCTTTGGGCAGGTGCTGCCCGGAGAGCTGGACACCAGCAGAGCTTAGTCTGACTCACAGGGCATGCACACTAGTTTTAAGGCTCACAGATAAGAATACATTAGAATAAGCTATTTTACTGCAATTGGTGCTTAAAAAAAACCCCCAAACCACCACAAAATAATGCCATTTTCATTGTCATAAGCAAAACTGAATTACTCTCTGTATATGAAGACCGTGGCACTCGCACTGCTAGGAGGAAGGGAAATGTAGTCACATATGATTCAAATTTCCTTCAAACGACTCCATTAAATCCAGTAGGTTTGCTTTTGCAAGGACGACACTATCACTGCCGAGAGCTTTGTCACCCTCAAGGAAAAGACTCCAGAACAGCGGAGTGATGGGTCGTGACAAACACCATTTAATGCTAGACAAAGCCGTGTAGTTAAGATTGATAATAGTTGCCAGGATTTTGCCAAACACCCCAGATTTCCTAATGACACTAAAAGCGAGCCTTGCAGGCTCACAGAAACACATGGCTATGTTTAAATTTATATGCCTAAACTTGTTAAAATATAAAATACACTATGCCTGATTCATCCCCGCATCCAGCAATTTGAATTCTGTCCCATCACACAGCCAGCACACAAGTGTAATTAAAGCACTGCAGACTATTTATGGTTTCATTAATTTTTTAAAAGGTATTTTTTTGTTTGGGGTTGTGGTTTGGTGTTTTGTTTTTTTTTTTTTTTTTTTAGTTATTATTCTTGTGCTCTCTCCTTCTGTGTGTTCATGTGTCTGGTTGGTACAAATACTCAATTCCTCCTGACGGCAGTGAGAGCTGCAAAAGCCCATGGCCTTGCGTGACAGCACTGAGCTGCCCAACAATTTCAAAAGCAAGATTTACTGCTAACATATCCTGTAAGAGACTCCCTCTCAAAAGTGAAAAGTGTCGTATATTCTGAAATTTAGAACCTGAAGCAGGAAAAAAACCCCAAACGGGTGAGATCCTCAGATAATGCACTTTTCCAAATTCCAGAGCTACAAGGCTTTGGTCCAGCTGCATCCAGAGATGCAGTGCAATAGTTTTACTAGAGGGAAAAAGATGACGAGCTGCTACAGAGGTGCAGTGCAACATAATTTACAACGCAGCTTCCCTTGTGGTGGGTAAAGCAACCCTATTTTGAAGTCTTACTGACTTAAATGTGTGCATTAAGTCTCCCTTGTTTTCTTCTTAAACTGGAGATAAAATGAGACTAATAAATTGTTTCCCACTACAACATGCAAGGGCTGAAAAAATCCTAACCAGCAGGCATGAGCACAGCTGGGAGTTTGTGTTCTCAGAAACCAGGAGGGAAGATGTCAGACAGGCTTTTCGCCAGAGTCAGTCTCCTCCACTGACTCAGAGCTTGCTTCTGTTTGCTTTTTCCCTATCCAAACTCCAGATCCACTGATTATCTTTCTTGTTCTGTCTAAAAATAAGTCAAACATCTCCGTTTGCCTGCCTAAATAGCCCACTGCTGTAACTTCTCGCCTTCTGAAATTACAGTTCAAAACTCGCTTTTAATTTTTTTCCTTCCCATTACCAACTCTTTATACCCTGGCATACATGGCACACCGCTTCCCGCTCTCTTCTCTCTAACTGGGCTCAGATTAATTAACAAGCAATAGATTTTTCTTGATTACAATGCTAAAACCCTTCTTTCTTCACAAACTAAAAACAAGATGATAGATCTTTTCTTCTGAATGGTGGTTCTGATGTTACAAAAATAGTATTCGATCTGTATGGTGGATAATAGAAGTTTTAGTACCTATTTAATGAATTGTTTTCATGTCGGACCGAGTCATGAAGGGCTTTTGTTTTGTGAGGTTGTTTTTAATGGAAGTGAAGGAGGACTAGGAAGCTTCCAGTGAAACCAGATGTCAACTGTGCTAGTGTCAGTGTACATGCTTGAAAAAACCCCAGACAAACCCCAAGAGGTCTTCCTCCAGAGAGCATAGATGTGGCATAATCAAGCTAATGAGAAAGTGAAATAATATCAATCTCTGTTTTACAGAAAAAAAGTGAAGAGCCCCTGGTGTCAGCGCCACCATCTGCTACAGCCTCTCAGTGACCCCCCCTGGTGATAGGACTCAGGACTGGAAATGCACAGCCATGAACTGGCTGCCTGCCTGCAAAAAAATCCACGTTGGCCCCTTCTCCTGGCTTTCACAAGGCTGTTAAAGCATTTCCAACTCATTGCTTACAGTATACTGAGAATTAAATGCCTTGGGACAGTCTGGACATCCTGCATTACCCACCTTCTGCATCCTCAGCATGGTTTGTACCCACATTTAACCCAACATCACTTTTATCAGAAGCAGACAAAACTTCTCAGCAAGCTTCAGCTGGAAATCCCAAACTCATGCTGAATTCTGTAACTCAGGAAGAGATTGATTTGAGTAAAAAAAAAAAAAAAAAAAAGATGTGTGTTAAGGGTCGTTTAGATGATCTGTTGGGGGATGTGGTGTAGGGGAGAACTTTGCAGAGTAGGGCTGAGAGTTGGACTCGATGATCCCAAGGGTCTTTTCCAACCTGAATGATTCCATGATATATAGCTCTCCCCACTATTTCTACAAGCTTTCTGTCTCAGCATTTTATAGCACCATTGCTCTTTCTAGAAACCCTTGACTGGCACAACAGTGCAGCTGCCTGACAAGTTGCTGATTCAGGCATTAATACCTCAGACTTGACTACACGTAGTGTTTTAATTAAGTAAACTGCTCTCTGGAGCTCACAGAAAGCTCATTTGGAGAACACCACCAACAGCGAATTTGTCCTGTACAGAGAGTGCTGGGAGTTTTCCCCCCAGTTCAACACCATCTTAAACTGCTTGTTGGTGAAATTCCCTTATGCTCATACAGTTCCTCTGGTTTTGCCTCTCCAAGCTGCAACCTGTGCTCCACACCTGGGCAGCTGGGGAGTTCCTCCTGCCCTTGCCTCAGTGGTGGGACGTACCCTGTGGCTCGTGCCGTACGTGCAATCATTTCAGCAGGCCACAGGCCGTCATGCTCCATCACTGCTCACACGCTGGCAGACCCCTCAGAAAGGCTGGAAGAGGTGGGACATTCCTCCACACCACTCTTGGTGAGATTTACCTTCTTCCTTACCAAGACTCACATTATTTCTGGTTTAGATGGAGATATCCCTAAAGCCAGACTGTTTAGTCTCTACATGCTGTATCCCCCAAGGAGGGAGCCACAGCCAGCACTTGGTGGCATATCTGATAACATCTGCAGGATAAACCCCTTGAAGGTTTCAACATGATGAACATCCCAACTAACCAAAGATGACCAGTGCATGTGAAATCCTACAAGAGGTCTGCTGATTGTAGTGTGCATTAACAGCGGCACTGCCTCTGTCTTCCCACCAGTCAAATATATTTGCAAAAAGAAAAAAAGTGGAGAAGTTGCAGAGGGGAAGGAAAGGTGGAAGCCGATGGAAAAGGCAAACTGTAGTAGCTGGAAATGCTTCAAGTCACAGATTCTAGAAAGAAAAGAAAAACCCTGTCTCCTCCCAGGAATCCAGCTTCACATCCTTCAGTAGCAGGAAATAAAAACAATCTTTTAAGACTCTACTGTAGGGGACAAAGAAGGAATAAGAGCTGCTGATCCCCCCTGACCCTCAGTGTGCTTTGTCTCTGCTCATGTCTACACAACACCAGTATCACCTATTGCTTTCCAAATATACTGCTCATTTCCTGTATTTTTGTGATACTATCCCCCGGCATCACAAATATTGCCTTTTGTCTTTTTCTCCTCATCTCAATTTGATGCACCAGTATAATTTCTTTCTATAACAACGGCACGTTTGTTTTATAATGAAAAAGAGCCCCCAACCACTGAGTTGCTATTGAATCTTTATCTCCGCTACAGCACAAGACTCATTTGAAAAAGTGAGTCATTCAAATGATTTAAAGTCTTACACATTTATGAAAATTATAAAATGCCTCTCACATGGTGTAGGAAGAGTAATAAAAAAAAAAAAAAAAAAAAAAAAAATCACACTGCACCCAGAGGCACTAAACAACCCAGCTACCTGCCAGTCACGCTGGCAGCTGTGCTCCCCTTCTGCACCCCTCCTACAGTGTCAGCTTGTCTTTTCAGCTTCTAACAACCCCTGCAACCCCATTTTTGTGGGCTCAGTCTCTTTTTCAAAGTCCTTTCACACCTATGTAGTCCTTGCTGTGGCACTGAAGTTACTGCCAATTTACACTGGACTGCTCTATACAAAGAAGCAGATACTCCATGACTCATGCAGCGCTTACAGACACGTTATGGATAACAGCAAGATAATTAACAATATCAAATGTCTCCTCTAAAATTCAAACACGCAGATATTAATGCCCAGGGCAAATGCCCATGTTTAGGAGGCAGTGCCTGTTCCTATGAGCAGCCTTTAATCAATACCTTGCAATCCTCCAGCGCTGTTGACCACAGCACGGTTACCCCCACAGGCCATGCAGATGTAAACCACACAGCACACTGCAGTGGGGAAGAAGGTAACAAATCCCTGCCCTGACTGCATGAGGATTTTCGTGGGAATTCAAATACCATCTACAAAGAACTGAATGTAGTGCGATAAAAAAAAATAAAGTGGAAGTAAGAGATGCTGATTTTCATCTATCATATGAATGATTTTTAGTGAATTCTGAGTGTCAGAAAGGGCCAAACATTCAGAAGAGACAGACAACTAACTCTGGTATTAAAAAAAAAAACCCCAACAAACAGAAGGAAAAAAATAATGACCACTGTCAGCACTGCTAAGAGCTAAAACCCCACCCCAGGCAAACAGGCCTAGTCCAGCTAAGAGATAAGGTGCAAGTCAAACTGTAATAAGCAGTGGCACACAGTGGCCCTTCCCTAAATGGACTCACAAAGTGCTCACAAGCAGAGGTACTGCACTTGACTCTAAAGCTTTGCTTTAATGGTCACGCAGAAACGCCAGGGATTTGGGGATTACAAGCAAAAACCTAAGATGCAGGAGGAAGCGAAGCTGGACCCTTCCCATGGTGACAAAGCCAGAATTGCCACAGAATCTGGGCAGGACATTGCACTAGTCTCTCTGGAAGGCTGCTCCTGCAGCAGCCTCGGCACAGGATGCATGAGGCAGGGGCCCAGTGCCATCTACCGGGCTGCTCCACCGGCTGCCTGCTGTGCAGCTGGGTCCCAAGCACCGAGCACCCAGCCCTCCTCAGACTGCTGCCTCAGGCACAACCACCAGCTATGATGACACAGCAAAACCCCTTCCGTTGTAGGCGAGGTGTAAGTCCTTCCAAAAGAGTCGTGAAGCTGCCTGCAGGGGCTCTGAACCGAGCAGCGGTGTGAGGGACAGGCTGTGGAGAGGGACTGCACCAGTGGCACCACAGCCCCAGCCCAGCTCAGAGCTGGCACCCACAGCCCAGAGTAGTTCCACAAGAGGCACTACTGTATGCGGCCTGCGCTGCTGCAGATGACATCAAAAAATGACTGTCCGTGATGAGACAGTGACCGCTACAATGTTGGTTGTACAGAGTAACAGGGAAGCAGCAGCTCAGGTTCTCTGGATTTTCAGACGCTGGAAGGCTGTGCCCCACCATGCTGTGGCTGGCTGATCAGTATAAACCACGTTTTATTGCCAGCTACACTGTCTGCATATAGCAGCCCCGTGTCCTGACAGAGGCAGTCAAGAATCTAGAGCCAGCCAGAGAGATGGACCTTGGAAGAAGAGCCCAAACCAGTGTCTGCGAGGCCTTGAAGGGGCTTCACAAAACCTCAGGGTTAGAAAGTCATAAAAGTGATATAAAAGAAAAAAAAACCAAAACAAACCCCTGAAATTTAGTTGGACAAACAGGCAGAGTAAAAAAGTTAATAGAAAAGATTTATTGCTTAAAACTGTCTCTGGTTCTGTGAATGGCTAGCAGGAGGCTCCCACTGGATCAGTCTGCCAGCTCGTCTCTCACCAGCACAGGGAATCGCTTGCCTCCTTCACAGAGCTGCGTGTAAATCGCCCGATAGAGCTGAGCTGCGGAGGCCTCCGGGTGGAGCCTGGCCTCCAGGACAGGCAGCAGTTCTGCCATCATGACCTGGGCAGGAGCAAAGGAGACACATCACCAGAGCCAGCGTGCACTTCTAGGATTGCATGAAGTGAAGTGGCTGCATAACAAGTGAAATCTAACCAGAGCAGTGTGACTAATAACATGCTAATTCAGACAGATACTTTCTTTTGTCATATTTAACAAAGGCAGAGCTGTTCATCCTCTGCTCGTGAAGTACACCAGCAGCCACCCAGCATTCCTAAAGCAGTGAGATAAACAGTGGTGCTGTTCCTCTGCTGCAGAGAAGGCCCAGCACTGGGATAAGATCAGCATCCTGTGAGAAGCTGAATGTCGTGGTTTAACCCCAGCTGGCAACTAAGCACCACGCAGCCACTCGCTCATTCCTCTCCCCCACGGTGGGATGGGGAGGGGAACCGGAAAAAAGTAAAACTCGTTGGTTGAGATAAGAACAGTTTAATAACTAAATATAATAATAATAGTAATGAAAAGGAAGATGAAAGACAGAGAAATAAAACCCAAGAAAAACAAGTGATGTACACCACAACTGCTCAGCACCCACTGACCGATGCCCAGTCAGTCTCCTGGCCAACTCCCCCCAGTTTATATACTGGACATGATGTCCTATGGTATGGAATAGCCCTTTGGCTAGTTCGGGTCAGTTGTCCTGGCCATGCTTCCTCCCAGCTTTTTGTGCACCTGCTTGCTGGCAGAGCATGGGAAACTGAAAAATCCTTGACTTAGTTAGGGTAAGCGCTACTTAGCAACAACTAGAACATCAGTGTGTTATTAACATTATTCTCACACTGAATCCAAAACACAGCACTGTACCAGCTACTAGGAAGAAAATTAACTCTGTCCCAGCCAAAACCAGGACACTGAAGCTGATGTTGATTCAGGAGCTCTGCAAACACACACCGAAGCACCTACTCACCCAACACTAAGTTCAACCCTTCACTCATGACTGTTCCTGCACCTCCCAGTTGGGCCACATTAATCCAAGACAGACAGGCAAGTGGTCAAGTCCAGCCCAAACAGAACAGAGCTGCACACCTCCCCAGCAGCACAGGCTACAGGGGATGCTAAAGCTGTCCAATATTCCCTGGCCTGGCCTCTGGTTTATTAAGCCCAGCTTGTGATCTCAGTCCATGCTCTCAACCCTCTGGCCTAGCTCAGCATAATTAACAGCACAAAGATCTGGGATTATGACTGCGGCTGACAACTCAAGCACAGGTGAACTTCTAATAAAAGAACAAAAGTTAGCCTTTAGTACCCCACTCTTGAATTAATGCTCAGAAAGACATTTTGCCTGGGATGTTTTGTTTTGGTTTTGTTTTTTTATTTCCAGCTGGCATCAGCTAATGAAGTCTAAGCAGTCTGCACATTAAAAACCCACACAGCCTACTGTACACACACTGCCTTCTCAGGAGAAGAGTGGACAATGAACTGCACATGTCAGTCACCTCCCTCACAGCATTTTTTTCAGTGGTGGAAACAAAGGAAGACCCAAACAGAATATACAGGGCAACTGCAAGGGGTTCCCTTGCCTGCTCTCCATAAATCTCTGCACAGGGACAGGGAAATAGAACATAAGGATTTTCTATTATTCTTGGCATTCCTCCATGGAAAGGCAATGGACAGGCTTGACCCAGAAACACATACATCCTTTTCCAGGGTATTTATCTTGTACCAAGTCCATTCATTTCACCTGTCCCGAGAATTTCAGCTATTTTGCACACTCTGCACAGAGCTGCTTCAGATACTCAGAGCTCACCCAGCACAAAGCACCTATTTAGATACATGTGCAGAGAAAATTGAGTCACTTGATGAAGCATCAGGCAGCAGGGTTCGGTTACTACTTCATTTTGAGCAGATAAAAATCAAAACCCTCACAATTTATAATTCAGGATTATAGCACTAAAGTCCCATTTGAAGACAGGCAGCAGCCTACCTTCAGCCAGAGGGAGGTGTGCTGCCAGTTATGAATAACTCTTCCCTGGCTTACAAAAAATGGCTTTTCCAAAGCCTCTATCATTCAGATCAACAGCAAAGGCTAGGTCAAAGGAGTAGATGTGATTTCACAGATCTTCTCTACCCTTTGCTGTTGCTGGATGAGAACAAGTGATCCTGTGTAGCAAGGACTCTACTCAGGCTGGTGGAGAGACAGACCTCCTATCATGTTCTGACAGGCAGTCTCAGAACAGTAAAGTCAAGATTAGCAGCACAGTGGTTTGATATTTAAAAGGAAAGGAACAGACAGCAGAGGACCTCACTAGCTAGAGGTCATGCAGGAGAGAATGACAGAGTGGTGCCCTAATGGGACTGTAAAGGGCTGCCAAAAGGGGTCTTCAGGCATTACCAACAACATCCTCCACTGTCAAACTCTTTCAGAGTAGCTAAAACAAACAAAAGAAAAATCTTACCAGGAGAGGTCTCTCCTCTGGCCTTAACAAAAAAAGTCAGTCCATTCATCTACAAAGCAAGACACTGATGGCACTTGGACAGGAGGAATAATCATAGAAACACCACTGGGACAGCTGGCTGTGCTGCTGCTCCCCATCAAGACCCAGTATGCCAGCTGTTGCACCACAATTGCCCTTTTCTTGCCCTGCCCCAGGAGCACTAACGCTTTTAAAGACTCACCTTTTGTAAGGCAATTTCTTGGTGCAGCATTGACACTTGCAGCTTCAAGGCAAACAGGTCGCTCAGCTCCTGGAAACTGGAGTACCAAAGGAGAGGCACAGCCAGCATGCCTGCACTGTCACACATCTGTCCCCTGTGAGGAACGTGGGCTGGAGAGCAGCTTCCTACGTCCCCAGTGCAGTCTGGGCACAGCCCCACCTGGGACTCCACAGCTGCCAGGATGGAAGAATTGGCAGGAGGCAGAAATATACAAGTTAAATCTCCATCTGCAGAATTTTTGATCTACTTGCTGTTCCTAGAAATGAATGACTAGTGACCCTGAATTAGTTAGGGTGAGTTCCTCACACACAGCACAATCAGGACATCTCAAACTATGGCACGAAGTCTCCCCCATCTCTCAATAGCTCCCTCACCAGCCCTCCTGAATTGCAGCAGTTACAAGCTCCAAGCCTCTCCTGAACACAGATGGGTGGCAAACAGATACCACGGCTTCATTTACCACCAGAGAATTTTACATGCTACATTACCAGTAAGGATGACCAGGAGAAAACTTGTGTTGCTCCCCAGTGTTCTGTGCACAGATAGCAAACTACCCTTCAAGCACAGCTGGCCACATCCATACCTGACTACAAAAACAGGGACTGGCTCACCTGCTCGCAGAAGCTGCAGCTTACGCAGGCACTGGGAAACTATCGTTTGCAAACCCTCCAAGGTTAGAAGACTTTCATATTCTCTTTGCAGAGTGGGATGGTCTAGAAGAGAAGCAGAGGAAAACCAGCAGGCATGAGTAAACTAAAACCTTCTTCCCCAAATACCAGTTTCCGGAATGACCTTGGGTTTACCAGCCCTCATTTTAAGCAGAGAATGCTCCCGTCCCTCATGTCCCACACATGCCAAGAACATAAGACACGTGGAACTGGAGCACACTGAAATCATCCTTATTCCACCTTCCGTCCCCTCCACGCTGCTTTTTTTCTCCTTACCTGTAGGCTCAGCTTCCACGTGCTGGCTCAGAAGGGAGGGGACATCCTGGAGGACCTTTAATTCCTCCTCTATCTCTGCAGGACTGAAGGCAGGCATCGGTGAACAAAACTCAAAACAGCAGCAGCTTAAGGAAGGTTTCACACCATGAGCTCTGTGTGCTGCCCCGAGCCCTGAGCCAGGCTAGCTGGAATCAGGGGCAATGGGAATGGCCCCTGTGGCATCGCAGGGGGAAGGCGAGGACAGCACAGCTGTGTATGGCATGTTTGCCTTGCGGCCTTGTTTGTCTGGATCAAAAGTTTTATGACTGCTCAAGAGCTGCACTATGAAAAAAACACTTCCTAGAGACCCAGCTTGAACTCCTGTTATTGGAGCCGTAACTCTCTCCAGATGGGAGCACACTGCAGAGTGATTGCACCCGGTGCCTGCTGTACCACACCACGTGCTCGTGGAAGGGGGCGGTGAGCTGAGAAAGGATACAGTTGTCTGGATCCTCTCTATAAAACGGTTCCTTGCAGCTGCTGCATCTGCACTTGTTTGGCAGAGACGACATTTCTCCCAGGCCCTGAAAATTCAAAAGGGGCAGGAAGTGGAGGAGTTATGCTCCACTATCCCAGACAGTGCTCACATTGAGCTGCAACACACCAATATGACATACCAGCACTTCAAATACAAGCATCCTCCTTACCCCCCCTCTTTTACAGGTTATTGACTAGCCATTCCCCCCTCATTTTTGACAGCTGGTATTAGAACAACAAGGACACCCTGAAGAAAGCATCAGATGTCACAAAACACCTATTTCTCAACTTGTTTTGAGGGGAAAGATTTACAGCCATCAGAAGAGACACAACACATTTCTATAAGCAGAATGTGAACTTGCAGCCTATCACTAATTCTGTTGAATCACCCTACCTATGTTTTTTATCCTACAGGAAACAACAAAACTTCCCTTCCTTTCTTGGATTTCTGTACATTTACTCTGTTAGTAAATGTGTACAAAAATAGCAGCGGACAGGACAAATTCTCACCCTAGTTTTTACCACAGTGATTCCTTCATGTACCAAACTTCCTTGAGACTCTCCTTTAATTTTTTTTTGGACAAAGTGATATGTTTGGCAAGAAGCACGACAGTAGTGCGTCAGTACCAGGGACACAAAACATAGAGGTTTGAGGACAGTATCATGAGTAAGCTGGCTAGGACCTTGTATCAGAGACCAGTTTTTAAAAGAATGTGTTAGACAAATAATAGCACTACCAGAGAGGTGCATTTCACTTACAGAGTCCAACATCCCCACCGATGCACTGTCCCCATAATATCCTTTATGTGAAGGACTGCTTTAAAGAGCAGTGCATCTCAGCCAGTCTCCCAAAACCTGCTGCAGTAAGTGAGAGCCATCAGGAGGAAGCTTAAAATAGTTATGCAGCGCATGACTGTCTAACCTGAGCGTGCATGTGTGTCTTCTCTCCATCCAAATGAATCTTTTAAATCATGATAGAAACTGCAGTTTTCAGAAACATATTATGCAAAGAAATAGCAAGGTTAACGGAACAGCAAAGAAGTTACCAGGCAAGATGCATTGCCTCTACAAGGGATCTTTAGAGCAAAGGTTATTTTCAATCTGTTGCAGAGTTGAAAGTAATAGTGAAGAGTGTAAAATTACACCGAGTGATTAGGATGCCAAAGCGCTCAATTTACAAGTGAAAATTAAGGGAATCGAGTCTTTACGATTTGCTGAAGGGCAACTAACAAATTGGTGTCTGATAAATAACAGTTCCCAAGAGGAGGAGGAATTCTTAAAGGGTAGCACAAGAGGCCATAGTTAGATTCAAGATGGGGTTTAAGCTTAATATCTGTACAAACCACATAATGAAAAGTCTCCAGAATTACGGCAAGATTTCTCAAAGGAAACGGTGGGAAACCCTTCCAGAGGACTAGAGCACCGAGTTCACCAGAAACCAAACTACCTGCACCATCAGTGCAGTCACATTGTAATTGGCTCCATTTAAGAGTTCATCAGCAGGAATCAGCCTCAAACACACACAGCCACGGTGCTTGCAGGCTAGAGAGGTGCCCCAGCAGAGCAGTTCAGGTCCACATCTGGTTGGGAAATTCTTTCATCGCACAAGGTATACAGACACCCACCCCACGGGATTTCCTGCCTTCAACAAGTATATGGTACCAGCAGACACTTCTGCAGCGCTGTTAAACCCACAATTAAAGCATTCTAGTACCTTTACAACTCCAGGATTAGCAGGGATTAACACTCTGAAAACAAAAGTAGCACTAGTGGCTAGAATAACATGAAAACACATATCCTCAGCAACAGCCTTGCAGAGACACACTGTATCGGCCCACTCCTGCTCTCAATTCAGACCCCACACGCTGTGGGGTCAGTGCACCCCGTAACCCACAAACCAGCCAGATCTCCCCCATCTGACCCCTCTTCACAGCCCTTAAGCAGAGGGTAGTTCTGGACTGGACTGATCCGATCAGGCTGGGCTTACCTGGAGTTCCTGGAATAGGCCTTCCTGTAGGGAAGGGGTAGCTTCAGCTGGCATCTGCGGAACAAGAGAAGCATCAATCCTGACAGCCAGAGAGCAGCGGAGCCTTGTCTTCAAACAGAGAAAATGACATTTTGTCTAACTTGAAATTAATTTAGCTGTAATAGATGTCAGCAACCCTGGAGACTGAATCCACCACTGCCTTCAGCCTGCCCTGAAGGAAGGGGGATCAGTCTGCTCATTCATTTCCACAAGCATCACTGAGCTGAGTTGGGAGAGCTCCTGCATCCTACCACCAGCCATCAGAGGTTCATCCAAGGTGAGAAACTGGGAGCAAAGCTCTGAAAAGGCAGAGTACATGCATGGAACAACATATTCAGGGAAGCTGATCAATACAGACATGAGCACAAGTAGGTCTCCCTGACACTGTTGCCATACCCAAGCACGACAAGGCAGCTTTGCTTAGCACCATAAACACTCAAAGGAATGGGAACAGGACATTTCAGCTTCCATGGGAATATGCATCTCAAGCCCAAAGCAGAATAATCCCTAACTTGTTATTAGAAAAACATGTGGGTTGGCAGTTATAGCCAGAGTCACATGCAGACTATGAACACAAGACCACAGTTGGGATTTTAAGTAAATAAATATTTGAATCCAGATTCCTGTTCCCCCAGCAACTGTCACTCAGTGTCCTGTGTCCGTTCCAACACCACGTGAACAGCGATAATTTCCTCCCTGCACAAACACAAGAGTTGGGTTGTGGCATCTGAGAACTATTTCTCAAAATTTTCCAGGGAAAGGCATATATCAGATCTGAACTTAACTGTTTCTTTAAAGCAAAGAGTACACAGAAAAGAATATAGAAGTTATTTAAACAAGACAGACTGGACTGAATGCAAAGCCAATCTTCGAAGTATTATTTTGCCAATTTTCCACAGAGGATCTCAGTAACATCCACTTCATAATTCTTCCCACACCAAACACTTGCCACAACTGCATTCTAGTCAATACTGATTTGTGTAGTTACACGGGCAGTATCTTACAGGTTAAAGTGGATAGTATTAAACCCAGATGCCATCCCTCCAAACAGCATTACGCATATGAGTGAGAGAGCGTGCATGTAAGCATGCAATTTAAAAAAAAAAATAAAATCAATAAGCTGTAATAGAAAGTGCACTCAGAGGAGAACTAAAGCTCATGAAAACTCTGTGGGGACAGCTTTCCAAAACAGTCACAGGGGGCTATGAAGTATCAAAAGTCTTAATTAAAGACTTTCAACATCCCAACCATCCACTTACTCAATCATAATAAAGGCTTTTAAACTGTAAAGGATCCTTCCTCTTGAGAAGGATCTGAGGAGCGGTGAAACCAAGCTGGGTCCTACAGAGCAGGAGAAGAGACCAAGCTTTCCAGATGTGCTAGTCTGTATCAAGCAGAGCAAGACAGAGGTGCTCATCTCTCAGCACTTACCTCTTTTCCTGCAGGGTGACTGTCTGAGGTGAGGTGACCCTTCCCAATACACCTTCCATTGTAGGGTCCTCCTCTTTTTTGCTGGACTCTCCCAGGAAACCACAATGTTTCTTTCCTGCATCACATAACTGCTTGCCAGCAGCTACAGAATTCTTTCTCCCTGCTGAATCACCTATGGAAAAGCTTTGCTGCTCATTTGGAGCAGATTTGGACAAGCCAGGTGTCTTTTGGGGTTCGGCTGAAGCACAGACCTCTCTGTCACTGATTGCTGTCCTATGACTCCTTCCTTGTTTGCAAGACACCCCTTTTGAGGAGCTCTTCCCAGCTGTCCTGGGACCTTGAGAAACACATCTGGCTGGGGCTTTCCTTTGCAGTTTTTTCACATCTGGGTCAGTCCTATAAGGGGCTCTTAGCTGGTATGGAGAAGGCTTCTTCAAAGAGGCAGGTTTTTTGCTTACAGCTCTCACCTTTGTGCTCTCAGGAACATCCTGAACAGGTACAGGAACTTGCTGCTCTTCAGCATTCTTAGGGGCAGGTCCCTCACCTGCAGATTTCTCTCCCGTAGCCTCCTGGACCTCTAATGGAGTTTTCAAGATGCTTTTCCTGACTTTCAGTGCCTTCTCTAACGCCCTGTTCAGCAGTTCCAGCTCCTCCAGCTCCTTGGGTGAAGGCCTGTTCTCTGCAAGAGGAGAAGACACATCAGAAGGTCCAAACCTGGATCTTCCCCATTTGTCTTTACACCAACTTGCTCTTCCAGGTACCACAGAAGGAAATTGAGCCCAGTGAATGGTGCAGTGGGTATTTTGGCCACACTCCCACAGCAACTACACACAGGATCCAAGCAAGCTTGCCAAAGCCTTGAAGGCCCAGGATGGATGCGAGTCACAGGAGGAGACAGTTCTCCCAAATCCACCTCCCCTTCGTCAACAAGTGACAATCACCACATCTCAGTCAGGCCTGCAGGCACTTCACTGCTGGCCTTAGTTACTGTGACACGACTCCAAGCTAACACCAAGGGGAAAGCGGGAGGAAAAGGGTAGAGGGGGGCTTTAAGTCGATGCAGAGCACTGGAAGGACACCGAAGCTGGCTCAACCCCGGTCAGGCCCAGGGCCTGTGTGACATCAGGAGGCACCAGAGGGAGAGGGAAGCGCTCACCATGTCCACTGCTGGAGCCGGCCTCTGGCTGCGACGGCTCCTCTTCCTCACTGCCCCTGGGGGGAGGTGAAGAAACATAGCTCCAAGGGCCAGCAAAGCTGTACACGGACGGGCTCAGCTTCCCCCAGGCCCTCCGACGCGTCTGAGGGGGCACCAGGGACCCCGGGCTCCACCGCCTCCCTCCCGGCCCGGGTCTGGGGCAGGGCCGCCCGGGGGGACCCCGTGGGGCGGGGATCAGGCCGTGCCCGGGGCCGCACTCACTCACCAGGGCCGCAGGAGGGCCCGGCTCCGCGCCGCCCGCTGCTCCAGCTCCTGCCGCCGCTCCGCGCCTTCTCCCAGAGCCGCCGCCAGCGCCGCCGCCGCCCTGCAAGGCCCAGCACCATCAGCGGCCCGGCACCATCAGCGGCCCGTCGGGGCTCCCCGGCCCGCCCGCGCTCCCCGGCCCGCTCTCACCGCCGGCCGCAGCCCGCAGGCAGCATGGCCGCTCCGCTCCGGTCCGGTCCGGTCCTGGCCGCTGCACCGGGCCGCCCCGCACGCCGCCGCCGCAGCCACATGCGCTAACCCCCACACCGGCACTCGCGCTCCTTATCGCCCTGCCAGGACCTGCGGGGCGGGGCGTGTCCCGGCGCGCGGCGCGGGGCTCTGAGGGGAAGGGCGGGCGCGGCCCCGCGGCTGGGGAGCGCGGCCCGGGGTGTCCCGGGCTTTGAGGGTCTCTGTGCCCGCCCAGGGACGGGCGGCCGAGTGACGGAGATCCCCGCGGCCCACCTGACCCAGGGAAGCCGTTTTTTTCCTCAATGGGTTCAGCACCTCTGTGAGGGGAGCCGGCCGGCCTCGGGAGGGGCTCAAAGCGCGCTGGTCAGGGCAGCTCCGCGTGGCCGCGCTCTCCCGAGGGCCGCGGCACGAATGAGCTTTTATTTCTCTGGGCCTTTGCAGCGGCTGCCGTGGAGCCTCCTGAGAACACAGAGCGCGCCCGGGGGGAGCTGGGCCCCGCCGGCCCGGCTGCACAAGGCCCGCAGCGGCTGGAGATTGAAGTCGGAGCGTCGCCGGGGCTGTGTGTCCGCCTGCTCGTGTCCTGCCCACGGACGGGGCCCTCGTGGGGATCCCCAGGTGTGTGGGGCCGGCGTGGGGACAGCAGAAGGGCCAGCAGTGCAGCACCCCGGGCTCCACAGCTGCTTCTGCCGCCTTTGGGCGGCATCACCAAAGAGGCAAATCTGTTTTGTTGTTTTTTTTTTTTTTTGATGGGGAGAGAGGAATCTGCCTTGTTCTGCGCCTGTGGAAGCTGCCCGGTTGCTAACACGATCTGTGTTGACAGCGGAACGCCGCAGGGATCCCGTCAGGGTGCAGCTATTGCACACCCAAAGTGCCCATAGCTGGCACTCGGCGGTTCCTCTGCCAGGCAGCTGAGGAGCAGGAATCCAGTCCTCTCCCTTGCACAGCAGAATCAAAAATTTAAAAATTTAGGCAGTAGGAAAGAAGAGGTTCTTCACCTTTGAGGGCTGAATCTTCAGGTTGAGATGTTTGTGATTTCTCTGTGGCCAAGTGACCACAGACTCTTCTAAAAAGGTGAGAATTCCAGGTGACTCATGGACTTTAAAACCCCTTATAAAACATGACAAATGTATCAATAAAATCATGGAATCGATGACAGCACATTGTAGGCTTCCACTGTCACCATCACAGCATAGTTCCAGGTGTAATATGCACATTTGGTGTGTGCAAAGACTGATTTTTATTTCTATGGATTTTGCAACAGAATCTGAAAATAAGGCTGGCCCTGTCCTGCTGTGTATCTTGCAAATAAGTGTGAATTCACTGTCAAAACACTGTTAACAATTCTGCTTTTGAGGTGTGAGCCAAGACATAGGGCAGCCTGCTCTTCCGTGCCTAAGTGGGCTCAGCAGGGCTAACAGGAGTATCAAACACTCAGAAAATACTTTAATCAGCAAAGTCAACAGCTGTAATGCTGTGAGCCCCCCCCGGGGAGCGCAGCAGCGGGACAAGAAGGGCTCAACTTTCAGACAGCTGCTTCTCTAGGTCGATTGCCTTTTCCTTCTGCAAGGTTCCCACTGGATTTGCTTGTTGGACAAATAGGGGCTTGACTCAGAATATCCACATTTGCTTTGGAGCAAACGACAAGTGGTCTCTAAGATGTTTCGGGCTGAATAGATTGCTTCATCTCGACTCCAAGTGCATGAAGCGTCTTGTGTTTGCCTCCTTTTGGCAGAATTATCAGCGTGGTTTTCTCCAGGTGAGGTTTAAGAGCCTGTCCCAGCCGGGGGATGCGGGAGGTTGCCGGGGTTTGCTGCCGGGCGGGAGCGGCCCGGAGGTGCAGTTTTACTTTCACTCAGCAGAGGGCCGAGTGCTGCCGTAGCTGCCAGCACCTCCCGGTGCTCTGGAGGAACACGGCCTGGGCGATCGGTGAGTTACAGATCCCGTGAGGCACCTGGATGCTGTTGACATTTAAGCAATTAAGAACAACTAAAAAGGGGATCAGACTGCTGTAATCCACGAAAGTCACCTGAGGCCCGAAGCCCGCTGGAGCTGCACCGCTGACGCTGCAAGCTTTTGCATCAAGTGCTAAAAAAGCAAGACCCCTGAAACCCAAGAAGCCCTTTGTACTTGAGATGAACCAGGCATTTGTGCAGGCAGTGAGATTCCTACAAGAAAGCTTTAGTGCAGGTCCTTTGTCGTTAATATGCACCTCGCTGGGAAGAAGAAGGACAGGTGACCATTTGCATGTTGCCTCCAAGTCAAGATCAAGGTTAGGCAAGTGCTGCTGCCACCACAAAACTGGGAGGGGCAGCGTGCCAGGAGGTGGAGAGGGCAAAACTGTAACTGCCCCTTCCAACTGCAGCAAGCACGGCACAGGTTAAGCTGTGGTGCAAGAGTTGGGGTGAGGTGATAATTAGCAGGTGGATAGCAGAAACTTACTGACAGAGATAAAGCCAGTGCGCTGCTGACGCCTGGGGCTCAAAGCATGCCTGCATTTGACATCACAGCCTGGCTGCTGTAAGAGCTCCCTCCCTGCCATGGACAACCCCACTCCCATCCACGCCTCTGCTACGGGCTTCTGCTGTCTCGCCTTCTGGTGGGCCTTGTAACAGGGCAGCTGCTGGGTAAATCAGTTCACACCTTCTCTTGTGGGTGGTTGGCTTTCCAGTGGATCATCTGGCAAACCCAGCTGAGGAAAAAATCCAAGGTATTTGCATCTGATTCTTCTCACTGACAGCAGCTCGTGCTAGAAGGGGTAAATGCAGCAAAGAGCCATATTCTGTTCGTGTAGCACCGAGCCCTGACCCAGCACAGACCTGACCTGGCACAGCTGGCACAGGGGACGTAGATTTTAAGCTAACAGAGTCTGAACTATGGTTCTACTTCATGACATTGCTTACAGGGAAAATGCTGGGTACCACGACATGGCACACATGCTAAATAACATTTAAACCGGTGCAAATGACCACTTAAAGATTTATTTACAGAAGATATGTAGGTTAAAATACCTGTGCAATGTACAAGTGGCAGCTGCTGGTAGTCACAGCTCTGCCAGCAGTTATTTTTGGTACCTGCAGTGATGAGGCATTTTGCATAGATGAGATGTAGGGGAAGTTACAGTGTCAGCACTCATTGCTTAGGTTGACAGGTGCCAGGTGATATTCTGCAATCCATATGTATTTTTTACTGAGAGCCCAACTATCAAATAGCTGTAGGCTAATAAAAATAGCTGTCCCGGCACTCAGATCTCCTGCTGGGTGCCTAAAGTTCTTTGAAAACCCTGCCCATAGTCTATCATGGTAGGACTCCCTAGGGTAAAACCCAAGTAGGCATCACACCTTGATGAACACCAAGAAGAAAAAAAAAGAAGCAGGAGATAATCTTCATCACTACTAAACCTACCCACACTTTCTTTATTATATTACATAGGCTATGCTCCTGTGTGCTGCCCATGGAGATCAGTGCTATCTGCTGAGTTGACATAGGAAAATCCTCCCTGTATATACTGGGGTAATGTCCTACACAAACTCTTCAGGTTCTGGGGAGATATCTTAAAGACCGAGGAACTGATTCACACTCTCCTGCGGGTCCCAAACCATTCTTGTTTGGGCTAAGGATGAGGAAAACCTCCCAATATTTCCAACATAAGCCTGAGGATGTTGCTATGCTGCTGGAAAAATGCATGAATATCCAAAGATCCTTCTTCAGCTCTTGTTGTCATTTCTTTGGAGCAAAGACTCCAGGAAATGAATCTGTGGGAAATACAGGTTATAAATAGATTCCCAGACCCTGTATCTTGCTGCAGCCCAAATCCCTGCAGAATTCACATGGCTATCAGCAAGATGGAGTGGGAAAGGGGATGTGACGTGTCCTGCATGTCCTGTGGCACGTTGCAGCTGGAAGTGAGGGTTGTCAGTGTGCAGTGGGAACACTGATCTTGCTGGGGCACCCAGTGGGTGCTGTGTCCAGCCAGCCAGCGGGCAGATTCCCAAGCTGCAAGTCACAGGCTACATACATTTACAAAATCGGGACAAACATCAGCTCTGTAAAACTGGCTAGGTGAAAAATGCTGACAACAGGGACACTCTTGTAGGGAAATACTCTACTCTGTATCCTCACCCTTCGCCTGAACTGGAGGTTACGTTTTCATCAGCTGTCATTAGAGCAAAACGGGGAGCGTGAAAGTATTACATGGGTGAAACCATGAAACGGATGGGGCTACAGTATGTATCCAAGTTGGAAAAGACAACATCTGAGGTGGGAAGATCCAGAAACAAAAGGGAAGGTCTTTCCAAATGTGGTCTCCTGAGGCATGAGTACAGCAGCTTGGAGTTTGGGTTAAGGGAAAACCCCGCGCGGGGAAGCCAGGGCTCTGGATTTCTCTGCTTTGCGTTACCTCGGGCTCCAGCAGCGCTTGCACTGGATGGGGCTGTGAAGCAGGCTGCAGCTCCCTCTCTGGGAACACACTCACGCGAGCTGGTGGGATGAGCCTTGCTCCAGAGGCTCTGACTTCAGCGCTGGAGCACAGAGCAGGCAGGGAGGGGAGGATCTGCTGACCCATGAGACTCCCCGCCAACGGCAGAGGCTGAAGCTCTGGCCCGCAGAGTGGGTGATCTCTGCCCAGGCTGTGCAAATCCGGTACGGCTCTCAAGAGATCCTGTTTGGCCATGTGGGAGGAAGGAAGTGAGGTACTGTGGTTTGGGGGGAAAACAATGTTTCACCAAGGAGAGCTGTGCTGTGGAGTGAGTTGGGGACAGAGAAAGCTATGAATCTGGAGATTTGGCCAGGGTGTTTAAAAAACATCTGTAGCAATTCATCACACAGCCCCTCTGAGCACCATGTGCAGGAGCGTTCTGCCTCTGGCTGCTGTGTTATTCTGCCAGTGGTTTTTTTTGACATGCTGCAGTAACAACAGGATCTTTCCTCCCATGTCTTGGTAGAAAATGATGCATTTAACACATTCAGGTCTTCATAAAACCAGGCCAGTAGTTTGTATGCCACATGGGAAGCAGTGGATTAATCCCCTGCCTGGGGAGTGAATGTGTTAAAGATCATCACATTAGCACATCTTCAAAATCCTGAACCCAAGCTGAGGTCTTGGTTCACCACAAATGAAAGCAATGTCCCTTGGAGCTGTCAGACAAGGAAAGGGTCTTGTCCAGTTGTTTGTAGAGAGTCCCCATACTGCTAAGGTATTTATGGGGCTGTTTTGCCCTCAAGGCTTCACACTAGCTGATTTACAGTCTGGGTAAATGCAGCCAAATGGAAGCCTGAGGGGTCCTTCCTTTTTGTCCCAAACTTCTCACAGCATGGGTTCTTGTGAAAAGGAGGAGATGGGGTTCCTGTGGGACAAAGAGCACCCACCCGCAGACCAGGGCTTCTCCTGCTGAGGACTCATGAGCTGGGGCTCAGGATAGTGCTGGGCAGACTTCTGAAACGCCTGCAGTAACTCATCAGAGTTCTCACAAATGCCGTGCTCATCCCCACCTCCCCAGACATCACTGCCTCTGGGCTGCTTCGCTGCTGATGACAGGAGAGAGACCCTCTTGCCAAAGGAGACACTCACTGCAGCTCTGGTCTGGGAGAGCCCCAGCAGACCAGACTCCCTCAGACTGAACTGCTTCTTCACCCAGTGCTTTTTTCTGTGCTGGAAAGCCTTGAACAATCCTGCTAGAGAGTATTTTTGTGAGATTTGCACGACCACTCGATGCTCTGAGTGTTTGCATACTAGCAGTTAATTCCTTGGGAAGTGCAGCTCCCAGAGATGGGGGGTGAACTCTGGGCCCATTGCCACTAGAGGCTGGGGGTGTCGAAGGTTGCATGGCTTAAAAGGGGAAAAAAAACCCTATTAGCAAAACTCGTGGGAAAAAGCACCAATAGGAATTAATCTGCGCTCTGGGGGAGGAGGTCTCTTGTCTGCAGTTTGCCAGGGAAATAACACTGCATGTTGTCTGGTTGCATACTGTGTTCTGTGCTTCTGCTGTTTGCCGCAGGTAGAAGGAGGGTACTGGGCTTGGTGCAATCCATGTGGCTTGTGACCCTGAACTCCCTGTCTGTCGTGAAGTACACAGCGAGCAGCCTCTGGCCCGTGGCGTTGTTCACACGTTCATGAAGTTAGAATGGGAACGTGAAGGCGAGGGGTGGTGGGTACATCGGCCACGCTGGCCATTGCGATCAGATGTGACCCCGGGCTCTGGCGCCAGCCAGCTCAGGCTCTGGCTGACGATAAGTTTGAGTCTGAGCATGATGGAGGATTGAAAGGAGCAAGGGCCAAAGATGAATCTTTTTCTATTTCTGTCAGTTGCTGGTAAAGTGTACAACAAATTTATTTTCTCATCTGCCATTGTAACATTCATGGATAAAGGCTAAAATGCTGCTGACTCTTTGCTTATTAGAGGAAGTTCAAACATGGGGCATATGTACCTCGGAGAGGCAAGGCTTCCCAGTCAGACACATTTACATTTATTTGCAAATGTCTTCCTTCCAGTTGAAGAAAGGAACACGAAACCTTTAACTTTGTCAAGGCCTATCTTTTCCCATCTCAAGATGTTTTTGGCCAGGACAGTGAGAGTGGTTTTGTCGTACTTGTTTGGGAAGTGTCTGTGCAGTGGGATGGAGGAGAGCACGGGTGGGCTCAGTCCGGCCACCCTGCTGTCCCGCTGACACTGCCAGCTCTGCGGGCATCGAGCTGTGGAGCACGTAAGGAAAGACCCCCATGCCCCCTCTCTGCCCAGAGCCAGCAACTGGTCAAATTGGGCACTGCTGGCAGCAGCTCTTTGTGCCTATTGCCCAGGCACGGGGCTGGCTGCTGAAGGAGGCAATGCCTGCTCTGTGGTGAGCAGGGCCTGGCGTATGCTCTTGGTTGGGGTGGTCCATGCTCCTGTAATACAGAAGATTGAAACTGGTGAAAGTCCAAAGGTTTGGAAAACAATGTGATGCCAGGTACAAAGGAGAAGAGACCTGGCAGTAACTGTAGAAATAAATCTGCTTGAACATATACAGAGAAAGAAAAACCTCCAGACACTCCTATATCCACGTAAACAGAGGTCCACACAGTCAGGGTCCACTGGGCTGTTCTGGTAGCAAAGAAAGGACAATAAGCCATGGGTTTATGAATTGCTTTTCCTAACTGATCTTTTATTTTTTCCCTATTTAGTTAATAATTAGGAGTTAGAGGAGAAAGGAAATACCAGTTCTGAGTCTGTGGTGTGGTCACTGATGCTAGAAGAGGTTAGTAATATATTTAGATTTTAATAGAGCATGTGACACTGTGTCTCAAAGTCTCCTGCGCAAAACTGATTAAATCAGGCTGTATGTGAAAGCTAATGATGGAAAAGACTGCATCAGGTGGAGGAAGGTATGTAAGTTTCTACAGACATCACCGCCAGATTAAGATCTGATTAATCAATTCAGACTAACATCAGATTAACATCATCTTCATCTTTGCTGCCAGTCTCAGACAAGACCTCTCAGCTCCAGGCCATCGCATCATCTGTTGCATAAGTAAGAGCATTTGATGAGCTCCATCCCATTCCCTGTGGGCAGCAATCATGCTCAGAATTGAACTTGTTGTTTTCCTTTATTCAGTTTCATCTTCCGCTTCTAGAATTCAAAAATTCCTGCAAGTCTCTATGTGCTGGAAATCTCCTTTCCATTACTCTTGAACTTGATTTAAGACTTAAGACAGTTTTTCAAGGCATTTTCAGTTAGAAAAACTGTCCATTTTTCATCTTTCTGAGTGCATTCAGCTGAAACCGAGTAAGAATCTTTCACATCAAGCAATTTTGAAATGCTCCAGATGTGAAGACAGATGCATATCATCTCTGGAAGGACTTCTGATTTCTACTCATCTCTCACACTCAGTTTCTCACTCACACATCTGCTAGGCGCTCATCCTTACATTCACTGGTGATACTTGCACTAGAATAACCTTCCACTTCTCATCCTCGTTGGCAAGGTCGGCGTTATCAGTCAGCTCCAGCTCTCAGATTTATTCACAAAAGTTCCCATCTGCTGTATCTGATGTCAAAGGAATGTAAATTCCTTCCTTGTATCATCATTTTAATGCCTCATCTCTGGAAAAAATATTAATGGTGGGCACCTGGAACATATTGGAAGGGTTGTTGTTTCCATACCATGTCATCTGCCTAAAGCAGTAATTCTCCATCTCTTGAACAGCCTCACACTCCTTTAGTATCTCTGTTGAGTGCACTGAGAGACAGAAACCCCAGTCATCAGTAGAAGTAGGTATTAGTTCTTGGTAGGGAGTCACATCAGTCTGCAGATGAAAAAGTTGCTTCAGTTCTCCTTTGTACTTTGAAGGAAGTACTGACTAAGAGCCATCAGAGGTGCTGTCTTGCAATCAGCAGCTTTTACAAGTAAGCTTTTTTAAGATGGGCCAGACATAGAGTCCTTCTCTCAGCGCCTTCTAATTTCCCCAGGCAATTTGATCATGCCCAACACTGGAAAACCAGAGCAACTTTGAACAGTTTGTGTTTTGATCACAATAAATCAGATACATCGTTCCAGTAGGCATCACTGGATCTGTATCACACCTGGCTGTGAAAACACAAGGTGAATTCCCTGTGAATTTGGTATTTACCTTTCTTAAGGCTGAACTCAGCCTTGACCTGAATGAGGTCTGGTCCAGCTCTGACTGTGGTGATGTGGTGTCTCATCCCATGCTGTGGGTTACGAGGAGGGTGAATCTTTTGAATTCCCTGACAGCCTGCATGCCGGTGGAAGAGCCGGTCTCTGCTCGGCAAAGCCACAGGGCAGGTCGAGTCCGGACAGTGACTCAGAGGAACAATTTATTTGGTAACTTTATTAACTGACAACTTTATGGAGTGAATGGAGACAATTTGGCAAGGATCAACTGATAACCTTTGGGGAGCGAATAAAGGCACTTTGGCAATGAGACTATTTTCCTAACCACACGTCAATGATTAGCTGATTGTAATTCATACAAAACTTATATAAATGAATATATGAAAAAGAGAGAGAGCAGAAAGAGGAAAGAGAAAAGAGGAGGGGGTAGGAAAAGGGGAATCACTACCCTTGGATCCTGCATTGTTGTAAGTAGCCAGCTTGGTCTGTAGGTGGTAGGTCGACAAAGACACACGTGGGGTGTTGCCTTTATATAGTCTTTCTTATGCATTCACAGTAGGTTGTTCCAGAAGGTTCTCATTTTCTCTGGCTTGCCTCTGTGCAGTGAGGCAAGTTCTGTCTCTGGGCAACAACAGGAGGGAGGGGGAGAGAAACAGCCCACCAGCCCACCTCTGCAGAGCTCGCCCCACTTCTCCCCCACAGGACGTCCCACTTGAGCTGTTTGAGACATCCTCTTTATGAACACTTTCTTGTTTACAAACAGTTTGTGACATGTGGTTTGTTTGGGAAGATGTTTCTCTGACAATCAAATCACCTGGGAAAAGACTCCTCTCCTGCAAGCTGGGACAGTGTGGAAGGATTGGATAAGAGGTATTAGAAGCTGGAAATCCCCTTTTTATTTTCTCTGTGTCAGTTGAAGTCAGCTTTAGCAGGAGCTGAAGGCAGGAGGGAACCAACCCAAAGCCGTGGCTCTTTTCCCAAGACAGGAGGACAAGTCCGTGGAGTGTTGCATTCGGGTGCCTGTTATTTTCTCCAGAAGCTGCCCTCTCCCCACTAGGTATGTGAGGTACCAGTGGTGGGTTCAGAAACTCTTCCCACAGCCTGTGTTTGGGGTCTGTTTAAGCATTCTAGTCCTCACATGGCTGAAGAGTCATGTTAGTCTGAAGAGCTCAGCAGGAGGGCTCAAGGTGAAGGGAGTCCAGAACAGAAGGATTAAGCATCTGGTTGTTGGTGGTGGGTCATAAGTGAACCCAGGTGGGTAAGTAGCTTGAACATAACCTGATAGTCTGTGGCCCAGCAAGAAATTCAGAGTATCAGGACCAAAGAATCACCTGGACTTTGTTGTATTCAAGACTTGCAAGGTGTTCAGCAGCTCTCATTCCTCCTTCCTCTGAGCAGAAATCTCCCAAACTGCTATCAGGACTGCCCCCTTTCTTGGAGCAGACTCTCCACCTTGCTGCTGTTGACATCAGACCCCTCATCCCCGTCAGCTGTGTGCCAGACCTCTCTGGGAGCAGGGCCAAGGCTGGGCTGTGTCTGCCAGCATGAGAACCTTGAATGCCCAATGCCCACGGAGAGACAGACCCACAGCCCTGCAAGCCCACATGCCAGGCTCGCTTGGGGAATGGGTTGCAGGCTGCTGGAAAGTGAAGAAAAGCACTTCTCCTTCTTGGGAAGGAGGGACGCTGTGTGAGTTTGTGCTGTATATGTGCTGCAGACCTTGAGATAGCTTAACACTCCTGAGCTGTCATACCTGGCATTTTTCATCAACCTGAACTTGATTTTTTAGAAATTATTGTTAATTATGCTCTCCAACCAGTGCTTCACAAAGTAAGTACTATCCATTGCTGCATCTTGTGTCAGCTCATTAGGAGTTGCCTTCATTACAAACCGTGCTTGTCAGCTGTGTCTGAAGTCCTGGACCTGGAAGCCTGTATAGCACGAGAAGGGGTAAGACAAGGTTTTTGTAGCTGGGTCTCAAACCACAGCCAGCCAGTTTATACGAAGGAAGCCATGTAATGAAGGTACAATTACTGATGAGCAGAAGATAAGGCCCAGTAGCTGTCCCAGAAGCAAAGTAGGTGTATCAAACGGGATGATTTTTTGGTCATTGTCTCATCTGCAACCCCAGGCAGGGGTTGATGGTACCCGTGTTTGAAGCATGATAAACAGGAGTGCATGTGCACCACATTTCTTGGAGCTGTACTGCCAGGGCAGGCTTTGGCTCATGGGTGCAAAGTGTCAGTGTTAGTGTTGTTAGCTTTGTTTGCTGCTTTAAAGCATAGCTGGTGTCTCAAGCCTGAAAAAGCGACACACTGGAAGACTGTTGTCCACGAGGCTGCCCGGCCATCACAGAACGATCGCTCTTCATAAGCCTATGGAGAACTGGAAAGTGAGAGGCTTTTAGCATTAATTATAGCTCATTTTTCTGGTAGCCCACTGTTCCACAGCTGATGCAGAGCTGCCTGAAGAGAGGTTAGGAACCCCTTTGTCTGACTGTGTGGAGAAGCGATCTGATATAGGAATAGTGTGATGGGGGAGAAGGATGCTCATGACACGGTGACATGCCTTTGCAGCAAGCAGCCTTTGCTCCCTGCTAAGGCAGAGGGGCCAATGCCAACATTTGATCCAACAAAGTAATCACTGCTAGATAGCAATTAAGCCAAAAAGCCCACCTGGCATTGTCTAGTTTCCTTCCACTGTCCTGAGATCTCTGATCTCTCAGCTTTCAGGACATCCTGGTTTTGGACCTCCAGGCTGGGCAGTTCCCCTCGTGGCCTCCTCCCCACAGCAGCCCCACGGCTGCAGAAAAGCCTGGGCAAGGCTGTTGCCAGAGTCAGTGCAGAGAGGAACAGCGCTGGCAGTTTACTCCCCTCTAAGCGGGCAGCTGCACGCCCCAACAAGTGCTGTGAAATGCAACCAGTGTGAAGTCTTTCAGACCCCCTTTTCTTTACATGCCGTGACTATTAACGGCGCAAGCACCGTGTGGGTCAGGACCCGTGCTCCATGCTGCGTTTGTAGGCTCAGGCTCAGCCCCTTGCAGAGCAGGGGCTCAGCCCGAGCCGGCGTGAGGAGCTGCTTCTACCCCACAAGCCCTCTCTTGGCTCTGATGCTTTGCATCAAGGGCGCTCTCGGTTGAGAAGGGAAAGCGTTTTTCCTTCCTTATTCAGAGCATGCCTCAAGCATTTTGGCTTGGGAGCCCAGCTCATACCACAGTTCCTCTGCCAGACATGGGCCTATCATGAGTTTTTTTCTGTTTAATCATACAAAGAAATGTGTATTTGCCTTTCTTAGCAGACATTTTCACTGCAGTATCTCCTTCTTAGGCCTAGAGTATATTTTTCCCCCTACTGAATTTTATGGTTTACTTTGTGTGCTTGTGTTTTGCTGAATGTGAAGCGTGAGGATGATGCTGTTTTGGAGACAGACTGATGAGGCCCTGCTACTCCCAGCCCAAAGGTTAATGCTAACGCAGGGTTTCACAGGATGTTTATCTCTGAGTGCTTCTGGGCAGCTCAGCTGGTAAATCACAGATGTCTTAACCTCCAAATCACCAGGCAAAGCCCGATGTTCAGGGCATTGCTAGTGGAAGGCAGTTGCATAAACCTCTCGGGCTGGCAGCAGAGGCTGCTTATACAAATCTTGACTGTTTGAGGGCTCTTAGAATTTTTTAACTTGAATTAAATGTTCAGTGGCCCTGCAGCATGGCAGGTGGATGTGCACAAGATTTCTATGGGAAGAATATGGCAGATTCAGACAGTTCCCTGCCTGAACTTAATGGAGGTGTATATAGTATGTTCCAGATGTAACAGCCACCCGTTTTGTGGAGGAAGGCACTGTGTGGATACCCTCCCACGGTTCCCACCCCACCCTGCAGTGCCGGTGCAGCTGGCTGCTGTGCTGAGATAGCCCTGTCTGCAGCAGCTGATCCTCTGCAGGAGACGGAGGGCGGCGACTGGACAGACACAACTTTTGGGCTGGCTGACAAGGCTACAAAAAAGAGGCCCTGGCCCTGCTTCCATTTGCCTCACGGTAGATTGGTTTGGGGTAGCACAGCAGGAACTGGGCACAAGCTGCAAGTTGCCACCACCCAGCAATGCAGTGAACTGCAGGGGAGTGATGGTGACAGGGCTCTGTCACCGCGGCAGGCGGCAGAGCTGCTCCACGTGGCGCTGGCACACGAAGAGTGTGCAGCCCCTCAGCACACACAGATGCCCAAACCCACCCGCCCCAAACCTGCCAAGGCCCGGTCCTCCCCTGCACCTCAGTGCGGCAGGCGCCCACCCGCAGCGTGGCAGGGTGCAGGTGGGTTGTGTCGGGGGGTGGCTGCGGGCAGAGGGGTGCAGAGAGGCTGGTGGCTGCAGCCGGGAAACGTTGCCGGCTCCGGCTGCATCCCCGGTGGGAAGCAGGGCAAGTGGGGAGGGGAAATGATCAGCAAAGGGCTGAGGGGACACAGGGAAGAGCAACAGCCCTCAAAGAGGGGTTGGTAGTGATGCAAAAGCACCGTGGCTCTTTGATCCTCTGGTTTCTCTCAGGGTAGCAGGATTGCCCAAGCCATCAAAACTGTGGGGCTGGCCCACGGCTTCGCTGTGCGTGGGACTTCACATCGGAGCCTGCGAAGCGGCGCGTGTCCTGCCTGCAGTCCACGGCGCCCTGTGTCCGCGTGTTTATCAGCGGTGTTTGAGCCTGATTTAACAGCTTAGGGGAGTGTTTCACTTTTTCCAGCCACCCTGCTCTAGCAGCCGTCTCCTGACTTGGAGGTTATACGCGTAACCACTTAAGAACTAAAAAATGCAACAGGAAGATTTTCACGGGGCAGCCTGTCCCACGCGCGGGCAGCGGACAGCGGGGGCAGCGGGGGGAGCAGGCAGCGGGGGGAGCAGGGGGAGCGGGGGGAGCGGGCAGCCCTGCCTGTGCTGCTCGGGGCAGCGCGGTGCTGGGCTCGCTGCCGGCGGCAGGTCACTGCGGCGCGCTCGGTGCTTCCCCGGGGCTGCGGGCAGGCTTCGCTGCTCGGTGCGCAGCCAAGGGGCATTTCCGAACTGGTTTTGTTAAACTGAGAAAATAAATTGAACGGAGCAGGGAGTTTCCGACTCGGCTGAACCACGGTAAGCGCCGCTGCCCCCGCCCTCCGCGCTGGGCAGGAGCCCTCCGGCCGGGCTTGGGGGGCTTCGCTGGCAGCACGCACCGGCTCAGCCCCGCAGGCGGGCCCGGAGCCTCCTCCCCCCCACCCCGGGGCGGCGTGGCTGGGAGCCCGGAGCCCGCCGCCCTCCAGGGCCGGGCGGGTCCGTCCCGTCCCGTCTCGTCCCCCCCCGGCCCTCCCTGCGGCCGAGCATCCCGGGGCGGGGCGGGGCGGGCTGGGCTGTCCGGGGGGTGGGGGTGGCTCCCGGTGCTGCCCCTCCACCCCCGCCGCCCGCCCCGGGCCACGGCCGGAGCCCGCTGCCCTCCGCCGCCGGCGGTAGCGGAGTCGCGCCGGGGGTCCCCGGCCGCCCCCCCGGTGTGCGGGTCGGCTGCGCCGCGGGGAGGGCCCGAGGGACGGCGGAGCAAGTGAGCGGGTTGTGGTGGGGAGCTTCCCCCCTCTTCTCCCCCACCTCTTCTCCCTCCCTTCCCCCCCCACCTCCTTATTCCCCCTTCTTCCTTCCCCCCTCTGCCCTTCCCCCCCCCCCCCCCCCCACCTCCAGGGGTTCCCCCCTCGCCCGTGGCCGGTGGGAGCGCAGGGCTCTGCTGCAGGAGCCCGGGAGTTGCAAAACATCTCCTGGCTTTGCAGCACGCTTTTTTTTTTTTTTTTTTTTCCCTTCTCTTTTTCCCCTTACACTTGGAGTAGCTAATTGGATAGGAAAACACTAACTGCAGGGGTGGGATTACTTCATGCTCTTGCAATGCTGTTTTGCTCTTCGATTTCAGTCCTTTCGTGTGAAAAGAGCCTGCCGGGCAGTGCTGCCCCGGCCGCCTTGGCAGCGCGGTGAGGGGCGGGCGCAGGCGCCTTTTTTTCTTACCAGATCTTCACTTTTAAAGGAGATTTCGTTGTCTCTGTGGCTGCGTTGATTTCAGAGATTTGCTTTTTTGAACGATTGTCCTGCAGTAATCCCGGCGCATTGCTGTGTGCCCTCAGGCTTCCTCATCTGGCAGGTTAATTGCATCACTAGGGCTTTTTTTTCTTTCGTTTTGAGGAGATTTCCATAGAAAATGTGATATCCAGTGAAGTGATGATGCTAGCAGCGGGCTGTTTTCTTCCCTGCCTGCCGGCTGGTGTCCTGGCTCCTGCAGCCATGGGTCGTCACAGTGCAGAGCAGCTCTGAGCTCTGCCTCATCCCCCTGGAGATTATTTTCGTCTTCTGTTGCTGAAAGTTGGTTTTCCTCAGGTTTGTCTGCAAATGGGGGGACAGGGAAACTTCTCCTATAGGTGGCATTGAAATTCAACCGGCCAAACCAGCAGAAATGGCTCTCCTAAGAGTACAGTCTAGATGTGCTTACTTGAAAAGCTTATTCTTGAATGCGAGCAAGAATTTAAGTGTCTTTTTAAAGAAAAAAAAAGACTGAGGAGGCGAGTCCTGGTCATTGATTCCTTTGGGCCAGGAGTCAACAGGGTGCTTAAACATGGGGATGAGCAACATGGGGCCTGTCCTTGGGTTGGCTGGATGCATGTTTTCTCCCCCAAAAAGTGTACAAGTGAAGGACCAGTTGTGTCAGTCTCGCGCTCAGCTTTGCTGTGTGTGTTCCCCTTGAAAAGGGGACGCAAAGTGTGGTGCTCGGGAGCAGCTCGCTTATCCTTGCTATCTTTCCCCTACAGGTACTTTTTCTTGCTCTCAACTGACAATTGCAGCAGTAAAATAGGGAGGGAGCTATTTGTCTTTCTTCTTTATTGTAAATATTTTACCCGTCAAACAGTAACCCTAGAGATAATTAAAACCGAGGAAAGTTGCTTTGTACATCTTAAACCTGGGCTTCCCCTGATGGTATCATCCTCTGGGGTGCAGCTGTTTTGCTTTACTTGCCTGAATTAATTGCAGTACTGAGAACTCCCGTGTGGTCCCTGGAAGTCGTTCTGCATTTTGAAGAGTTTAGGACTTGCTGAGTAGCTGCTTTTCTTCCCTGAAAGGCAGTGCTGTTAGGTGGGAAACTTCCTATCCCAGCCTGTCCTGGTGACCTGAGAGCGAACCTTTGCAACCTTCACTCCACCAAAGGTGGTTTTGGTTGATATATTTAAAGTTGCTTGTCTCATCTAAAGTTAGGAAAACTTGATATTTCTCATAATAGTTGCATGAATTAGCTTATGTCCCATCTTCTCCCCTTCTGCAAGCAAAAATCTACATCTATTTTGATGCTAACAACAGCGTTCAGGTGTTTCCCAGACCCAGGACACCTACAGCCCTTTTGAACACTGGAGCCGTGTCAATCTCGGATGTTTTTTTCGGGTGCAGGGAAGGCAAATGCTGTTGGTGAGGTTGCTCCACGCTGCAGAAGAGCCAGAGCCTCTGCGAGGAAAGTGATGTAATCTTGGTGTCTCTTCCTGGAGAACAGCTTCTCAGGGTGAGGCATCTCCTGCCCTGTGCAGTGCAAGGAGCTGTCATAACTTTCTCAAAGTGACATCTGCTGTGATGTTAGGGGGGAATAAGTTACGGTTTTGATGTTCGTCTGGGTGAGAACTCGGTGACAACATATTGTGTTGGATAATTGAAACAGTGGTCAGAAAGGTGTGAGATGTTATCCTCGGTGTGGCAGTCATTATCGCAATGGGGCTTTTAATTATCAGCTCTTTTCCTCCAGCCAGTTAACACTTGAGAGCAAACACTCTTCTTGTTAGCTTTAAGGATTTAATTTTTTTAAGAGGATGAATGATTATCATTTGTGCAGAGCTCAGCCACAGTAATTCTCATTTAGGTTGCAAGCATCTATAACTGCGTTACACTTCGCAGCATCTTTAGTGTTGGGAATTGCAGGGGAGCCCTGCAGGGCTGGGGCAGAGGACCATGTGTCTGGAGCCAGCAGCAGCGTGGCTGGGGAATCCCGGGCAGCACTTGGAAGTATAACTGCAGGGGATGTCGCTTGTGGTGGGGAGCTGAGCCAGAGCGTAACTGAGAGCCCCGTCCGTCCTGGCTCCCGGCGGCGGGAGCTGGCGAGGCCATGGGGATGCCCTTTGTTGCACCGCTGGCAGTGCCTGGCTGCTCTCTGGCTGCCGCAGTGCTGGGGGCACAGCCACCGCTGCTGCTTGGGGGAGCTTGTGTCTCTCCCCACAGGAGAAACGTGTGTTGGCTGCTTCACCAGCCCCAGACTGAGCTCAGTGTCTGCAGCAGCGAGGGCCAGGGTTGTGCTCAGCTTGGGGTGGAGTTTCTCCTCCTTACAGCCTGTATCCTCTCCAGGCTGTTCTTGCTCTTCCCTTCTGACTTGCTTCAAGACTTTCCCTGCTTTAACGTTGAGATGTTAATGCCATCTCTGTGGTCAGCTGTGGCAGGTGAGCGATGCTGTATCCTGCTGAGGCTGTGTAAAATGCCACAGCCTTTTTGATGGGGGCTGCAGGCCCTAAAGCAGAAAGGGACAAGTGCCAGCTCCTGGGCCTGACCCTGCTGCTGCTTTCCTGCATCCCTGTGCCTGTCTGCTCAGCAAATGCTGCTGGAGCCTCCTGCTAATTTATGTGGTTGTCTCAAAAGCATACAGTTATCTGTGTCTCATTGGGGCCAAACCATGCCCTCCCACTGAGAGCCAGGGCACTGCTTGGTGTTTTGGGTGTGCAAAAAAGTATGAAGAAAGGCCACGTAGCTGGAGAATGAGCACAGAGCTGGGGGACGGCAGTGCCATTTCAGTGGTACTGAATTGTCCTGGGCAGAGTTACAGGGTGGGCTGGATGCTGTTGCTCAGGTGGAACCAGTTACTGTGGTCTCTGCTCCCTTTCGGTTCCTGGGCAGGTTGGGAGAGGGACCTCTGTGGCCGGGGCCATCTGACTCCCTTGCTGCTCCTCTCCCTCCCTGAAGGAGGGGTTGGCATCGTGTCTGGGTGCTCTGATGCTGTTCAAGCCGTGCCTTCCTTAGCCACGTGTTGTCACTGAGGACAGGGGACAGGATGCGGCCAACTGGGATCACCTCATGGGTGACCTCACTCCAGGATGGTGCCTGTGGGAAAGGCAGTGCAAAAGCACAGCCCCCCCTGCTCTGGGGACTGAGGGTCTGCTCTGCCAAGACCCCCTGCACAGGCAGAGGGGACTTTACCACAGATGGTCTTGTGCTTGGGTCCCCTTCGGAGTGATGGCTGACGTCACCGCTGGTGCTCACAGCCCTGGGTGAGCAGGTCTGGCACAGCTTGCTCTAGGTGGAGTGTTTGCACTAGAGAGCCCAGGCTTTCAAAAGCTTTAGTAGGAAGTTACTTTTTGTGATAAATTGATGGTTTCATTTTTTTTGACCTTTGAAAGCTTTTCATGTGTTAGCTACATGTAGGAAATGTAATTTTCCATGCTGAGAAATGGTGAGTTCTAGCTCTGAAGCAGAATGACCGATGTGATCTTTTTTTGGGTGTCTAACAGAGCTCATTTAGTGTGAAACAAGGCTTGGGTCCCAGGCTGACATCCTCTGCTTCAGAGAGTCTGTGTTCACATGACAGCGGAGCTGGAAAGGGGAACCAGGAGAGTTTAGAACAATTGTTTTCTTTTGATGGCTGTGAAGCTCATGAAGAGACACCAAGGCACAAGGGCTTCCAGACTTACGGAAGTGTTTTGGTAGTCACTGAAAGTAGCTTGAGGGAAGAAATGAAATGCTAGAGTGATGGAGGCTGAGGGCTGTTTGAACCTGAGCCCCTTAGCCCCTGGGGCTCCTTTCCACTGCCCACTGGGGTCTGGTCCTGCTGTGCTGAACAGCGTGCTGGCGGATGCAGCGTGGCTCTGTGCGCAGCGATAGAGCTGGCACTGAGCTGTCATTTCTTCCTTTACCTTCCTGGGGGTGTAGTGTCTGTGCTGTCCCTGTTCTGGGTGCTTTGGGGTTAGTGTTTGTAAGCCTCCTCTCCCAAATGAGAGGCAGCAACCTCCCTGTCCTCCTAAGAACTTGTCCCTGTTCCCCCTGCAGCTGCCGTGGGTTACAGAGCACCTAAATGAACACCCTGAGTGTGCCTGCGAGTCACTGTGGTGCCAGCACCCAGCCTGGTTTTGGGGATGTGTGATGTAATGTACACAGTATAAAACCCTGTTCTCTTTTTTTTATTTGCAGAACGTATCTGGGGACAACATCACCTCAAGGTGTTTAGTGCTTGTGCGGTGCAGCAGACTCGGCTGCAGCAGAGGACGACTCTGCCCCTCTGAGCACCCAAAGTGCCATCAGGAGAGCTGCCCACTCGTGTGAGCATGCAAGTGGTAAGAGTCAGGCAGGGCAGCTGCCTGTCTTGTATTTAGTGTTTTGTAGAGTGCTAGGAGTGTGCACATATGGACAAGAGACCCCAGAAGACCCTCTGAGATATTTGTTCTGCATCTTTCACTTGCACGTTCCCCTCTTTGCCATACATTGATGTGTCATTAAATTGGGAAGAGTGCAGTTGTCCTCTGGCTTTTCTCGAGCTTCTCAGATTGGGCCTGTTCTTTTCTCTGCTATTTTGATTCAGAAACATCCCTTTTCAACAGTGCAGAGGGGAAATTGGACCAATGTCTTCCTTAAAGGGGTCCTTTTTGGGTCATAAGCTGAGTATATCTGTACTGCTTATGAACCTGTATATCAGGCTCGGTTGGGGACTGTAAGGCTCATGCACACAAAAAAATCCCCCTCACCTGACCGCAGATGCAGGCAGTCAGCTGCCCTGTTAGACGCAGCCCTGCAGTGTCGTGTGTGTTTGCAGGTGGCCAGGGATCTGCCTGGAGTGACTGAGCTCCACAGGACCACAGAGTTTTTCTCCTCCTTTTGTGCAGGTTTCTCCTCATCTGTGAGATGGGAAGAACTGTTTTTCCTAGGTCCCCAAGAGCAGAGCTGTCAGACCTTGTTAATTAGTGATTAGCAAGTGCTGTGAGGTTTTTGGCCGCAGGCTAAAGGGAAAGGGGGTGGGTTATGTGGGAGCAGTATCTTGAGGTCTTTTTGTCCTGCCTGTTGCAAGCGCAGAGGAAAACCTCGGCTTGGCCTTGAAGCAGGAGCTGAGTTGTGACTGTGCCGTAGCTGGTGGTACACATCCCCATGAGCAGATGATTTAGTGGTGCTGGGTGGATTAAATCAGGCACTGGCCGCAGGTGATGCTGAACGAGGAGTGTTTAAACCCCCCTGTGCCACGGCCTGCTTCCTAATCTGCCTGCTGCTACCCACCGGGGTCCCAGCCCCTCTCCCTGTTGAGCAGCAGGATCCATCTCCGAGTCCTTAGGGTGTCATTCAGGGGGAGGGTCTTCTCTCTGCTTCATCCTTGAAACCTGACAGACTGTATCTTCTCCTTCCCAGGTGTGAGAAGAGATGCTCTTGCTGGGGCAGCTCGTTTCCCAGGCTCTGAAGCTGATACGTGCTGAGTGAATACGGGTGTACCCCTGTTTGGGACTCCCGGCAGTGTCTGCGCATTACGCTGCAGCAGAGGTGAGATTACCATGCTAAATACACTAATCCTCCCAAAGGGCAAAACATCATCTGGGGAGGTGGCTCTTCATAGAAGTAATTAGGAAGGATGTGCTGGTCCCTCATGTAGGAGATCGGGACTGACTCGAGGGCAGCTGTTAAGAGGGGAGGTGGGAGAGAGTTTTAGGGAGCTGCTGGTCAGCTCAGCAGTGTGTTTCTTGGGTTTAATACCTATGGTGTGAAATGTCACAGGGTAACAAAATCTCTAACTGCTGTGAGGCTTTGCAGTGAGTCTGGATGTCCAAAGTCCTTCTCTTCATTCAAAAAGAAGAGATGAGTCGTGGGTTTGTTATTAAGGAGGAGGAAACCTGCTGTGCAGGTCTGGCAGAGATCTGCCTTGGCTGGGGCGTACCCGCTTGTCCTGGCGCCTGCTTTGAAGAGGCAGGGGGGAAGGTTGCTCTGCACACTGGCACCTGGGGCTATTGTTTCTGGCTGGGCCGGGTGGTGTTTCTCCATGCTTCCAGCATTGGATGCAGATTGCTTCCCAGGGAGCAGCACTCTGGATATGCAGACGCTGGCTTGGGTTTCCTCCTTTGCAAAATGGGTTTGTAGGAATGTGCTGAGCTCCTTTATAAACCAGCTTGAGATCTAATGAAAGACATCACTGTGTAAGAGAAAAATATTGTTAGCAAGTTACTCATGTCATTAACGAGGTCAGATCATTGCCTTTTAACAAAATTAGTTTGTTTTGCTCTAATCGGTTTTAGAAGCTAGAGTGCTCAATAATTACTCATGTCCTTATGAAAGAGATGGGACAGCATGAGTATAGCTGCTGGCAGACTTCTCTGACTCTGCAATGAATTGTGAAGATTATTTTGGGAAGGCATCTTTCGAGATGCACAGTGCCCCTGGAGTGATGCTGGCAGAACGCAGCTTCAGCCGGGAATGATCATGGTCCGTAGCATGGCTCCTCTGTAAAGAGCTGTGCGTAGGGGTGTTCAGAGAACCATTAGCAGCAGGAACATCTTTGGACTCTGCTGCTGTCTTCATTTTTACAATCCCATTTGGCATGCAGCATGCTAGGTGTCTCTCCAAACTCTTCCTTTCTTTTGTCTATGTAAATTGTCAAGACCCCAGGAACTGTCAAATGCATCTGCTCTCTAAAATAGAAAATGTCCTCCTAGGTATTTGCACCTCTAGTATCTTTTCTTTGTTTGTTTGTTTTTTTTTTTTCTGATATCAGTGGTGTGTTCCTGAAAAGGCAACCTGTGGTGGCCAGGATGGATGGACAGGGCGGAACGCAGCTCGAGCGGACAGGGTACTGAGAGCCACTGCTGTGGTGGTGACTTGGCTCCGAAGCAGTGATTGTCAGCAGGCCGTGCTTTTCCTTACAGGTGTGATGGCTGTGCATGTGCCTTCTGCATATCCAGCTGCTGCATAGCAAGAGAAGAGCTGTGATGGGCAGCAGCAGGCACATTCTCCTGTGCCTCGCTCAGGGGAACACAGGGTGGGCTGTAAGACAGTGGGACCTACCACGCCCTTGGTCTCTCTTGTAAACCCGTACCTGTTAACTGAGTCAGAGTGTAGCTTCTGATCACAAGTCAGGCTGATGCTGGCCATCCCACACATGCTGGAGGCGAGTGGTTCTTCTCCAGCGTCTGCCCGGCAGCTCCCTGGGAGTGTGGTGGAGGGATAGCAGAGCTGCAGCACCGTGGAGTTCGTAAGGGAAACAGCTCTTGCCAGCACTATGGGCTCCATTTTGTTGTGCTCTCCCTTCTCCTTGATGGGTCCTCGCAAGAGCCTGGGTTGGGCTTTTTGAATGCATGCGGCTCAGCAGCTTATACTGAAGTTGTCCTCTGCTGTGAGAGATTTTCTGCAAAAGGACAAGTTCATGCTGGAGCCCCCACCTTTCCCTCCCCTTAATCCACTTGCTGACTTCAGCACTGCTAATTCTTGCTGTTTTTTCCCTTTCCTTCCTAGTATTTTCTTCTGTCTTGGTTCAGATGTATTTTTCCCCCTGAAACTGAGGGAACTAATGTTGGGTAGTGTCTGTCTCTTGGAAGAGTTCCAGGGTTATTGGAACTGAGGCGGTTTGAGGGCTGTGATCTCTGCACCTTAGGGTTTGCCTGTCTAACTGGTCATAAACAGTGAAGTATCACTCATCCAGAGTACACACGAGGCTTGCTGGGTGTGCTTCCACCACCACTTGCCTGAGGTGTTGGAGATGACAATCTAATGGACTCTTCCCTAAATAAGAACCAGTGGGAAGAAATGCTCAAATATGAGTTTCTGCAGCTGATGCCATGTCTGTAGGATGCAAATCTAGCTTCAGAGCTCTGACTGCTGTGTGGACCTGCTCCTCTGCTGCTGTTTGTGTTGTGAAAGCTCCTGACAGAGTGAGGCTGTGATTGCTGAGCTGCTATCTGTGGTAGCCCTCCTGCTTCTCCCCATACCTTTGTTCAGATTCTCCTCCTGTGGTGAATCAGTACAAGAAGCTGGACAGATGAAAAGCTGCATAGTGGTGTTGTAAGGTGGCATTTTTGGTGGTCTAGTCCCTGGGCTCAGGAGCACTGGTGTGGGTGCAGGGCAGGGACAGCTGCAAGACTTGATGTTTCTCCTTCATGAACTCTGTGGGATTCCCGTTGGCCCATTTCTCCAGTCTGTCAAGATTCTTCTGAATGGCAGCACAACCACCTGAGACAGACTCAGTGACTTGATACTCCTTCTGGGTCACCTGCTCTTGCTCCCACCCTTGTGTACTTTCTTTTAATGTCTGAGATAAGCGAGGAGCTCCTTGCTCATCTGTGCAGGCCCCCTGCCACCACTGCTTGGTTTCTAGGAAGTGGAGATGGACTGTTCTTGAGCTTGGAGAACATGATCCATGACAGCCAACTGGGTCTCCTGGACTCTTCCTTCTCCCCAAGACTGTGTCCTGTGGGACACAAGCCAGTCACTGAACAGGCCAGTCTGCTCTCCTGGAGCCCAGGGCTGTGATCTGCAGGCTAGTTGTCCTGTTCATCCCTCTTGGAAACCTGAACTCCACCATCTCATGGCAACTGCAGCCAAGGTTGCTCATGACCTTCACATCCCTGACCAGTTCTTCCTTGTTTGTAAGTACTAGGCCCAGCAGAGCATCTCCTCTCACTGGCCCCTTGCTCTCCTGTGTCAGGAAGCTGTCATCAGGGCTCTCCAGAAACCACCTGGCTTGCTTGAGCTCTGCTGTGATGTTCCTTCAGCAGATATTGGGGTTGTTCAAGTCCCCTGTGAGGATCGGGATCTGCAAACACGAGGCTTCTTCCAGTTGTCTGAAGGTCTCAATACTTTGTCCAGATCAGGTGCTTTGTTGCAGACACCTACCGCAATGCTGCCTGTGTTGATCTGTCCCCCAGCCCTGAGCCTGAAGCTCTCAGCTGGTTCATTGGCTGTCCAAAGGCACAGCCTAATGCACTCCAAGCAACTCCTCCTCCTCACTGTCCCACAGAGCCCATGTCCATCCATCGCAGCACGCGGTCATCTTGTCTGTCCCACCATGTCCTGTGGTCCTGGTGAGGCTGTAGCCTCAGCCGTGCCCTGGACCTGCCCTCACGCAGTGGAGGGAAGCCCCTGCAGCATCCTGGACTGCGCTCCAGCTGCATCATGGGCCTCTCCTCTAATCGGTTTTGAATTTCCCACGTTTTAATTCCATTGAATGCCCTTAATTCCTGTGTCATGGAACAAGGAGAGCTCTGTACAGAAAAGCTCTGTTAGAAGCGTGTATTTTGGCATTTCTAAAAATACACCTCGCTCGCTGAGGCTTGTGTGGGGTAACCATAGCAACGTGGTTCCAGGAGCAGGGTTAAAAACAATTGCACCAATTAAGGGGAAAATAGAGCTGTTAAAGCTTATAAAACCTAAAAATTAAAAAACCCCAAACAACAAGCAACAAACACTGCATGATGCTGTGGTCCGTGGGCCACTGAGTTGATTGAAATTGTCCCCCTTCCGCTCTTAAGGAGCATCCCAAGCGCATGTCGATAGCCCCGCTGTTCCTGCAGAAGATCCGCTCTCGGCGCGCTCAGCCCTGCCTGTCGGTCTGCGCGATGCAGCCGCCCTGGGCAGCCGTGCCTACGGCTCCCAAGGCAATATTAAACAACCAGTAGATGTGGGAATGTATCTTCTTGAGAGCGAAATGTGCCTGCTCAAAGAGAGCAGCCTGGCTGAAACTTGGGGAGTGTTTTGAGGATAAAAACATGGTCTGAAGAACAATTTTGGCCTGCAGTGCTGGCCTGTGCGAGGGGGCAGGTGTGTGTTAAGATTTCTGCGCTGAGCCACAGCCTCTCAAAATCAGTGGTGCTGCTTTCATTGATGGGGTTCGTTAGCTCTAGGTTGGCAGAGCAGGCCTGGTAAAGGCTACCAGGTGAGCCTGAAAGCAAAACGCTAATTTTGTTCAAAATATATTTGTGTTAATTGTCCTTGCTGAGCCCTAGCCAGGGTCAGAGGAAGCCTCAGGAATGTGCTACCAGCCTGCTTGCTGGGGATGGTGGTGGGGAGTGTCTCTCTGCCTAGAAACTTCTACTGGAGCATCTGGCAATCCGGTCCTTCAAAAAGCTTGAAATAAAATTATTTCAAGGACCTTTTTGCTATGTCTCACAGAAAAATATAACGGAAGGATTCAGAGTATCCCTTTCCAAAATATTCGAGGGTTTTTGCAGATGTCCCAGGTGTTTTCCCTCCCTGGCCGGCTGTGCTTTGCCACCCCAGCGTGCTGATGCTGTCCCATGTTTGTTGGGTGCTGTGAACAAGGGGGCTTGCGTGCAAATGTGCCTCTGCCTGATGCTCTGGGAAATTTCTGATCCTGGAGCAGAGAGTGGCAATGATGCTGCTGCCCATCCCTGGGCTTGAGCCTGGGCTGGTGATGGTTCCTGCCTTGCCCGTTCTCACCAGGACTGCTCAGCTCTGGTCTTGATCAGTCCCACTGACCCTGAAGAGCCCCTGGAAGCTTCTTGCTGTCTGTGGTAGCACTGCTGAGGAGGACCCCAGGGAGGGGTACAAGTTGCTTATTGGTTTTGCTTGTCCTGAAGCATGCAGGCATTGCTGTGGAGCCAGCATTGGTGGAGGAGAGGTTGAGGTTAAAACCGTGCTGGGCTTGGAGCGGTGGATGCAAACCAGAGGTCTGTGGAGAGGAAGGAAGCGGGGGCCGTGCAGCTGTGCTCAGAGGATGCTGCGCCCACTGGAAAGCAGCACTGGGGTCTCCCAAGACAATTTAGGTGAAGGAAGCCACGATGAAGTCACCAGTTTACTTGGCTTGGTGATGGCAGGAGGTGTTGTTAGCAGTACTGGCAGGGATGGGACGAGAAGTTCAGATTAAAGGTGTAAGAAGGCAAATGGGCACGTCTGTTTTGTGTGAGCAGGGCACAGACTCCAGGCTGGCAGCCCGCTGTGCGGTGGCTGAGCTGTCCTGCACACAAGGTGGTCGGTGTTGAGCACAGCCCTCACGAGAGAGGGATCTCTGTGTCTCCAGGAACTGGTCCTTCCCCACCCCTTCACTCTGACTGTGAGTGAAACCTCGGCTGTGCCTTGTGACCGCAGGCTGAGCTGGTGGTTTGGACATGATTGCAGGTGGGCACAGCAGGCTGGTGTTAGTCCCTGGGGAAGGCAGGTGTGGGTGCCCCTGCGGCTCCGGGTGATCCCTGCTTTGCTGAACCAGGGAGGGGCTCCAGCCGGTGGCATTGCTCCAGGGCTGTGGAAATGCAGCCCTTTGTGCTTCCACTTGCAGAGACACTCTGGACAGGGTGGGGATTGGAGTCTTTAAACTGGTTTAGGCAAATTAAAAAAATGTTAGGGTGGATGTCATTAACTCGCTTTGAATTATGGTTTGCATCAATTTGGGTTAATAGAGCTGGAGGCCGCCTTGTAGTGTGGGTTTTTTTTGCATAGGTTAAACAAAGTGTGCATGAAACTGTTTTGGGAACTGCGCCAGGCTGGGGAAGAGGTAGAGCTGACAGCAGAGCGCAGTGGAAGGCTTAAGCGTGCCTGGTGGCGAAGCTGGTGGCAAATGAAGGCACTGGGAGCCTTCCCAGGCTCTGACTTGGGTCCTTGGCTCCTGGCCGGGGCTGGTGTGGAGGGTGAGGACTTGGCGGTGAAGCTGGCGTGGTGGAGATTTAACAGGGACCAGGCAGCTGTGTGCTCTGGTAGCATCAAGCTGCTGAAAGAGTGAATGGCTGATCTGGAAGGACATGTGTGTAAATAGCTGAGGAGTCACGCTGCGACCAGACCTGGCCACCCTCAGAGCTGCGGGAGCTCCAGCGGATGCAGGTTTGGCTCGAAGCCTCGTTGGGTGGGAGGGAGGAGGGCAGTGAGATTTCACCCCACTCTGCAGGCTGCTTGGCAAGGGCTGTCCCAGGGCTGGTCCCTTCCATGTTGCCTCCTCCCTAGCTGTCATATCTTGCACATGTGGTGCAACTCCAGCGCAGTTCAGCACTGGTTTTCCTGCATTACTCTGCAGTCAAACCAGGGCGCAACGTGCGTCTGTTCCATCAGCTCTTTGTGACCCTTTCTCTGGCAGCTCTGGCATTTGTTTGGTGGCCATGTGCCTCTGTGTTCCCCTTAGCAGGAATGCTGCGGAAGTGAAATCATATGCTTTCTTCTTTCTATTGCCACCGCTTCCTCGGCGGCCACAGTCCCCTGCAAAATGCCTTTGCTCTTCCAGCTGAGAGTGCGAGAGGGGCTGCAGGGGGATGATGTGTGTGTAGGGAGAGGGAAAGAGGCAGCATAAAGAGCTACTGTTCCTTCCCTGTGTGAGGTATAATGTCAAGTGGATTTCTTATAAAGTGTGCTTGCCCTATTCCTGCAAAATTAAAATTAGTTCTAATTAAGTGGAGGTTCACCTCCACTGTGCATGCTGCAAATTAATGGAATGTGCGATTAACTTATCTTGCAGCGCTAGAGGTTCTTGAAAATTACTTGGAAAGAAATGTAGCCCTGTATGTGGTTTGAATTTTTAATTTATGTTAATAGCTCAGGTTTGAATTAATTAATTTTAAATGATGGACCTTTGATCTTTTCTTTTTTTAACTACTCCTGTTTCTGCAGCTTAAGTATATCTTCCCAACTCTCCCTTTGTAGTGAAATGAATTGGACAAAAATCCATAATATGATAAAACCATGCTAAATACACCCTGGAACCACAGCTGTGGTAAAGCTTGTCTTGTCTCCATGGTGCAGGTGTGTGCTGTGGAGCCACCTCTGCCACTGCTGGTGCCCCCTCCGAGGGGAGGGCTGCAGCAGGATCCAGAGGTTTAGGGGAAGACATCACGTTATCATCTTGGCATGAGTTCTGGGGGTAAAACCCATCTTGTGGCGCTTTGCCTGCTTTTGGAGGTGGTAATTTGGATTCACAGTCATGTGTTTTGAACGTAGCTTCATCTTTCCTGGACAGTCATCTTTTGCACTGTAACTTTCCCTGTTGCAATACCCAGGTGAGCACAGGCAGGTCATGCTCCTGTTTGGTTTACCAAGCCAGAGAGGACTGAAACATCCCTGGGGAAAATCCAGTGTGACCTTTGCAGGAGAACATGCATTTCCACTTGCAGCAAGCCCCTGCTGCTTGTGTGCCCCAGTCAGGGGAGGGAGGGTCTGGTTTAGGACTGATCTGGGGTGCAGCATGCTAACTCACCCTCCTGCTGGGGATAGTGTTGGACTAGCTAGTTCATAGAATTATTAGGTTGGAAAAGACCTTTAAGATCGAGTCTGTTGTGGTTTGAGTCCAGAGGGAAACTGAACACCATGAAGCCATTCACTCACCCCTTCCCCATCAGGAATGGGAAGGAGAAAATAAAGTAAAAGGCTCATGAATCGAGATAAAGATGGGGGGGTGGGTGGTGTGATTCCACCATTACAGTCACAGGCAAAAGACAGACTCATTAGGGGAAGAAAAAGAACATCACTTTAATTCAAACACTAACGTAACCAACACTTGACAGAGTGGGACAGTGAGAAGTGTTACCACATCTTATAAACACCTCCCACCACCCTTCCCTTTTTCCTGGTCTCAGTTCTTGTTCCCAATCTCTTTACCTCCTCCTCCTCAGCGACGCAGAGAGCAGGGAATGAGGGTTACAGTCAGTCCGCCATTCCTTCCTTTTCAGGGGGAGGACTCCTTGCATTCTCCCCTGCTTCAGCGTGGTTCCCTCTCACACACAGTTGTCCACAAACCTTCTCTGTCATGAGTTCTTCCCATGGGCTGCAGCCGTTCCCAGGCGGTTCTGGCATGGGTCACCCCCGTGTGTTGCAGTCCTCCCAGCACCGAACTACAACAGCGGGGGCTGCTTCTCCCCTCAGTCCCGGCCTCCTTTAATCACAGCTGCCTGCTCTGGTGTGGGCTCCTCCATGGGCTGCAGGTGGATCTCTGTGCCACCAGTGACCTCCATGGTGGTGGTGGGGGGTGACCCTGCCCTCTCACCATGGGATACATGGCGGCTCCCTGCTCTGGCACACCTCCCCTGCTTCCTCCTCCTTCCTTCCACTGACCTCGGTGTTCACAGAGGTGTCCTCCTCATCCTCACAATTCCCCACTCCTCCTCCCACGTTCCGCTTCTTACATATGTTATTGCAGAGGTGCAGCCACTGTTGCTAATTGGCTTGGCCTTGGCCAGAGGCGGGTCTGACATGGAGCCAGGGGAGCTTCGAGAAGCTTCTTACAGGGGGCCACTGCTGTAGCCCTTCCCCCCGACCCCCAACCCTGCCACACAAACCCAGCACAGAGTCCAATCGTGAACTTAACGCTGCCAAGCCCACCACTAAACCATGTCCCTGAGCACCACATCTACATGCCTTTTAAATACCTCCAGGGTGGTGACTCAACCGCTTCCCTGGGCAGTTGACAATCCTTTCAGTGAAGAAATTTTTCCCAATATCCAGTCTAAACCTTCCCTGGTGCAACTTGAGGCTGTTTCTTCTCATCCTATCACTTGTTCTTGGAGAAGAGACCGACCCCCACCTCGCTACAACCTCCTCTCAGGTAGCTGTAGAGAGCCATAAGGTCTCCCCTCAGCCTCCTTTTCTCCAGACTAAACACCTCCAGTTCCCCCAGCAGCTCCTCACAAGACTTGTGCTCTAGACCCTTCATCAGCTTCGTTGCCCTTCTCTGGACACACCCCAGCACCTCAATGTCTTCTTGCAGTGAGGGGCCCAAAACTGAACCCAGTAATCGAGGTGCAGCCTCACCAGTGCCGAGTACAGGGGTAAGATCCCTTCCCTAGTCCTGCTGGCCACACCATTCCTGATACAAGCCCGGATGCTGTTGGCCTTCTTGCCCACACAGGCATGCTGCCACTGGCTGTCGACCAAAGTCCCCAGATCCTTTTCCTCCGGGCAGCTTTCCAGCCACTCATCCCCAAGCCTGTAGCGTTGCAGGGGGTTGTTGTGACCCAGGTGCAGGACCCGGCACTGAGCCTTGTTGAACCTCATACAACTGGCCTGGGCCCATCGCTCCAGCCTGCCCAGATCCCTCTGCAGAGCCTCCCTACCCTCCAGCAGATCAACACTCCCACCCAACTGGGTGTCATCTGCAAAGTTACTGAGGGTGCACTCGATCCTCTCATCCAGATCGTTGATAGAGATATTGAACAGAACTGGCCCCAGTACTGAGCCCTGGGGAACACCACTTGTGACCAGCTGCCAACTGGAGTTACCTCCAGTCACCACCACTCTTTGGGCCCGGCCACCCAGCCAGTTTTTTACCCAGCGAAGCGTACGCCTGTGCAAGCCGTGAGCAGCCAGTTTCTCCAGGAGAATGCTGTGGGAAACGGTGTCAAAGTCTTTACTAAAGCCTAGGTAGACAACATGCACAGCCTTCCCCACATCCGCTAATGGGGTCACCTTGTCATAGGAGGAGATCGGGTTAGTCAGGCAGGACCTGCCTTTCATAAACCCATGGCTGACTGGGCCTGATCACCTGGTTGTCCTGTACGTGCCGTGTGGTGGCACTCGAGATGATCTGCTCCATAACCTTCCCCGGCACCGAGGTCAGACTGACAGGCCTGTAGTTCCCTGGATCCTCCTTCCAGCCCTTCTTGTAGATGTGCGTCACATTTTCTAACCTCCAGTCACCTGGGACCTCCCCAGTTAGCCAGGACTGCTGGTAAATGATGGAAAGTGCCGTGGTGAGCACTTCTGCCAGCTCCTGCAGTACCCGTGGGTGGATCCCAACTGACCCCATAGACTTGCGTGTGTCTCAGTGGTCATTAACCATTTCCCCTTGGATCATGGGGACTTCATTCTGCTCCCCATCCCTGTCTTCCAGCTCAGGGGGCTGGGTGCCCAGAGAACAACTGGTCTTACTATTTGAGCCGTTCCAGCAATGTTGTAAAATTAAAATAGCAGACATCATCTCAGAAGTTTCCCAGTCCCTGCCAGAATGTTGACCTTGTGAGGCTGGCTTCAGCTGAAGCCAAATCTTCTGAGAATGGCTGTTTTCTCCCCACTAGCTTCATTTCCCTGTGTGCTCCCAAGCTGTGCGGACCCAATCCTGGTGCTGGTGCAATGCTGCTGGGCAGTTTTGGGGACCCAGCGTGTCAAGAACAGAGAGGCAGTTTGAAACTCTGTAATGGTGATGCTTTGGAGCAGTGGCCAGCTCCCAGTGTGGGCTACCCCTTGGGGTGGTGGCATGCAGTGCCTGGCCACGGCTCAGTCAGCGCTGGCCTCGCTCACCTGTTTAGGGGCTGAGGTGGTGACTGTCAGTGTGGGAGGACGAGGTGGCTGAGGCTGGAGAAGGGGCTCTGCTGTGCTGAGCACTCTCCAGCAAGTCAGAGGGGCTTTTCTTCAGCCTTGTGGGGTGGGGGAAGCTACCTGACCTTTAGTGCAGATTTGTTTCTGCATTACTTGCCCTTCTAACACATGGTTGAAAACAGGCTGTAGGGGAGAGGGAGCCAGAACTCTGTAACTGATCTACTGGCATCATCAGGAGCATTTCTTGGAGAAACAGAGCAGAAAAAGAGCATGTAGAGGGAGTAGATTTTGTTGGTGGTGATGGATTGCCTGCCTGTGTGGAGATACAGACCCAGCTCTGGGGTGCTGCTGTACAAATGTAACATGAGGGTCGCAACCCGTTGTGTCACTGTTCAGTGCAAAGAGCTTGGGAGCAGCCCATAGTCTGGCATTTGGGGAGGATTTGGAGGAGGCTCTGGAGGTGCTTGCTGCAAACCTCACCTCTGAAAGTGCTAGCGCTCACCTCCGGCAATTGCCTTGCCTGTGCTGGCTCAGTCCGCTGGGGTTGGCTTCCGCTGGGCTGCGGGCAGAGTGGTCATCGGCATGGACAGACCGGTGCACGTGATCTGAACATCCATCCCCGGGGCTGGCAGAGGGGTGGCGACCAAATGGGCACGGGAGCCTGATGTGGCACTGGCAGTCTGGGTCCCCATGTGCCTGGTAATGTTGTATCATTTCAGTGTGGCAACAGTGCCTCGCTGGTATTTTAGCTGAAGTCTTATGAAATCTTTATATCTTAAGTGTGGGTGACCTATTCATCTGTCTTTAGGCACTGGGCAAATACAGAGGTATATTCGATAAAATGCTACAAATATTTGCAATTCCCTGAGAAAAGAGCTCTGTGACTCTTGAGGTTTCGCCTTACATGTGGTTCTTTCTTGCTCTGCTTTTCAGGTTCAGATCTTGAAGTGCTTGGCAGAGACACAAGACTGGCCTTTCGCAGCCAGGGAATCAAAGGGCTTTGCCACCTCTGCCAGTCCTGTGCCCCACACTTGTGACTGTCTTGCAGTCTGCGTGATGCTGGTATCTGCCCGTGGTGATGGGGGGCAGATACATGCAGTGGATCTAAACCTCTTACCCAGGGGCTGATACTGCAGCCATGTGTGGAGTCTAGTAAAATCCCAGCAGCCTGGCCAAGTGCTTTGGGACCCGGTGCAGGGATTTCTGCCCTTCTAGACCATCCCTTGGGACCAGACACCTGGTAGGAGTGTATGCAGAAATGATATATAGTGTGGTGGTTTAGTCCCTAGGAATACTGAGGAGTTAAGCATGCTCTCAATGCAAAGAGGTGGCGTGATGAGGTGGAGGAGTATGCCTTTCACGAGGGCGGGGATGGTGTAAGGTATTTGGAAGCCAAGTTTTCTTCTCTGTCATGGAGAACATGAGAGGAAGCCCCATGCCTGACAGCAGACTGTTGCCTGGAGAGGAGGGTGAGGTGCTGGCATGCGGTGGGTGTGAGGGTCCTGCTTCCACCCCCCTTGGAGCACCACAAGTCAAAACCCAAGGATGTTGGGTTTCAGCCACCATTCATTGACTGACATGTCTGCTGCTGTGAATTCAGTAGTCTTTCCATTCCACTCCTTTGAAACTTGGAAGAAATTTTTCTGTGCATCTACACCAAGCAGATGGGGCGAGATGGGAAATTTCCAACAGCTGAGACAAGCTGTGAGGGTTGCTGAGGGATGGCGGCGTGGGGTGTAGTCGTGTGCTGCATCATTTATAAACCCAGACACTTAAAAGCAGGGAAGTGTGCAGTTTAAGGACATCGTAAATCTTGCCTCCACCCATATTGCAAACATGAAGCGTATCCTTCATACCCAGTGCAGGGAAGATTACAGCTTTAAAGGATCATAAACTGTCCTTTTTATTGCGACATTAAAATTCAAGCACAACCAGAAATCCTCCTGCAGAAGTGGCAATTGCAACAGGTCTGATCCTGGGAAAAGGGCTTAAGTGTGAGTAACTTCACTTGGCATAATCAGAGGGATTACCTGGGGCCAAATCCAGTGACAGCAAAGTTGGAGGGAAACGACACACATGTTTTGCCATAGACTTAGGTGGATTTTGTGAGTAGAGTGGGAGTACATGCCATGTGTGTACATAGACAAGCTCAGGATGTGCTAAACCAGCAGTCTGTGATCAGCTGAGTGTATCTGAGGATGTTCCCACTTTCCCTTCCCTTCTCCTGTTTGAGCTGCCTGTTTGACCTCTCAGCTGAGCCCTGAGCTGTCACTTGTTCCCAGTTCACCATTAGTGATATGAGATGGATTTGCCATAACCTCTGAGTCAGAGCCCAAGCATAACAAGGTTTTCCAGCTAAGCTATGCTTACAGAAATGTTCCCAAGAAATGTTTTCTGGAAGGGCTTGGAAATTCAGTTGTAAACAGAGATATCAGAAATATGTAATTATATTATTCCTCTATTTCCTTTGAAACGATGACAACGTTTCCAAGTGACAAAGCACTGCAGTCCTCCAAAGCTGGGGACTGGGTGTCATCCCTGCAGGGTGGTCCTGGTGGCCACCTTCAGAGTGGTGGCTGTGGCTCTGCCTCATGAGGCTTTGCTGAGATTATGGGTCTGGCACCATCTGGGGGTGCCCTGGGCAGGGTTATGTCAGCATCTGCCAGTGGATTTGGGAAGAAAACGGATCCTCTGTGTGCATCTCGAAGGATCCTGTTCATCCCGTTTGGTTAGAGCCATCCCTACCCATCGGGCTCATGCTGGGGCTCCTCTGTGCTGCTTCCGCGGCCTCCGGGGTTGTGTGGTGAAATGTGTGATTCCAGCTTTGTTTAGGAAAATGTCAAATGTCAGCACTAAAGTCAGCATTTATGAAATTTCCTAAAATAGGGTTCAGGTAGAAGTTTATACTTGCACTTCCTCAGTATGTTTTCAGATATGTCCCTCAACAGGCATATGTTAAGCTAGGACTGCTGGTCCTTATAGCAAATATCTATACTATATTTATATTCTCACCTTAACACATTTCTCCCCCCTCCTTATAAGAGGGTGCTGATCATCACGCTGAAATCGATACAAAACTGCCGTTTTGGCAGCTGTTCTCGTCTGGGTTTAAAAAGCAATATATGCTTTGAGTGGGACCTTCGTAAAACCTCAAGGTCTCACTAGCTCTCAGCAATCATCTTTGAAAAATGTAGGATTTTTTTTTTTCTTTTTTCTTTGGATTTCTTCCAAGCTGAGTGCTTTGGGGTTTTGCAAATGTCAAGAAGCAAAGACATAGCTTACACTGGGATCACAGAGTGTTTAAGCAAAGCCTTCTGGTGAAGCCGCTGCCGCAGTGATACTCCAGCACAATCTGTGGCAGAAGTGTTTGTTTTTGTTTGCTGCACTGATCTCACATTAGGATGGGTAACGGCTGTTTGCCCAAACTGTGGTTGTGCTGTCGGTCACAGCAGCAGAAGCGTGAGCTGGGAGCTTTGCACCAAAGGACATTGTGCTCTTTGCACAGAAGAATTGAGAGTCTCCGAGCCTCGTCCGGCCGGCAGCCGGACACACGGGAGGTACATGCATGTGCATCACTCCCTGATGCTCCACCAGCCGGGTCTCCTGTGGAGTCTGGTGTGCGCCGATGGGTCCAAGTGCTGGCTGGGTGGTGGGATGCACCTGGAGAGATGCTCTTGGGAGAGCAGCACCCGTGGTCCCATGGGCTTGGTGCCCCTGCGGGGTTCAGCCTCTACTGTTTCTTACTGATGATGCTCAGGCACTGGAAGAAGGGTCTTCTAGATATTGGAAATGGGGTTGCATGATAGAAGGCAAAGGGCAAGCTGCGTGGTCACCTTTGGACTGTTAAGGATGGAGAAGTCAGTGGTGGGGCCACCTAAGGACTGGTTTGGGCACTCCATCAGCAGTCTGAGAACAGGAATGAACAGTGACCTGATCTAGGCTTACAAAACCATAAAGGTGGTGAGTCAGATGAAGGTGCAGCTGTTGCTCACCTCATCTCTCAATACTAAAACTAGAAGGTGGCAGTGAAACTAGTGGGTGGTTAATTGAAAGAAGATGAAGGAAGGCGCCGCATCACTGAGCAGGTAGTGAATGCCTGGAGCTTGGTGCTGCAGTAGCTTGTGGAGGCAGATGGCTCGTTGGAAAGGCACTGGGCAGATTCTTGCGCAGCAAGTCTATAGATGGATCCAGAAAGGACTTGCCTGGGATTTACCCACTGACATACCTCATCCCATATTTGATGGTGGGAGAGTCCAAGGGAATGGACCGTGGGGTGACCAGACTTCTGTGCTCTCCCTAAACAGCCTCTTTGGAGGAGGCCAGGGCCAAACAGCAGAAAAGCCAGGTGTTTCTGGTCTGTGTGGGGTGCTGAAGTCTGCTAGGGGACACCCCAAAGGTCACGACAAATGTGCCTAGGGCAAGAACTTTCAGAGTCTTTCTTGAACTCTGCCCAACTGTAGGATGTGTCTGTGGGCACTGCCAGGCTAAACTTTTTCTACTCAGACTAGATTTTGCCTCCTGTAAGGACTCTTGGTTGTAGGCTGTAGATTAGATGTCTCTGCTTATTAAATGAATGTATTGGGCTGCAGCAGGTTTCACTTGATGTGTGCAAAGGTGCTTTGGGAGCCCAAACCCTCCAGAGAGTGCAACTCCCTTTCCAAAGCCAAGGGGACCTGTGCAGGGGGCTGCTGGTGGTCCCTACCACGTAGGTCTTTACCCCATGCCATGGTCAGCGTTGGCAGAGCATCGAAGGGCAGCAGAGGGAGGGGGTCAGTGGAACAGGAGATCTGGCCCAGGAGGAACAATGCTGTTTACACTGGTTTTGTTGCAAGCCAGTGATTCGTTGCCAGCTTTAATAGTAGAGCAAAGCGTATTTACTCAGCTTGTTTGGATGGCTAACAACCGCTGGATAAGAAACTGTCAGATGGGAATCAATTAGAGGCTTCAGCTCTTGAGTGAAAGATCATATTTGACATCTGATGCCCTGTGAAACTGAATAAGGACAATGCTGCTATTTATATGGTTCTTTTCTGGTTCCTTCCCCTCTTCCTCGTCATCATCTTTGCTCTAATATTAGAGCTCTGACCGTCTGTGTGTTGCTCCCAATGCAAGCTCTGACACCAGCCCTTTCACGTGGTTTCTGTGAAGAGATCTTTGTGTTTGCGAGGGGGTGGGGGTGGGACAGCGGTGCTGGCGGAGCGTTACACCGCTCTTCCCTTCTCGCCCCGGTGACGAGGCAGTGATTGCAGAAGGCTGTGTTTCTGATGGGGAGAGTCCGGTGCAGGTACTAGTATGTGCCCTGCAGGTGGCTGTAGATGGGGTCTGAGTGGCAGCTGGAGCCCGGGCTGCCCCGCAGCAGGGTCAGAGGGTTGCTGCCTGGGGGCTGGCTGCTGTTTCGGCTCTGGGTTTGCTGCTTTGGGTGGCATTGTAGCCTTTTGCTCCTTTCCACTTGATTCCTTGGTATGTTGAATGGTGACATGACTTCACCTGCTTCTGCTGGGGAACTGTCTTGTCACAAGAGCAGATGAAGTCATCTTCCCATGTGATGATATCCCCTGGCAGCGTATGCGTGGCGTGAGGTGGTGGGAGAGGGTGTGGAAGAGCAAAGGGGGGTGATGGCTGTTAGAAACAAAAAGCTCCTGCTGTCCTGGAGATCCTGCAAGACTCGTGGGTTAGGAGAGAGTCACCGTGAGTCTGTGTCACTATGACATCTCCTTGCCTACCACTCGGCCAACGCTGCCCCAGTTGCCAGTGAATGAGTCAGCAGGTAGTGACTCAGTAAGGTCACCGGACCGTGTTTACCCTCCAGGCAGAGAGATTCCTGGCTGTTTTTATGATATAACTTGTTTAAAAGCCTCTTCACTAAGTGGTGATGCTTACACCCTTGCCCGGGGCTTCTGGGCTAGGGTACTGGCAGGCTGCCGCTACCAGGGAGCCTGTGGGACTGTAGCGCTCGGAAAGAAAAGCATATGTGACCTCGCTGGAGAAGTGCCCCATCTTAAACTACGGGCATCCATGCAGAAACATGATGCTGTGAAGGAAAAGTTTGCAGTGGGCTTGTCTCTGCCTTGCCTTGGTACCACAGTAACTGCATTAAAGAGCATTTCCCTTGAACGCACTCAGTCCTGAACACAAATGCTCGTCATGCGTAAAGGAAAAGCTTTTCAGTGAGGTAAAATAATTAATTTGCACTTCTTACCTTGGGACTTAATTTTGAGGCTGGCTTGAGGCTCACAGAACACGCACTTGCTCTTATCTTGGCTTCTTTATCCCTTTTTTCTCCCTTTAATGATGATGTGAAAAGATTTTCCACTTCTTTTGACTGTTGGCTTTCTAGGTATGCAATAACGGAGGTGCCAAGTCTGGTAGGAACTTCTTACATATGTGGGTTGTTCTGTAACACATATGGAGCTGTGGTGTTGTGCATTGTACATCCCTTAGAAATAGCTTTCAGATTTGAAGGGTCTTTGGTCTGCAAGCTGAAACCTACTCTTCTAGCAGGGCTGTGCTCTTAGGTTTGGCAGCACTGCAGAGGTCAAAGCCAGCCCTACCCTCTCCATGCCTGGCTTGCTGGGCTCTTCCTCCACCCCTGAGTGCCAGCGAGTGCCTCTGCTCCTGGAGCTGTCTGCCCTGCTGCTGGCACATCGTCAGGCAGTGTGACCTCCCTGCTGAGCTGCTGGGCATCAGCCTCCGTGCCAAGCACGAGCACTTGCGCAGCTTGGCTCTGCAGCACATTGATGTGGACTTGGAAGAGAAGAGGAGCAGGTGAGGGTGCTTCAGAAAGGGTCTGTGCTGGTAGAAATGACCTCTTGGTAGCAGACTAAGAATGGCTGGAAGTACTGGGGCTCAAAACTAGCAAAGCTGTCCTGCTTTTCAGTGGTCCAGCCCTTCCACAGTATGGATGGAGCTGGTGAGCCTTAATGGGTAGGACACCTGGGAGAGGCAGGGAGACCCTGCTTGGCTGGGCAGATCATGTCACCCCTCTGTGCCCCACTTCCCCCCAGGACAGGAGACCTGCCCTGCCCTCAGTGTGTGCAGAGAGGGGTCAGGGATGAGCTGGGTCTGCTGGGCAGGCTGCTTGTGGGTCAGCAAGTATAAAAGTGCTTGTATCTCTTTTGCCTCCTTTCCTGAATTTGAACAAGGCTGTCCCTGTACAGAAATGTAGATAGCTGGCCAGGTAATAATTAACTGGGACAGGTATCCTAGTAATTACTCCTCCTGGGTGCTATTACACTGCCTGCACATAGCTTAATAAGTGGGGCAGGTGTGGTGAGGGCTGGGTTTTGCTCTTCTCTGTGTTTTTCAGGGAATGCCGAGTGTGTCCCGGCAGTGAAGGGTGGCTGTGCACTGCCTTCGGGTATGGTGGCTCATGAGGCAGCCGTTCTGCTGCCCTTCCCCGTCCATGGAGAGCAGCCAGTGCTCTCGGAGGGGACATCTGCCATGGGGTGGTGGATGTCCCGTGGGAGCTCTGGCTGTTGTTGCTCTCTTGGCTCATGCTGGGGAGCTGGGTGAGGAGCGGAGCGGTGGGAGGGCCGCTAAGGGGGGACACGTTGCATAGTGGGGTTGTGAAGTTTTCCCCGCTCCAGACGTGTGCGTGCACCCCGAAGTGGAGCAGTGCCTGCCTATGCTTGGGGGGGTTTGGAGGTTGGCCCTGTCGAGGGAGAAGGCGCAGGCTGCAGCGTTGGAGGCTGCGGGAGGATGTGGGGCTGGCAGGACGCAGCCTGCCCTGGCAGCACTGCCAGCACCCAGCCCTGCCCCGGGGTGCTCGCCCTGCCTGCCCACGGCTTCTGGCAGCTGCCGGGAGCCATGGTGGTGCTGATAGCTTTGGCAAGTTTATGCTGTTGATTTTGTCTCTAATGCCAACATCAGGAAGCACACTGAAATAAATTAAGATGACGACTGGAGGAAAGCCAAAGCCTTTCCATGGCTCCTGATGGAGTCACTCCCACCCGAGTGCTTAAGGCGTGAAGTGTCCCTCTGTGCCTTGATCGGCTCCGGGCTGCAAGTCAGACTGAGACGGGTGCTGACAAGCATCCCCTGGGTTCCCAGGGGTTATGCCTTGAGTAGATCAATCCATACACCTGTAAAATTGTAATTGCACAACTTAACAACGCATTGCAGCTTATCCTGGTACAACTGCAAGATAAGAGTGTTGTAAAAGTTTACAGCTGTAATAAACAGGTCCTCCTGTAAGGACAGTGTTGTTCTTTCACACCGCTGCTCGTCAGTTTTTAACTGGGATGTTAAAAATCATGGGTTTTCTTTAGCGAAGGTTACAGTCTGCTTTAAAGCTCCTGGTTAACTACACCTCTGCTCCTGCCAGCTCTTAGCCTGGCCCTGGCTGCCAGCGTGTCCCGTCCAGGCTGGCAGCACTCCCAACACCACAGGCATGGCCAGGTCACGTCCCTATGTCTCTCCCCTTGTGCCACGGCTGCTGTTTGGTTTGGCCTCGGCTCTGCGCCCGGCATTGCTTCTCAGGCTCCGGGATTTCTGTTGCGAGCATCTGTGCTGTGCTGGGGATGAGCAAAGGTGAAAGCTGGCTGTCTGGGCACCTCTGGACACGCAGGACTTGTGGCTTGACTGGATTTCACCCTCTGCTCAGCCCTGGATGGGTCCTGGAGCTCGCCCTGCTGCAGGGGAGGATGCTGGCTGCTCAGTAGTCAAACAGCCTGCTCTCTTGCCCACAAATTTTATTGGTGTGGCTTGGCTTTCTGGCTCATAGGTGAACTAATGAGCAGCAAAGCTATTTTCTCTCTTTTCTTGGTGTGTGTAGCGTTGCTTCATGGATTTGATTGTGGGGTTTTTGTGCAGTGTGAAATGGTGACAGTTCACCAGTGTTGACGTGCAGCCTGAGAGCCGCTGAAAGAGGGAGTGGTTGGATGGCTGAGGAAAATGAGCCATCCTGCGTTCTACCCAGCTGTTAGGGTAGAAAAATGCTGAAAGAGACTGAGGGGAGGTTGCACACTGCTGAGTCTTCCCCTGTGATAGAGCATGTTGTCTGAAGCAGCAGGGATGGTGATGGAGAGCGCGGCTGCAGCCCCGGGGCAGGGACGGTGCTAGCCTGGGCTGGGGGAGGCAGCGGCTCGCTCCTCATGGAATCCCCGCAAGTCACTGCCTGACACATGCACATGATGTGTTTAATGATAATTTTTTCATATGCCAGTACTCATATATTATTACATCTGCAGTTGTAGACTCCTACTGGGCTTTTGGGGGGCTGGGTTGTGTTTGGAGAGGGGACACTCCCCTTCCCCCAGCTGTGCTGGGCTGCAGGAGCATCCTGCAGTGCCCTGTTTGCTCTGAAGAGTGCCTCCAGTCTCAGGTCACTGTCATTGCTCTCGGGGTTAAAAAAAAAAAAAAACCAAGCAAAGGCATTGTGCGTAACTTGGTAGCCAGGAAGTGAATGGTTTGGGAGTGAATGGCATTTTTATCAGCAGGCTTTGCTGTGTGAGTTCACAGGCTGCCTTATTGCTCAGGGCTGTGTTGATTTACTTGTCCAGTACTGGTTATTGCACTTCCTTACTCTCTGGAGGTAATCAGGCCCTGGGGAGAATGTTTGCAACCATGAGCCCTTTTCCTTTCCCTTTTTTTTTTTTTTTTTTCCCCCTCCTCCTTGTTGCTGCCATACTGAAGCTGGGGCTCTATCAAACCCGTTATCTTTTAATGCATTTGTCCCCATGCAAGGTGGAGAGCAGGGGCCCATCCTGTGCACCAGCATGCAGCAGGGCACGTAGCCGGGGCAGCTCGCAGGTGCTGAAGGAGGCTGGTAGCGGTAGCTCCACTTGTGTCTCCTCCTGTCCCTCTGAGCTGCTCCTTGCCTTTGGGATGGATAACTCCTGTCTCCTAAGAGCCCAGCTGCTCCTTGCACGTACCTTTCCCTAGGGGTGAGGTGTCCTTAGCATCCTGATGCAATGTCCCATGGTGCTTTCCTCAGGAAGTAGGTTAGAGCACTCAAATGAAGAAAACAAATGTCTCTTCCCCCCCCCCCCCCCCCCCCCCAGTCTGTTTTTTGGAACTGGCAGATTAAAGAAACAGTGTTAATAAAGGTGTAGGGGAAGAGCTTTGCTCTGGGTAGTGAGGCTGGTCCCCGCAGGGTTTTGCTTAGATAAGCAACTTTATAAAATCAGGGAGGACACCTGAAGCTTTGGGCTATTAATGCTGGATTTACTCCTAGTGCAGGTCAAAAAAAAAGATAATTGTGTTTGTGTCTCATTACCCTGCAGTTTTGTACAGCAGCTTCATGGTAAAGGAAGAGCCTGAACAAACAACTGGCAAAGCAGTAAGATGCTTACATTATGGCAGCTGCTTGGTGAGGAAGTCAGCGCTTGCTTTTAATCAGTGATGTTGGCTGTGTGGGGCTCTTTGGGGCTCAAGCTTGGCCTAATCAGTCAGCTAATGCTGCCTGCCGCTGGGCTTGTCAGGAAGCAAGATTTAGAAGCAAAAAAAGTGAGATATACATACGCATATCTCAATCTTTTTAAATGTGTATTTTATGTGTTAAAAAGCCCACTGCCCTGGCTCTCCTCACGCTTTGGTGCTTCATTAAGGGGAGTGATGTGGCTTAGACTGAGGTTTCCCGTGCTTTGGGCAATGACCCTCTTCTCTGGCCTGCAGCAGAGGGGCAAGGACATTAGCTCAGCACAGGTGGGAAGCCAGGGCAGGTCATCCTCACCTTGCCACCATGAGCAGCCACAGGGTGGAGGGACGAGAGGGCAGCCCTCCTTGTCTGCCAGTCTTCGGGACACCCACCGCTTCTTCGGGACTGCTCTGGTCTTGGGGGAAGATCTGGAGGTTTGGGAAGAGGTCCCATAACTTGTTCCTACCAGAGAAATCTCTCTGACACAGCAGAAATAAAAACAAAGGGCTCTTCTTCAGTGTTTACTTTTATTTTTAGAAGACAATAAGTGAACGGATCGAGCTGCAGGCGGAAATGGTGTCTCTGAAGTTCAGGCTCCCCCTCCGCCCTCGTCAGGAAGCGCATGCTGCACGTGCGCCTGGCTGGGATGTTTGTAGACAAAGAGTTTCTTGATGCTTTTTTTTTTTTTAACTCCCCCCCCTCCCCGACAGTTCCCTTGCCCATAGGCAAAGAGGATTTGCTTGCTGACATGCTGGAGTCTTGCAGGGAGCTGGGCTCTGTGTGCTGGCGGAGCACAGCTGCGTCAAGCTGCTTCTCTTAGCAGCCATTTGCCTTGGGAGGGGGGAGAGCTTCCCGATTTTCGGTTTCCTTGGATTGGGGAATGAAATCATCACTGATGTGGTGCTGGTGGTGATGAGAATGGAGGGCTGAGGTGGCTCGTGGGTCCCTCCACCAGGCCATCCTTCCTCTGTGCGACTGACTTGGATGGAGCTTGCGCTTCCCGGCTCTGCCGCAGCCTGGCGCGGTGGCCCGCGGGTCCCCCCGGTGCAGAATGCGTACGTAGCCCTGTTTCTTTTGCTCCTTTGCTGTGTGCCCCGTGGGGTGCTGGGGTGTCTCCGGTGAGCCACAAGGCTCTGCCGCAGCGTATCGCGGCGATGGGTGTTTGTGCGTGGCTCGTTTGTGCTTGCTCTGGCCAGAAATCACTGCCAGCCACTGAACTTTTCACCAGAAAGAGACCAAACTGAAAACCAAGGTGTGTTCTTCTCCTGGTTGTGTCGGCGAATGGGGATGTGGTTGGACCTGGGTTTGTGCTCGTTGGGCAGATAGCACACCCAGCTCCACCAGGACCACGTGCTCCGTCGGTGAGCCGTGCTCTGCCCTGGGATGTGCGGCTTCCCGGGTGCCTTGTACGGGGCTGTGTGAGTTATGGTGCTTGTTTTCCTTGAGGGTTGTCATTTTCTCCATGTCTGTGGTGTCTCTTCTGTTTCTGTGGCAAAGGAACCCAATTTGAAGTAAACCCCAGGCTGCAGGCGGGTTTGTGGTGCCAGATGCCATAACAATGGGCAGATGCCCCTTGCAGCAGCCGTGACTGAGCACAGGGGCTGTGTCCTGCTGTGGTGCTGGGAACAGGGTTGTTGCCAGGGCCACGGCTAGGAAGTGGACAGAGAGAATTCACGTTTGTGCACAAAACAGCATGCAAAGGCTCTTTCATACAGTCTGTGACTGTCGTAGCATGGCACGGTCCCTGCTCGTCCATGGTCCGGTCCCCCTGCAGACCTCCAGCTGAGTCTGTAACCTCTGGAGCCAGCAGTTGAAGGCAAAGGGCTGTCTGCCTTTGCGAGGGGGAGGTGGGCATGATGGCTGGCTGGGAACGAAATGGAAGAGCTGCTGCTACTTTGTGGAGGCGATGATGCAGCCCAGCCTCCCTGCATCTGCCCGGGCTGCGGCCGCAGCACTGCTCCCATCCTAACAGGCTGCTGGGTGCCTGGGATCGCTCGCTCCTTCCCTGCTCTGCGTGGGGAGTGACTGTATCTTACTTTTAATGAGTTTCCTCCCATCCCGTTGAGTTGGCAGAGAAGGAAGTAGCTTGTTCCTGAGCGCTTGCCAGTCCTAATAGAGTGTTTTTCATGGACTTTGTGGCAATCCCAGCTCCTGCTGGGCAACAGCGTGGAGGGGACATGGGAGAAGAGCAGGGCTGTGTCCTCCCTCCTGCGGCAGGGCTGGAGGGTGGCAGGCAGCCTTTGCCTGCTGCAGACCCTGGCTATCAGCTCCTGACTCTGAGCTCCTCCAAATGCCTCTGAGGGATATGGGCTTAATTCCTCTTCTTGGACTCCAGCTTGGGGTCCCCTGTGCTGGCACAGCAGGTCCTGCCGGGTCCAGTGCTGCCCCCTCCGTTCTTGGGGAGCGTAACCCATAGCAGAGCAGTGTAACCCATAGCAGAGCAGTGTAACCCATAGCAGAGCAGCAGCTTTCTCAGACCAAAGCACTCTTTGATCTTACCCTGGGAAGCAAAGCCCAGCCTCTAAGCGAAAAAGTGCTTTAAAGGGTGCGTGGGCATCGCTGTCTGGCTGATGTCTTGCCTTTCTGCTGTGGGTATTAAGGGGGATGTTGTGTTGTACGGTCCTGTCAGTAGTTGTCTGTGTCCCTCCCTATGGACAAGTGTATTTCTGCTCCTCTCTGAGTTGGGGGAGACTTTATAACTGGCAGCAGTCTTCATCTGCCAAGTCCCCACCTCAAGCTGGCCTGTGGCTATGGTGAGAGTTTATGGAATTGCTCTTAATCCATGTGAGGTGCTCACCTGTGGGTATTTTGCTTTCACCCTTGTTTTTCCCAGGTGCCTGCTACTGGAAAGGGTGAGGGGATTTGGCAGCTTGGGCAGCCCCTTCAAGGACTGCAGGGCTGTGCAGTGCATGGGACATCAGCGCTGTCCCTGCCCAGGGACACGCGGCTGCTCCCCTGGCTCTGCTAGCATGCGTTTGGCGTGAAGCTTTCCCTTCTTATGTGGCATCCGTGTGGTTGAGCCAGCAAAGGGGCAGCTGGGGAGGGGGAGCCAGGAGAACTTGGCCAGTGTGCTGCCGGGGATGGAAAGTCCTGCCCTGTGCCAGCTGCTCTGGGGTGGGCTGGCTGCAGAGGTTGGCATGGCTGTTTCTTCCTCTGGTTTGCGAGTCAGTGTGCAAATGCCTGAGCAATGAATGCGTAACTCTCGCTTCCTTCTCATTAAGGTGCTGATTTCGTGGCAAGTTCAGTAGCTAAGGGCACAAAACCCTTTCAGTGACTTTGAATTAAAAGCAAGAGCAGACAAACAAAACCAACCCAAGCTCCCAGGAATTCCTGAATAGTCTGTATTCGTTCTTGTCAAAAGGGGATTTTCTTTCCTTTTCTTTGAAGGAACCTCCTGAAGCTGTTTATTTCATACTCTTCTTGGCTGTGACCATTTTATGCAAAGAAGTCAAAATCATTAATGTAAAAATCAGTGATTGCCAGGCCAGTGATCCTCACTCTGTAAATACTGCACAAGATTTGGCTAACAATGTAATGGCTTGAAACTGTACGAACTAAACTCTCTTTTGAGAAAAGTGTGAATGTTTCTGTAAGGGGTCCTGGGTGGGCTGCTGGGTGGGTTTGCATCTCTGGCCATTGGTGCCAGTGTGTTCTGGTGTATGAAATAAATCCCCTTCTGGGAAGCAGCTGCTGCAAGATGATGGGACCAGACCTGCAATGAGCATCCTTTTGGTCCTGTGCGTGTCTGGAGTGTTTTACCTTGTCTGATTGAACGATTCCCCAGGTCCTGTGGCAGTGTTGGAAAGTAGAAAGAGTAATCCAGGTTTTATCACACTAGAGTTTCACTGCTGTTTGGCTCCTTCCTGCAGTGGCAGTGCACTGGCAGCAAAAGGGAGCCTTTTCTAAGGTCTGTTTGTGCTCAAGCACCCTCTCTGTGGAGGGGAGAAGCCTGTTGGCTCTCAGGAGTCGGAAGTGTGAGCCTCATATCTTTATGGATGCACCCTTCTCCAGCTCGTGGAGGAAGAGGAAGGTTATGTCGTGGCCCCGGGGACTGCAGGTGCTCACTGGGCTGTGCCTGGATGAGTTCCTCAGGGCAAACCCATGGCCAGAGGTGCTGAAACGCACTCTCGGCAAAATGAGAAGCAGCATCCCACCATGAGCTCATTTGGGGCCTGACCATACAGGGCAAAAGAGCATTTTCTTTCCATTCATTGAGAATTTCGATTGCATTGTCCTGGCAGCAGAGGAGATGCGTTGCTGTGGTAAAACCTGGCTTTGCATGAACTGGGAAGGAGGGCCAGGAACCTCTCCTTCCAGCCCCTGGGCGCTACAGTTCCCTACCCACAGCACACGTGGGTTTTGAAGTGTTCAGCGCCTGCAGAAGCCTGACAGGTAGATACGGTGTCAGCTCCTTGTGCTGGAGCAGTGAGGCTGTGTTAACCATGTGTGTGGCAGTAGGAAGGGTTTGCTCTCAGATGGGCTCTGCTCAGGGTGCCAGTGACAGGACAGAGATAGTGAGCACAAACTGAAACAAAGCAAAATGCACTTAAAGACCAAAAATGCTCTTTTACTGGACTAAGCTACCCAGAGAGGTTGTGGAGTCTCCAGCCTTGGAGATATTAAAAACTTGAGTGAACACTGTCCTGGGCAGTCTGCTGTAGCTGGCTCTGCTTGAGCAGGGCATTTGGACTGGGTGATCTCAAGAGGTCCCAGCTGCCCTCAGCCATACTATGATCTTCATTCCTGAAACACCAGATGAACACTGGTTCCTTTGGCTGCCATTGTTCAAGGAATGTCTCCAGCGCCATCAGCTCTTCCATGCCTTTTGTTCCTCATTCGTTGCCTGCGGTGGGAAGAAGATGAAATGGGGCTGTAACAGCTCAGTAGCCCAGGTCCCATGTGTGTGCTGTAGCTGGTGCATGGGGCAGGGGTGGTGATGTGATGGGAAACCTTCCTCTTTGTGGTGAGCTGGTGGCTGGACAAAATGCTGTCTGGAGGAGCCTGGTGAGGGAAGGGACTATCACGGGGTGCCCTGTTCCCTTTAGTGTTGTCCTCTGTATACAACAAGCCTCCCTCCCTGGCTGTCAGAGCAGCACAGACAGAAGAGAAGAGCAGCTGGGAGAGAAGTGATGAACAATCTTCTCTTTGGTTCTGGTGAGGATGCCCTTAATGGCACTGGGAGTTACGTGTATAGTCTCATCCCATTTGCTGCACGCTTTTTGCCTACGTTTTCCCTTTTAGATTCTCTTTGCAATCTGCTTGACTTGAGTATGCAGAAGTTTTCTTCCGGACTTCCTTCTTTGTCAAAAATTTGCTGTTTCCCTTGTATCTCGCGAGCCCAAGGATGGCCCAGCTTTGCTTTAGCTTTCCAGGCAAAGCAGGGAAGAGCATCCCTTGGCTGAGAGGTGTTTAGAAAGCAAGGTGGAAAAACAGTTTTGTAATTAAATGTTTAACCCTGTCTTGCATTCTGTATGTTAATCATAGTGCTGCTGTGTTGTGAGGATGACCAGGAGGGGCATGTGTGACGTTTTCTTTTGTAGGTCATTTTAAGGTAAATCAGAGTTGCTCTGCAGGCTTGACTATCCAATACATAATTTGTCCAAGTGATTCTTAATGTTGGGTAATGAGCTGGAAGATTTGTCCAGTGCTGAAGGGCAAACCCCATTAGCTGTGTCATAAATAAAATTTCCCTGGCATCTTTCTCCATGTCAGACACAGTGATTAGAGCCTTAACTACTTGGCTGAGGTTGCAGTCTCCAATTTACAAGCAGAAAAAATATTTTTAGCTGAAACTGAGGTTTCCAGGCTTACACCTGACGACTGTCCTGGATTTTGCAAGATTTTCTGAGGGGAAATAATTTTTGGCCAGATGCTTTTTGCTACTTTAGCAGCCACAGCTGGAGCAGGAGCAAGGGAAAGCAGTTCACTTGGTTGTGTGCATTAATACAAATTCAGAGGCGCAGTCCTGGCTCGGTGAGAGCAGGTTTCCTGATTAGCAGGTGTGACTCAGGATGCAGTTCAAATATTTCTTTTACATCAGTGTCCAGCTCTAGTGAGGCAAAATAATGACTTGCAAATAATGTTCCTTGTTGTGTGTTTTCTCCCAATAAATTTGCCTTGAACATAAATGCTGAAGCAGACAGCAGTTACACAGTGAGAGTGAATCCAGGCAGATATTTGTCTGAATTTCAGTGATGCTGAAGACCGGCATCCACCTTTTTCTGTCTATCACAGGGTAAATCGGCAACAGGCAGCTTAGTGATATGCACATTAGGGTTTGGAGGCTAAAAGCAAAGGTACTCTGAGCTGAAACAGATGAAAATGAGGCAATGTTGTGATATGGCAGAAAAAGCACCGAGACACTTCTTTTTAGGGGGAGAGTTTTTCCTCTAGTATACCTGATGGAGGAAGACTTTATGCTAAAGCTTTCTCTCCTGGTAGCTTTTTGCACTTCCCTGTCCTCTCTGGTTTTTGCTAGCAATATGGCTGTGGACGGCAGCTGCGAGCATCCTGCCAGGCCCGGTGGGCAACGGGCTCGTAGCCTGCGTCGTGCCACGAGAGGGGTTGCGGGCTGTGCTGCGGGTGGGGGTCATGGCTCCCCCGAGGCTCGTGTGTGCGGTGGGTCCTGGTGCCTTAGCTGTTCCCCTTGGATAGCAAAGGCTTTACCCAATGACAGTGTCTGCTGATGGTTTTACCCCATTTATTCCTTTTCCTTCCCATTTCCATGCTCTCTGTAGTGGCAGGCTAGCCCAGAGCCAGGAGAGCCTGTATATGTGGTGGTGTTTTTTTTCCCCCCATAGCATGACTGATCCACACCATTTCCCTGCTCCTGATGGAGGGTTTCTTTTTCCCCAGTAGTTCATACTTCTGCCTTGGCTTCTGAATGGGCCATCTCATCTCTCTTACCATACCAGGTTGCAGGCTAATGAGAATATGTCCATGTAATAATAAATGGACGTCAGCGTGGCAGCAAGTAAATGCGTTGGGCGCTCTTGCCAAGCCATGCATATTGACTGAGGTCAGTAGGAAGCACTGATATATTTTGGCTGCTAGTGCCAAATAGAGGGGAGGGAGGGTACATAAAAGTAAAAGCCCATAGCTCTTGCTCACTCATCTACTTTTTACTGTTGAATAAGAAATTAATGTAACCCATTAGCTAATGTAAGCCATTATCAATCCAGTGACTGATAATCATCTAGAAAAAGGACAGCACATCCTGGTTTAATGTTGGAAGTACCAAGCAAATGAAGGAAGGTTTGCATCCTCACAGGGTGTGCTCTTACACCAGCGTGGCCAGGCTCGTGGCTGCTGAGATCCCTTAAATTGAGCTCATTGCTCAGGCCTGGGGGATGGGATGAGCCAAAGCCACGGGGCAGGCACGTGGTTGTCCTCCTCTGCAGGGCATCGCTCAGGGCATCGCTCACCTCTCCGTTACGTGCTGACGATGTGCTGGGCTCCGTCCGTCTCACTAATGGGCAGGGTCTCCATCTCTCTCCCCTCCAGCGGCGCAGGGTGGCTAGCGATGGTGGAGCGTGGAGGTCTGCACCGCGGCGCAGGATCTCTCGGCTGCCCGGAGCCCGGGAGGAGCTGCTGTGGACCCTGAGGCGGAGGGGCGGGATGGACCTTGTCAAAGGGTGAGTCGGGGCTGTGCCACGCTCCCTGTCTTTTGCTCACTGATGGTTGGTAGGGGAAGAGGTGTGCTTCTGTTTGGGGAAGCCGAGCCGATGTCTGGCCCTCCAACATAATTCAGCGTGCATGATACCTTTGTTCCATTTTCATATTGCAAAGCAAACCTCTGCCTGCAGAGAGAGGCTGTGCCTCCCTGAACAGATGAGCAGTAAATGCCACAACGGGGACTTGCAGCCTTTCCCCGCATTTCACTGTTTTCATACAGCCTGACAAATACCAAAGCCAGGCACAGCACTCGTGTGTAGTGGTGGGAGCTGGGGGAAGTGCTGGGCAAGTGTTTTATTTTTTAATTGGAGTAATGCAATGTGAACTAGCTGTGACTAAGGAGGTAGTGAAAACCTGGTACTGTCAAACCTGACTGTTTCACTGCAGCAGTGGTTAAATACATATATTTAATCTCAGTCCATCATGCCAGCTTTCCAGAGTGAGTGCTGTGTAAAGAAAACAATTCTTTTTGATTCCCTTTCTATTTGGTCTTGTTTTTCTCATTCAGTTGCAGGGAGGATTTGCCTTTTCAGGGAGGTTCCCCTGGGAAGCATGTGCTGGGCTGTCCTGGCTGTGCAGAAGCCGTCAGTGGCCACCGTTAAGTGCCTCCCACCTTTAAGATCCGTGCTGAGATCACTTGAGAGTGATCAGACAGGCGTGGAGGTAAACACAGTGCACGTGGTGGTCCGTGCTGCGGGCACGAGTGAGGATAGGTGGCTGCTGGCTCGCTGCAGGCAGGAGGGCTGCTCTCATCCAGGAGCTGGGGAAGGGAGGAAATGGGAGAAAACCTGTTGTCCTTGGGGGTTTGTTTTTCTGCATATGGAAATCATTGCCTGCACGGACATGAAGTTCAAGCTCTGGGAAGGGACAGGATGGGCCAGGTCTGAGGGCTGAAGTGCAGACCCTGCTTGTCTTACCCCTGGGGAGGAATGTTTTTGAGCTCTCTGCTGGTCTGGGGGCAAAAGAAAAGCAGGGGTGATAAATGGATTTAAGCTGGTATGGGTCAAACTCCTCTTGGCTCAGTCTTCCTGGTGCTGTGAGTGTGCCCTCATGGACTGGTGCTGCATGCTGAAGGCCCTTGCATGAGGGAGGACCTGTAGTGGGCCCCCCAGCTTGTCTCATGAGTGGGGCAGGCAAGAGAAAGGGAGCATTGGAGACTTCTGCTGTCATCTGCACGTGGGTTAGAAACCTCCAGGTGAAAAGCAGCCAAAGCACAGGCTCCAGTTGTTGAGCTATCTAGTCTTTTCCCCAAAGCTAACTTTGCCTTTGCAGATACAAAGGCCGTTTGTCTCCCCCGCCTTGGCAGGGCTCGCCATCAGCTAACGTTGTCTTTGTCTGCCACAGGCTCATGGAGCTGCAGATGGGCTGGGGAGAGCAGCCTCTCAATGCTGGGATTGTTGTGGCCGCCCCCACCTCGCGTGGGGGGACAGGCAGGGTGCGCTTGCCATGCCCCCCCCCCAGCCACCTTGCTGCTGCCTCGGGCTGCTCCGGGTTCCCAGCACCCCCACGAGCCAGGCAGTGCCCTTGTGGCACAAAGCTGTTGTGCTGAGGCCAGTCCTGCAGCCCGCTGTCCCCCATGGTCCCCTTGCTCCCACAGGGAGCTGCCTCCTGAGTATCTGCCTTCTCGCAGCGGGGAGGAGGATTCATCCGAAGGGCATGTGGTCCTGGTTGGATGGAGATGCACTAGCCTCAGCCTTTGCTGTGTGCATTTCTGCCATGCAGGTGAGAGAAAAGGGTGCTGGATAGCCACACTCCAACAAGGCCTTGGTGCTCTTGCCATGAGACAGAGGGATGGAGCCCCTCAGGGGAATGTGTAGCCCACTAGGTAGAAGGACTGACCCTCTGCACCGTGGCTCCCTAACTCCCTGCCCTCCTCTGGGCACTGTTTGTCCATGTCTGTCTTAAAGTGCAGAAGGAGAAATTGGAAAAAACAACCTGTGAGTAGTAAACGGATGAGCTGGGGGTGCTGGAGCTGGGATGGGAGCTTGGTGGTAGCTGTGGTAACTGCGTGCAGTCTGTTCTCTGAGTGCAGGTATGGACTGCAGGGTGCCTGGCAGGTTAAACAGAAGGGATAAATAAGGTGGTGTGCTGTTAGGGAGAGCTGCTGAGCAGGCTGCCTGTGGAGGACACGGTCTTTGTTACTGGTGTGAGTAGGGGTTGCACAAAGCAGTGGAGACTCAAGGTGGGTGCAGCACAGGCTGTTTCCCTTGCCCAGTTCCTGCCACCCTCCCTGTTTGGGTCTGCTGGCGAACACTTCCCTGGGGCTGGACCTGTTGCCTGGAGGTTGTAGTAATGGTGGTCAGGGTTGTTCTAACATGTGTGAGCGAAGGGGAGGACAGGTTTTTGTGGTGTCCCTCCACCCCAGGCTCTTGGCCGGAAACTTGTCCCTTGGTGTTTCCTGCCTGAACATCCTGGCTGTGTGGGGATGGCTGGAGGTGTTCGACAGCCATCACTAGAGCTCTCTGCCCCCCTCTTCCTGGAATTTCTGGCTCAACTCTTTCAGCGAGAGGTGGGAAACTGCAAGTGCTGACCCCCACGCAGCCCCCCTGCTTCCCAGATGGGGGTGGGAGGAGAGGAGGGCAGCACGGTGGGGAATAGTGGGGGCAGGAGACTGGGGCTGCTGAGGGACCATGGGTCGGGTCCCCGTGGTGTGTGGGGTGGGTGCCTGCCAGGGTGGGGGACGTGAGAGGGCAGTGCGGCACTGCTGCTCGCCCGGCTCCGGCACTCGCAGGAGTGGGGTGCACTGCTGGTACCCCCTCACCTGCGCTGTCCAACCCTCCCATCCTGTCCTGAACCCCTGTACCCTCCTTGCACTCCAGCTCTGTGTGCTCTTCCCACAGTCCCAGATCTTTTTGGGTGGCCAAATACCTATGTCTATCTGAGGGAAGATCCATCTTTTTAAGCAAATAATTACTTAACTCATTTTCAAAGGGTTGTCTCCCAGGGAGGACAGGCCCAGTGTGTTTTGAGCATCTTTTACCAAAGAGAGCATCTGTCACCCAGCGCCTTGCGGTAGCTGCTGCTGTCTCTTGGCAGGGCACCACGGCTGGAAACCTGCCTGCCCCGTGTGCTGCTGGGCACAGCAATAGATGGTACCGCCCGAGTGGGCTGAGAGGGGCTTCACGGAGCGCTGCTCTGGCCTGCTGGTGCTGTGAAATGTGATGCTCCTGGGGCTTTTCCTGCGTGCTTCATCCCTGGGTTACAGCTTTGGGAAGAGGGGAAAAAACCCTCTGGAGAAGATGGTGGTTAAGATGTCACAGGCATTGAAGCGGGAGGGTATAACAAATATAAGGTGCTTTCCTGTTTGCTTTGGAAAATGAACTGTGTGAGAGAGAGAGATGCTTTGCACAAAGATTTGCTCTTTGGCGATGTCAGAAGGCAGCTGTGGTGTCAGCCCTCACCAGGATGACAAGGTGTGATTCTCATCTGAGCTCTTGCTTCGGAGGTGCTGGCCCTGGCTGGGCAAGGCAGAACAGGGTGCTAATCCCTTGGAAATGAACAGGAGACAGAGCCCTAAGGCTCTTTTTTTTTTTTTTTTCCCCCCAGCCATCCTCATAGCTCTGACCTAGAAATTCCTCACTCCATTTGCTGAGCTGGCTTAGTTAAAGACTAATTTCTGAAGGATTAATTATTCAGTGAGTATGGGGAGGGAGGGTAACGTCTGCTGCCAACTCTGCGAGGTGGTACCTGCTGGCCCAGGGTGCCCGGCTGCCCAGCCCTTCCCCCGGGAGCCCCAACCACAGCCCTGGGCTGGGCACATCTGCTGCGCAGGTGCATATCGGGGGGCACATCACGCTGCATTTCTGTGTGTTGCTCTTGCCCTGTGCTTGTTTTCACTCTGTTTAAGCAGGAAACCAACTTTTGGCCTTGAAGTCTTCAGTGACACATTTTCAGCTTGTGCTGATGTTCCTCCTCCCTAGAAGTCCCTGTGATGGCTGTCCCTGAGGCCCCACGTCAGCCGCACCGTTGCTCAGCCTCCCTGTTTGGGGCGGGCACCTCGGGGTCTCCAGAGTGCCCCGCAGAAGGGCTCTCAGCAGTAGATCTGCAGAGATCTGGTGATAGTGCTGGGGCTTGGGGAATCCTTGGCCTCTGGCCCTGTGGATGGGATGCTGCTGGCCCTCCCTGCAGCCATGCCTGCATCCTGCTCGCTGGCCTGTCTGGGGCCACTTTGGAGAGAGGATGCAACAAGCTGCAGTTTGGGTAGCACTTGTTCCTTTAAAGCCACGCTGTTGTGCTCAGGATAATTGCTCAGATGTGCAGTAACAGCAACTGTTTTTCAGGTTGCAAATAGCTACGTGCCCTGGAGAGTGTATAAAGGAATATATTTCCTTCATCTCCACAGGCTCTTGATGTGCTGGTGAAAGCAGATTCCCTGTTTAACAGCAAAGTAAGGGCAGGTTGGCAGTTTCTTTCCTTTATGTGCTCCTCTGCTTTCCCTGTGGTGTTTTGGGAGAAAACACAGTTAAGAGGCTGTCAGGAGCAGCAGCAGCATGGGTGTGTCAGACAGTGGCGTTGGTGCTTTTGGACCCAAGGTGCATTGCTGTGGGTTTACTGGGATGCTTCACCCTTTACTGTAGTTGTGGGAAGGTCAGGGTGCAACTCGCAGCCTTGCTGGACTGACTGCAGCTCTACCATAAAGCGTCTGGAGTGAACATGTGTTCCTCAGGAGAGTGCTTACGCAGAGTGATTTTGCTGCTGTATGCTCCTCTGCATTAAGGGGTTTTGGCAGGAGGCAGCGTTTGTCCTGGACACCTTCGTACCTGTGACAGGCACAGCTGTGCCAGGAGGAGCCTGGGCCACCAATGGGGTCCTGTAAACCTGCTGTTTAGAAGGCAATACCTGAAGCTTTTGTTTCCCTGACCTGTTGTGAATGGGCAGGTTTCCTGGTAGTGACCATAATGCTTTTTTGCTTGTGTTTTGGCATAATCATTACAATAAACAGTAAATGATTTCATTAATAACCTGCAAATAGCTGCTCACCAGCTGAGCCGTGGGATCTGTCTGTGTGCTCACTCCTAGACTGAAGGGACCTGCCAAAAAGCGCCAGTGTTCAAAGCTGACACATTAAGCCAATAAATAGCACGGGCAGAGCAGAAGCGTGCAGCTGCTGGCGCTGGCTTGCCGAGCTGCAGTGACCTGGCTGCTAAAGCTCACCCCCAAAATCGGCTGTTTTCACAGGGCATGTGGGCAGAATGCTGCCCCACCGAGCTTTGGACAGGGTGTTTCTCAGCTGGAGCCATGGCTGATGCTTGTAGCAGAAAAACGGAGGAACTAAGAAGTGCTCTGCTTGCAGCAGCCCCCTGTGAGCTTTGCAGGTGCTGGGTGGGGAACCAGGGGATGCTGGTAAGCAGCTGCTGTCACCCTGCTCCCGCCAGGGTCCAGCTCAAGTGCAGTGCTACGCAGCCTGCCTCTGCCTGCTGCACAAACTGCAAGAGTTGGCATTTCAAACCAAGTCACCTTCTCAGGCGGTCTGCAGGCATCTGTTTTCCAACTTGTCCAACTTTTCTCGACATTAGAGTTTGGAAATCTGTGGCCATCCTTGCTTTGATCAGAGCAGCTATGAATTTTAACTTTTATTTCCTTCAGTAAGTCCGCCTTCAGCTGGGTCCTGCAGGAGCTTCTACACAACCTCCTGAGCCACGAGGGATTTAAAGGGGGTGAAGAAGGTTTGGGAGACTATGTGAGTGGCTCAGCCTCACCCTGCAATGGGAAGCTGGGAAGATCTGCTGTGGGGCAGTGAGGAGGAAAATGAGTGAAGAACAGTCCATGAAGCAGGGCCCTACTGGTGCAACACCTTTGTTGTAGGTCAGCACACAGGACTGTCATGGAAACATTTCTGATTTAATACACAATTGTGTGTACCTGTGTTTATGGTATTGAGCCCAGCTCTGTGGCAGACCACAGGGACCGACACCACAGAGAAGCACTTGGCTTCATGAGATGTTCCCAGAGCCAGGCTGAGACTGGTGAATGACCTTTCTAGGGAGCAAAGCACTACAGCAATGAAGGTGTTGGGGGGAGTTGCTTCACGCAGCTTTCTTCGAGGTGCATGTAGCAGTGGGAAGCAAACCCCACCAAAGAGGTTCACTGCAGCAGGGTGTTAGCCCACGTGTCCACGCTTGCTGGGGGAAGGATGGGTGAGCTCTGCAGAGATGTTCAAGGTCACCTGCCCTGTGTGTTTGTGAAGGCACCTGGATCGCTGCAACGTGGAGCCTGGCACAGCATCCGAACCCATGGGTTCTCTTGGAAAGGAGTGGGAATTGGCAGCTGTGGCAGGGAGCAGCACAGCAGTGCAGGTGGCTGCCCTTTCGTGGCTAACGTGGGTCACACTCAGGCCCTGGGAACTCTCTGTGTGGCTGTGGTCTATGCTGAATGAGTTCTGGGGTCTCAACTCAGGTTCCCTGGGAAAATTATCTGCGGATACTAATGCGAGCTCTGCTAGGCAAACTCTTTCCCTGCATCTGTTTCCTCTGGTCAAGTCTAATGTCCTACTGATCAGGCTCCATTGTGGTAAAGCTGCTGAACACTCTGAGGGGATGTTGGAGCTGAATTTAATGTAGCCAGTGCTGCTGTCTGCAGCACAACACTGCTGCTTAGAAAGAGGCACTTGCTACACCCTGAATAATGCTGTATTAAACTGTGATTATCCCCCAAAAGTAATGCTTTAGCATATGGTGTTCCTGTTGCTGTGACAGCCTGCACGCCTTGGTCCCGTTGGCCCTGGGTGAGGGAGCCGGGGTTAATTCCTGCTTGTGCATTAACTCTAATTAATTAAATGCATTAACTGCATTAACTCTAGATGCCCAAAGTGCCAAGGTGCTGCCACCTCGGGGCAGGGAGTGGGTGGGAATGGGGACTGTTTTGTCCCTCGCTCTTTTCTGGAAAGCAAGACCCTGTGAGGTGTTGAAGGTCTCCCGCTGCTCCCAGCCCAGAGCTGTTTGCCCTGCTCCGGGGGCCTCGCGATTGCTGCCGAGTGTTGTTTTACTTCCCGTGGAAGCAGGGACTGTCTTGCTCTCCGCAGGCACAGTATGGCTGTGTCTGCACATTTGCTTTACTGCTAATAGAGCTGCTGCTTTACCCATTGGTTCCTGTATCCAGAAAGGGCTCACGAGAGCAACTGCAGCTTTCCCTTTGCTCTACAGAGCCTATTTAGTTTGCACGTATTGCTGCAATGATTGCTGGATTTCATCAGATGAGAGGCGCATCTTTCTTAATAGCCTGTGTAATTTCTTCCAGAGGGACACATTGCATTAAATCTTTAATCCAGCAAGCTGCTAAGGGAGTACACAGACTCCATGCATTTGCTATTGATCTCTTACACAGCCCTAATGCTACCCCAGGGGCTTTACCCCTCGGAGTAGCTGGAGCTGGCACAGTCAGAGCCTTTGGAGGGGAGCTGGGGTGGCAAAGGGCTGCGTTGCTCCTCAGCTTTGTCCCTGTCCTTTGCTGTAATGCCACATCCGTTGTGGGCCAGGGAAGGCAGGTTCCCCTCTGTGCCGTGTGTACTTGGGTCACATCAGCTGGGGCCCGTGCAGTGTGAAATAAACTGCGTAGGAATTGAAATGTGGTGTTGCAGGGCTGCTACCAACAACCATGTTCCAGCAGGTCTCTTCTGCCTTTGATTTCTTCCCATCCTCAAAAATCCCTGCTTGCCCCATTTTCTTAAGAGTTTCAAGGTTGCTGACTGTCATTTTGGATAGTTTTTTAATAAAAGCCCTTCTGAAAATCAGCTGGTGTGTTGCTGAGCCTGATGCTGCCTGCCCTGCTCCCTCGACAGGGTCCAGCCGTGCTGGGGCAGGGGAGGGAGAGGGCTGTGCTGGTCCAGCTCGCACTGCCCCATCCTACTTATGCCGAATTGACTTTTCTGTGGCTTTCTGCTGCATGCCCTTGCTTGCTCTGACCTTTTCTTCCTTCCTCTCCCCTGCTTTCTCTCCTTGCAGCCTTCTCTGCAAGGCGGGAGTAATTTGGGAGGAAAGCCTAGTTCATTTTTCATGCTCAGCCACCAGTGCAGCTGTTTGTGCTAGCAATTGCCTTTGATATGCATTTACAGAGACAGTGACCTGTGAAAGAGTAAATCAAAGACCTGAAGCTAGTGCCTGGGGTGTACCTTAATATGTATGATCTCCCCTTCTGTTCCTCGGCAAATAGTGAGCAAATAAAGAAGACACATCTGCAAATCGCGCAGAGTTCAGCCACAGGATGCAGCTTGCTTGAGAAGAGGGTGTTGAGGATGGCTGGGACATCTTCAGACTGGGGAGGCTGGTAGAAGGTATATTAAGGCTGGACTTGCACAGCTTAGCTTCTGTAGTTCTGCAAGGGGCATGTCTGTTGATGAAGAAGATGGTTTGCATCTTTGTTTTATTTCTTTTTTATTTTCATGTTATCTACCCTTATTTGCACCTTGGTGCCTTGAAAAAGGTCTTAGTTTTCAGCATTTCTGTGGGCTCGTGGGCTCTTGGGATGCCAAGACCTAGTCTGGGGCCAGGAAAGCCCCATTCCTTACCCTGCTCCAGAGCTGAACTCACTGCCCACTTCTTGAGGTGATTTGAAGAGATTTGAGCCATGACCAAATCATAAGCAGTGGTGCCTGATGCAGCAGGTCAGCCCCACCGGTGATGCTTGGTACAGACACTGACACTCCAGTCTTCTGGGCTGATGAAGTGACTGTAACGTGAAAGTTGCTCAAATTGCCAGAGCTGCCCTATTATCAGTTAATCTTATTCCTGAGCCCTGTGGGGCTTCTTGTGCCGTTACAAGTGCATTCATCCATGAGGCTTTCACAGGTCTGGCTGCTCTGATCGCAGCTCACATCTCCGTCTATCTTGGCCAATATTGGCCTGCCAGCAGACTCGTGCAGTGAAAACGTGGCCTATTTGATGTCCCCTGGCACTTCCCACCTTCACTGCTCGTTTTAAATTTTTCCTGCTCCATGCACTAGATGCAGAGTCACCTTTTAAAATGTGTTTTCCTGAGGTAAGGATGTTACCTGATTTTTTTTTTTCTTCTTCCCAAAACCATATGTGGAGTGCCTGCTTTGCATCCCTGGGGGTGGCAGGAGAGATCCCAAGCTGTTTGCAGCATGCTGGGCAGAACATGGGTCACGCTGGCTTGGTGACTGTTCCTCCTGCAGGGTGAGAGGATCATTCCCTGGTGCATCATTCCTGCCTTAACCTGCGGGTGTGAGGAGCGGGAGGCTGGTCCTGCTCAGTGACATTCCTGCCTGCTCACCCCATGGGCTGTGTGCAGCATTGCCAAAACCTGCCCAGCCAGGCAGGGAGATATTTCGCAGCAGCTGGTGGGACACCCTGCTGCAAGCACCAAACAAAAAACCAACCCTGGACTTCTTCAGCCCCATCCCACTCTGTGGCCAACTCTCTTGCCAGCAAGGAGGCCCAGGGCATGGATTGCCATGTACCACTGCCCCCTGTAGCAGAGGGGTGTACATGTTTCACTGCAGATGGAGATAAAACTGGGCTTTGTTTGGAAGATGAATGGCTGGAAAGACACAGCTGGGTTGGAAGCATCACCCAGCCTGGACAGAGCCTGGGGGCATTACAGTGAAAAAGTACTGGATTGTTTCTTGCAGCTTGAATGCTGCAGAGCAACATGGGGTGGCCTGTGGCCATCGTGGGTGCTGGTTGCCCATGCTGTGTGGCCCCGCTCTGTCCGTGCTCTGCAGCAGCTGATGCAAAGAAACCTCAGGTGTTTGCTGAGCATCCCAAAACTACTGCACGGGGTGACCTGTGGGGATGCTGCCTGGACCTGAGCCGAGGGCAGAGCTCTCGTGGGACCAGTTGAGCCATGTGAGGCCACACTGTGCTAGGGAAACCCATCAACTTTTGCTTTTAAACTGTATCTACCCAGGTTCAGTTTTTGCAGGTTCATGTGTTGGCAAAGGGCTGCTGTGGTCAGACTCCAGGTGCTTTAGGACGACTCTGAAGAGAATGATGAGGGCCTCCTGATTTTGGTGGGGTTGTGACTTCTTTTTCCAAAATTTCTTTTGGGGGTTTTGGGAGTGAGGGGTTTTCCCTGTGTGCCCAGGCATCAGCTGGCACATTTGTGGGTAGCAGGTTGGGGGCTCACAGAGGCACTTTCTTCTTCACTGGAAGTGGAGGCTGAGGTGGGTTTGACGGTCTGACAGTGGATGTGGCCGTGGTGTGACAGAAGGGTTGGTCCAGAGTGCAGAGCTGCTACCAGTGAGCTGGGGACCAAAGCAGAGGCATCCAGCACAGGGACAGCATGAAGCAAGATGCAATCTTCCTTTTTTACTTCTTTTTCTTGTTTTCCCTCTTTTCCTGATGAGGTTGCACAGCTGGGGAAACCTCTCCTGTGCTCTGTTGTGGTTTGAGCCCAGAGAGCAACTGAGCACCACTCAGCCCTTCACTCACCCTTTTCTCTCCAGTGATGGGAAGGAGAAAATAAAGCAAAAGACTTGGGAATTGAGATGAGGACAGGGAGGGATGACTGACCCTTTATGGTCATGGTCACAGGCAAGAGACAGACTCATAAGGGGAAGAAAAAAAGAACATCACTTTAATTCAAACGCTAACAAAACCAACACTTAACAGAGTGGGACAGTGAGAAGTGTTACCACATCTTAAAAACACCTCCCCACACCCCTCCCTTCTTCCTGGGCTCAAGTCTGCTCCCAATCTCTCCCTCCAGCAGCTCAGGGGTAAAGGGATGGGCTTATAGTCAGTCCGTCTCTTCTTCCTCCTTGGTGGGGCCCGGGTGGGGACTTCTTGCGTTCTCTCCAGCTTCAGCGTGGTTCCCTCTCACACACAGTTGTCCACAAACCTTCTCTGTCGTGAGTTCTTCCCATGGGCTGCAGCCATTCCCAGGCGGTTCTGGCGTGGGTCACCCCCGTGTGTTGCAGTCCTCCCAGCACCGAACTACAACAGCGGGGGCTGCTTCTCCCCTCAGTCCCGGCCTCCTTTAATCACAGCTGCCTGCTCTGGTGTGGGCTCCTCTACGGGCTGCAGGTGGATCTCTGCGACACCAGTGACCTCCATGGGGGGCAGGGAGGCAGCCCTGCCATCTCACCATGGAGTAAGGGGGGGGCTCCCTGCTCTGGCACACCTCCCCTGCTTCCTCCTCCTTCCTTCCACTGACCTCGGTGTTCACAGAGGTGTCCTCCTCATCCTCACAACTCTCACTTCTCCTCCCAGGTTCCGCTTCTTAAATTGGTTATCACAGAGGTGCGATCACTGTCGCTAATTGGCTTGGCCTTGGCCAGAGGCGGGTCTGACATGGAGCTGGGTGGACTTCAAGAAGCTTCTCCCAGGGGCCACTGCTGTAGCCCCCTCCCCTGCTGCCAAAAATCCAACCACACAAACCCAGCACATGTCCCCAAAGTACGGGCAGCCCATCATGCAGGTGAGGAGGTGCTGGGGCCTGGGGTAACCATGCAGCAGTGAAGTAGCCCAAGAGACCTTCTTGAGCCCCTCCTGGGAGGGAAAGCTGCACCTTGAGTTTTGCCTCCAGGCCTGTGGGAGGGGACATATCCTGATTTTAATCATTTGGGGATTGCACAATGCTGAGCTACACCACTGAGCTCTGCCTGCCCGGAGGTGATGATGTCGGAGGCAATTCCCCGGGGCCTGAAGGACTGGTCTCTGCCCCAGTTAGTTCATCTGCAGTTTTGTGACGTCTGAGGGGGGACTTGGGAAGAAGGAAGCAGGGAGCTCGGGTTTGTTGTTGTGCTGTCATGATGCTCCCTGTGACTCCTGCCTATTGCTTTCGCAAGCATCGGGTGATGAGAGATCCTGCGGTCCTGCCCAGGGGGAAGCAGACATGTCAGTTGGGGCTCGTCAGTGTTTGGGAGACTGTGACACAGCTTGTGGACCTGCCAGAGGTGCCGGCAGAGGCACCCTGGCCACTGCCAGTTGCTGCACGGGACAGTGAAGCTGCTCAACCCCACAGGTAACGTGGTGCTGTGTCCTGCCCTGTGCGCTGAGAAACATGGCTGAGGTGTGATGGGGCTGGTGGTGTCTCTGCTTGTGCAGAGGTGCACATCGGGGCTGAGATAAGGTTCACAGAAATGTGATGAACAAACCTCTTTGTGGTGTATTTCAAGCTTTTTTTTTTCGCTCTTTGGGGTCTTCAGGGATGTGCTGCTTTGAGGGCTGCTTGGCATTTCAGCTTAAGACAACCCGTGTGTGTGTATATGTTGATGCGCAGCAGAGTACGCACAGGAGAGGTACTAAGTAGCCTGTTCTGTTGGACACCCCAATGATGCTGGTTTTTAGGTATTTGACATGAAGAACCATTGTCCTCAGTGCCTTGTGCTTCACCATCTCCTCTCCCACGGTGGCTGGTAGCTGGTGAAGAAGTTTCCATTTCCAAATTACTTTATCTTTTAAGCAAAAGCTGTGGCTGCGCAGAGCACGTGCTGTGAGTTATTTTTCTTACCACTTTGCTGTCGTGGGGTTGGAGGTTCATGGGGGCTTTGCTGCAAAGCGTGGCTGTGGTACTGGACCTTCTTCCTCCATGCTGCAGGCAATGTGCTCTGCTTGCTGGCTTCCCTGTGCTACCCCTGTGTCGAAGCACAGCTTGACACACCCCAGTGGGGGTGTATGTAAAAGGTGTTGCCTTGCAGACTCTTTGGGGGAGGGTGTTGAATTAGGGTAGAAATCCAGTGGATCCTTGACACTGACTGGCAGAAACACCTTTAGCTAGACCCTGTGGCAAATTAGCACCTAAATGTTTGGGTTTTTTTAATGTGCTTCATTATCCAGTCGTTCTGGATGAGCAGTAGTTACGCTGCCTTTCCTCGTGTGGTGCAGGCTCTGGCGGGATCCTAGGACACTACAAAGGCTGCTGTGGTGTCACCGCCCAGCTCTTCAGGGCACAGCTTCACATTGCATGTCATCTGGTAGGCGCTGGGGAAAGGTCTGGGTCCCCATGCCCCCGGGACCCAGCCACCTCCTGCCACCGCCCTCCTGTCAGGTCCAGTGGTTGCACGGCCAGGGGACGAGTCAGCTCACTCCATTACTGAGTACCGAGGGACTGGGTTGGTTTTTGGGTCATACCAGACCAGCTCAGCTGACTCATCCTGGGGCCACGTGGCACGTTTCTGGTGATGGTGTTTTGAGTTTTCTGCTCCAAAGGTGAGTGACTGGGACAGCACACCCCACAGTGTGACACAGATGTCTGCCCCACAGGCAGTCCCCGCCAGCCTGCCCAGACATCTCCCCAGGGTTGCCTTTCCCTCTGCCAGTAGCATGACAGCATCCTTTGAGGACAGCAGCAGGGTGAAGGTTGGAGTAGAGCATCAGCTGGGAAGAGCTGATGTGGGCAGAGGGTGCAGGATGCTGGCAGGGTCTCCCTCCTTCTCTTCATTGTTTTTCCTCAGCGATAGAAACCTTGGTCACACCATACAAGGTTGCAGTGTTGGGCTTGGACTCTTGTGTTCACAGCACGAGCGTAACATGAGTGTGTGGCAGAGAGGTCGGGAAGCGGTGAGGTTCCTCAGGGCTCGTGCAGCAGCTTGTGCTGGAAGATGGGGGACTTCCCGTGTGCAGCTGCCTCACGAGGCCACACCTAGTCCCACCAACTCCCAGGGACTGCAGGTATCGCTGAGGTCCCAGGGCTTAAAGAGCTGATGTCTGTCCCTTAAGCAGCTCTTTGATTAGAGGTTTTTCACTACTAACTCTATGGTGAGGATCTGAGCAGGGCGAGCAGTGACTTGGAGCTGTATGGCAGTGGAGATCATCTCAGGTGAGGAGTCTCAACATGCAACTTCTCATTTTGGTGGCATTGACCATCTGTGTAATTGTCTTTGTTCTGCCCGATGGGGGCTTTAAATATTTTCGCTTATATTGTGAAGGATACGATGTGATCTGGTTTGTCAGTCTTTTTATTTTACTGAAATAAGTCAAAGTATTTGTTTTCCCTTGGGTGTTATTTGGCTTCTGTACTCTGTTTGGCAGTCCTAGAGGTTTTAATTTTACAACTAGCATTTTGGAAGTTTTAGAGGTTTGTTTTTACTTTGTTTTAATTAAATTGCCATAACCTGGGGGAAATCTTTCAGCTTAATTTAAATGGAAAGCCTTACACTGAGAAAATCCAACATCCCTGACTATCTGATGATTGTTCTGTTCAGAGTTTTGACATGAAAAGTTAAAATTTGACTCCAGGCTTGAAAGTTTGCAATCATAGACTGCAACAGGCACGGCCAGTTCTGTGTCGTAAGAGGATTACGTTAATCTATTGTTTCAGAAAGAAGCTGAGATTTTAATAGACTCTGTTTTGATGCAAAAATGGGATAATTACTGGGTGAGAGGAGAGAAGAAAAAGGTTGGAAGTAGAAATGTCCTTCCCTGGTGTGTGTGGGTGCCTGTGGTTGGACCCTTGGGCTGCAGCTGCTGAGGATGACTGTGCCCCTCTGGGACATGTACCTGGCCCTGGGGAGCCCTGTGCTCCCCTGAGGGGTGCAGGGCTTATTTGGGGAGCAGGAATTATGAGAATTCCCATGGGATCTGAGCACTGTCTCCTCCGGGGCAGCGCTGGGGCTGGGCAGTGTCCCCACCACGCAGATCTGCTGGATCGTGACCGACGCTCACGAAGGTCTGGGCCGGTTTGGGTCATGAAGCCCTGGGAAGGGGGGACTGCTCAGGACTGTGCTGCTGTGCCTCTAGGACCAGTGGAAGGACTTCGTACAAGTCAGAGGGAAGCTTGAGGTCACGGATGAGTAATTTCCCAGAGGGGTTGTTGCATTTATCCATAATTCACTTCAAAGCAGGCCAGACAGAGTGCTTGAAGGGAGCAGGTCGGAGGCTCATCCTGCTCATTCTGGTGCATGTGAAGGTGACTTCCCTTGCCTGGCAGTTAATTGCATTTTCACCAGCTTGGACTGCTGTGTGCTGCCTCCTCGCCCCGGTGAGCCCCCAGGAGGGGTCACCCCGCAGCCCAGCTTCGGCTCCGGCGGTATCCATCAGTCAGACATTGTAGGAAGCTGCAAGCAAAGTGGCTGGGGTGAAGGAAGCAGCAGGGGCACGGTGAGAAGCCACCGCGGTGTACACAGGATCAGGAGGAGTGCGGAGAGTACAACACGAAGTGAAAACCGTGCAGCTGGCATGTCTTTGCACCATGGTTGGCAGCCGGGCACAACCTTTCCATCCCTTTCCTGCCTCTTCTGGGCTCTGTTTCTCCACCCAGACCACTGCAAGTCCTGGTGCCTTTCGGGCAGGGGGAAGGAGATGGGGTGCCTTAGGGGTTGTGTGCTTGCTAAGGAAACCCTTGTGCCAACACCCATCGCTCTGACGGTGGGGAGAGAGACTGCTTGTGGGGAGCTGGGTGCAGGAGGGGGCTGCTCCTCACCAGAGACCCAGATAGGCACAAGTAGCTGTTTCTGCACGCAGGCAGCCGTATTGATTGTAGTCCTGTGACTCTCCTGGTCTGGAGACCGCTCGCTCCATATTGATTATTATTTTTCTAAAGACTAATGAAGTTTGCTGGGCTGTAATTGCAAGAATTATTCTTCTTTCCATTTTCTGAAATTCTTGATCATGTTAATGAGTTTTCCAATTTTTGCTTAGGGTTTTGCCAGGGCTGTTTTTTATTGGAAAAAGAACAATGATGAGTGCTGAGCTGTGTCTGTTCCCAGGCTGGTTGAGGATGTAGGGATGGGGATGGCACATGCCCCATTTGTCCCACTTGGGCAGAATCTGGGGGTTTTGCATGAAAGAATCAAGTGAGTTTTGGGTGGATCTCCAGCAGTGGTGGGGGGCAGAGCCAAGATGACCACGTATGGTCACAGTATGGCAAGAGGCAGCACCCCTCCCCTGTAAGATAGCCCTGCCAGCTCCAAATGTCCTCAGATTACTGTGCCTTTGCTTCTCCTTTTGCTGTGTTTCCTCCCATCACATCATTGTTGATGTTTTATACTTTTTTCAAATCCTTTCAAACTCAACAAATTATTTTTTAGGAGGGACCAACCATTTTTCTCTCTTTTTCTCTTAGCAAGTATATAAAATCCCCTGTGACTCCTTCAGCTGACTGTGCTGCTGTCTGCTTTTTCCTGCCCTTATCTTTCCCCTGCAAGCCTCAGTCAGGTTTTTGTGCCGCCATCAAGGAGCAGGCACCAGGGATGTCCCTGCTTTGGGAGGTGACTGTCCCCGTGTGCACTGTGATTTAACTGCACAATGTTGCATGCGGGGAGAACCTTTTTAAACGGGATGAAATAATTTGGCAATTCCCATCAATCTGGGGGGTTAAAAAGGGAATTGGATTTAATGAGCGTGCACATCCCATGCTGCTCTGAAAAGGGACAGATGCTGATGAGCCACTGCAGGTGGGTGACTGGATCAGCACCAGTATCTCTGTGGTGGGGGCTGTGGCTACCTCCGTGCTGCTGAACCGACTGGCTTTTGGTGGTGGTTACACCTCGGCTTCCCGGGTGCTTCTCTGTGAGGGTGAATTTTGAGCCAAACTCATGTAAATGCACACTTGCACCAAAGTGATTTGGCCCCTGTATGCTTTCACCCTGCGGGGTGAGGAGCTGGGTGCTGAGGTCCCTGCTTTTGCAGGGCAAAAGGAGGGATTTTGGCAGGCTGGAAGCAGGGTGCCACCAGCCAGGCTTTCAGTACCCAGGGCTGTGTTTAGATGTCGGATGCTACGGTGCCTCTTAACTCTTTAATGTGGCTAATGCCCACCCTTCTCTGTGTTCGGGCACAGGAGGGCGGCCCCAATTACAAGAGAATGCATCTTTCAATTCTCTCCCTATGTAATTCAATGCTCTTCCCAAGAATGAGGATATTTTAGCTGTAACTTGGGCAGCACATCTGGATTTGCTGCTGGAATTAGAGTAATTGTGCTAAATGAATTCTAATGCAGCAATATGCCAGGCAAATTAGTAAATTGATGCGGGTGGTTTATGCTGGGTATTGGCACTGAAATTTCTATGTAATGCAATATAACTGACAATTAAAGCAAAGTGCCTAGTTAGACTGAAATTATAGAGCCTCTCGTATACTCTGCTTTTTATTACAGCCATATTAAAATGTAGCACTTCTGTAGGGCTTCACAGCTCTGCCAGTCAGTGTGCGTTAGTCCCAGGGCTGCACTGTTTTGAGGAGTTGGCCTTCAGAAGTCTCAGGCCATGTCTGTCCAGGGCTGTGGGCAACAGCAAGGACTTGCAGTTTGTTGTGCCACTATGGGCTCGTGTTTGGACATAGCACAGGCATATTTGCTTGCCTTATGCTGCAAGGATGGTGCAAAAGCAAAAAAAGTGTTATATTTGGAACTATTAGTTTTATTGGAAAGTTCTCTGACCCAAAACTGGTTTTGACAGGGGGGTGTGTATGTGTCTCTTCGGTTTGATGCTCTGCTGTCCCCTCCATTCCCCAAGGCTTGTTGGTGTTGCTGTGGTGCACACCGAGATCAGCTGTGAGGATGGTCCAGGAGGCTGAGCTCAGGGGAAGCTGAGGTGGGACGCATGGCCTGTCCTAGCCAGGGCCCCTGCAGGCAGAGGAGGGGTGGCCTTCCCGGCTCCCCTGCGGGGAGGCAGACCCCCAGCCTGTCCTGCTGCACCCTGTGATTTAGCTGTGGTATGTTTGAGGCTTCACCAGCACCCAAGAAGCCAAGTGCCAGCGCTGTACAGCCAGTGTGTTGTGTGAGGAAGGCAGCACAGTGCCCCGCATCTGAGCACCGGCCACCTCAGCTGTCACAAGGTGTTTTTGTCAAATGCTGCCAGCACCCGGGGAGGGACCACAGCACGCTGCTGCTGCTGAGGCGGCTTCCAGGAGCGGGGCTGCGCTCAGCACCGTGTGGCTTCACCAGAACAGTTGTAGCGATGCTCGGCAAGCTTCCCGGGAGGTGACTCCAGGCTGAAGTTTGTTTTTCAGTAAGTATAGCAGCTCTGCTGCTGCATCTTTGAGTGTCCCCCTTGACCCGAGGGCTGGAGGTGTGGGTGCTCCGGTGGGGCTGGGAGCAGAGGAGAGGGGCTGAGCTGTGGGGGTGCCTCTGGAGGGGATGGAGGGAGCAGCTGGAGTGGGGACAACGTCCTGCCTGCGCTGCCTCTGGCCAGCCAGTGCCTGGGGGGCTACAGCAGCTGCTCTGGGCTGCATCCGAGGCAGCAGTGGCCTGACTCCCCGTGCTCCTGCTGCACATTTCTTAAATGGAAGCTTTTGGGTAGGGAACACCTTGTACAACGCTGTGCTGATAGTGGTCTTAAGTGACTGTTTCTGTGCCTTTGTCCTTTGAAAAAAAGGGGTCACTGCTGGGGTTTTAGATTTTCATTTTGCACGATCTCTGCATGATGCACTATGTCACCCTGATACTGGTTTTTGGTCCAGCTACATATAGGATGATTACAGAATTATTTTAACCTCCTAAAGACCTAACTTGGGACCTTGGAGCTCTTGTATAACTTTGCAATGTAATGTTTTAATAGGGGTATGTGTATGTGCTTTTTGGGCCTTTAGGGACATTTAAAAGTTGCTAGTAGTCTGTTGTGCATCTATTTCTTAAATCAGTTCATACTTGCATTTAACATGTTTCTTTGTGTGTACGTGGTGATAATTGGTTTTCATCATCTTGTGAAATAATATATTCCCCTTTTATTTTTGTAACTATTCTGCAAAATTTGATGGCACTCTGGTACACTGGGTTAACCGGTTGTGAAAAATGGGAGCTCAGTCATTGTGGGTGTATTTAAAACAGGGTGGAAGAATTTTTTTCTAGACCCCAAGAGTTAGTGCTCAGAATTTCATAGGGAGGCTTGATAGAGAGATGATGTCTGATGTGTCCAATTTTCAGCAGTTTGGAAAATTCCTGCCTCAAAAAACCTTTGAAGTCCCCATGGTGCTTTCAGCTGACTTCCCAGGTAACGTGGAGAAGCTGGTACCTCCCCAGCTGGCACTAGAAAGTGGCTCATGAGAAATCCTCTCCAACATGACCCGAAGGCACAGTTGTTCTCTAGGGGATTAGGAAGCTTCCCCTGACTCTGTTTTTGGGATCTCAGCAGATGCTTTTCCCTCTGGGGGAGAGGAACTCTGACCACAACAGATGAGAACTGGGGTACCAGGGCACACACAGTCCTTTTTCCTCTGAGCAATGGCTCTGGGAAAGCTTGCCCTTTGGCCACAGGACATCTCAGGGTGAGCAGATAGATGTGCCTTCTGCTCCAGGCTCCATCCCTGATCAGCTCCTCAGGCTTTGGCTCCTCCTTTGGCCAGGCTTGCTGCTTTTCTAGACTGTTCTGTTGTTGTCACAGCTCTAATTTCAAACCTGCTGTCTGGAACTCCACTTATGCATCCTGCTGGACTCCATCCTCCACATTGCTGGAGGACCTCGAAAGAGGCAGCAGTTGCTGCTCTCCAGGTATCAGCCACGCTGAGAAAGGGTTACATGGAAAGGGAGCCTTAAAACAGCCAAAGTGTTGCCATTTTGGTAGAAATGGAGTGGCTACTCCCAGTATGGCTTAACTCTGTCTTACCTACTTCCTAGACACTGGGAGGTCAGGTACTTGTGAGTGTCACCTAAGCTGTCCTGGGGGGAGGGATGAGCTGCTAAAAGCAAAGCTGGAGGAGGAGCAGCAATGGGCTCTGCATGGGCTGTTGAGTGGCTCTTGGGGATCCAGCTCCCCAGAGGAGCCAGGGGCTGGGAGAGCGGGTGTGTTTAACTTGTGTTGAGCGGTCTTGGCGTGGAGGGGTGAAACTGAAGTCCTGGAGAAACAGCGCTGGAGTCCTCCAGCACTGTAGGAGCAGACAGAGAAGCTGTCAGCTCTGAAGAATGCCCTTTTTCTCCTTCCCTGCTTCTGCCTAGCCACCCTTGAGAAGTGTAATCAGAAAAAAAGCTGCCTGGGGAAGCCACAAAGATGCAACAAGATACGGTTTGCTTGCCCAGGGCTCAGGAGCACAGTGACGGGGCTGCGAGGAGTCCCCCAGCGATGGTGCAAGGGCCACCTTCCAGTGCCGTCCAGCTCGTCTTATCATGCCGGCTGGGCAGGGGATCTGGCAGAGATGCTTTCCAGTCTGCTGCCCTTGGGCAGCCCTAGGACAAGGTTCTTGTGAGGTAGCTGTTAGGACTTCTGCCTGAAGAAGTGTCATGGTTGTTGGCAAGCTGGGACTGATTCCCGTTCCCATGTCTGTGATGGCTTCACTGTGTTTGGAGAGTTTTGAAATGGGAAATGCTGGTCTCTCTGGCCTGAACAAGCATATGTACAGGAACGTCTGAGATGGACCCAGACAACCACACGGTTATGTTTATGACTTGTTTTTTTTTCTTCCAAAACATCTGCAGACAAGGGTGTGAGATGCTTATACAAATGTCTCGGCGATGGCTGCACAGCGGTGGCGATGTGTGCAGCAGTGCTCTGTGTTACCCCAACACAGAAAGTCCCAGTACTGTATGAAATTTGATTTCTGCTTTAACAGTCTCCTCCACAGCTCCTCTTAAAAATCAGTTTATATCTCCTGCAAATTAAACTACTGTTTCACTTATGAAGTGTTTCATTCTACTATTAAGTGAAAGTGGGAAGCTGACTTTTGCATCACTGAGTACATGGCTGCAAACCCTACGACAGCAGATTGTTAATGTGAAATTAGAGATATTTCAGCAATATCTCAGCAGATTGCCTCTGCTGCTTAATAAAAGGCGCAGAGCTCCTCTGGGAGACAGACTCATGTGACAGTCCTATCTGGAAGGGCTGACCAAGCCATTCCCTGAGCAGGGAAGGGCCTGAGGGCTGTTTCTTTGCTGTGCAGGAAAGGAGACAGCCTTTCCCTTGCCCCAAGTCACCAGAGGGAAAACAGAGACTAAAACGCAGAGTAGAGTTGTGGGAGCTTGTGCTGCTTCTGCCCCAGTGCCGGTTGTGCTTCCAGCCACATGGGTCCCTGGTGAGCCTGGTCCCACAGCCATCCCCTCTGGAGTATCATTTTTTGATCACAGATGGAGGCGCTTATGGAGTTGTCTGAGCTTTCAGGCATTGATACCGTGAATCCCACCGCCCCCAGCTACCCAGACATGGGGTTTCATGAAGGCAGAGCTTCCTTCTGTTTCTTTTCCAAGTGCCATCACCGTAGGGCTCAAGCCAAGCTTGACAGCCTTGCAGGAGGCCTGACTCTCCTGCGAAGAGCTCTCTCTCCTGCCTACCCAGTCAGGGAGGGGATTGCAGAAATGTGGGCTATCCCTGGCTGTTGGGGTGTCCCCCATGCAGCTGGGGTGCTGGGGAAGGCTGGCTTTCTCCTTGGAGTGTGTGTACCTCAGTCCGTCTTACCCTCCTGCTGCTTTCTCTACAGTCTTCCAAACTGGCCTTTTGTCCCCAAACAATTCTGCTTTGCAAATGCCAGAGGAGGATCCCAGGGGCAGCATTGCTGCTCCTCTGCCCTCCCATCAGGTGGTGCGGAGGAAGAGGAGAAGAGAGGGATTCAAATTAACCCCGCTCATCCTTTCCGTTCCTCCTGCTGCCCAGTCCAGCCCCTTTCCTGTTGCCTTTGCATAGCTCAGGAGCAGATAAAATCACCTCTGCCAGGTAACCGCTGCTATCCTCCTCCGAAGGCGTGTGTGTGCCTTAACCCAGCTGCTTCTGAAAGCGCCGGCATTATGCCTTTTCCTCTATGGCAGGGAAACAAGAGTTGTCCCCTTCTGCCTCCCACTTGCCTGGTGTCCCCCTTGGCTGCTTTTCCGCTGCCTCCCGACAGCCCCCTCCGCTCTCCTCTGGCTCCTCTGACCTCCTTTGACGTGTTGCATTTCACTGTGACTGGTAACGGGGAGCCGATGAGAGATAAGAGGGGTGACAGTGTTACCGGCTCACGCTGCGCCTGAAAGAGCCAGCGAGCGGATGCTCTGCCTCAGCCCTCTCTCCGCAAAGGACTCGATTTTAGGAAGCACCCTGGACCCCTCCCTGGCAGCGGTGGAGCCCATCGGAGGGAGAAGGTGGGAGACGAAGGGGGGCGGCTGTGCGGAGCAGCGGGTAGACAGCTTTATTTTCCCTGGCTGTAAGAGGGAAGCGAGTCCAAGCTGTGCCCTTCCGATGTGTGAATGGGAGGGAGAAGGTGCTGGGGGACCGTGTACCTACCCAGTGGAGGGGCTGGCAGGGTCCCCCACGGCTGCAGGCCCCCCCCAGTGCATCGCCAGCCCCCCGCTTTGTGTGCGGGTTTGCGCCAGTTCCCTCTGTTTCGCTGGGATGAATGTGAGCGCCCGGAGCGGGGAGGCAGGGAGCGGAGACTGTTCAAACAAATTAAAAGCCCCCCCAAAGAGCAGCGGGCAGGGATGGTGGCGGTTGCTCTCCAAGTCACAAGCAGGCGGCGGGGGCGGGCAGCCCCCCGGGTGACCGTGGGCCGTGGGGCTCGTGCTCCGCGGGGCGTACCCGCCTGCTTCGGGCGTTTAATTCGGAGCGGGAAGCTGAACCAGAGCCTAGAGGAAAAGGAAAAAAATAAGGGAGGAGGGAAGCGGGGCTCGGCAAGGCACGCAGCAGGTTTCTGGTAGCGAATGGTCGTCCCTTGTTGCAAGCAGGCTGCTTGCAGTGGATGGCTCTAAGCAGGGAAATAGCTATGAATGGGTTTTTGTTTATTTTTTAACATGGCATCCACAACGGAGGGATCAAGAGGATGTGAAGGTAGCTTGCTGCTCTGCTAGTTGAGTTAACACAGGTTTTCTTTGCTGTTTCCTTGAGGGTCTCTTGGCACGGCTGTGAGTTGGCTGTCAGACACCCCTTCCCCTGGACGTGCTTCACTGACTTAATCTGGCTTTGCTCCGTGGGGCTGTTGCGAGATTTTTTTTGAAGCCCTTGTTTTTCCTCCGCCCAGCTGGCGTCAGGCACTGAGGATACAGAGACAAGTGCTCCTGCCTAGGGGAGGTTTGGCAGTAGGATTTCCCTCCAGGTCCGCAGCATCCCTTTATCTTCTGCCTGCTGTAGAAAGGCTTTGTGCTGGAGCTTGGGGAGCAGAGCCCACAGGTGACCTCTAACTGGATCAGACTTGCGTGCTTTAAATGTCTGTTCCTCTCCTTGTGCTCAGGTGTTCGGTGACAGGCTGGAAAATTGTGTTAGGTAGGTGCTGCTGGGGGCTAAGGGGTGCCTTCTGCTTTGGAAAACAGGGAGGGAGGAAACCTGGTGGACTCTGAATAGCCGCAAGAAGAGCGAGCGGGGATCCTCTCCATCTATTGTGCTCGTCTTCATATGCCGTAAGAACAGACCCTTTGGAAATTCATCTGAACAGCCAGTTTCTCGGAGTTTCTCATCACCTTCTGATCCAGACAGCATCCCCTCGCCTGGCCAAGGGCCACCACAGCCACCCTGGGCCACCTCCCTAGAGGCCAGCTCCCTCACCTGCCAAGCAGCCACATGCTGTGGGGGCTCGCAGACCTGTGCCATCGCTACTGAGGGATCCTTTCCAGCGGGCATTATATTTTTTTTCCCCCCTCCTCCTTAATTCAGCTCTGCAGCTTCACACTAAATAAGCATGCAGATGCCAGCTGCTCTCGTGCAGCCTGGCGCCTGCGGTTGGTTCGGGGAGGCAGGGCTTTCTACCCTCGAAATTTGAGGGATCGCCGTGGAGCGCGCTGTGGACTGTCCAACAAGTAATTCCTGGCTGAACTCCTCCCGTCTGGTGCTGTCTCTCTCTCTCTGACTCGCAGCGCTCCCTTCCCGGTCCTGTGGGCTGACGGAGCGCGTGGGGTGGCGAGTGCAGCCGGGGTGTAGCATGCATGAGCGTGCGGCGGGACCGGCGCCCAGGGACACAGGCGGGTGCGCGCTCGGACGCCACGGGGGCCATGGCTTCGTTCGGGAAGCTGACGGAGTACTTCAGCCTGAGGAAGTCGAGGATGGAGCTGCGCTCCAGGCGGCGGGGCCGGCGGAGCGGGAGCTGTTGCTGTAGTGTCACCGAGTGCAGGTACGGGGTGGCAGTGGCCCATCTGTGCTGGTACCTCCGTGTGTGCCCAGGGGGCTGCGGGATGGGAGATGCAGTCTTTGGTGTTTTGCTTTTCCCTTTACCTCTCCGGGGGCTGGGAGCAAGCCAAGAGCTCTGGGAGCATCACCTTGTTCCTGTGTGGGGCTGCTGGGTGGCTCATTGCCACGGGACATCTCCAGCAGGCTCTGTGCCCTCACAACTGTCTCCCTGCCCGGGGCACGTCCCAGGTGTCGGTGTTGCATCTTGGACGTCTGCTGGGTAACCGTGTGCATGTGTACCTGCTTGCCTCTGTCTTTTGCTTTCTGTGTTGTGCAGCTGCACTGTCTCCTCATTAGAGGAACGAGATTATTGTGCTGCAACTGCCCTTCCCTCCCTCTGCCCCTCGTGCTGCTGCATGCAAAGCCCTCGACCGCACAGGCAGAAAGACGTGGCTTCACAGGTGGAGTTGAACGTGTATGTGTATGGGGTGCTGACGGAGCCTCCTGGCACGCAGAGGCTGGGGAGGGCTGTGGGGGGGTCTCAGTTGTGCTCGGGGACAGGGTGCAATGGTGAGGGGGCTCCTCTGGGCAGACAGACACACAGTTCATCGTTGGCTCCTTTGGCATGTGGATTGGCAAGGGGAATGTGCTGGGGATGGGGAGGGGTGGCATTGGGCTGACTGGAAATCCTTGTGAGCAAGCTGCTGTCTGGGTGCTCAGGGTCATGGCGGGAGGCAGCAAGGCCAGCCCCAGCTATAGGGTGCACGCGTCCTTGTTTTCCATGTAAACAGAGTTATTGCAATTAAGAAAATTGCTCTCTGCCTGGGTGGCTTATGTCTCCTTGGATATTATGAGCAGCTTGTAGGACACAGCTAGCACTTGATGCTGCTCTGAGCTCTTTCCTGCTCTGTGTGGGCTCATGGTGGGGCAGAGGGTCACCAGCCTGAGCAGCGTGTGTCCCCAAATCCTCCTGCTGACCTGCACATGGTGCCTCCCTGCTTCTGAAGGGGTGCAGGTCTATGTGGGAACACACAGGGGGGAAAAATAGCACCAAGATAGCCATTCACCTTCTTCCCTGGCTGTTGAGGATCCTGTACTCTGTAAAGGTTATTGAATATCTGCAGATTAAAAAGAAGTTGGAGGTCTGTTGCTTGGGCCCCTCCTGCTGCTCTCTGCGTTGCTGCTGAGATGGTGAGATGTGATGTGCTGTTGCTGTCTCCTGTCTTTACTCAGCAGCTACAGGAGACGGTCGCCTCTTCCCTGCTCGCTTGAAGCACGGGGCGGTTTCTCCGGAAACGCAGAAACATTTGTGGCTGAGCCAGGAGCTTTGTTCTGCTCTTTTTTTGGCATTGTGGACAGAAACTATGATTTCTGCCCTCAGTTTTCTGCGGTGCTGGTGCAGAGCTGGGTGTGAGGAAGGTTGATTCTTCAGGTGCGGCCAAGCACGGCGTGTCCCTGGGGTTTGCTGGTGTGCAACTGAGCGCCACGTGGAGAGCGAGCGTGTGCCACGTCTCGGGCAGGAGGGAGATGAGGAGATACTCTCGGGGCTCCGCGCCCTATTGATCCCCTGTGCACAGGGTGCTACAGTCCTGGAGCTTGTGTTTTGGGGGCGAGTTAGGTGGTTTCCCATGTAATGGGAAATTTCATGGTGCCTTCCTAGCTCCTAGTCACAAAAGTGGCATTGCTGGTGTGTAGCTTATATACCAGATTTTCAGGGGGGAATGCTGGGTATGGACATGCTCGAGTGCTTCCCTCACGCAGGAGTGTGGCTCACCATGCATCCGTCGTGGCCATTGAGGCTGCTGCCTGTCAAAGCTCAGCCTCTGTGTGGGGCTGGTGGACGTGCTTCTCCAAAGAAGAAGTTTCTCCATGTGCCTGGGTGGTCTGGTGTGGCCAAGCCTGAGATGCAGGGAGCTGTGCTCTCCCTGCTCCTTAGTGTGTTTTGTCCCCCGTGCCATGCAGCTGCTCCAGGGCAGCCCCTCTGGGCTGGCTCTGAGCATGGAGACAGTGTTCCTGGTGCCCCCGACTCCCCCAGCGACAGGACGCAAGCACACCTGCAGATACTGAGCCCGTTCCCTTGATTGCACGCAGTTGATTACAGAAGTAAAAGTAAGTGTTGATTGAAGTATGGGATGCCTTTGAAATCAGTGTCACTTTTCACCCAGACTACTTGAGATTTTGGCTGGTTTTTTTCCCCCCAGTGTCTGTACATTGAGAAGCCCCAGTTGACACCCCCAACCCAAGCTGAACTGGCTGCTGGCATCCAGAAAGCCAAATGCTTCATGGCTGGGATCTGAAAGCAAACGAATGGCAGCTGCTGCCATGTCTGTCCCTGTCCTTACTCTAGATGGTGCTTTTCTAGCTCTGTTGAGCAACTTTCTGGTTTTATTTCATATCTTTGTGCTAATGTGGGCAAATGAAACAAGGAAATAAGATGTTCAGACCGCACGTTTCCCAGTGCATGGGGGTGCTGGAGATGCTGCATCCCAGGCTCAGCAGTGTGATGTCTGACAGAGCCCACCACAGCCCTGCCCTGGCCTCTGCTTGGCTCAGGGCAACTAGGCTCCCACCGCTCTTGCCGAAGCCGGGTAGACCCCTGGGACCACAGCAAACAAATGTAGGCAGGTCCTCAGTAAAGAGGATGCACCAACTGGTGTTATTAAGTTGTAAATATAGCGGCCCCATGCATTCTCATAGGACCTAACAGATATTAGCAGGTGTGTAGTTATGCTCTTAAGTAATATGCCTGCATTTTTAAACTACACCTCCACGTAAAGCAATGCATATAAGGTGGGTTGAGTAAGTCTGCTGGATTTGAGAATTTGTGAGCTCAAACTTGTATGCAGAAGAGGAGCCCAGCAATAGCGTCGGCTCTCCCCATGTTCAGGTGCTATTGGGCAAATGTGCTGCTTGCAGGAGCTCTTCAGCCTCCGACACCCCCCGTGCCCTCCGCTCTGCTGTGACCTGTGGCACAGAGCTATGTCATGATTTACACCTTTGCTGTTATGTCAGCTGGAGGTTTTTCCAACCTGTGACTTGCCAGCTGTGCTCAGCAGGACAGATGCTCTGCTGTGGTGCTCTGGCATCGTTGCTTCATGTTTTTAAATCAGTTGGACAGTCAGATCTCCGGGGTTGAGAGGCTCCAGGCATGGCAAGCTGGGGATCAGAGTGTCCCCAGCATGCAGCTTGTACTGGTGTAGTGACTGAGCGTAAACATACCAGCCAGAGCCGATCTCAGGAAAGTGCATAAGTGATTTATTTGCAGTAACTTTTTTTCAGTCTAACAGAAGCATTGATGGATGAACCAAACGCTAAACTTGACTGGCTTTGGAGCTGTACCGCTTTGTGCAGGATGAAGGCCTGGATCATCACAGGGGTTGATTTCTGTGCAGCTCAGAGGCTGCAGCACTGGATGCAGGTGCCTGTGGGCAAAAGACAGGAGCAGCCGGGGGTGCCCTCTGAGGTTTGGAAGGTTTGTTCTTTGTATTATCTTACAGTGCTAGCCTCAAGATGCTCGTGCCCAGCTCTCTGCATGTTGGCGGGAAGGGTATAGAGGATCCACTTTTGGCATGGAGGAGTAATGAAAGGAAAAGACAGGTTATACAAAATAACTTGTCTATTTAGTGAGCTATTTCTAAACTGAAAGGTCTGGACAACTCATTTTGAGTTCCTGCAGCTTTTGAAAGTGGATCAGAAAATTGAGGAAGGCTATTGTCTCATTACCGGGCTGAGAAAACATCCTTGCTCTGCTGTGAGTGTGCTGGGGGAGGCTCCAGGACGAGTTGAAGTTTTCGGAAGCAGGCTGGCACCTTTCCAAGCTGCTGGTTTCAGCCAAGGCTGCCTAGCAGCGAGCTAGCCTGGCAGAGCCCTGGGCTGAGATCCTGGGCGCTTGCAGCGATTCTGGGAGGATGCGGGTCTGGTGTCACCTGACAGAGTTAACGGTTTTTGGAGAATTTCTCAAGGAGACTCTTGGAGTTGGTCTCAGCCTGAATGCAATGCTGGCAAGCAGAAACCCTCCAAGAACACTAGTGTTTTCGCAGGAGCCATGACCCTACAGCAGTAGCAAATGGCACTTCACTAAAAATCCCAAATGCTGTCCAGGGGTGGCTTTTGGGAGGCATTGTGTCCTCTAGACTGGAACTCAGAGGCTGTTTGATTTACTGGCTTGTTGTCTTGGCCCAGTCCTGTTTTGGGATAGATCTGCTCACCTGGCTTCAGGACGCTGATGCACTTCTCCCCTCCTCCACGGTCCCCAGAGCCGCGTACAGTCCCCGCAGAGGGGCTCTGATGTGCTCATCGGGAGATCACTGCCTAGTTATGGAAAAGGAGATCTTCCCGATGGGGGAAGAGGAAGGAGAGATTTGTGCCTGGTTTTGGATCTCGCGTCCTTCTCCTGGGGGAGACCTTTGGCCTTGCAGGCAGCAGAACTGAAGGCCCCTAAAAACCTGGGGGGTGAAGAGCCTATGGCCTCAGTGGGCTCCAGGAGAGGAGTTTTTCCCTGTCTTGGGGGAGGCAGTAGGGCGACCTGCAGCAAGAACCAGGGAAGCTAAGCTTGGGAAACGGGGAGGAGAGGTGGTTGGCTTGTGCTGAACTGGGGAGTGGACAGGCAGGGTGTTTGCTTTAGGGTTTCTGTGCCTTTTTTCTCAATATCTGAATTAGTGTTTGAAGTTGGTGTTAATTATCAGTGAATTAAATTATGTAAGAATTAAATTACATAAAAATTCCAACTTGCCTGGCCTGTTTTGCCCATGTCATTAGATAATCTCCAGCTGAAAGATTGTTGCTCAAAGTGATGCTCCACCTTTGCACTCTCAGGGGGAGCAGAGGTGTGTCCAGGCATCCCTGCTGCTCTCGGAGGTCCCAGGTCTTGTGGGGAGCTGGACCAAGGAGCTGCTCTTCACAACGGGAGCTGTTACTTCTCCTCCTTTGGGGGTATTTTCTACACTGATATCCTCATGCATGTTCCTTGCTGTGTAGTTTGATGGGCTTTGAGATGGGTGAGTGGGGAGGGGTAGTGGGCAATGTTTTCCTGGCAGGATTGTGCTTAGTTGTTTTTGGGTGTTTAAAAATATCTCTTCAGCTCTGGCAGCACGTCTGTGTTCAAGCACACGGTCGTGATGGGGAAGAGGAGGAACTGGCAAGTTTTGGGGCTGGAAAACTGCACTGAAGGAACAAATCCTGTGCTGGCTGAACACAGCATGAGGCATAAAAATGGCAGCAAGTCTTCCACCTCTGGCTTACGGCGCAGCCTTGCCAAGACTCCCCATTGCCGGAGTGTGACTACTTTGTGCATTGTCCTGGGGTGTGTCACAGGGGCACTGAGTTGCCCAGTATCACATCAGACACGGTGCTGGTGACTTGGCCCATTCCTTCCAAGTCCCAATCTGGGGGTTTTTAGTTGATGCTGGCTGTTCTAAACACCTGTAGGAGTTGAGAGCCAGTAGGATGGAGTAAGAAGCCAGTCAGGGTGCACAGAGTGGTGGGGCGGTACCTGGAGCCCCAGGGGAGCCTCCATCCATCTGTTAGCCTCACTGAATGCTCGGGGTGTCTTGTGCACCCACCTGCAACATTTAGTCTTGCAAATGTGCATGGACCATTTTTCTTAAGTACTGTATCCTGCAGCTTGAGCTGGGTGAGACACTTTTAACACACGGTAAAACTTGCCCCCAAAGGGGCATCTGAGGGGCAGTGAGGGATCTCTCATACATGGCTGATAGTTTGACTGGGTTTTCCTGCTTTGACATGTTTTGAACAAAACCTTTCTGCTTCCAAATGACACGTCAATATGGAAAGATACCTGCATTTTAAAAGAGAAAACAAATAAAGAACGTGTAAGTGTTTTGGGTTAAGTGAGAAGTTTCTGCCTGAAATTAGTCAATAAGGTGTTTATGGCACTTGTATTTCAAACTTCCCAGCGCTGACACCTTCCTTGCCTGCTGAGAGGCCAGCAGGAAAATGTGTGTGGGTGCATGGATTTGCATTTTTGCTGCAACAGATCATTGTAACTTATTAAAAAAAAAAAAAAAAAAAAAAAAAAGATGTCCACTGCTACTGTGTGGAAGTGCCCTGTGCTAGTGCCTAACAAGGCTGAGCTGGAAATACAGTCCTAACTCCAGTGTTAGTGACTCAGGCCGTAGCCTGCTTTGCAGAAGTGCCAAGTGCTCATTAATCCTGTTAACTGTAACAGGCAGCAGACACCCAGCATCTTTACGACTTAACTGGTGTTGGTGTGGCTGTGCAAGAATGTGAGAAAGAGCTTTAGGAGCTGGAGCCGAAAACTTCAGCCTCTTTCAGATGGAGAGATGCTGGGTCGGGGAGCTCAGCGGTGGGTTGCAGGATGCTCTTGGATTGCACAGCTGGATGGCTGGCTGTCCTCCGGGGCAGCTTGTGTGCTTTTGGGTGAGGCTTGTTTGAAATCACGGGTGCTGCCGCTGCTCTTTCCCTCCTGGTCTGGCATTGCAGTGCTGTGTGGCTGTGGCTGTTGGGGTAACTGGTGCCGTTCAGCTCTTCCCAACTACCTCCTTCACCCGCCGTGCTGGTGGTGTGCAGTGAGGTGAAGGACCGAGTGTTCCTCCTCTCTCCTCTGCGTCAGCTTTTCCCCGGGCTGTGTGAGTGCTGCATCCCCAGTGTCTCACAAAGATGACAAGCTGTCAGACGTAAACGGTTCTGTTTTGTGAGCAGAGTGGCAGTGCCACAGGAGGAAATGACATTTAGGTTTTGTTGCTTGATTGAGCTGCCTGGGCTTTGCATGTGCCTAGAGAGGCTTTTTAGCTTTGCTCTCCCCTGTTGTTTGCATCACTGTGGCTGTGGTCTATCAGGAAGAGGCTTGGGGAGCAGCATGGAGAAGAAATCTCTCTCCCCATCGAACCTGTCCTTGCAAGAGGCCTCTCTGCCAGAACCTGACACACCCTGCTTCTCCACGGAGGTTTCCGTGCACTGGGGGACAGTTCCAGTTCCAGCACCCAGTAACCTGGCCACTGCTCTGCAGCACTCCCGGTCTCAGAGTGCGCTGCTGGCTCCATCCTCTCTTGCACTGTCGTGGTGCTGGGCACCAGCAGGTTTGCAGGGGGAAGCGATGTGGACAGAGCCAGGCATGCCTTGCTTCTCTGGTCCTCTCTGCCTCTTGGTGCTCCTCAAAAACCTGCTCTCATGGCTGTAGGTAGAGGTATGTTTAATATCTCTCCATGAAAGTGCATGCATGTGTGGGCCTGGGAGCTGGCTGAGAAAATCAAACTTTATGGATCTGACAGTCTGGAAAAGCATGTCTGAGCTCTCAGTGTCATCTTTCTGGGTTTTGGGGCCATGTTGTATCTAAAGCCAAGTGATGTGGTTTGCACCTGATGTTCTTCCTTGATGCCTAGCTCCTGGTCTCCTTTTAAAGCTAATCTTTGGGATGGGAGATGAGGTTGAGAACTGATTATTTTCTGTACAAGCTGAAGCTAATCTTCACCTGGATTAGGCAGAAAAAACCATAGTAGGTAGTTGGATGGAGTAACAGGAAGAAGGGGAAGTTATACTGGTATTAAGGGGAATTACACATGTAGCATGACTGCGGAAGACTTCTTCAGCAGAAAGCCTTGTCCTGTGAGTCACGGTTGTTAGAAAGACTGTTTGATTCCTAATTCACCCACTGTTTTGGCACTGAGTCACAGCTGGGTGGGTGTGCAGGTAGGAAACAGAAGCACCAGCAATACACACCGGGACTTGTGCACGGAGAAGGGGAAGGAAGTGATTTCAGACAGCGGATGTGAATTTTAACAGCTTCTAATAAAAGCGGTGGCTGGCAAGGGGAAGATTTCTGAATGGAGGTTGTCCCTGTTTGCCCTTCTCAGCCTGCTTCTGCTTCTGCAGGGCAGCCCCAGGGTGTGTGGGGATGCCAGGCAGCCCAGCGCCTGGCTGGTGTGGCACAGGGGGCTTTTCTTGCTCTGCTCGTGGAGCAAATGCAGCTCTCCAGCTGGGAGTGGGTTTTGAGGGGGGCCCTGCCGGGCACAAGGGAGCTGTGGTGATGTTGGCTGCCCTGCTAACAGCCATCAAGATACCTAGCTGCATTGACATCGCTTGCCTTGGGAGGTGAAGGGAAGGGGCTTTGTGCCCTCCTGTGCCTCAAGGAGATGTTGAGCTGAATGTCCTGTGGGGAGCCCATGAGGATGGTGGTGTGGGAGCCGGTGAATGCCCGCAGGGGCAGTGAGCAGAGTCCTGGGGAGCCAGGAGGAGGTGCTATTGTGATCTGGAGGGGTCTGAGCACAGAGTATCATCTGTCCATCGCCCCGCTGGCATGCTCAGCACCCTGGGGCGGGAGGCTGAGCAGGGGAGGACCTGTCCTGCCAACAGCCGCCTGTCCTTGGATGCTGAAGGACCTCCTAAAAGTGACCAGCCCTGACCTGGCCTCCACATGAGGGTGGGAAATTGGAGACAGAGCAGCGATGTGCCCAGCCTGGCACCCTCCTGTGGAGAGGTTTGAGTGTGTTCTCTCCTTCAAACCCCTTGCTGGGGGAACAGTTAGCCCAGGAGGAGAGGGCTGCTCCTGAGAGAGCATCCAGCTGATGCTCTCCTGCCGGAGGTGGGCTGAGACAGGGTTCCTGAGGAGTTGGAGAGGAAGGGGAGGAGGGACGGGTTGAGAAAAGAGACTTTTTCTGAACCCGGGCAGAAACATTTCAAAGAGGAATGAAAAAAAGGAGACTTCTTTTTAGAATATTTCAAATGGGAACACCAGAATACTTTCTTTAATAATTAAAAAGTAGGGAACACACTTCTGTGTTTTCTCCTGTAGGAATAGTTGGCAATTATACAAATTTATGCAAAATATTTTTAGTTTTCATTTTTTTGATGGGAAAGAAGGCAGGTGGGAATAAACAGCTCCTTCTGGTTAGCTGGCTATAGCAGCCACTTTGGTGTGGGGGCAGCAGAGCAGAGCCCGGACCCTCACTCCCAAGCTGAGGTGGCCCCTTGGGTACGGGCACCGCTGCCTGAGCACCCATGTGCTTCCACAGGTGTTTGGTGCTTGGAAGCCACTGGAACTGGTGTTTGTGCTGACTGGCAGCTCCAGGCCTGCTGCTGCCTGACTTGTGCACAGAATTCAGGTGACCACCTCTGTTACATCTTTTTTGCCGCAAATCCATGTTTGTGAAAAACTGGAAAGCTTCAGCGCATTTTTTTTTTTTGTTGCTTCAAAGACCAGATAGCTAAAATTTAGATAATGGAAGTACGTCCTGATGCATGTTATAGAAATCTCCAGAGATATACCCACAGCTGGCACCCCGGGGTTGCAAGGGGTTGCCACTTAGAGCAATAGAAACTCAGGGGTTATTTATTCCTACCACCTTGATGACATTCCAAAGGCATAGAAACTATATTACGTTTATATTCATGAGGAACTGAGGCCGTTTTTATCTTGGGGAGGCTTGCTGCTGAGGAAATTCCCAGTCTGTTGCTGGCTGGGCTGGACTGCTTGGGATTTCATCTTCCTGCCATCTCTGGTGCGGGTGGCTGCAGCCTGCTCCTGCACAAACCACCTGGCAGCCGGTAGGAGAATATTATCTGAACGCATGGAGAAAATGCATCCTGTGAGGGAAGCATAAGAGCAATTCACACTCGTGGTGCTATTAACCCCTCGTGGTGCTGTTTGATTAGGTACAAGTGGTCGTGCAGGGGGGCAAAGGCGAGCGGAGCCCCGGTGCTGGGCTGCGGGGCTGCAGAGGCCCTGGAGAAGTGGGTTTCGGCAGGTGTGTGTTGGTTCATCCCCCTCGTGTGTGTGTGTTGGGAGGCCCTGAAGCAAGCAGCTGTGCTGGCTTTTAATGTTCATCTTTCCCAGAGGGAGGTAGGGAGAGCGGGAGCTTATTCAAACTGAGGATTTTAGGGGCTGTTTTTTCTCCCAAGGGGCAGCGGCAGGTATGTGCTTCCCCTGGCAGAACCCGTCTCTGCCTTCCTCTGCAGGTGCTGAGCTGAAATTGCTCACAGACAGCCTGGCAGCTAAAGCTGCGCCCTGGCTCTTGCTTAGAAACAGGCTGATCCCTGGGCTTCTCTCCGCTGCATCCCATGCGGCGGGCCTGCAGCCCAGCCCTGCGGGGCAGCTTCTTGCCCTCTGTGGCCCCGGGGCTGGCGGGGACCCAGACCAGAGCCTGCCTCGAAGGAGACCTGTGCCTGAGCACTCCCGCCTGGCCTCCCTGCTCCCGCAGCCAGGGCTGCTCTTCTGAGCCTTGCAGCTGATCAGCACCCTGCTTCTTTTTGGCTCCTTTTCTGGTATTTTGGGGCTGTTTGCTCTTCACTCTTTCCCTCGCAAGACAGATAAAACCCATTAACCACCCCTCAAGGCTGGGAGGGCAGAGGCGAGTGCCTGCTGTGAGCAGCTGCTGTGGGGGTTCCTGCCCTTGCTGAAAGCTCTGCTCCTCGCTCCTTGTGGCATCCTTTACTCTTTCATTGAAAGCCATTTTTTTAGGCATGTTACTGTGACACGTTGGGAGCATAAAACCATCTTGTTGAACGGGCTTGTTGTCCATTTGACCATGGTGGTGACCTGCCTCTTGTGCTACTGATGTTCTGATGCTTCAGAGGAAAATGAAAACCAGCCTAAGACTCTGGATGAAAGGTGGTGCCCTGGGGGATTTAAAACAACAATATGCTGTCCAAGCGTATGATTATAAATATGTTTTTTGACCAAAACATATGAAATAATTCTTTTTGCTAGGGGTTAGTAGTCAGATAGGTCAGCTTTGCCTTTGTTAGCTTCAAGTGCTGGAAAACTTGGTCACGCTGCAAAAATTTAAAACAATCCAAGCAGTCCCGACAAAGGTCTCAAGTGTCTTAATGCTTTCTGTGCTGCAGCACGTAGAGTTCACTCCCCTGTGTTTGTCAGGAGCAGCAGTGTCCTTTCCAAGATGATCTCAGCAGCTTTTTGTCTTCTTCAGCGTGTGACTCGGATTTTGAGGCAACAGGGGAGACCAGCCCTGTGTCATGAGACTGGGAATGGGATCAGGAGTTTGGCAGTGCGGCCGATGGGCATCCCTGGGAGGGGCTGTGCTGGGGGGGCAGCAGCGAATGAGCGCTGCGGCTCCGGTCTTGCCTCAGTGATTTTGTGCTGGTGCAGGGTCGGTGAGCAGGGTGGTGGGTGCTGGAGTTGGCTGCGGTGCTGGGCGTCACACAGGACCCCCTTCGCATCGTCCCTGAAAAGTGTTTGCAAATGTAAAGGATGCAGTTGTGTATTTATCTTGCAAGTTAGCCAACCTTTTAAAATTTGAGCCAGGATGCTTGTCTTCCATGTTACTTGCGCTTCATTAGCTTTTGTCTCTGAAATTTTTCAAGGGCAAACAGGAGATGAGTAATCGCTGCAAAAGAAAAGCCAGGGGCCAGGGCACAACATCTGTGGTCCAGTATCTTGTGAACTTGGGAAGTGGGAGGTTTTTGCTCTGTCCCAGCCTTTGACAGGTCGCATAACCTCTTCTCATCTCTGCTTTCCCCACCTTTAAGCATCAGTATACGGTTAATGATGGTGTGGCACTGCAAGCTTTGTCATTTGAAGCAATGAACTGTATCATTGTCTGCATTGCTCTTCTCTGGGCCAGTTTCTTTCCCCTGACTTAATATGCCCACTATGCAGCAGCTCAGTCCCAAACACACTTTGCTGTTCCCCGCCGGTCTCGGGGGCTGGCCACATTTCTGAGTCATTGGTGTGTCCCCTGCATCATGCTTGTGAGCTGACTTTCAGTGTGCAAGATCTTTAGGTGAGCTTCCTAATTCATCTAAAATACCCTTCTTAATAAGGTGGAGAGTGCAGCCTCAGCCCTCTTTCTTCTGGAGAGTGGTCCATGAGCCTTTTGTGTTCCCTGCAGAGCATCCTAGATGCCTTTGGCCATCCTCTCTGCTTCTCAGGTGTCTGGATGGCAGAGCCTGGCTATGAGCACGGGGACCCTGGGGCGTTCACAACACTGGTCCCTGAGGATGCAGGTCACGCTCTTGAGCTGCCTGCAGGGAGGATGCTCGCCTGTTCCGCCGTTGTGCTGGGATTCATGCGTTCACCTTCATCTGCCCTCTTTCCCCGTTATCAGAGAGAACTCCGTGAGCAGGATAAATGTTCACACTCCATAAATGTTTCTGCTTCTTTGCCTGGCCCTGGGGAGTTTCTGTCTTTGGACTTTGTGTTGAGGAGGCGCCACTCCAGTGGGTCTGGGCTGGGCATCTCTGCCAGAGCCCTCCCGCTAGCCCGATGCATGCTTCTCCCCTGTTAATGGTGTGCAGGTCAGCGTAGCAGGTGGGCAAGAGGGTGCCCAGGACTCCTCTCCGCTGTGGGACGTGGAGGGGATAGTCTTGTGGCATCGTAGGGACAGAGTGTGTCTGTGCGCTGGGTCCGGTTGGGGCAGGGTGACTATTGACAAGGGCACCCGTGGGGTGCGCCTGAGCTGGGGAAAGCCCTGGGGGGACTGGGGAGAGGTCCCTGCTGGCTGGGGATTTGGTTCACTGTCTGCAACAGAGCCGGAAAAAAAGGTTCTTTTAAGAAAGAAACCAACACACTTCGAATAAATGAATGGCAGTGTCTGGCCCCAAAGTATTTCCTTTTGCCTTTTTAACAATTACATTTAAGTAGATGTTGAAATGGGAGCGTTGCTATCAAACACAGCCACGGTGCTTGGGTTCAGAACTGCTGATCTGAAACGTTACTGGTTTTTTAGCTTGTTTCCCTGCAGCAGTGTGTGAGGCTGGCTGGCCAGGGGTGGGTTTGCCTGCTGGCCAGCTTGGACTGATGGGATGGTGCCGGGGGGGTGAGTGCTGACAGAGCAGTGGTAGGTCTTTAGCACTGAGTAAAATGCCGGGTGGGTGAGAAGCTGTCGGTAGTGTGGGCAGTGGCTGGGTGTGACAGCGACTGTTGCACACTGCAGAGCTCAGGGCTCTTCAGGCAGCTGCTGCCACAAGAAGGACTTTTGGCCTTTTTCTGGGAAATTTGATAATCGGCCCCTGGCCCAGCAGGGTGGGTGCTGGGGAGTAGGGCTGAGTCTCAGGGCACAGCTGCACTCGTAGGGTGCAATGGGTGCTGAATGCTTCTCCTCCAAGTAGCTCTTCTGAAATGTTTTGCTGAGGCTCTCCCTGTGTTTCCTGGCACGTGGGGTGTGCAACCTCCTCTCCTGCACCTCCCCAATGGCCCCTGAAGGCTGTCTCACCCATCCTAATTGAAATGCAGCTTTGCAAGGACAGGAGCAATTATTCCTCTGATGCCAGGCGGTGTTTTGTTCAGTGCTTGGGTGATGGCCCCTGCTGGAGAGATGCACTTCAAGCTGGAGAGATGGCAGGAGAGAAAGCTTTTGCAAACCAGCTGGTGGAAATCATGGTATTTACGAGCTCACAGCTGAGCTTGGGAAGGTATTTTTATAACTTCACATGGTTTGGGTTTTTTTTTTCCTTCTCTGATCTTGCAAGCTGAATGCTGTTTTGGTTTTTGTTTTGCTTTGAAACTGTTTCACAGCCAGATAAAAGATGCTCTGTTTTCAGCTATCATCCTCCGCTCTTCAGCCCGTTACCTTTTAACAGCATGAAGACAGTTTTGTAGAGGCTTGGCTTGAGTTGGGAAGAGAAAGATGTCACACGGCTGAACTCCTCCTGCACGGGGGATACCAGCTGTGCTCTGGGCAGGCAGCAGAAGGGATTGCTGCTGCCTCCTCTCTGGTCCCAAATGGTTAAAAAGCCACCAAGTGTGGCTGTGTGGTCCCCAGTGCAGGACTAGGACTGTCCGAACTTCTGATCCAGGGAAGATCTGGGGAACAGCGGAGGACATGGCAGCAGAACCTTGGAGGTGATGGGCAGGAGCTGCAGGGTGGGCAGACTGTGCGAGACTGTGCACGGGGCTCGGCTGTCCCATGCAGTGATGCTCAGGCTTCTCTGCTAAAATGGGGGTTGCCTCCCTCGGTGGTGTCGGCTGCTTCTCTCTCCTGGCTGCGTGTGACGGGGGTCCCGCTGCAAGGAAGTGGCGGATTGTCACCGCTCACTGCCCGTGAGATGAGAACTGGTGCGGGTCTCGGGCTGCTGCTGTACTCAGATATGTATACTGGGCAGAGAGAAAAGATTTTCTGTTTTGGTGTTTTTTTGAATGCGAAGGAAAGATTTCTCAGTGATTTCCTCTGGCTTTGCAATTCACAGGGTCATTGGAAAAGTACAAGTGACTCACGGGTTTGCTAACAGTTGATAAGGTTTTCAGAGCAAGCCGTGGTGATTTGAACACGCATGGGTGGCCTGTGAAGGCTATGCTCTTCCTAAATCCTTGGGCTTTGGTTTTTGAGGCCAACTGGTATTTCACCTGGTTGTATCGCTTCCTCTCAGACTCCTCTAGGTTTCCCCACTGCTGTGCCATCCCCTTAAACTTCACTCTCTGCCCTCCGTGGGGCCCTGTCGCGGCTTTGGGTTTTGGATCACACTGACTTGCATCCCAGAGGCTGCTGCCACTGTTGCCTTGTGCTTCTGCCCAGAAATGGCTTCTAAGGCACTTGCAACCTCCTCTGCTTCACCTCTCCTCCTGCTGCTGCTTTTTCCTGCAAAGCCCCCTACAGAAACCAGCTGCAGGTAGATGTCTTGTCTCCTGCTGCGGTCTGGACAGGAATGAAGGAGAGCATCACACAAATTGCTGCTAATCTCCTCTTCCCCATCGCACACAGCCTCCCCGCAGTGGAGCTCCCACCCGGGGAGCGCCGTGCACTGCTGGGGTGCCGGAGGCACAGCCGTGCCGTGCTTCGGGCTCTGGGAGCTGGGCTGGCCCGGGCCCACAGCCTGGGCTGGTGGGGTGGCCGTGATCTGGCTCTGCTCCCAGCTGCTCCAGCTCTGCCTCTGTCCTGGACACGGATGGGAAGTGGGGTGAGGCACTATGGGGATGGCAGTAAAAGATGAACCCTGCACCATGGAGCTGAGCCACTGCTGGGAAACCTCGTCCTGCCCTGGCTTCTCCAGGAATTTTCGAATCTTTGTTTGCCTTTTGGGGCTGTGAGCTCTTCAGGATATGTGCTGTCCCCTTGTACCTGTCACCTTACACCCAGTTGGGTCTCTGCAAGCTGTTTCAGGGAATGGATGTGCGTGTTTTGTTTCTTTTTTTCAATTTTGCAGCCACTGCTTGTGGTAAGAGGCTGTGCAGTCCAGGCTGCAGAGGAGGGGCACACCGCCTTCACCCTCTTCCCCAAGCAGTGGTGCATCTGCCCTTGCCCCAGTCCAAGAGAGGGTTGTGGTGGGTAATTGCTCCTCCTGGCTTATAGCATCTCTCATTTTCCCGAATCCAGCTGAAACCTTTGCCGAGTTTATAAGGTCAGGTTGCTAAGTTACACCTCCTTGGAGGAGCAGACTGAGCAGCGTGTTACAGGCAGGAGCAGCCGCCAGCTGGGAAGATCTGGGAGTGGTGTCCCTTTGCAATAACCAGGCTCTCCTGGCCCCTATCCCTGCCATCCTCCGTCAGTCCCGGGCTAATCTCAGTACCTCATTTAGCCGTTTTTCCCCAAACCTTCAGCTTTATAAGCTTCCTTTGCTCGGCAGATTTAGTGAACTAATTGACTGGGGGTGTAGAGAGGCCACCCACAATTACCTGTGAAATGCTGTGCGGTCCTGCAGGAGGAGCAGCAGCCGTTTGGCTTCTCAGTCTTCTTTTTTTGAATCCTTATTTGTGTTTTGGGGCTGTGAGCTCTTTGGGATATGGTTGTTCCCCTTGGAGCTTGGAAACGGCCTTGCGTGTTAGGCTGTTGCTAAGCCACAGCTTTGGAGCAGGCAAGCAAAGTCCGGAGCATCTGGTGCCCTGCTCCTCTGCCCCTCTCCCTCTTTAGCCTTGCTCCCTGGCTTAACCTCCTGCTCTCCTTCCCATTTTCCGTGAGCAGCCTGCCTCTGGGAAGGCTGGGGGGGAGATGGATTAGCACAGTGCACATTTGGGTTTGTATGAGAGCTGCTGGGACTGAGTGCTGTGGCAGGACAAGGGCTTCCCTCTTCCCAGGAGTGGGACATCTCTGGAGGTTCACCATCCTCAGGCATTTCCAGGAGATGTGAGGGAGGTTTTCTTGCTCAGTTCCCTGAGAAATTGTGTAAATCGGTGAGGTTTATTTGGGTTCTTTTTGGATTGTGGGAGTAGTGGGTTTCGGGTTATTTTTTTCCCTCCTGCTTGCTATCTCTGTTGTGTTGCTGGATTTCTGCTGTCCTGGTTTTGCCTGGCGTGGTGACTCTTCCATGCCTCCCCTGGGTACGCTGGAGACTCTGTCCTCTCTAGGTTGGGCTGGGAAGTGGCCTTTGGAGAGCAGCTTCTCCCACGTCGAAATAAGCAGGGAGGACAGGCTGGGGTGTGTGTGTGCAGTTGCTTGCAGGAGGGATGCAGGATCTGGCTTTCCCTGGTTTAATTTGCATTAACCTTTTCTCTATCCCTCCCTTCCCTTTATCTCTGCTCAGCCCTTCCCCTCTCTTTCCCTGGGGTGATGGAGAAGCCATCCAGTAAGGACATCACCATGGGGAAGGCACCAGACACAGGGTGCAGCTTTTGAGATGTGTTCTGCCTCTTTTTTTCACCTTTTTTTTGTCACAGTGGCTTTTTTTTTGTTATCCTGTTTGCTTTCAATAAAAGCCTGGGGAAGTAGCACCCCTGTCCCCTGGGTACCACGGGCAGGGGCTGGGGTGGGGGATGCTGGAGCAGTCTGCCGGGCTTGCACCCTGCCTGGCACAACCAGCTTGCGCCCTGCAGCTCTCCTCTGGGCTGGTGGCAGGGGACCAGCCCTGGTGACTGTTCTCACATTTCCCCATCTGGCTGCGGACTGGGACTGATGGAGCTGTCACCGGGCTCCTGCCTGAGCTCTTGCACAGAGCCAGAAGGATTTTTCCACCCTTGTCAAGACTTGATTATGTACTCTCCTTTCTACCAAAATGCCGAACAGCAGCTAAATATAGGCTGTACCAGGGTCTATTATGGCTTTTCTAATTGAGCTTTACACTCCATCAGGGATCTTTACTAATGGGATGTGGCATCCTTGATAGCGGCTAGCTGTGGAGCCTTCTTGGGAAGCATATGTAGATGCAATGTGACTTCCTGGTGGCAGCAGGTCCCTGCTGACAGTTGCTGCTGAGGCCTCTGGAGTTGTGCACGGGATGGTAAATCCACAGAGCCAGAGCGTGCGTGGGAGTTCAAGTTCAGATTTCAGATCTAAACAGGTTTCTAGTTGCTTTGCTCTTTCTGATATAAATCATTGTCTGTAGCTATGCAACTTAACAATTGCTCCTCTAAGGGTATGGATTCTTCCCTTTTTACCCCCATGTGATCCATGTGAGTGGTACTGTAGGCACAAAGGGATGTTGGCACTTAAAATGCTAATGCCATTCTGCAGGTGATGGGAGCTATAAGCAGGTGTGTTTAAAAGCACCGAGATGTACATGCAAGAAAAAAGGAATGTTTTGAACTCTGGCAGAGCTCAGGACTCATTTATGCAGCACGGTGATATGTTAAGTTACATCCCTGTTGTCTTGTGCCAGTGAAATGTGTTACAATGAGAGGTACATAGCTTTACTGAAATAGAAACAACTCGGGATGCTAATTCTGGCTTTGTATCTCCTGGCATAGCTTGTTTTCATGTCAAGGCAAGTGAAGCATGGGGCTTGGAGTGGGCAGGATGGTGCTGTGTGTCTGGTGCAGCTGCAGCACGCCTCTGCAGGGCTGGGGCAGTGCTGTCCCTGCAGCTGTCCTCTGTGGAGCAGAGCAGCATCATCCGGGAATCAAGGGCGAATGCAATTAATGCAGAAATTAATAAATTTCTGAACCTGAAACGTCAAAACATGGTCCCCAACCTTGCTCTGATGGACGCATCTTTTAGGGTCTGGGTAAGGGGCCCTGACGGTGAGCGCAGGGGCTGCCTGGTACCTGGGGCTCCTGCCCTGAACCCGAGTTCTGCCCGTGTCCATCGGGCATCACCGTCCCGCAGGAGATGGGTGCACAGTGCGTAGCTCTGCCCCGGCCCCTATGTTGCTGCTCACCTGTGAATTACATCAGACGCCAGCACCAGTTGGGAGCTGCTGTTACATTTGTAAAGGGAGTGAAAAACGGTCATAATAAACATAGCGGTGACAGGCTGCTGCTGAGGATCAGGAGCTTTTGCATGATAGACTCTCTCTGTGTGACCTTGAGGACCGGCTTAGTGGAAATAGGATAAAATTTAGTGCTCTAGCATGCAGGGAGGCAGAGTGCTGGCCCTGCCGTCTGCACCAGGAGCTCAGCTCTGCGAGATGCTCTGGGATGGGTGGAGGGTGCAGGGTCCGAGCTGGAGGGAGGGCGAGCAAAGGGTGTGGAAACGACCATGGGGAATGAAGGCTCATTTTGTGAGAGGAGGCTGAAAGAACTTGCCTTAATCAGCCTAGAAAAATGCAGGCCAAAAGGGGCTGTGACTTCGGTGTAATGGAAATTAATCATGGGAGCAGACACTGGAGAGGGGGAATAATTATTTAAGCTAAAGGTTAATATTGGCACAAGAACAAATGAGCATAAACCAGCTAAGAATTGAAATTTGGATGGAAATTTGAAGGTTTTGTACCATTCAGTATGAGATTCAGGAACAGCCTTGTGTGAGGAGAGGCCCTTTGCTGAGCCCCATCGGGGCGCGGGTGTGGGCTCTGTGACAGCGGGGAACAGAGAACAGGCTCGGGGTGATCCCAGCCCATAGCCCTCGGCACAGGGTGATCCCTCCACCTCTCCTCACACCACGACAGTGCTGGGCATCTCTTCCTTTTTATCACATTTCTGGGATCTTTGCCTCATGGCCTGGACCAGTGTCATCCCCAAGGAGGGGACCTGAGGACCATCCCTTGAGGGAGGCTGTGGGGTGAAGCAGAAGAGAAGGGGACCTGCTCCCATGCCCCACTACAGGGCTCAGCATACTCTGGGGTTTTGGAGGAGGTGGTGGTGCTGATGTGTGTCTTGGTCACCCCTGCAGCTTTTAAGCCCTGTCATCAGACTCAGTTGAGTTTTGACCCCACATAGACCTTGAACTTGGGTTTCTACATGTTTCATGACACCTTTGTGACCTCTACAGTGCCTGCTGCGTGAGTCTGTCTTGCTATAGTCTGGACCTGGTGACTGGTGGAGTCACCATCCCTGGATGTGTTTAAGGGTCGTTTAGATGAGCTGTTGGGGGATGTGGTGTAGGGGAGAACTTTGTAGAGTCGGGCTGAGGGTTGGACTTGATGATCCCAAGGGTCTTTTCCAACCTGAATGATTCTGTGATTCTGTGACCTTCCCTATAGTGCATGTCCCCGGGACCCTTGAGTGACCTGGTTCCCACCACGAAAAGCATTCTGGTGTCTCAGATGATGCTCAGTGCTAAGTGGGGTTTTTACTCTCTTAAAGGCAATTTGTATCACTTCAGTCTTGAACCCTCTGGTTTCTTTATTTGCTTAATTCTGATTATTTGTGAGTTTTGAGGTGGGGTGGGTGCTAGAATGCTTCATGTGCTGTTTATGCTGATTGTGGCTTACAGCTCAAGATGCAGATTCTAATTAAAATACACTGGCAAAGGGAGAAGGCTTTACTGAAATAGCAGCAGCTTTGCAAACGAAGGGTGCAGCTTGGTGTTGGGAAGGACTGTGTGCTCTCAGTCCAGTGGCAGCGTTATGTGTTACAGAAGTGTCCTGGCTTGAAGAGGCCATCCCACCTCCTGAAAGGGGTATGCCCTGTGTTTTCTCCCCTCAAGGTCTCTGGACAGAAAGCTGCAACGACCGCTCCTGGGGAAGTCCCGAACGCTGCCCAGCATCCCGCAGTCCCCGGTCCTGAGCAGGCTTCCCCTCCTCGACTCCACGGCGTACAGGGAGGAGATGCCAGAGCAGAAGCCCTACAAGAAGCACTCGGCCTCTGACTGCCAGAAAGGCTGCACGGTCCCTTCTACCGGTGAGTGCCACAGCACTGGGGGGAGCTTCCACCCCTTTCTGCCAGAGGGCCTGAAAAATCCTAGCAAATCTTTCCTGCTTCTCCAGGGGCACAAATAACAAAATAAACGCAATTCCAGTCTGTGTGAGGTTTATCCTTCTGCAAAACCAGCCCTTCTTGATGAGGTTTAGGGTTTTTTTGCCCCTCTCTGAGCCTTTCTTCGAGTCTGTTAGATAAACCTCCCCATCTTTCATATTCCACTGATGAAAAAGCGGAGTTGGCTCATGAAAGCCCAGTGCAGGGAGATGATGCTCCAAGCCCTCTGCCTCTGGGTGAGCTGTATCTCCTGGCTGCATGTGCTGGGGCAAGCTGCTGCCTCAGTGGCTCTTCGGTCTCTGCAACAGGCCAAAGTGCCTCTTTCCTGTGGTGTGAAGTGGCCTCAGGGCGCTCATTGCTGATCTCCATCGGGAGCGGTGTCAGACTGCAGCACTGCTGTGCTCTTCCCTTGGTCCTGGCCTGGGGTGGGGATTTGCTGTAGCAAATGCTCCCCAGCCTGATAGTGTGCCTTCAGGTCAGCTGAGGGTTTTTATCATGTTCTACTCCTGTGCTGATCCTGATGAAATACTAATATGCTTGGGCCAGCTGCTCTGAACAAGTTTATTGGCAAAACCGTTGATGGCCAAAGTGTTTCAGCGCTTTTGGTGCCAGTGGAATCACACTGGGGCCATAAAAATGATGGGGAAAGAAAAGGATTATTAGCACTGAAACAAAGATAAGGCCTGCGAGCCAGGGCTGGCAATCCAGCGCTAAGTAAAATCCTTATAAAGCAGCTCCATTCAAACAGCACCCTTGGATTTTTTTTTATTTTTGTTTTTTTTTTAAATCTAACCTGCTCGCAGTCAGATCACTGTGAGCTACCCAGCAGAGCAGCTGTTCAAACCCTAGATTAATTTTAATGCTTTGCAGGCTGCGTTTCATTTCCTGGTGCTACTAATTCTCCTGAAAGTTGTGCACAGAGCAGATCTTGGCACGTTGCTGAGCCCATCCTGCTGTGCTCCTCTCAGTGATGCTCCTGCGTGTGCTGCAGTACCCAAGCGACTGCTCTTCACTCTGTGTGGGTCCCATGGTTTTCCTTTCAGCCCATCAAATTGTTAGAGCGGGTCTTGGTATGGGAGGAAGTCCTGTGGGAACGCTTGTGTAGCTGGCTCCTGGGGACACGAGGGGTTGGGACACTTATGAATGGGTAGGGAATTGCAGGCAACTCCATTGCTTGGAATTGAAGATGGCTTCTGAGGTTCTGTGAGCCCTCAGGATTTCCTGCATCATGATTTGCAAGGACAGACCTGAATAAATGGTGGAGATCTGCCCCTGGTAGAGGGCAAAACAAAGGGCTTTGCAGGACTTGTGCCTGAGAGAGCATCCACTGTGAAGAGCACAGCACCCAGGGCACCCTTCTGCACCCGGCAGGTCCCTGGTTGGTGTGCTGGTGCTTCCAGGGAGCTGTGCTGGAGGTGGAGGGAAGGAGTGGGAGGCTGGTGTTGGACTGTGGGATGAAGTCCCAGCGTGAGTCAGACCCACTGCAAACCTCATCACCTTCTGCTGCAAACACCTCCTCTCATGTGAGTGCAGACGTGCTGGTACGCCACAGAACAGCCACCCTAGAGCAAACCCTGTGCACAGCCCTCCCTGCACAGCGGGTGTAAGGAAGAGCCCTGATTGCACGTAACAAGTGTTTAGGTTGTTTCTTTATTCATGGCTGGAAGGTACGTATGATGCCAAGAAGAGGAGGTGTATGAAAACCCTCATAGGTTGGAAGACTTCCTCCACAGCCAGAGCCTTGGATGAATGAATGAGGAGTTGTTCTCTGTCCAGATCCTCCCAGGCGCTTTTCCTGGCTCCTTTATACTCAGTTAGGAACTGCTAATTAGCTACTCATTAAAGTTATCAGCATGCTATCATGGAGGGAAAAAAAAAGGGATTGCACTGCTAGCAGTGTGTGACATCTGGACAGCAGGACAAGAGTGGAGCAGCACGTGGTGCAGGAGGTTAACAAGCCCTGGTATGCTGATGAGGAAAGCAGGATTCCCACAAGTATTTATGAATGAGAGCCGGACTGGAGGGTGTCAGGAGGGAGAGGAGATCCTTTCCTTAAAGAACTTGTGAATTTGCTTTGAGCAGGTGCCACCACTCCCCGTTTGATGGGGGGACACACACGGCCAGCTGCAGCAGGGACGCGTGGCCGAAACCACCTCGGGAAGAGGCTCACCCGCAGGGATGTGAGACTTTGGCAGGAGCGGGGCCGTTTGTGGGAGAGGTGGTAAACTCATCTTCAGGGAGAGTTTGTTGCTCTGTGGGGAAGAAACCTCACCCTGGCTTGCTGCTGCCCTGGGGGCCACCAGCAGAGGAGCTGCCAGGCAAGGTGGGAGAAGCTGTCTGTGGTGTGGATGAGATGTGACATCCTCATCTGACCATTGGGACGTCTTCCCCAGTTTTTTGCTTTGTGTCCCGTGGTTCCAGCGTGGCAGTGCCGGAGGAGGGAAGTGCCCTGTCACTCTGGGGAAGGTCACAGGAGATTGTCCTGCTGTGGCACCACAGCTGCTGTGCAGGTCCTGTGCAAGGTGTCTGGCAGGGAACTTGGACCCCAAGGATGGACAGAAAAGCTGAGCCTGCCAAACCCTCTCCTTCTCTCAAAACCAACCTTCCTTCTCATTTAGCGAGCCAGGCAGCTGACTGGGCCGATGAACAGGTCTGGGTTTCCTGTTGGTCTGGTTTTGTTGTCACCCTTCGGGTAAGCCACAACAAGTGGTGGTGTAGTCAGCTGGGACAGGCCCTGAGCTCTCTGTCTCCATCCTTCACCCCCTTGCCTGTAGCAGCGCTCCTGGGTTAAACCTGAACTCCTAACGGCCATGAGCCTGGGATGTGGTGAGGGGCAGGCAAGAGCAAATGGAGTGATTGAACAGGGGCATGGGCAGTGCCTGCCTTGTCCAAACCATTATCCATGTGGTGTCACATTTTGCAGCATGCCAAGAGATTTCACACGTGCTGGCAGCACAGAGAAATGCTTTTGCTTGTCTGTCCTTCTTCTGTGTCCCTGTGGAGTTTTAAGGGTGGGCCTGAGAAACACTTTTCATTGCTGCTCTCCTCTTCGTTCTGCAGCAGGCAGGGGCTTCTTTGGTTGCCTGCAACTCTTACCTGCCAGCCTGCATGTGTCGCTGCATGTGTTTTGCATGCCTGACGCCTTGCAGTTCCCTTGGTCTTGCACCTGGAAGGAGCAGACAATGCTGGAGCTCTTCACTACCTCCTCTTTCCCTTGTCTGTCGTGCAACACGCTGAGCTCTTCAGAAACTGGCTCTGTGCCCCACTGTGAAGCTGGGAAGAAGCTAACTGGTAGCACGGTTGTGTGACCTTATTGGGAATTACACCCATGGGGTGAAAAGAAAGAAGCTGAAAGGAAGCGATTGAATTTGAGCTTAGACCAGGACCCTGGAGTTAATTTTCCTAATACTCCCAGGGATGTTTTGGGTGGCCTTCTACAACATCTGCATGAGTGTCAAATTTGCATCTCTGTTGAACTTAGTGTGGGCATATGGGCCCCTCTGGAAACAGCTTTGCTTGCAGAGGTGCCCATCCTGTGCTTTCAGCTGGGTGGTGGTACTGGTTCCTGTGCTCTTCTCCCTGGTGGCATGCTGTTTAACGAGAGGAAGACTCCTGGCTCTGAGGCTTCAGCCTCATACGTGGGCAATGTGCCACTCCCTCTGCAAAAGGAACAGATGGGCCTTTTTACACCAGCCTGTGCATTGGTGCTGAGGAAAACCTTTTGTGATGCTCTCAGCAGCTGAGGGATCTGTGCTGAGAGGAGTCGTACTGGAGAGGCAGTGGGTCTCTGTCCCTGCTGCCCCCTCTGTCCTTTGGTGCATGTCACCCCAACACGTAGATCCAGAAAGAAGAAAGACTTTGCAGCAATCGTTACTGCCAAGCCCAAGAAGATGGTTAATCTTTTAGAGGTACCGATGTCACCGGGCATAGCTCTGGGTGGCAGAGAGATGAGCAGTTTCAAGGCAGAAGAGCATAAGGATGGTTGTCCTCCAGCTTTTGGGCTTGCTCATTTTCCTAGCATTTCCTCTCCAGGGACTTATTGATCTTTCCCTTCTGACTGTTCTCAGCTTGATCATTGATTTACTTGTTTGGTAGAAATCGGGAACAAGCTCTTTCAGCATGTAGAAAAGCTTTTTGGGGTCAACAAGGTCTTGGCTTCCTCTGTGCTGGCTCCCCATGCCCAGGGAGGAGGGACTGGAGCCCTTCTGCTCAAGCCGAGGAGAGGTTTGGAGAGGATCTCACCTCTCAGGCAGGCCAGGGAGCAGCTCGGCCTCTGGTCCAGCTCCAGGACTGCGCTGGAGGATGCAGCTGCCTGTAGCCCCTTGGAGAGAGAAGAGACCAGGAGCAGCAAAGTCCTTGGGAAATTGGGATAAGTGAGATCAGAGGGGACCCACTTGGTCTGTGAGGGTTGAAATGATGACGACTCATCCTTGGGAGGGGTGTCCCGCACAGAGGACAGAAGGCAGGTGGCTGTCCTTTCCCTTGTGCCCTGGCAGCTGGGCTGTGTTCATCACCCAGGGTGGCAGGGCAGTGGTGGCTGGGTCTGGGCATGCTGTGGGGCTGGGGGCGGGCAGCCTCGGGGACATGGCGTGGTGTGGGTGGTGGCTGAGCCATCACAGATGAGCATGGGGGCACCGGGGCTGGTTCCTCCTTCCACGTGCGGTTTTCCTCCGTGTTGGGTGGGTCTCCTCCTGGGCTCGGTGCCTGCGTCGCGGCGTTTGCTGCTGCGTCCCCGCAGCGATGCTATCTCGTGGTGGCAGTCTGGATCTGGGCTCCGATTGACGTGTTTGTGCGTTGAATAATCACAGCTTTCAAACAGCAGTTCCTGTGTTGTATGAGTTGACATTTGGAGAGGAGCAGAAGCAGCTTATTAAATTGAAAGTAGGGGAGGGGAAAAAAAAAAGATGTGAGGCTAGGTAGTGCTGTGCTCCAGGTTGCCTCTTTGTTCACATTTTTAAGCTCTCTTCCTTTCTCTCTTCCCTCTTGCCCTCTCGGTTCTGCTGGTTTTAATTTTGTGCCTTCAGATCCACTGGCAGGACTTTGCACACAATGATCTGTCTTTACACTTAAAAAGCTCCGGGAGCTTGGGGAAGAGACACTTCTGTTGAGACACAGAAGATGGAGTGGCTGGTTGCTGCTCTGAGGCTGCAGCATCCAACCTACTAGTCTCATCATACTCAATGTCAAACCCGCAGCCTTGCTGGGTAAACTAGACTTCACTCACTTTGTGGCTGGTTTTTACCTTAAGGCCTTTATTTGCTTTAAACTCTGGAAGTATTTTGCTCCTCAGCCCTGGCATAGCAGGGTCATGGTCATTCATGGCCAAAGATGCCAGGTTTTTCAGAAAACAGAGGCAAATTATCTTGCTTTGGAAAGAGGCTGCAGCAGGGGGAGAGTTTCTGAAGACAATTATGTGAAATGCCCTTTTGGTCTGCAATGGCTAATAATTGACCATTTCGACAAGAATTGAGCACGAGGGTTTTATTGTTTATTTGTTATGGTTATTGAGAAGTCATTTTGGCTGGGGGGTGGGAGGCAGGACAAAGTCCAGATGTAAAGATGAGCTTGGCACGTGGCATCCAGGCTGCTTGGAAAAGAGCAGAGCAGTGATATTATGGAGACATTTCCTATCATGTTTTGGTTTTTTTCCCTGCTGTTGCAATGAAATATGGTCAGTCCTACCCTGGGAGTACCAGCTCTGCAGGGTGCCGACTGTCCTCTGCTGCCGCTGCTTTCTCAGCATCAATGAGGTTTTGTCTCCAGGTGCTCCAGCCCAGCAGCGCTGCATCAGGTGGTGCTGCTGGCGATGGGCTGCGCGGAGCTCGAGGAGACCGGAGGTCTGCTTTCTGTCCTCGGTTGGGCTGTTGATTTGCTCTTGGCCATGCCGTAAAGAGTATTCTGGAGGAGGAGGTGGCAGTAAATCCTTCTGCAGTTTGCAACATTAGTGGTGCCTCAGTTTTCCCATTCACAAAGCAAGATTTATTCTCATCACCAAGTACAGAGCATGTGAATACCTGCAGGAGAGAGGTCTGATACAGGTGCGTAGCATTAATGCCAGCAGCAACAACTGGTGTGGTTCTGATTGTAGAATTTTTATTCCTTTAAAAACACCCCCAAAACATTTTCTTTTAGTGTGGAATGTCTTATTGGACTTGAAGAATGAGTGACGTTTTTTATTTCTTTATAAATGACCCTTTAAAATAGGATAACCCTACTAGAGTTAAATAGCAGGAAGTTTTTAAGTATTAGGATTTTTGTCTGCTGATTTTTCTGATTAATAATATTTATACTACAATGGTGCCTGGAGGCCCTGACTCTGGCCAGGTCATCATTGTGCTCAGCTGTATTTGACTGATTCCTGCCAGGAAGATGTTGGAGTTGTGGGAACATGAGGCTGGACACGGTGGGAGCAGGGGCTGTTGCCAGGGGCAGGCAGGGGCCAGGGGTACGCAGGGTCTTGAGGCAGGGATGTGCCCTCCAACCCACTCCGGGGAGGGGGCTCTGCAGCACCTGTACCCTACGGTGTGCTGGGGGGTGTGGGATGGGCAGAGGGGTCCAGGCTGTCCACTGGGCATCCCCACCAGTGGGCTGGAGGGGTGGGACATGGCCCGGGCTGCAGCTCTGATGGGGTGGCGTATCCTTCTGCTCCCCAGGGGAGGCCTGGCGGCTGGAGGACGACTGCACGGACCCCCCCAGGAACCCCCAGCTTGGCACAGCGGTGGAGGATGCCCCATTCAGCTACTTCCGCACCCGCTCCTTCTACATGAGGAAGAGCCTGTCTGTCGACAACCACCTGGGGTCCCTCAGCTATGCCGTGCACCCGGCGGAGACGAAGGCCGAGCGCGTCAAGACCAAGCTGCGGCGGCAGTTTGTGAGTATCAGGGTGTCTGACCCTACAGTGTTCACACACGTGGCTTCCCAAAAACACCGACATGTCAGAGAGCTATTTTTATGCACAGCATTACCGAAACAACAGAAAAAGAGGCTGCTCCAGCCTGGTGGAGCGGATGGTGGCAGCAGCTCGAGTTTGCCCACATCGTGGCAGAGCCCCTGCCTGACTTGCCTGGCTCCCCGCTTCCCGCCGGGTGGCCGCAGGCTTGGAGGTGGCTGGTGCTCAGCAGGTGATGTGTGGGGCAAGCGCCTTGGCTCTGGGCTCTGCTGTGCAAAGTATGAAACCAAGCTGAAGGTAGGAAAGGAGTCTTCCTGTCCTCTGCCTCACATGCATGAGCAGCTGGGTCTTCTCGAGGGTTTGCCCTGGGCCAGCAGCTGAGCACAGCAAGGGGTTGGGGCAAGCAGTGAGCTGGTGCTGAGACCTGGGGGCAGCTCAGCCCTTTCTGGCCCTTTGGAGCATCCTGGTGGCGGGTCGGCGGGGGCGCGTCAGGGTTGTGCCACAGCTGCGGGAGACTCTGATCAATGTTTAATGGGCTTTGCCTCTTCTCTTTCCCAGAGACACCCGATACAGGGATTCAGATGGCCTTCCTCCTGCCTCGTTACTGGCCTTGGGGTTGTAATGAGGGCTCGGGTGTCCTGGTGCTGAAAAGCACTTGATGTTGGTTGGAAATGGGTGAGAGCATCGGTACAATGGGAGCAGAGGGGAGGGTGGGCACCCAAGCAACCTAAAGTGCCACTGAGAGCTGCTGGCTGAGGCAGCGGTGCTCGCTCTGCCGTAGGCTTCGGACAGACGCAGCTTTTGAGACCCCCTGTCCCTGAAGTCACAAACTTTCCTGTAGCCCGGAGGAGGGCTGATCCGCCCTGCCAGGTCACACAGACTGGTGCTGCTGCTGGTGTCCCCTGGGCCGAGGCGCTGCTGTATGGTGTGGTTTTGGGGGCTCACCCTCTCTGCTTCTGCTTGGGTGGACTGTTGATCATAACCATTCCTTTTCTCCCTGGGAGGACAGTTCTGGTCTCGGCAGCGTGTTGATGCTTTTCCATGCGCAGCAGCAGTGGATGCCCGTGGGGGTGAGTCTGGGGGAGCTGGTCACAACCACAGCGCTGCCGGTGGCACCCGTGAACTGTCTGTGGGAGCTGCTGCTGCCTCGGGCTCAGGAAGCAGGTGAAAGCCTCAGGGATGGAGACGAGCAGAAGTGGGATGGGGTGTCCAATGAGCGGCTGAAAGATTTTGGAGGTGTTTAAGATGAGGCGGTCCTGCTGTGGGGTAAGGCACGTATGTCTGCTTTATCTGTCTTTCAGCCTGGATCTGCAGCCCCAAGCTGCACCCAGGAGAGTGGCAGGGAGAAGAGGCTGCTGTGATATTGGGGACCGCCCCTCTTTCAGGGATGGTCTTTCAGTATCTCCCTGGGACCTGTCACCCACAGCCTCCTTTCTGCACTGGAGGTGGGTGCAAAATACGTGGAAGGACTTGGGCTCTCAGCCCAAGCAGCATCCTGGTGCCTGCAGAGATGTGGGCTCTGCCCTTCCCCATGGGGCAACCCACTGCCTCTGCCCATGGGGCAACCCACTGCCTCTGCCCATGGGGCCAGCCTGCTGCCTGCTCAGCACCATGCTGGCACCTCTCTATGCTGCCTGCAGCTGGTTGGCTTTGGTCTTTGACTTCCTGAGGTTTTGGGGACCTTTAGCTTTCCTTGGTGTACCCATGGACCTGACTGTCCGTCAAGGAACACAGCAGGATTTTTGTAGTGTAGTTGTTTGTTTGTTTCTTTGTTTGGGGTTTTTTTGCTATGTCATTTCTGGTTTGTTTTAACAGCTAGAAGATGTTTGGCTGTAGACTTGTGAGACCTACTGAGAAAAGTGGGCTCATCCTACCTGGAAAGGGCATCAGCAGGGCCCTTCAGTGGAGGCTTGGGGCAGTGAGGGTGCAGGAAGCTGAGCTGACAGCTTGTTAGCTGAGGCTCAGGCCAGTATGGGACCAGTATTCCCCACACAGCTAGAGAGCCTGGTTAAGTTCAAAGTAAAGGTCCTGCCAACCTGGGGAAGTTATTTCCAAGAACAGGTAGGTAGGGCTGGGCTCCACGTCCTCCCCAGGTTTGGTAATTACTTTCCATCTCCGTGCTGGGGGTGTTGCAGTTTCCCCTGGGTTTGTGTGTGCCCTGGCCCATTGTGTGACGCCTGCTCTGCCCAGCCCGGGCTCTGTGAGTGCAGCTGGTGGGGGAATTGGTACCAGGTGAGAGCCTCTCTCATCGAGCACGTCAGAGCATTTACAGAAGAGAATATGATTTGCCTTTTCTGCAGTGGCTCATCTGGGACCTTTTAGAAAAGTCCATATTTAAAGCTTGATTCATTTTTCTGGGCTGCTGCGCTTACCCAGCTCGTAACATCAGATTTCTGGCTTTGCTCTTCCCATGCTGACAGTCTGAGCTGCCTTTGCCTTGTGATGCAGCTGCTTGGCTTTCTATTTTGGGAATTGCTGAGTGAGGGGAGAGGGTCCTGTTGCAGGGCTTTTGGGGGAGCATCCGGGACCCTAACCTGGCAGAGTGGATGGAGATGGGGCAGAGCTATTGCTCTCACGCATCCGGTGCCACGCAGCTGTCTTGCATCCATTTGACAAGACCCTCTGCCTAATGAAGGCTTTGTGTTGGTCATGGGCATTTAAGCTTCTCCAAGGGAGAATTTATTACAGCTCGTGTGAAAACTTTTGAAGCTTGCCTCCCTGCACCCCTGGGGTATGGCACGCTGGAGTGCTGCCGGTGTTGCTGAAGCATCTTTCTGCTTCCCTGCCAGTGCAGAGGGAGCACCTGCAAATCCTGCTCCAGCCCTGTTCCCCAGGAGTGGCTGCCCTTCCTGTGTGTGCCGGAGGCGAGCACGCCTGCCTTCCTCCCAGAGCATGGTGGAGGGCGGGTTTCCCCCAGCCACGTAGCTGGTGGCATCTGTCTGTGGTCCCACTGCAGGCATATGATGGATCTGCACGTACAGATTACTTGTATTTGCATAATTTGAATTTTAAATGGCTTCCAATTTTTGTGATTGTCAGAACGAGTTTTCTTTCTAATAAGCCTTTCCTTTTAACTCCTCTAAGGCTTGTAACGTTGGCGACATTTCTGCCTTTGAGAAAGAGGAGCATTTGATGGCTTTTGACATCTGTCTCTCACATGGATCCCGTGCCTTGTCCCAGTGGGTCCAGCGAGTGCGTGCTGTGATGGAGGTGATGGCCATGGCCAGGGCTGGGACGGTGCTCTGAGACCTTGCGTGTCTTGTTTTGGGTCACTCAGTGATGGCCAAGGGACTGTTTTGGTTTTTGTGTCCAGCTGGCTCTGTGCTGCCTCTGAGACAGGCAGCAAGAAGCAGGGATGGGACCTTCTGCAGTTTCCCTTGCCTGGGGGGAGGAGGAGAGCAATGATGGGATGGCTGCGTTACAGGCTGTGGTGAAACTTCTTGGCTTTGCGGGAGCCCTGGTCATTAAAGGCAGATTAACCCTATTAAGCTCAGTATTAGCCTTACGGAGTGTTAAAGGAGGTCACCTAGGACTGAGTCACTGTCTGTGATGGGACAATCACTGCAGATTACAGCAGGGCTCTGAGTGAATTTGTACTTTTTCGCCTTGGGATTTTGAAGTACTCTGTATCTAGGCCAGTCGTTCTGGTACTGCCCACTGACATTGTGATGTTATAAGGAAACCCATTAAGCTGACGGTGCAGCTCCTGCTGCTCCCCGAAGAGGAAGAGCTGGCAGGGCCCCGGGTCCTGGTGTGCTGGCCAATGAGTCATTAACTTGATTTGCAGCAGGTCTCTATGCAACCCCCCCTGCTCCTCTGAAATAAAATGCTGCTCTTTGTGCATCATGGAAGAGTTAGCCGGTTTGTGCAGGTGAGATGGAGGAGAGTGGTGGTTGGCATTGTCATGCCACAGCAGCTGGTCCAGCTCTGCCATCCCTGGTCCTGCCCCAACTGGCCTGACACTTCTGCTTGCTTTAGTTCATGCATGTTTCAGGTAGGTGAGACTGGGTTGTTTTGCTTTCCCGGCTGTGTTCTCATGCAATGATTTATTTTATTTTTTAATTATTAGTATTTTTTGTATGGTATTTTTTCCAGGCAGTCATTCTGTTATGAAATGTCTGTTCCCTCCAGGAAAGATTTAGAGCTCTGTTTGTCTTGGGAGCTCTACAGAGAAGTTGAGCAGAGGTAATCCTTGCCTTACAAAACCCATAATGAAGGAGAAGAGGCTAACCAGAAGAGTAGAGCCTGGGAAAATGAGGCAACGAGGAGACAAACTTGCTTTTTGACAGAAACCTGATCAAATCTGGCCTGGGCTGTAGAAGGAGGCAGGCACTGGTTGATATGTACCCATCCGGGTTTCCTATTCCCATGGATAATGATCAATCCAGAAACTCCTGTTCCCGATGGACACTGCAGCGATGTTGGGGAGCTGGAGCTCATGGGTCTGTGCAGAAGCTGCCTCACCCCAGAGCAGCACCAGTCCATGGGATGTGAATGTCCCGGTCTGGGTTGTTGGTGCCAGGAGAGCTGGGCAGAGCCCGGAGCAGAGCGGTTTCTGCTCAGAGGGATCCAACCCTGCCTTATCCCGATGGTTTGGTCTTGTTCTGAAGTGTGCGGGGAATTACCAAGACTGTTGGGTGCAGTCTGTTGTCTGCTGTATGCAGCCAGTGCCAGAGGCTCTGGTGTGATGCTTATGGTGACAGCAAAGTCACGCTCAGCCCTGCTGTAATCCCACCGATACCAGTGAAATCACACCGGTGGTAACACTCTCCTGCTCGCTTTATTTTATTTGGTTGTGTTCTGACACTGCTACAAAACCGTGCTCTCATACCTGATGTCAGAAGATGTTAGCAAACAGCCAGTCGATACTTGTTTGTGCCCTGTAGTTCAGTGTAACAAAAAAAAAGGGAAAAAAATAATAAACTTAGAGGCTGGAGCCCTGCAAGAGGCAGGTCAGCTCCATTTCCTGAGGAGGTGGAGTAGAGCGATGAGAGTCATACTGGATCTACACACATGCTGCCCTCGGTTTTGCAAAGCACAATTACAGTGACTGTCTTAAGGAGGTAAATGCGAAGGTAGATGAGGGATGCACACTGTGTATCATCTGACTGTGCCCAACCCCACCTTGGCAAATTACTCACTTGCTGACTATTGTTCATTGAGTATTTAAAAAAAATACGAACCTGATAAATAACGTGACACTTGAGCCAGATAGCAGCTTATTTGCGGGAGAGCAGGCAGCAGAGCAGACCCTGGGAGCCGGCACCGACGGGGGGGGGGGGGGGGGGGGAGGCAGCCGGTGAATCACTCTGCTTTGCAAATGAGTGCGGGAGTGAACTGACACAGTGGTGCTCGGAACTGAAACGTACCTGGCTCGTTGCTTTGGAGAGCATGGTTTTATTTGCAATGGCAGCTTGTAGTGTCCCAGAAAATGCTTGGAGGTGCCTGTAGTAAAAGCAGTGATGGCTTGGGAAGATTAAGCATGCTGCAGGTCTGCTCTTAGCATCTCCACACAAAGGAAAATGTCTCCTGTGGGGAGGAATTAGAGAGCGCAGCTTTGTGGGGACCACTGAAAGCTGAGCTGGTAGAGAGGGGCTTCCTGGTGGTGTATGTGGCCAGTGCGATACATCCCACTTTTTCAGAGCAGAACTGGGAACAGGTATCTGTGATAAACAGTGTAAACTGAGCGAGCTGGGGCGGGTGTGCCCATGGCTGCTCTTTGGAATCGAGCACGTGCAGCGAATGCTTCGCACCCATGTTAGAGTGAAGTGACCCTGCGATGCTGTGCAAGTTCAGTGCTGGCAGAAGTGATCTTATGTGCCATTTGCCGTAGGGAGATGCTGCTGCCTTGCTTGGTGGGTGTGGAGGGGCTCACTGAGGCCCCCCCACCCCATGCAAGGGCATCTTCTGAGGATGAGACTTGCTGAACTAAGTTTGGTTTTTGCCGAGCCATGCCGGCTCCCCTCCCTGCTGGAGCTGCTGGAGCCAGGTGTCTCTGGCACCCACCTCCTGCTGCAGGATTGGCAGGTCTCTGAGCGAGGCACGGGCAGGGCAGCAGGATCCCAGAGCAGCTATAGTTATTTCCTCAAAACCTGGATTAGACTGTAGGATTGTGCTCCTCCTGTCCACCTCTGCCACGGACTGTTTCATGTTCAGCTCTGTCTCTGACATTAGGATGGGGGAAAATCCACCAGTGCAGTCTAAGAATTTATTCTGCGCCTTGGGCATTTAATGTCAAATTTTCGTTACTCTGATGTTTATGAAGGCAAATGCCTGGGAGAGCTTGACTGAGACAGGTGCGAGATGGGCAAATAATTATTTTCTCCCTGCCTCTGCTGCTTCTGTAGCGCGTGCTGGCTCTCCGTACAGTGAAACCTCCTGCCTGGGCTCTGTCAACCCTTCCTTGCCTTCCTGCCCATGGCTCACAGACCACTTGGGGCTCAAGGCTTGGGCACAGGATTGTCCCCCTTTGTGCAGGAACATTTTTAGCATGCCCTCCTGATGGAGAGAGGTTTATTCTATTCACCTCTTCCCACCTCCAGCCTTCCCCAGGGCTTTCTGTGTGTGTTGGGCAGCTTCAGCCAAATCTGGACAAGGGTTGGGCATCTTGGAGGTGTTACTACAGTGCAGTGGGAGGATGGTTGTGTGGGGAAGGGATGGAGGGATGCAGCCTCAGCATTTACCCCAAACCTTTCTTGGCACTGCAGCGTGTGTGAAAGGATAGGTCCGGGCACATCAGGATGTCCCACTGTATCCTAAACATCTCTGAAGGGGCGGCAGTGGGTGCAGAGGGGCCCTGCTGCACCAAAGGGCTGTCGGTCCCCTGCTCGTGCAGGGGTGACTCTGATGGTTGGGAGGGGGAGTTCTGCTTAATGTCAGCCAACATGCTGTGCTGGTTGTCTGTTTATGGGGGGATCTGGAGGTGGGATTTGCTCAGATGTGTAAAGGTGTATTTTGTCTATTTTAAAAGTTCAAAATGCAGGTCATTCGAAGTCTTTGTTTTTCTGGAATGATGTCTATCTGTATGAACATCAGACTAATACTGACGATATTCCCAAACCATGCTCAACTGCTATGTTGTGCTTACCTTCCTCACCTTCCCATCCTTTCTGCAGTCAGTGGGGAACTTGTCTGTGAGAATAGGAAAAAGACAATTAAATCCAAGTATCACACAAAGCCAGATGGCCAGAAACACAGACAGCCTGCTGGGACAGTGCTGGGCTGCGGTGCTTGCAGAGTTGATTCCCTGGAGCTCTGTGAACTTGTGTAGTTCCTGACCCTGCCCTGGTTTGCGTGGTTTCCCCTGTTTGCCTTTGGGGACTGTAAATTTGTGGCTGCATTTCCCAACACACTGCCACTGCTGGGTGTGTACCTGCAGTGGGCGGCTGGGATGGGGCTGTGGTGTTTGCCTGGTGGTGGCTCAGCTCTGTCCTGTCTTCAGCTCCACACAAGGGTGGGTCTGTGTGTGTTTAATTGCCCACCTGCCTCTGCAGCAGGGATGGGCAGAGGTGTCCAGACTTACAGGGTAAGGGAAAGCACTAGTGACTCGACACCCAGCGTGCTGGGACGATTTACAGCCCTGCAGGAAAGCGAAGGGATGTGTGAGCACTGCAAGCCAGCATGATGCTTCGCAGCAAGATGCAAACAGCCAAGAGACAGCATTTCTTCTTCCTTCCAGAAAATACTGGCTCAGCCATGAATTCTCCTCCCATGTGATTTGCCAGCAAGAATGGCTTTGTGGTTGGTGGGTCTCTGGATCCTGATTGCTGCTCAGACCAGGCGTAGTAGAGGTTAGGTGAGCAGGGCACAGCCTGGGAGCTGCCTGTGTCATGTTTCTGCTATCAGGGCGTCTTTCTGGTGCTCTCAGCTGTCTTGGTGGTGCCAGTGTTGGCCTGCCAGGATGGCTGAAGAAGCCTGTCCCTGCAGTCAGGGTGTGTTTGTGGCCAAACCCAGCATGTTAGCGTGGAAAGGTTACAAGCTCCAACAGCACGGGCAATAACAGAGAAGATCCCGGGTGAGAGCAGCAGGTAACCATGCAGCACTCCAGCGGCAGAGGTTTAATGGCTTTGCAAAGGGGCAGCTGACGACACCTTAATTGCTTATCCCACCTTGTGCAGTGTTTGGTCAGTGCTGACGTGTGACATGCAGCAGGTTCCCAAAACCTTGCACACACTCTTCCCTCTTCCACTCTGCAAATCCTCACTTCCCGGCCCTGTGGCAGCCTTCCTCCACCCACAACGAAAAAGCTCGGTGCATCCGCAGGGTGGGTGCATAGATGCTGACTGGTTGTATAAAGCGTTTACAGCCTGGTGGGGTGCACCAGCCTCTACCAGTAAACAGCTTTGGGTTGTGGGGACCCGCAGGCAGAACCAAGCATGTATTCCCTCCCAGTTCTTGCATTAGAGAGATTTTCGGGTTTTCTGAAGGGAAAATACTCAGTAACTTGTGTCTTAAATCTATTAGTTGATATTTATTTAATGCTTAATACAGGGCAAAACCACCCTGCATTTGTAAAGCACCTGTAGGAAGCCTCTCCTGATTGCTGTAAGTGATGCGGGCAGTCTTTCAGGAGTTCAAGAGTACAGTGCTTTAAAATAAATAGACAGTAGCTATGGGCCTCTGTGCTTGAATCTGGAAGGTGTTTATTGCTGAGGGACTTTGGTTTTGATTTGAATACTGCGATTTTGCAGGTTGGATACTACCGCAAACTATATATAATTTTCCAGGGCTCTTATAAGAGAGGATGCAGGCTGGCTTTGGTCCTTAACTTGGGCCTTTCCAAATAACTTATGCAAACTACTAGGAAATAACCTCTAGATTCAAAATATAATAACCACAGTTGAAAACCACTGTGATTTCCCCGCAAACCCGCAGTGTTTGCTCCCTCTGCTGGCTTTGCTTTGGGAAGGAGCAGCCTGGGATCAGCCGCGTGCAAGGCTGGTTTGGGAGGTGGTGGAGGGAGCATCCAACGAGCTGACAGAAAAGCAGCAACTTTCCAGCCTCCAATGCCTTAGCATTTTGCTTCTGGGCAAGGAGCATCAAATGCACAGAAAGCAGCGGGGCTGAGGAGGAGGAAAGCAGAGTCCTTTGCCAACTTCCAATTTTACTCCGCTTCTCCAAGCTAGACTCGCTAAAAATGTGCACCGTGTCCTTTGGTATTTGAAGTTTGTGTGAAAGAAGAAAACAACTACAGTGATTTAAAATAAGCGAGACATTATTTCATGAGCTGGAGTATTCCTCTTCTATGGCAGGACTGGTGCCTCACAACATGAAACTTGAACGAGTTTTCTGGTTGGTGCTGCAGCCTGGTCTGGGGCCTCAGCAATGCGAGGTGGGCTGGGGATGCTTTGGCCAGCAGCCAGCGGTGACCCAGCTGTATGGAAGAGGAAACACTTTTGGATGGCTCAGTCTTGCTGAGCACACCGAGGCTTGTGTGGGCTCTCTGTGACACAGCTTCTTCGCCTGCCTTTGGCTGGCTGTCCCCTCCCCAACAGCTGGGTGTGATGGAGACAGTGGCCACATGTCTGCCGCCGGGTCCTTCCTGGCCTTTGCATCCAGCCAGAGGCATCCCAGCTGCCAGGGTTGTTCCTGTTGGTCCCAATGTGCACAGTCAAGTGTTTTTGTCATCCTGATTTCTTTTTCTTCTCACTTCTGGGCTCTGTGATTTGCCAGCAAGAATGGCTTTGTGGTTGGTGGGTCTCTGGATCCTGATTGCTGCTCAGACCAGGTGTAGTAGATCACATCCTCTGCTGACTGTAGGGCCTCTTGGTTCATCTATGGACCTTTTTTGTGTTTCCCTTGGTAGATCTGCCCCTCTGCTCTACCTCTTAAGCCCTCTTGCTGTTGCTTTTCCAGATATCGGACAGTAAACCTGGTTGCTGTAGTCTGAGTCTTACAACTCAGAGCTCACAGTCTACAGGTTTTTGGGTTGTCTTGATCTGAGGAGGGCAGGTGCCCCAGGTTCACGAGTAAATGGTGCAGCTTTTCAAGTGCAATCCCCAAAATGCGTTTCATTAGCTATTGGAGACTGCCAGCAAAGAAAGTACTTTGACAGCCTGAGGTTTAAACGCTTCAGAGTACTTCTCCTGCAAGCAGATTCATCAGGGAGGTGCCTGTGCCTGAATAAGCCCTTTTGGACATCATTGTGGCTTCATGTAGACTCAAGGATCTGGCAAGCGGGTTCAGCTGCAGAATTGGGAGCAGTTTGGTGTAGTGGCTGTCTGTAAGTGTCACTTTGTGCGTGCTGGATGCCATCAACTGGATTCTGCAAAGCCCCACCAGGTGCAGCCTGCCTGGGGATGCACAGGATAAATCATCAGTGTGCTGTAAAGTGCTTTTTCCGTTAGAAACCATGCGGCTCCGGGAGATGCTCTGAGGTGTTGGTGCGTGGGTGCAGTAGCACTTGTGTGCTGCAAGAGGTCTCTGCAGCACTGTGCTTCGGTGCACCGGTACCCACCGCAGAGCAGCAGCTTCTCGGGCTGCTCGGACTTCTCTTCCCCCATGTCTGGAAGAAGGGCTTCATTTTACCTATCGCTGCCCTCACTGGGGAGGTGCGAGTTCTCCTTCAGCCTCCAAAGCCTTATGGCCTCCCCACTCCTTGCACCTTGGGAGCCTGGCGAAAACTGCCAGAGCTCCCCAAGGAATTGGGGGGTTACCGAGTCTGAACATGGGGGTCACATCTGACCGCTCATCGTTAATGATGCTGTCAGGGCTCTGCACTCTCCCCTGCATCTGCACCTCGAGCTCAGGCTTGGCTCTTTGCTGCTGTCTGCTTTCCAGTGTGAGCCATGATGGTGGGGAGAGTGCTGGGATGGGACCCTGGTGCCACCCAGAGCGTGCTCGTCCTGCAGCAGGCACTCGGGGTCCCAGCACCTAAGGTAGGGTTTGCTGCCTGCTTGGCTTTGTTGGACCTCAACTAAGGAGCAAGTGACTTTGGGGGACATTGTTAGAGACCACAAACCGCATCTGAATAGAGCTTTTTCTCGCACAAAGGCTGCCTTACCTGCCCCTCCTGCATCTGCAGCTTCCATGGGAGCTCAGCCCCCAGCCCTGATCTCCAGCCCTGGCCCTTCCCTGCATGAGCAGCTTCCCTGAAAGCGTGATGTGGCAGGACGGCTGTCACCCTGCTTCACGGGACACTGGCACGTATAGGGGAGAGGTGATGTGTCTAACTTGTGTTGCCATGTGTCTCCTTTCCCCCTGTGTGCACGTGCATCGGTGCCCACCCTGGAACGTGGGAACACCCTGGGCACCCTGAGGTCTCTCCGGGCACAGACTGCAGCAGGTTCAGCTCTTTGGGTAAGGGTGCTAGTGGAAGGCAGAAGGTCTGGTGGGGATGCGTCTCCAGCCTTCTGTAAAAGGACTGGGGATGGGGAGAGCTCTCTGCCATCACCAGAATTCTTGGCAGGCTCTCCGTGGGCTCTCTTGTGGTGACGTCTGAAACCTCCCAAGGAGCACAGTGAAGCGGAGGTTCGGAGAAGGAGCTGGCAGAGATCTCAAAGGGGAGGCTGAAGATTAAGCACAGCATTTCCGGTGGGAACAAGACGATGTCTGGGGTCGGGTGTCACCTCGCTTTGACGGCAACAACAGCCTTGCTGCAGTTGGGAAGGATGGAAAAAGAAAGGATCCTGAAACCTAAGAGCTGTTTTGCTATTTACTTTGGTTCTGTTTTTACTCCAAGAATAGAAACAAAGACGATGGATTTGCATCACCAGGAGCAACTTGAGGAGGGAGGAGGAAGTGGTGGGGCCTCATTAGTGGCAGGAATGTGCTGGCAAGAGGAGGGCCCCGGTGACAGGGGAGGCGGTTTGACCTGGGGGTTCCTATTAGCATTTTGTTCATCTTGCTTCTCTCCCCCCTTGTGTTTTATTTTTTTAATGACTAGTTTGCAAGCTTCAGAAAGCCAAGCCTTATCTCTACAAGGGAGCATTTGCAGAGGCAGAAACAGCCCAGGCTTCAACAGAGAGTAAGGTGCCTTTGGAGGCTGTCCCACTTGCATAGTTGGGTCTTGATCTCCTGAAAAGAAAAGGAGATTTATCTCTTTCTGCACTGACTGTTTAGAGGTCTTTGCCTGTCACATGTAGAAAACTGTTTTTCCTCACTCCTGCTGCTGCAGTTGAATCTCCAGTCTGAGCCTGATCACACCAGAGGACAAGAATAGCTGCAGAGGAGTGGTGATGGGGTGGCTGTATGGCCCACAGCTGTGAGACCTTCAGCCTTGCTGATCCTCACCCTGGAGGAGGAGGGCTAGGGGAGGGACGACTAGACTGAAGAGGGGTGGGATGGATGCTTTGCCTGTGGAGCTCTTGCCATCTCGTTCCATGGCAAGGGGCGTGCTTGCTGTCAGCCTGCTGAATCTGTCTTTGCTGAAGCCTCCAAGCAGCCCAGGAGAAGGTGAACTGGGACACAAGACCAACTGGCAGTAGAGTAGAAAGGCAGAATTATGGTTTGTGGGGGTGAGGATTTCCCTCTGTTTTCTTTGGCTATTACAGAAGTGGCTTTCCAAGGTAGAGAGAATAGCTTTTCTGAGATGCCCGGCTACCAGCATGACAATGTTCAACTTCTGGATCTTCATGTTTCCTGACAGAAGAAATGTCCTGCCTTGTGAAATGTTTCAGTGCTTCTGGACATTTTGAGGAAAGCAGTATGAAAGCTGCTGTCCTGGAAAGACCCTCTGTGCACCCAGTTGCCCTGTGGGGTGGTGGGGTCATGGCACTCTTTCCTGGGCCCCTCCTGGGGAGAAGAGGGAGGGAAGTGATTGCTGGAGGAGACCGGGTATGGAGCTTCACATGGGGAAGCTCCTAGGGACATTAATAAGGCCATGCTGGACCTGGGTCCTTGAGTTCAAGTCCTCCTGCATTCAACTATGGCAATAACTACATTGCATGGTGAGGAGGAGACACATGCGTGGTCTGTGGTACACTGGGGCTGGAGGGGAGTACGTGCTGAGTCTGGTTTTGGTTCATGCTATTTCCCCTCTGGCAGGGTTCTTTCCCTTTCAATAGTTGGCCTCTGTGTTTTTATGGGTGGGTTCCTCTTTCAGGCTTGAAAGTCAACAGCAAATCCAGCCCGTAGCTCAGCTGTTTCATCCAGGTTTTTGTTCAAATGATCATTTACTGTTCCTTGTGGCCATTTAAGGTACCTCTGGTGAGCATCTGTGGCATCAGCTCAGGAGCAATAGGTTGGGCAGGGGCTGCTTGGGTGGTAGGACAGAACATTGTCAGCCCAAAAAGTAGGGAAAATAGGGTCCTGGTGCCTGATGCTGGCTTGAGAAGGGGATTTGTTTTGACTGCAGACCTTTGCTTGCCATAAAAAGGCACCAACTCCTTTGCACTGGGATTAAGCCTTGTGATGTTTCAGGAGGAACACACAAACCACACAGCTTCCCTGGGAGACTCTGTTATTGTCCTTGTTTTCACCCATGGGGAGGTTTCAGGGAAGGAAGCAGGAGATGTACTGGAGACTTCTAGTGGGGCTTCAGGTGAATCCAGCCTTTTCCCCAGACCGCTGGCTGGTCTTCTGTGGCAGATGTTTGGTTCTGGTGTGCTGTTGCCGAGTGCCTCAGGGTGACAATATTGGTTGTCTGATACGGCGTTTCCAACCTTTCTGCACTGAGCTTGTGGGGAGGCACCTTCTCAGGTAGGTGCAGGCCTTTCTACCTGTCCTTCCATCTTCTCCTGAGAGATGGCATTGGCACCAAAGAGCCATTTGATGTGATGATGGTAAATCAGCAAGCTGCTTTGTCATCTGAGAAGCTAAGTGGGGAAACTGCAAATCTTCAACTTGAATATTGCTGATGAGTGAATTAAATAACTGGAGCATCTTTGGACATGGCCTACTTCAAGTCCACCTCACGCCTGTTTGATAGGACGTAACTGAGCTGAGGCTGGCTGCAGCTGAACACCATGCTGATGGGAGCTTTGTTAGTTGGACATATCCTCCTGGGGCTTATACACTGATTTAACACCTGCAGGGTAAAAACCCTGGGTTTAGTTCCTGACATGTACAGCAGATCAAAGTGTTTTCTTTCCTACGTGTGGCCATAGGCATCAACTGATGATATAACTGAGCTTAACAGCCAGCGGTGCCTGACCTCCCTCTGCGGAGATGTCTGTCCGGCTGCGCGTGTGTTCCAGGGTCCTGCTTTTGGGTACCCTGTTATTGCTTATATGTGGTGACTGGGAATGCTGAGCTCTGGCCATCTGTCTATTTGGGCTAGATTTTCATGGGATTCCTTTGAAACTGTAAAATGGTGAAATAGATACGCCCCAGCACATATGTCCATGGGGTATTGACGGACCCGTTCATTTTCAGTGGTTGCTTTCAGTTTTACAAGGGCGAGTCTGCTCTTTTCAGGCCTGCAGCACTTGAGACGGCGCTAGGCACGGCTTCGTCTGGTGTCAGGCTTCGTCTGGTGCCCCAGGAGCCTTCTGCTCCTGCAGCGTGCTCCCCTCATGGGAGCAGCCCTAGGCTCTGCCCGCAAGTGGTGCTGGTCGGGGTGGGCAGCCTTTGGCCTGCACAGAGCCCCTCCGGTGCCTTTTCTTCCTGCTGGTGCAACTGTAGTTGGGTTTGGTTCATGCTCCTTGTTTTCTGTGTATGTACAACGTCACAGGGCTCGTGTGTCTGAGGAGGACTAAAGCACAGCAGCCTCCCTTGTAAGAGCATTGGGGAAACGGCAAGAGCAAGCTGGAGCTCCAAGTGTGCTGCAAGTGCTTTGTTGGAGAAATTAATGACCGTGCTAAGAAAAGACAGATTTTTCATCCTGGGAAGGAAATAAATGAGTAAGTTACTGTCACAGAGTGGTGGGCAGACCTTGGTAAAAGGGCCTGGAAGTTTCCTGGGGCAGAGGGAAGCCCAGGAGAGAGGAGAGGATGGGATCCAGCCCTGCTCATCCTGCAGGAGATCTGGCCTGTGGAGCCGTAAGCTGGGAAGTGGCTTTTTCCTCCCCAGCTGGTGCAGGGACGAAGTAACCCCTTCCCCTGCCTGTCCTCCCGGCTGCCCCACCTGTAAGCCTGCGCTGGCAGAGACCGAGAGCCTGGCAGAGGGTGGAGGAGATGAGGCTCTGGTTTATTTTAAAACACGGGCGGTGGAGGTACTCGGCCACTGTGAGTCGGCATGTGGCCACGGGAGGCTGTAGGGATGGTGCGGCTCAAAGCCTGGTCTAAATATTTTTAATTACCCTGCATTTGGACACCTTTTATAAACAAACCAGCAACAAGTGACCTCTTTTTCTGTTGCCAGGGCCTGTGCAGAAAATAGATCAGCAGCAAAGGCAAATAATCTTGGTCTAGCGACGTGAGGGGTTTTATTTTGCAGGTTCTTTTTGCGTAGCCTAGATCTTTATTTATTCTTGGTTTTGTTTAGTGATTCCCATCATACATAAACTCAGACCCTGTTAAGGCATGGACGTGTCTCCTTTCTCCAGGACCATCCAACGCCCCCACGAGCATCGCTCCCCCTTCCGAAAAAGTTATTGTTCCTAGAAAGCAGAGCAGCGCTGCTGGAATGTTAATTGGGGGAAGTGAATAACCACCGCTACCCTCTGCCTAACCTTCCCCAGCCCCCTCTTAACAAGCAAATTGAATTTATTTAGGCATTGAAGGTCCTGTCTCTCTCTCCCCTGGGCAGACTGAAGTGTCCATTGTGCAGCTCTGCATTGGGATTTGCTGCCATTTGTTCAAGGAATTTTTTTTTTAAAGAAAGGCAATTTTTAAGGGGGGGATACCCTTTCTCTCTTGTTGTGGGGAGAGGAGATGAGTTGTGGCATGCAGAGGTGGGCAGGGGAGTGGGTTTGTCACCATTGCTGTTCCCAGAGTGACTCGGTCTTTGTGCACAGGAGATGCACATGTTTTCCTATCTCTCCCTGTCGAGCCTGCGGAGGAGAAAAGGAACATGAAGTTCAGTCTGTGTTTGTAGTGGGGAGTAAAATCCACCACGTGTCTTGGCAGGTGCTCAGGGTGCTGCTCCCCACCAGCTCAGCACCCATCCTGGGGGCTCACGTCCCCATCCCACCTCCTGCTCAGCCCAGCTGGCATGGCACTGGCGGAGAGGAGGGCTGTGGTGGGGCCGTGTCCGATCCCGTGATGGCAGGAAGAGGTTTTGCTGGTGAGGGAAAGGCTTTGAGGCTGTCCGGGAAAACCTGCTAATGCTGCCACAGCTGGCACGGGGGGATTGTGGTTTTGCATCTGTGTTTCTCAGTTGCGAGTACTTCATCGAGCGCTGCTCTGACACCCTGTCCCAGCCCCAAGCTGTGGTTTTATGGCTGAGATTACGGTTCCCACAGATGTGCACAGCTGGCCGGGGAGCCCTGGTTGTGTGGCTGGGCTGGGGCGGGGGCAGCCCCCCTCGTCGGAGCTCGGACAGACCCGCAGCGTGAAGGTTCAGGTTTGTCCTAAAGGTGGGTTTGTCCGTACAGGCAGTGATATTTTTTGTTTTCCTGGTCACTGGGCTTTGAATTTACCAGTTGAACCATTAGATGGGTTTTGCTGGTGTCCTGGGATCTCCATCCTGTGCTGGTAATGCCACAACTTGGGAGGTGTCAGAACCAGCTGGCCTTGGGCTCCCAACCCTTCGTTGTGTGGTGCAAATGCTTTGCTTAGATAAAACCCCAGAATTTTAAGTGCAAATGAGATTGGCTGGTGGAGTATTGCTGGCGCCATTTATTTTGACATTGAATTTGTCATACAAGGGCTTCACACTGTTAATTCCCATCTCACAGCAGGCTGCTATTGCTTGCCTGGCTGGTTGTCAGCCACGGGTGTGGGGCTTGCTGGGGAGGGGTACATGGCTGAGAGGGGGGTCCTGGCATTTCCATAAGGTGCTTCTGCCAGGAGGACCGGGGCTGATGTGCTTATAAAATCTTGGAGGCTTTGGAGTTGGTGGTAGTGGAGGGGAGAGGTTATGCCTGTCTGCTTCCTTGCAGGAATGGGAACTGGACTTTTTTCTTACACATGCTGATTTTTATTGTCAGTGGTCTGCATTTAGTGTTGCTTGGTCACCCCAGGATTGCCTTGGAGCCTGACCTAATGTTTGGAGGGAGCCTTGTGTGATGGTCTTTGGGTGGAGATGGAGGTGAGGCAACGAGGTGTCAGTGGTGGGCTGGACGCAGGAGGTGAGTGCTGCTTCCCAGACCTGGGCTGGGGAGAGGGTGAGCACCAAGCACGTCACTCTGTGGGGTCTTGATAACCTCAAAACTCAAATAACCCCTGCAGTCCTTCCTCCTCATGGCATGTGTTATGAAGGAGTCTGCAGAAAGGAAGGAGGATGATGCAGAAAGCTTGCCACTTTGAGGGCTCAGCTGAACCCCCTGAAACACCTCTCTTCCTCCATGTGCAAGCCTATTTGAGGATGGGAAGGCTGTGGGGGACTGGCAGGGTCACCTCACCTGTGTGCTCACTCCTTCCCTAGTGCCAGGAGCTCTTGCATCAGCTGCGACCTGGGGCAGAGCCAGGGAGCAGGACGTGCACCTGATACTGCTCTGATGGTCCCACCAGCGATGGCCCTTGGTGGCGTGGCTTCCTTCCGCCACTGAGGTCTCTGCACAAGAGGAGGTGAGAAATGTTGGGCCACACTAAAGCACAAAGCCCCAGACTGGTAAGGGCAGGCTTTTACACTGGGAAGCACCTTGGTGAGGACATGTAAAACTGTCTTGTCCGTTGTTTCTTGCAGCCTCTGCAGGGTCCTCCTTCTCGTCCCTGTATCTTTCTCTCCAGATCTGCTTTGTCAGGATGGCGGGAGAGACCTTGCTCCTCTCAAGGGAGAGGACTGCAGGGGGGAAGGTTTATTTTCATTACTCCACAACACAGGTATCTTTTTCTAAGTGGAGCGAAATATCGAACCGACTCACCCTGTGCAAGAGGAGAGGATGGATCCCTTCCCAGCGTGGGGGCAGCTGGAGGGCTGGCACCCTCCATTCTAGAGCAGGATGGATGTAGATGCCGTGCTGGGGTCCAGGGACTGCACTGCAGCGGGCAGGAAAATGGAATGTGATTCCCCCTCTGCATAAGGATAGTTTTGGCTTTGAAACTTGATGTGGAGCAGTTTCTTGTGATGCAGGAATCTGTCACTGGAACTAACTGCTGGAGCCATGGCTTGCACAGAAATTGGTCTCCCAGGCTGCTGGGGACTGTCCATCTCTCCACCCTGATGGCCTGCCCGCAGCTCCAGGTGCAGCCTGGCACCCCAGGGGAGAGGCTGCCTCCACCCCAGGGGGGACTCTAGAATGCTCCAAAGCCACTTTTTCCCCATCTGGTTTGATTTTCTTTTTCTAAATCTTGCACTTCAGAAATACATCACCTCCATCCTCCATCACTTCTAGACAAATGATAACACAGATCAAATCTATCTGAATAAATCTGCAGTGTGGTTAAAGTAAAAGAAGATAATTCTGCAGAGATAGCATTGGGGCGAAAACTGAGGACTTGGTCCGTGGCGATTGCTGGGTTGTCAGCTGTCTGCCACGATGCTCTGCAGGGTCTCAGGCCCTTGGAAAGCAAATTCCTCATGTGTTGTCTGCTGAATTTAGGCAAGCAGGCCTGGAAGGTGAGGAGCAGTGCAGCAGCTTCCAGCAGCAGGAGAGAGGTGGCTTGTGGCTGGGCTGATGCTCAACCCTGCTTTGTGTTTGGCCTCTGCCCTTTTCACAGAAGAAATGAAATAATCCATTCTGCAAAACAACTCTTTGGAAAAATCTGGGTAGCTCCTGTTTCCTCTCCCAGCTTTCTCTTCCAAGTAGCATGCAGTGCTTTGCACTGACGGGTATTGATTGCTGCCTGCCCCATGTTCAGTTGCACACCAGCTTCATAGCATCTTAATGTGCAGAAAACACATAAAATGCATCAGAAGGCAGGTGTTGGATGCTTTGGAAGGGGTCCTAAGCCCCCTTGGCGGCAGCAGCCTCTGCAGGACCCTCCTTTTGGTAGGTCTGGTGTTTGACATTAAGTGTAATGGCATTAGTGCCCACAGGGGAACTTGCACCCCTTCCCTTCGGTGTGCATCCCCGCTCTGTGAACCTCTGCATACCAATGTCACCCCTGTGCTCTGCTCTGGCCAAGGCTCAGGCAGAAATGAGCAATTTCCTATTATTTGGTGCATTTGTTTTGCATAGATTAAACCCCATGTTTTTCCTTTCTGGCTATCTGCTAGAGTTATCTGTGCTGCTCCAGCTGCTCTCAGTCCCCCAGCCTCTCATTTCCACCAGCCTTTGCCTCTTCTCATCCTCCCTCACTTCTCCTCCCTCTCCTCTCCCCTTCGCTGTTCTCCATGCAGCTTCTCGCTCGGCACTGGGGAGGCTTTGCTGGAGGAGGGAGAGGTGCAGACTGACATTCCCATGTCTGGTAGTAAACGGGAGAGGCGCTGCTAGGCTGCCTGGATGTGTGGTGGCAGGAGGAGGTGGAAGGTCCTGGCTTTACCCAGCCTCTCTTTCCTTTCAGTGCAAAAGAGGGAGAAAGGCAGCCAAACAGCCTGAATTCTGGGTCCCCCTGTGTTGCGTTTGGAGACTCTTTTTGTTGTTCATTTGTTGCTGATTTGTATATTCATGATTAAACCCACAGCTGTCCAGTGCCTGGAGGATTTGGAATGAATTAGAATGACAAGAGACATGGTCTTTACAAATAATCATTTTTCCCTGCACTTAGCATTCATCCTCTTTCAAAGGTTCTCTGTGTGACGCAGATTTGCTGCACTTTCATGCCGCGACTGTGGGGAGATGTCTGGATCTTGCAGTCCTCTTTATTTCTGTGGCAGACGTGGGTGTGATGACGTGGGAGGAAGGGGCAGTGTGTTAAATGCTCTGATAGTTTTTAATGGTGTCAAAGTCTGCCATTTAAATTGGGACTTTCATGCTAGAGAAGCATTGAAAGGGGAAGATGGGCGTGAAAATCGATGCTGTGGTTCTCCGTTCCTCCACAGCGTCCCTGTCGCAGTGCTTGTTGATCAACCTCCCTCCCCCTGGTCCCGCTTCCCCTCCCTCTGGAGCTTAATCCTCTGCTGATGGCATCCCTGCGTTGCCATGGAAATCGCCATCGGCTGGTCGGTCTCTTCACCTCTGCCTGATGGAGAGCTGGAGCTGGATCAATGGTGGTGAGCCGGCTGGGGAAGTGGCACCCTTCCTCTGGGCTGGTGGTCTGCACCATGGTGGCTGGAGGCCAACACATGCCCTGCAGCAGCAGCAGGAGCTGGGACATGGGTTGCATCAGCAGTGTCCCCATATAGCATGTTATAGCTGTGGGTTTGACTTTTTATTGTGTGTCCAAAGTTTACCAGTCGTAAGAAGTGGTGACCTGTGCTACAGATGGGAATGTGGACAGTCACCTAAAGGTCTCTCCCTGGACAGCGGGGCGTGGTTTCCATGACCAAGTGGTCCTGCCAGCTTGTGTTCCTGGAAGTTGTACCCTACATCAACGCTACCATTGCATTAGTGTGAGGTTCTTTTGGTAAATGATCCCACAACTCATCATAAAACTTCCTGAAGTGACGGCAGCTTTTGCTCCTTGCCTTCCTGAAATCCGAGAGACCAGTGTGAGATATTTGCCCGTCAAACTCCCCAGAGATGCCTGGGACCTCTCCCTTGGGTGCTGTACTGGCTTCTGGTCCCTTCCTGAGGATGGTGATGGTAATGGCTGCTCGGCTCTCCTGGCATGGCATGAAGGGCATTGGTGGGAGTGGTGGCAGAGGGTAGGCGTAACTCGGGATGGGCCATGGCCCAAGGTTGTGTGGGAACCACATCCCCAAAGTTGTGGGACCTGCCTGGCTAAGGAGGGATGGGGGCAGCCTCGGGAAGCAGAGGAGGGCAGCTGAGATGCTCGTGCTTAATGTAAAAGAGACAATGAACAAAGCTATAAATATTTAAACTAGGCATTCCCTTGGGCTGAGGCTTATGTGAGTGATGGCTGTCCTCTGGTCCAGAATACAGGCATGGTCTGATTGGGGATCAGGCTGTGATGAGGACCATGGCGAGCAGCAGCTGTGTGCCCTCAGGAAGGATGAAGGGGTGTCTCTGCAGAGAGGAGGAGGTGCAAACATTAATCCTCATGATGTGGCTGAGGGCAAGCAGGCTGCCGTCGGATCCTCAGAGGGCTGGTTGGTTGCTGTGATCTTATTGAATGTTTTTCATAAGCTCCACTGAGGACAGGAAGGCTTGGTGGGTAGTGGTATTTCTGCGGGTCCTGGTCCTGGGATTGCAGTGTCCTGGGAGCTCTTCAGGATGACGAGTAACCCTCCTGTGCTGCACGGTGGTGGCAGCGAGCTCTTGGGCATGTCTTGCAGAAGGTTGGTGGTCAAGCCCAGAAGCCAGGTTTCTGGGCGAGGGCAGCTCTTCTGTAAACGACACATAAGGGCACTGTTATGGCACTGGCAGGTAACAGATGTGTGGTGCAGCTGTCCTTGGGCACCAGAGATGGGTGGAAGGAGGTCCAATGAATCATGGTCTTGCTAGAGGAGCTGCTCATTGGTACATAGAGCACCAAAGCTGCTCTTGTGGCACTGGCGAGGCACCAAAGGCAGGGGAGATTAATGGGTTAAAATTAAAAATCCTGTGTGTGAGAGTCCTCACAAGAGCATGAGAGAAGTTCTTACTCCTCAGACACTTTCTTAATTGTGTTGTTCAAGACCCACTTTCATTACATGAATCATTACGTGTTTGAAGGTGGCTGCTCAGCTCTGGGTGAAAGCTGAGGGTGCCACACCACCAGCCAGCTGTGCATCAGATGGCATTTCATATTAAATGCAATATTTGGGTATAGCAATTGAAGGCTTTAACCCATACTGATGAGACTTAAATGTCTTTTGGTATTTGGTACGTGTCAAAAAACTCTCTGGTTGTCTAGGCCTTGGTCTAGCGAACAGCGGCAGTGGGCTGTTGGGTGGGATGTCCACTGATGCCAAGACGTGCTGCTGGCCCCAGCTTTGCCCACTGGCTTTCTGGGGCTGGCTCTGCTCGCACCTGCCTTGTGTGGTGCGGAACGGGGCACAGACGCATCGCAAGTAATGCTGTGTCTTGAGAAACAGGTCAGTGACTCCCCTGACTCATTTCATATAGGAAAAAAACCCTCCATTTGCCTGACCGTTTGCCTGATAAAGCAAAAATGGGCTGGGCTTTATGGAAAAGCTGGAAGTCGTGTGGGAGGTAGGACAACCTGAAAAGTGGGTTTATTTCTGTGTCTTGTAATTGAAAAGCCAAACAGACGATGGTTTTACATTCATCCACCTGATTTAACTGAAGCCATAAACCATCAAAATTTCCCAATAAAAAACTGTTGACAAAGTAGCTGTTAAGCTCCCAGAAGCAAAAATACTCTTTGAATTAAATGCAGGGCATGCATTTTGGCAAAAGCAGGCTGAGTAAGCCTCCAAGTTAATTTTTTTTTTTCCCCTTTAAATAGCACATTTGGAAGATAAGAAAGTAGAAGAAACGTTATTTGATAGTAGGTCTGTTTCTGGTGGGGAAACACATGGAGCACGTGTGGTGGTTTGCTGTGCCTGGGGTGTTGTGTACACGTTGGAAAGACGCGTGGTTGGGAGGGCTGACGCGTTGGTGTGGGCTGGGCATTCTCTTTTTTAAGAAGCATGTGCATTGTCATTAGAGGCTGGCTCAGTAAGCTGTAAACAGAGCAAAGTTTGCTTAATTACCAATCCAGATGAGATAAAATAGTTTTGTAGAGATTATGGGGACAATAAACTATTCGGGGAAATTTATGACATGTCTAGCTGTGATCAGTAAACCTTTAAAGGGTTTGTTGGGCAAGGTTATTGTCTGCCATGGACAAGTCCTGGGTGGTGTTGGAACACTTGGACTTGTTGTGCTTTTGGCTTAAAGTATTTTGATTTAAGCCATTTATTTGCCAGCTGATGCCTCTTCCCAGAGGTTCTCCATAAATGAGCCTGGCAGAAACTGCACCCCGGACGCAGGGAGAGGACTGGTGGTCAGTTGCCTCCTAACTTCCATCCAAATGAGAGAGATAGAAGCTGATGGAGATCAGCTGCAGGAACCCACTGCAGAGCACCTTGTGCAGTACAAGCCTGGGGTGTCTTCTTGTGTTTGTGAGCTTAAATTGGGATACACTGAATTTATGTGCCCAAGCCACTGACTTCAGGGTTTCCGATTGTCCTGATGTGCACGTGTCTTCCTGCAGAAACTGAATAATACCATAAAGTCCTGCCTGTCCTGGAAAAACAGGAAAGGGGTGGAAAACATGGAGGTTGTCAGAGGGAAGGTGAGCATCATTATGGGGAGGACCCTGAAGTGAGCATCTCCTTCTGTGTCCAGGGAGCGTGGATATAGTGAACGAGCTTGGATTCTCCGTGCAGGGACCTGGACCCATGTTGCAAAATTTGTAAGAGGTCTGAGAATGAAAGCTGGAAAACACTGACCTTAACAAATATGGGATAACTAATTTGCATGTCTGTGGGAGAAATCCCAAGTCCCCTATTACTTTTAGAAAAGTACCACCTAGATATTAAGACTTTGTATAGACTTTGTCTAATAAATGGTCTCAGAAATCTTGAAGTAAAAGCAGGCTGCTTTGGGGTTCTAGGCAGGTTGTGCATAGAAGAAGCCGCTTTACAATTAACTTAAATGACCACAGAAAATAGCAAATCCTTGTGTTCATAAACAGCATCTCTGTTTCACTAAAGTGTGTTTTTTCTTTGTGGGTAGCCTCTTCCAAAGGCTTAAAAATGGAAGTTAATCTTTTTTTGTATAATATCCACATGGTGTGTCCAGTTATGACCAGGAAGGTGGTGGAGTCCCCATCCCTGGAGGTGTTTAAGAGTAGGGTTGACATAGCGCTGAGGGATCTGGTGGAGTTGGGAACTGTTAATGTTGGGTTGATGGTTAGACTGGAGGATCTTCAAGGTCTTTTCCAACCTAGACAATTCTGTGATTCTGTGAAGCTGTGAGGGGAAGGACTGAGCTGCCTGGGCTTTCTGCAGGAAGCAGAATGATGTCAAAGACCACAAGGTCTGTCCAGCCCCCGGTGGGGCTGCCCTGTCTCCCCTGGGCGTGGGTCACACCAGCTCCTGAGAAAGCAGTACGGGAGCCCAGGATCTCTGCACTGCTGCGGGGACAGATCTTGTGTCCGTCGGCTGGCTGTGCTGCCCTGGGCTGGGGGCAGCGCTGGGAGCAGCCAGCTGATGCAGGATGTACAGGGCACTGGCACGGACCCCGTCCTGGCTGCACCCTCGGCTCTTTGCAGAGCAAATAACCTGTCTCTTTGCCCTCATTAACTGTGGTCAGGGGCAACCATGCAAATAGAAGAGGCATTTTCTTCCTCCCCAGCCATAGCTAGTTTTACCCTCCCTTAGCCCTCCATCAGCCCAAGCAGCGCTTGGGGTGGCTGAACTGTCAGAGAGGTGGCTTTGGGATGGGTCTGTGCCCTGACGTGGTCCCAGCTCCCTCCTTGCTGTCCACAGCAAAGCAAAGCCCAGGTGGGACCTCTTGACTCTGCAGCAGCCTGGCCACGTAAGCTCTTGCCTTCCTCATCCATGTTTCATACCCCAACAAGCATTAAACGTAATTAATTACATTGATTCTTGCCCACAGCTGGAGAATTTTACGGGGAATTGTGTTCCCTTCCACCTTGTGCTTTCAGGCTGTGTGGAACAGAAGAGAGCTGAAAAGTGGGGAGGCCAGCATGGGAGCTACGCTGTTTCCTGTCGTTGAGCTCAGCATTTGAGTAGTTACCTAAATGTGGAGTGGGTGCGTAAATCATGGAGATGGACTTAATTTCCAGTTGTGTTCCCAGTCCTCTAATGCAGGTGTGTGCTCTCCAGGTCTCTCTACACCATTTCAGCTAACTTTTCTCTATGCACGTGCTTAGTGCCTCAGGAAAGGCACTTCCTCTCCTGGACTTTTCAAGCGACCAAAAGTAAGGGAAAAGGTGGAGCTTCAGGCCCTGATGTCCCCAAATCAGGGCAGTAATTTTACATCACGCCATTTCTGCAAGATGGGGTTTGCATGCATGGGTCAGTCTCTCTTGCACCCGCTGCCTACTCAGGGCACAGCTTGCCTCCTGGCACTGATAGCCTGTTTCATGCTGGCTCTCACTTGGAATCTTCTCTGCTCTGACACCCTAATGCTCTTTGCTTGCTGGTCTGTAGCTCTGCAAAATTCCTGGTACCTGCTCCGGGAATTATGGCTATTTTTGCTTTTCAAGGTGAATAACGTATCTTTAGTTTTCTTCTCTACCAAGCAAGCACAAAATCAATTTATATGAGAAATTTTCCCCTGTAGCTTTGTGAGCTGGTCTGAAAACTGTCTGGAGGTAGAAGCACCACTTGCACAAATGCGGTTTGGCAGCGCAGGGCTCTGTGATGGAGCTGCATCCCCTGCGGCAGGCAGGGCTGGGTCAGGATGATCTGCTCCAGGCGACAGCCCAGCATACAGCCGGGACTCAGACACTGGCCAAGGGAGATGCGGGAGCTGAAGGAGCTGCCTGGAAAGGCACTGGAGCCAGCAAGGCCTGATTCTGACTTTGAGCCCTGCTTTTTTTCTCCTTTTTTTTTTTTTCATGAACTTGGCCCATAAGAGGATTTTCTCTCTTTGCAATAAACAAGGGTTGTACGAAATGCCTTGGATCTGGTGGTCTCTGCAGAGGGTTCAGTGTGTGCCTCGTAAGGAAACGTCGTGGTGGTTTGCTTTTCTCATGTTGTCACGTCTTCCTTCAATTATGGGATAAATATTAATACCACAACCACCCACTAAACAGGCGCTGCCTGCCATGTCTTATCATCCTGTCCCTGGGCCGTTGGAACAACTTTACAACACCCTTAAGTTTAAAACAAACACACGCGAAAAACAGTCCCTCTGGATATATTAGAGCTGACCAGCAAATGTGCATTTCATTACCTAAAATATGCTGGTAGACCCAGAAGAGCAAGTGAGCCAAAGGGAAGTAGACCTGCAAAAGGCTTTGGTACTGGATAAAATAGGAAAAGTGTTTTTTTCCATCCCTCCCCTTTCTTTTCTTGATTTCTCCTGCTATGAATTCCTGGTTAAAGACTTGCATTTCTGAGGGAAACCCGGGCGCCAAGCTGGAAGACACATTGTGCAGCCCAGGCACAGAAATGGCAGGGCAGGAGCGAACCAGCAGATGGTTAGAAGAACGTCATGTGTTTTATTTTTATTTTTATTTTTCTCTTAAAGGCGTCAGTGCTTGGATCTGAGTGCCTGGGGAGGATAGCTGCTTGGTGTCATCCCCCCACGTGGTTCAGAGCCCTCTCAAGGCCCTGCAGTGGGAGCGGAGCTTTTTCTGGGCTGGCATCCAGGGGGAACGTGGACAGGGTATTCCTCCTCCAGTTGGGGTGGTTGGCACAGAAGGGCAGGGGCGATGGGGCTGTGTGGACCCTGCATGTGTGGGGACCACGGAGCTTGGCACTGCCTGTCCACCACCAGGAATCCACCGTTGACACCTCCATACGTGTGCGATTGGCAGGTACAGCTTCAAGGTCAGCCCCATCCATGCAGACGTATCTCAGATGAGGACTGGTAACACCCAGCCCTCCATTTATACTGCTTGGTACAAATTACAGACATCAGGACTCCCCTTTCATCCCTTCTTGGTGGGCTTGGCAGGAAAAGTGCTCACCTTTTCCAGTGGGATTTTGAAGGCATCCATTAGTTTGCAGTGTTGATGATATCTTCTGGTGCTTGGAAGGATTTTGTCATCGGAGGCCAAGCCGTGCAGTACAAGGATCCTGTGTTGGCCCTGAAGTGAAGGGGAGGCTGGGGCAGAGCTGATTTCCATGGGCTTCGAAGAGCCACACAGCAGAGAAGTGTGTAAAGAGTTATCTTCTTTTTTTTTTTTTTGAGAAATGTTTTGCTGTTGGATGACTGGCTTGTTGTTAATATGGAGCAATGATTTTTATTCAGCAATGTCCACATATCCCTCTGCTTCCCCTCCAAGAAAAACACAGTGAGCTGTCTCACCAGTTCCACCAGACTGGTCTCATGGAGCAAAACCCGGCTGGTGGCTTCATGCAGGGAGTGTTTTTGCATGCAAGAAGATGAGTCACCATCGGTTGCTTGGTCAACAGCAACTGTGTGCATTTTGTCTGTCTGGTTTTGGACAGTTTAAAACTCTACCCCCTTTTTTTAGATGAAAAAAGAGGTGGGGAACCCATACTTGATCAAATCAAAGAAAATTTCACCATTCCAGGTAATATTAAAGAATAGTAGTGGCTGCACTTGTAAACTCTAACATCAGTTCTTCATGAACAACGTGATGGACATCTCTCTGCCCTCTGTCTCCAGTGCCCCGAACTCTCTGTTGTCATCACCGCAGCGTCCACACCAGTTACTTCACATTTCATATTTAAGATACCCTCTTACAATTTTATCATCCAGGTTAAAAAGGAATAGTGTAAGCTGGGTATTAGTCTGAAAGAAAAATGTTTTTATTCTGTTAGCAGCCATGATGGACTGCTTGTACCACAGGCTGCGAAAGCAGCAACTCCCCCTCTTCGCTGGGGTTTGCAGCAACACCAGCAGCCTGAAGTGAAGTCAGTGGTTGGTTTTTCATCTTTTTTTTTTTTTTTTTTTTCCCAAAGGAGAAATTCTCTGAAGGGACAGTGGCAAAGGGGCCTGCTGAGCTGAATAGCCAGGTCCCTGCAGATGGGGTGTTCTCTGTGTTACAGAGAAAGGTGGGGTTTGGTCTCGATTAGTGAAAAACTGCAGAAGAGAGTGGTGAGGGGGGGAACACTGTGCGAAAGCTTTGGGAGAGGCAAAGCAAAAGTCCCCACTGTGAGTGTGCACACATGATGGGGGGTGCAAAACAAGAAGTCAAGTGTCCCAGTCCCTTCCCATCCCTGTGTCCCTGGGCTTCTGGTGCCAGCCTCCCCAGCAGCAGTTTCACTGCCCCATACTCTGCATCCTTCCACTTGCTGCCCTCTCTCCTGCTTCCCTTGGGAGTTTCTCAATTGTTTAATCATTTAATGCGGGTGCAGGCCATGGGGTGAAGCCTGACCATTCCTCATCCCTTCTCTGTGCTACCTGCTGCATAGCCAGGGCTTTCTGTGTGAGTTGGGGCTTCGTATTTTAGAAGAGTATCCGGAGTTTTGTCCATGATGATTAATGCTCCTCATAGTGCCTGTCTGGATTAAATTGTACATGGCTTTCCTGGGACCAGGGAGAACAAGGGCTCATCCCAGCCACCCTCTGTGAGCTGGAAGGGCTGTCTTACCTCCCTGTTGCTTTGCTGACCAAGTGATTTCCCCCCATTAGGGCACGGTGTGAGCTGGAGGGGCTCGCTCTGCACCTGAGCCCCATGCCACTGTGGAGCCAGGCTGTTGAGCTGCCTGGACAGTTAATCTGGTGGGGGGGTGGCAGACTTTGCATCTCTGTATTGTCATGTCCTAAAATGTACAAGGTGATGTGCCTGATGACTGGAGAAATGCAGAGGTCTGGTCGATGGGAGTCAGGTAGATTTCTGTATAAGACAAAAATTTTTTACAGCTGCAATTAGTCTTTGTTCTTCCTCTATTGCAACCTGACTGATGCTGTGACACTGTAGCCAGGCCACACACAGGTACCGTGTATGTGGGGTTCCCCTCGCAGCCCCCCAGTTCTTGCCAGCCCCCCACAGGGGCATGGCCATGGGGGCTGGGGAGGGCTGCAGGGAGGGAGGTTGTGCATCGCTTCTTCCAACTTTTTCCTCTTAATTTCCCTGGGATCTTCTCCAGCGCCACTGGGACACTGCCAGGCTTGTCTGGGAGTGATGCTGGGAGGGGCTCAGGATGTGCTCAGGGTTTGAGCAACCCCCCAGCTGAAACACTACACGTTTGGAGGTGCTCGGTCTGCTCCCCTCCCCTCTCAGCTGCCGGTGCCTGGTCCAGGAAAGGTCATGCAGTCCTGGTTAGCAGGAGGAGGTCTTTGTGTGGGGTACAACAGCAGCCTGGTCCCAACTTAGGGGCCCTGGAAAGATAGTGACTGACAGTTTCTGAACCGCTGGTGGAACAGCCCAGTTCTTAGCCCTTTCTTGGTGTGGAGACATGGAACTGCAGAATTCTCACATGGCCTTTGCTGTTGGTGACAAATTAGCTCTAAGGCAGGTATTTTGCTTTCACCTCCCATGAGGTGGGGATCCTGGTACCTTTCCACTGTTGGGATCTCCAAGAAATTCAGGGATGCAACTCAAGACAAAACAGTTTGCCTCACCATTGGTCGCAGGTTGAGTGATGTGAAGGGGGGAGTGGGTTTCAGAGGGAGAGCAGACAGTGGGAAGGGCCATGAGAAGGTAAGCCACAATAGTAAGGGTTTAAGGGAAAATTAAGAAGTCTTTAGGGGAGAATGTTGCAGATGTTTAAGTAGCAGAGGTCAAGAAAAAACTTTCCCCAGGAGCAGATTATCCTGTAAATGCTACTTCAGGGCTGCCTGGACCCTGTGTGTGAAACAGCCAGTGCTTTTGGCCACTGTGTGGAGGTGCTGAACCAGGTAGGTGGGCATCCCGGGTTGTCCTGTCCTAGGGATTTTGGGTTTCTCCCTTTCTGGGGAGGCGTTTACTTCGAAGATCCAGTAGGATAAATTACATCTATGCCATTGTGTCCCTGCCACCACATCCCTCTTTGAAGCACGTACACCCTTGATGTCGATTGCCGTGAGGACAGGCATCGATGTGTGCCCCTTTCACTGGCCGCTGGTACCCTGCTGCTCAGGATTGCTAAAGGGCAGGCACACGGTCTTGCTTTTTTACCTTCCCAGGAGGCATTTCCCTTCCCTGCATCACCTCGCTGTCTGGAAGCCAGTGGTGTAGAGAAGGGGCTCTGCTCTGTTTTAACATGTTGCCCCAAACTCGCCGTGCACCCCAAGGTAGCTGGTGTGGCTGGTCACCCACCAACTGGTGCTTCCATCACCGTTCTCCCATGCCTTTGCATTTCAGGCACGGCCTTCCAGGTCAGGGTGATAGCAACTGGGAATTTTTTGGCTTTGCCCTTTACTCTGGGGATGAAGGAGATGCTGAGCAGCACTGAGGCAGAATGACCTGTCCCTGTAATAAGAGTAAGCCCAGGCCTTTGGCTTTCTTTACAGGAGATGAATCTTTGGAGAGAGAGACTGGCTAGTTAAAGCTACAAGCTTCTCGCGACGTGCAGTTGGCAAATAGCACGAGCAGGATGGGCCACGATCTACACCAGCATCTACGAGATGCCTGGTGGTGTGGGCTTGTGGGAGAAGAAGATTTGCTGAGCTGAAGACTTGCTGGATCTTGTTTTAAGGTCCTGCATGGCTGCTGCAAATGGTCCAACCCGAACACTGGTAGCTGTGCACGAGAAACGTGCCAGTACATTCTCAGTTGTGTGAGTGGGATGTATTTAATTTGCTCTGTTTTCATTTGTAAGCTTTGGATGGGCACGCTGCTTATCTGTGCTGAAGCTGCCTGGTGCAGGTGGGTTTTAGCTGGAATGGCTGAGAACTGGGCCACTGTTGTTGGGCACATATGAACCTGTGCATCAGCACAAGTGACAATGAATTGTTGTTTTGTGGCGGGCTGTGAAGGGTTGCCAATTCAGTGCTGGCTGTGTTTGTTAAAACAAACAAGTCTATTCTGGGGTGCAAAATTACTGACAAACTGCTTCTTAATGTTTGCTTGCAGGATGCGATAAGGTGGTGATCTGCACATGTTAGCAGGTTTCTTTATTCAAAACTAATTAATTTAAGACTCAGAATATACATCTCAGTATATACCTCAACCTAAAATCTCCAGGCTTCCTAATTTAACAATGCGTAAGCTGGTGCAGTGATGACTGAGCGGTTGATTTTGAGTGGCCCCGTGTGTGTTTGGTGGTGGTTTGGTCTGGCTTGGCCGGTCCCAGAGCCACACCAGGGGCTTTGTCTCTGTCAGCAGAAGGTGAGGTGCTGTTTCTTTTGCTTTTAGAATTTTAAGATTTCAAATGTGGGGGTGTTCAGAAGCAGAATTTATGGTTATTTTTTTCCTGTCTGTGGAATAATTGTGCCAAAACGTATTGGATGGAAGCAGGAAAAATGGAGACAGTGTTACTTCCCCATGTTAACACTTTGGTGGAGGGCAGAGCCTGGGGATGGAGGATGCCCTGTGCCCTCCTCTGTAGTGGAACAAAGGAGCTTTCTAGAGGAGCAGTGGGACTGACGGAAGAAGAACAAGTCCAGTGGCCTGCGAGGGTCCCCAGCCAGTGCTTGGGGCTGCAGGCACTGGTGCTGCAGGCTCAGACCTAGGACCAGGCACTGTGTCAGTGCAGTTGAATTTTTGAATGTCTTGCACTGCATGATGGAAAGAGATTCTGGTAGCCCCAGCTTGCCAGTGGAAGCCTTTGCCGTGACTTCAGACATGTTGTATCTGTTTCTTCCCTTGCTGTCTTTGCTCCAGTCGTGCTGGAACCAACCTACACCGTGTGGACAGAGCCTCCTTGGGCACGTTCTCATCAGCTGGCTTTTCTATGGTAGAAAGGGAAAGGTTTAACCCACTAAACCAGTCTGTGCAACAAATGGTCCTTCTTTCTTTTTCTTGTTCTCTCTTTTATATCCTTCAGCCCTCCAACAAGTACCTCCCATCTGCCAGCCTGTTTCAAGGTGCTGGGCTGGTCCGTACGCTGATAGGAAGATGCCTGCATTGGAGAAACAGTGCTGTTTTCTTTTCTGCACTCCTGCAGCAGCTGGTCTGATTAGTTCAAGTCACCACAAGTTGATACAGATAGGCTGGGCTAACATTGAACTTGGGCTTGTAATCTGGCTGCTCATATCAGCATCCCCCAGGTATTGCTGTTCTTACTGAAAAGGTATTTTAGAAGGAGCACAGAATGTCCCTGTGCTGGTGCACTGACCTCATCTTTCCCAAAGGGGTGGGATGAGTGTCATGGCCAAAGGGTTAGACTTGATGAGGGCAAAAGGCCCTCTCCTGCTGACCCAGAGGTCTCAGAAGCGCAGCCATGGGGCTCATGTGCCTCCTGGGCTTGCAGCAGGGCTGTTGGCATCCTACTTCTGACAGTGGTTGTATGCACGCACGAGCAGGTGAAGGACTTGCACTGGACATGATTTTTGGAAGCTGAATTCTCCTTCGAGAATTGCCTGCTTCGATACACAGTGCTTGGAGAAGCATGCAAGCTGCCTGGCTAACGGAGGAACAGTCCTAGATACCCCCCCTGTGCTGGTTGGGAGCGGTAGCCAGGTACCGGTGTCACTGGGACACATCGCTTAGTGCATTTTAGCTGAGGAGCCCCTGGTAATTGAGTCTCTCATTGCTTAAGCCAGGTAGGTCACTGCTAATATTATTCAATAGATGAAATCCAGAAAGACTAACAGACTTTTGTAATTTTTCACCCAGATAGTGACAGATAGGGCTTCATAATAAAAGTTCAGGGGTTTTTTAGCATGCAATGTTCAGGACTGTTTTCATTAACTACCCATCCGCGCTCAGAAAGCAGCATAGTCCTTGGGCTTGGGAGGGCTCCTGAAGCCCAGGAGACACGCTAGAAGCAATACCTGAATATGTGTGCACTTACACCCAGGTCCAACGCTGATACCAAGAGGCTTTTTGAAGGAGAGGGCTGGGCAGGGGATCAGGCTCAGGACAGCAGTCCCATGGACCATGCGTGGCTGTAGCCCTGCACCCTGCAGGTGTGTCCTGCCTGCAGCATCCCCATTCTCTTTTCCCCAGTCCCACCAAATTTTAGTTATTTTCTATAAGAAACAAAGTGCCCTACTTTAGAGCCTTCCCAAATCTCCTGTTGGGGTTAGGAGCCTGTGTTTCCTCTTATGAAAGCAGAAGGGATGTAATTTTCCATGGGCTGAACCACAAAATCTCTGTCCCTGCACAAGGTGGAGGACAGCAATCTCTGTGTGGGTCTCTCTTTCACCACTGCTTCTTGTGTTCTAACACTTTTGCATCCCATCTGCATCTCCTGCCATCCACTCCTCCTTGCTCTGAGTGGAGAAAATTAACCTGTAGGTGCAACCACAACAAGGAAAGGTGGAGGTCCTGTGGACCGTTGTTTGGGGTTTTCCCCCAGAAAATACACTGCATTGCAGGTAGTGGGTGTCTAGTTACAGCACAAGCTGGGGCAGAACAGAGAAGGGATTTCTTCAAGGGATCAAGGCAGTCTGGAGCCTCTGTCCCCTGGGCTGTGCTGCCCAGATGTTGTCATCCCTCATGGGGGAACATGAGCTCAATATCTTGCCTGAGACACATGTACAGAGAGACCAGACTCAGTCTCCAGGTGCTCCGAATCGACCAGTCTGTGCTGCTTGGAGGCAGTTCCCTCTGTGAATGTATAGTGGTTTTAACTAATTATCCTCCCGTAGAAACTGTGTCTGTAGCTGCTTGTGTTAGCAAGGTGAGTGTGTGAGCGGGGTAGCTGTGTCTCCGTGAGAGCGTTATCCTACATAAATATCTTTCTATAAATAAATAAACAAACAGGTAAAGGGATTGCTGCTATGGGACATCCCTGCAAATGAGCTCTCGGTATGTCTGCAAACCCTCTTGTATAAATGACCTCATTCAACAAATACAGGGCTAAGTGGCCCATCTGGGGATGAGGGTACTGTGCCTTTGAAGGGAGACTGGGGATGGTGGAGCTGGCGGGTTCCTCCAGCACCTGCAGTCAAGCGTTGAGCCTTCCTCCTCGCCCCAGGCATGCTGGGGTGGATGGAGAGTTTATCCATGATGGCATTGGGTGCCAGTGGTGGCCCTGCCTGTGTGGCACGATGGCTCAGGCAGATCAGAGCAGGCATGTGATAGCATGGAGCAGAGAGAAAGGGCTTCTGGTGTTCTGCTCTGCTAGATAAGGAGCTGGTTTGTGGGGCTTGCGGCTCCTGCTCCCACTGCCCTGGCTCTCGAGGGATGTGGCAGTGGCTGTGACTCAGGGCTGCTGGCAAGCTCCCAGCTCAGGTCTGGCTGGGGAGCCCAGTGCCAGGGCTGCTTGGGAGCACTCGGGTAGCTCTGCTTCTGACTGCAACCATGGCTGGTGGATCAGGAGAGGGCCAGCTCAGTGCCCAAAGGGAAGCCCAGTTTGGCTTTGAGAAGCAGAGCTGAACTCAAAGGGACGACAGTATGGGGTTGCTTCAGAGAGGTAAAATGAAGATACGTGGTTCTGGAGATCCCAGTCTGCTTCTGTGCAGGTGTTTGTGCCGCTGCAAAGTGGAAATGATGCCCTTGCCTGTTGCCCAAAGGCAGAGCCTGGGTGCTGGTTTAGGACAGCTGCTTCCCAGCCCTGAGCCTGGAGAGCTGTGATGTCCTGGTGGTTCGTTCTGAAGGGGCTGAAGATCGCTGAGTGGCAGCCAACCAGCCTGTTTAACAAAAATAAGACTTCACAGGACAGGGTCTGCCATGGAAGGCTCTTGGCTTTGCAGGGGAAAGCTGTAATATGCTAGTGGAGTCAGAGGGGGGATTTGGATGAGGAAAAGTGGAAAGACAACAGGAAAAAGGAGGAAGGGGTGTGAGAAAGCAGAGTCCCTGGGGCAGGAGGAGGACAGGAGCTGAGAGGGGCTGGGGGTGAGCAGGAGGAGCACCCCACCTCTGGGACCCCCCCATATGGGTTCCCATCACTTCCGTAGCGTCACTTGTCATCACATCTCTAGTCTTGGGAGTTTGCAGCTTCAAACTGCCCCATCCCCTCCCAGGCTGGTTTGATCCCTGCTCAGCGAGAGGAGCTGCAACAGCAGCCCGGCCACTCTTCTGATTATAGGGGCACAGCTGGGGCCGCTCGCAACTTGAGGCTTCCCACAGAGCATCGTTTACGCCCCTGTTCACGACTTGTGTGTCTGTCTGTACACTGGGGAGCACTCTTGTCTCTCCATGCACATGCCATGGCAGATGCTTGGAGCACGTGTGCTGTGCAGCACGCTCAGGAGTCGCAGGGAGACCTTCCCATCAGTGGTGCAGTTTTCCTCCTGCCATTCACCAATGCAGAAGTGATTTTGAGGACAAGTCACAATTTCATGTAACTGTGGTTTATCAGTGGCTCTGTGGGCCAGATTTGCTCCATCAAATGCTTTTTCCTGGCTGAATGTTTTTGTTTTGGGGCAGAGAGAGGAGCTGACATTAAGGCAGGGTGTGAACTGTGCAGCTAGATGCTTGTAGGGCATTTTGAAAATATCTTACCCAGAGCAACTGTTTCATTTCAGGACTCTGCTTGCTCCGTGTGAACAAGTGGAGTCACTTTGACTCCCCTGCTTTTTGTGGGTGAAGCTTTGAGCAATAAAAATGCCCTTTTTCTTTCTCCTTTCTCGAGAGAGAGGAAGATAGGATGATTGGGATGACCACGTGTGTGCTCAAGAGGTTGTGCACCTGTGTGGAAGAGCTCATGGACTCGTTTTCTTTGCTGGAGCTGCAGAGCTTCCCCGTGAGCCTGGTGGCACTCGGGTGCCTCAACACAGCAATGCTCTCACTTGTCTTAATGCCTGCCCCTTCCTGAGCTGCCTCCCAGGGCCCTGTTTCAGAGGTGGTAGTCTTCATCCTGTGGTGAGTCTGGAGATGAGGCAGGTTTTGGGTGCTGTGGACCACCCCTGCCCTGGCTGGGGGTCCACGGCATCTCCCCAGGCTGCTCCTGGCCAAGGAGGGTGCTTGAGGCTTGTTTTTGTTCCATGGGTGTACTTTTCTGCCTGAAAAAAGATGCAGTGAAGGTAGAAATGCTAAATTAAAACTATCTGTGGTTTATGGCTAATTGGTTTAACTTTGTCTAGGCTCAGCAGAGGAGTGCTCCTCGAGCTGGGCACAGGCCCAGGCCGGGAGACAGTGACCACGGGCATTGCCACTTCCACTGTGCCTGAGTGGGCATGTGGCAGCTGGGTCTGCCCTGGTTAAACTAAAGGCATGAGATTAAAAGGGCTCTGACCTGCAGGTTGGTGAGCTGGGATGAAAGCAGCAGCGGTCTTGAGCCTGGCATCCAATAGCTGCCATCTGATTGTGGTTACTTACCAACTGAAAAATGTTTCCTTGGAGCTCCAGGAGAGCAAGTGGGCAGGGTCAGCGTGCTCTTTTTAATGTGTTTCTAAGCACGTGCAGGGGATGCAAATTTGCATGCTCTTCAAACAGCAGGGAGAATGGGGTGGGATGTTTTTTCCTCTGCCAGTGCCATTCGTGGCAGGAAGGACCAGCTTCTGAGCCTGTCTGCTAGTGCCAGCGATGCAGAGAAGCCAAGTGGTTTATGCTGTCCTGAGTTGGATGCAAGGGTCTGGGGACCCTGCTTTCTATTCCTGGAGTTTTCCAAATGCCATTCAGCTTTCGGTGGCTATTCTGGATACTTTTTGAAGAAGATCAGTGGACAGAGTGTGCACGCCCATGTCTTCAGCTAATACATAGCACGTGGTCTCTGGTGCAGCAGTGCAGCTGAGCCTGTGCATAGCAGCAAGTATGAAAGTAGTTTGGTTGTGGCCACGGAGATGAGAAACCTCCCCAGTATCGGCACAGTCTGCTGGGGTGCTCACAGAAGGGCAGCGTTGGGCTGGGAGAGGTCTCCTTGGGAGAGCTCTCAGGTCTCCTGTGCAGCTGTTTCTCTTACCACAGCATTCACCGATTGCTCCGCTTGATACACACTGTTATTCAACCCCCACATCTGATGACAGAGGTGCTTGGTGGGACCAGAGGCTGAGGGCAGATGGAAGTCTGTGGCTCTCAGTGGAATGCTGAGTGTGGATGTACAGGACACAAAGCATGCTGGAAGTCCTGGAGAGCTCTAACTGTGATATTTGGAGCTGTCATAAACTGATCAAAACCAGATTATCTGCATTCATCAGATATCTTAAAGGGCCCTTCTCACTTCTTGGGACATTATTATGAGGCTGTGACCGCCACATCCTTGTCTGATCCAGAAGGAGGTAGCTCTGAGCCGAGAAGAACAAGGGGTGGGAATGAGCAGCCGTGGGGAAAAGCGCTGGTGGTCCCATTCAGCGCTGCTGCTCAGAGGTGTTCCCATCAGCCCGAGGGAGCGGTGTGGTGTTAAATATCATTTTAATGTGGACAGCATCCCCCTAAATGAAGCAGAACGCAATATGAGATGAATCAAAACTGTGCTAATGGCGGAAAATGCACATGGCCTTTAAAAACTAATATTACTGTGGGACTCAGTCTGTGTGTCACAGGAGACCTTGAAAGGTTGGCCCTTTGCTCAGCTGAAGAAGACAGGAGAAAAACTGGCTGCTGAATTGTCCCCTGTTGAACTTACGGTGGTGGGGCAGAAGAGGGAGGGAGAGGTTTGCCTAAAGGATACTCAACCCATGCTATCCTCCACTTGGCAGTGATGGAGAAAAGGGAATGGGGGAGAGAGGAGAGAGAAATCTATTGCCATAGTTGTGTGGGGTAAAGGGAAAGTCAGACTTTCCCGCTCCTTTAGAGCACCCCCATCCTTTGAATTTAAACACTGGCTTTAAAAGGAGAATAAAAAATAACGAGGACATGGATAGATGGTTTCTTTTTATCTCTACAGCTGAAGAGATAAATGTGACATTAATTATGTGACACAGCTTTGAAAATCATTATATATCTCTGTTTTTTTTTAAAAGGGGGTTTCAGATTTCTGTCTGGGACTAATAAAGAAGGACAATTTTAAAAAAACTTTAAAGATGATCTGTAGGGAGAGAGTTTGCTGTCTTAATTTTCTCTTCTGTAGATGAAGCTTGTTCAGCTCTCCTGTCTCTTGCATAGAGTGAATGTGCATGTGTTTGAAGGAGATGCTGAGAGAGGGAAAACCAGGGCAGCTTGTGAAGTTTAATAGGGGAATATGGGCTTTTGGTTGGGTGGGGAGTGAGATGAGGCTGCGGGAGGGGGAAACATTGAACTCTGCACCCCTCTGTCCCGAGGAGAGAGGAAATTAGAACAGTTAGCATCACTGAGTAAGCAGTTTTCATGTTTTTCTCGAGGTCTGCAGGCATCCGCCTCCTGAGCTTGGTTGCGGTAGAGCGGGCAGAGCACCAGCATGGGTGAGGTTAGTGATGGCATTTGAAGCAGTGGACTAGTTGCCATCGTCATCCCGGCTGCGGGCTGGGTGGCTCTGCCAACCCCGCATGGGGCTGATGGGAGGAGTTGGAGGTTTTGCTCTGTGGGAAGCCTTGGTGGGGGCTGGTTTCCCCTCGAGGGCTTGGCTGGGCATCAAGTTGCTTTGCTGCTCTGCAAAACTCAGCCAGCACTGCTGGTGAGTTCACCGATGGCCCATCCCACAGGCAGGTGAACACCTGGGAAGGTGCCTGTCATGCACAGGGTCGTTCCCGAGCTGGTGCTGGGGTTGCATTGGTCAAGAAACATCTCAGCGAAAAATGGAGTTACTCATTGACATGTGGCTCACAGGGTTGTTGGCCTGAGACTTTTTTGCCTGCAATATCAAATTGAAGGTTTCTGGTTGGGGTGTTACTAGGTAGAAACAAATCCATGAAACTTTATTTGAGCCACCTTCTCAACTGCAGCACAACAAGGAGCTGTGGCAGGCTGGAGCTTAGCCCAGGCTTGCTTGGGAGAGGAGTTGGAGCACACAGTCTCCTGAGTGCAGTGATGGTTGGTGGTTAGAGGGGATGCAAACTCATGGTCTCCAAAGAGCTTCTCACAAAGGTCTGTCAGTGAGTATAAAATGATGTGGCAGTAGGACAGGCAGGGGAGTTGCTTGGGGTGGAGGGAGGAGGTGGAGAAGTGTGAGATTGATCTGTATCTATGGTCAAATCCTTGTGCCAGAGCCAAACTGGGGCCAAGACTGTGTGTGGGGACAAGGTGGTGGTGGAGTCTCAAGCCCCCTGTGGAAGGAAGCCTTGATCCACAGACAAAGAAACTGGCTTTAAATAAATGTTTTGTAAAAGTAGATTCCTTAAATGGGGATTTCCTACAGATTGCTTGGAGGATGCCGTGGCAAGGTCTTTTGCATCAGTGACTTTTGGTGTCAGGTGAAGGTGGAGTCCTACAAGCAGGAGAGGAGCAACACCTGTGTGTTTGCTCCTGTTTGCAGAAGCACAGCAGTTCTCCTGCTTTGTGGATCTTCAGGATGCTAACCCAGGCAGGGTGTGTACGGCAGGGTTTTTAAAGGAGTAATAAGGGATTTTTGTATCAAGTAGTAGTTGGAAATCCATGAACTTCGAGCTGCCATAAGTGCTGTGAGGAAGGCCAGGCAGCCTGGTGCTTTCCTGGCCTTCTCCTCCCCAGTGTTTGGCAGCTGGCTCAGGGGTCTCTTGGCAGCATCCACAGGCAAGGGGCTGCCTGCAGCAGAGACAGGCTCTGGGGCTGTAAACATGCCCTGCTTGAAAGCGGAAAACCGTGCGATTTGCCAGCGCCTGAGTCATTGGCACAGCAGTCGTAACCTCGGTTTGCGGCGTGGCAGACGGTAGCAGTGCTAAGTGAGATTTCATTAGTGAGAACAAAACCGTATGGCCAGATGAAATCCGTGGCTTTTGTAGTTAATTTGGGCTTTAGATGCATCTCTGTTTACCCTGTGCATTTCTCTGGAGCAGCTGTGTTGGAGGTTGCAGCGGTGGCTAGTTAGTTGGGGGAAATAGCCGGTCCACGTAGCTCCGTGCCTGTGGTTCGGGAGAGCTCCAGCCTTGCAGTCGGTGCGGGGTCTGCGCGGTGCCGGGGATGCACGCTGCGGGGCTCGGCGTGCTCTGCGTGCCAGAGGCCGGGATCTTTAAGCTGTGTATCTGCAGGGCTCAAGCTTGCACGGCATGATGCTTCTTAAAAATGAGCTTGCTACATGGTACGCCAAAACTGTATTGAGGCTGAGCTTGATTCCTGCTGTGTATTCTGCCCCTGCCACCTGAAGAGCAGCCTGCAGAGAGGGAATTGCCATTTCAAAGGGCAAAGCTTTCCAGAGTTTTTTACCAGCTTGATCTCTCGCTTGCAGCTGCTGTTCTGCTGAGGAACCTGCTGCCCTGCACTCTGTGTGTGTGTGAGCACGGCCAAGGAAGCCGTGGGGCAGTGCAGGTCCTGCTCTGCAGCCGGGGCTGGAGGGCTGATGTGGGAACTCTGACTTTCTCCCACCCAGGGACCCACCAGGCATCCATGGCCGTGCGCTGCAACTCGTCTGCACAGGCAGAGCAGCTTTGCTGCTTGGCCTGCACCCTGCCTTGAATGTGTCCTCCTGGCAGGAGCTTCCTCTCCTCTTTCTCAATCTCTCCATGCGATGAGCATTTCTCCTGGACAAGTGGGTACCTGGTGTGAGGAGCAGAGGAGGCTCTCAGGTCACTGCTGCTGTGCCCATCAAAGACCATCATCTATTTCAGCCAGTGGCATAAGGGATATTGCACTTCGCAATCACCATCAGGCACGTGCAGGGGGAGATGGGGAGCACAGAGACGTGGTGATGAGGAGGACAGCATGGCAACGATGGCCACTGCATGAAGAGGCAGCAGGGAAACATCCTCATGAGAAAGCAGGGGGGAGGGAGGTTCCTGCTGGTGTCAGTGCCATCCCCCTTCCTCAGGCACAAAATAAATTTTGGAAAGACATCCCAGAGAAATGCACTGCTGAGTTTGAGTGGGTTGGGTGTCTAGAGTACATGGTGGCTTTGTGATTTTTATAACATTCATCTGCACACTTGCTGATGAAAGGCTAATAACTCCCGTATGGGATCCCTCATGGGGATTGCATCTTGCTACCAGAGATGGGCTGCAGGGAAAAGCCAGGCAGCTCAGACCCCTTCTGTGGAGGGTTTTTTCTCCTGCCTCATGTGTGGTGGCCAGGAGTCTGACACAGCCCTTGCCTGTTGGAGCCTGTTGCATCTTGGCATCTTCCCAAGGCGAGATGATGCCATGGTCCTCCTCCTCCTCCACCCTGATGGATGGTGGCCGGGCAGGCTGGAGGACCTGCCTGCGGCAGAGCAGGATTAGGTAACCCTCTGCGGTGGCTCCCGCTGTGTGGTGGCTGCGCTTGGTGGTGCTGGCCCTCTGTAACCTCCACTGCAGGTCCTGCTAATATTTGCTTTATGACATATCTTTGATAATGTTTTGTGTGTGCCCAGCAAGGCCCTATAACTCAGAAGCGCCATTCCAGCCGGCATAACTTTTAGACCAACAATAACAAAAATAAATCACTCCACACTTTACATCGAGTATATATTTAGACGTTACTGTACATGAGCCACCAAGAGAAAACGATGTGTTTATTGGTGGCCAGCCTTGCACCTCCCAGCATATGCCCCCACGCTGGTGCTCCCCGCACCCCCTGATGCTTGGTCACGCCGGGATGCAGACCCCAGGGTCACCCCTCCGGGTGCCTGTCAGCATCTCAGTAAATCGTGGAGATCCCTGTGCCCTCACCCAGCGTGGGCTTGAACTTTCCCTTGAACAGAGGGGCTCAGTTGGAACAGCAGAGCCCACCCAGAAGGTTTTGGCAAGGGGAAGGGGGGAGGCACGGAGATGCCCCCTGCGCAGGGCTCCCCTTCCCGCTGGCGGGCCGAACACAGGCTCTCATTTACGCTCGGGAGCAACGTCCTTTCTCCTCCCAGCTGTTATTTTAAACACGCCAACCTCGGTGACCACCTTTCAGCTCTGAAGTTTTCTGAGAAAACAAAAGCGTGCAAGCCTGCGGGGTCATTCTTCCCTGCTGCTCTTGGGGAGGCTGCAGGCTGCCCTTTGCTGCTGCTCCCAGCTTGTTTTTGATGGCAGCTTGTGGCAGTGCCTGCTGATTAGCTTAAAAACCTCAAACATGGCCCTTGTAGGCTGCCTAGAGCATCATAGAATCATTTAGGTTGGAAAGGACCTTTGAGATCATCGAGTCCAACTGTTAACCTAACACTGCCAAGCCCACCACTAAACCATGTCCCTGAGCACCACACCTACTCATCTTTTAAATACCTCCAGGGTGGTGACTCAACCACTTCCATGGGCAGCCTGTTCCTGTGCTTGACAACCCTTTCAGTGAAGAAATTTTCCCAATATCCAATCTAAACCTCCCCTGGTGCAACTTAAGGCTGTTTCTTCATGTCCTATTGCTTATTACCTGGGAGAAGAGACCGATCCCCACCTCGCTACAACCTCCTCTCAGGTAGCTGTAGAGAGCCATAAGGTCTCCCCTCAGCCTCCTTTTCTCCAGACTAAACACCCCCAGTTCCCCCAGCAGCTCCTCACAAGACTTGTGCTCTAGAACCTTCACCAGCTTCGTTGCCCTTCTCTGGACACACCCCAGCACCTCAATGTCTTCTTGCAGTGAGGGGCCCAAAACTGAACCCAGTAATCGAGATGTGGCCTCACCAGTGCCGAGTACAGGGGTAAGTTCCCTTCCCTAGTCCTGCTGGCCACACCATTCCTGATACAAGCCCGGATGCTGTTGGCCTTCTTGCCCACCCAGGCATGCTGCCACTGGCTGTCAATCAAAGTCCCCAGATCCTTTTCCACCGGGCAGCTTTCCAGCCACTCATCCCCAAGCCTGTAGCGTTGCAGGGGGTTGTTGTGACCCAGGTGCAGGACCCAGCACTGAGCCTTGTTGAACCTCATACAACTGGCCTGGGCCCATCGCTCCAGCCTGCCCAGATCCCTCTGCAGAGCCTCCCTACCCTGCAGCAGATCAACACTCCCACCCAACTGGGTGTCATCTGCAAAGTTACTGAGGGTGCACTCGATCCTCTCATCCAGATTGTTGATAGAGATATTGAACAGAACTGGCCCCAGTACTGAGCCCTGGGGAACACCACTTGTGACCAGCTGCCAACTGGAGTTATCTCCATTCACCACCACTCTTTGGGCCCGGCCACCCAGCCAGTTTTTTACCCAGCGAAGCGTGTGCCTGTGCAAGCCGTGAGCAGCCAGTTTCTCCAGGAGAATGCTGTGGGAAACGGTGTCAAAGTCTTTACTAAAGCCTAGGTAGACAACATGCACAGCCTTCCCCACATCCGCTAATGGGGTCACCTTGTCATAGGAGGAGATCGGGTTAGTCAGGCAGGACCTGCCTTTCATAAACCCATGGCTGACCGGGCCTGATCACCTGGTTGTCCTGTACGTGCCGTGTGGTGGCACTCGAGATGATCTGCTCCATAACCTTCCCCGGCACCGAGGTCAGACTGACAGGCCTGTAGTTCCCGGGATCCTCCTTCTGCCCCGCCTGTAGATGGGCGTCACATTTTCTAACCTCCAGTCACCTGGGACCTCCCCAGTTAGCCAGGACTGCTGGTAAATGATGGAAAGTGCCGTGGTGAGCACTTCTGCCAGCTCCTGCAGTACCTGTGGGTGGATCCCAACTGACCCCATAGACTTGTGTGTGTCAAGGATCAGTGCTGCAGGAGCATCCAGGGAGCACCTCCCACTGCAAAGAGAGATGCTGTTGGGTGTGCAGCATTATAGGGTGGGTAGGCAGGCGATGTGTAAATGAACATGGAAACAGATACACTTACCAGTCTTGTTCTTGACTGAGCAAAATGACTGTTCTCAGCATGGCCAACCTGACATTTTTTTAAAGGATCTGGTTGTGGTTTTTTTTCTGTAGTAGAGCTGGACATGTGTGGGAGGTGATGGGACCCCTTGAAGGTGCCCTAAATGTTCTGTTGTTTTGGGATACATGCGTGGGGAAGTCTGGAAGAGGAGGTGAGATGTGGCCATCCTTGCAGGCAGCAGCTCTGCAACGAAGGCTTTTGTCTCTCCTAGGGGGGAGTCCTTGTCTGTGGTAGTGCTTGGAGCTGCAGGGATTGAGCCTTTCCAAATGGTGTCTTTGTTTTATTATTATTATTATTAAGACTCAGTGTGGTGTTCCTCCGTGTGTCAAGATAGAGACAAAGCTGTTCTTTAGTCTCTCTCACATGCATGGGTCTAGTCCCAGTGCCAACACCATGTATTTTCTTGTCTAAAGCCCTTATTACCAGTTCTTGGTCTGGCAAACTCTTCCAGTCCCTGACCTTTGGGTTCAGGGTGCTTACTGTGTTTATTATAAAGTAATCTCCAGGTGGTTGCACCTCCTGGCATATGTGGCTGTGATGTCTGTGGCACACCATCTTGCACTCCCTTCCTGTGCAGTCGGAGGCTGGAGAATTAATTTGGGACTGAGCTCTGCTGCTCCGACTCCTTTGAGCTGCCGTGAGCCTGGGGGGCTGCACCAGGCTCTTTTGCTCTTCGTCTCCCCCCTGCCTTCCCCACTGAGGCTGAGGAGGGGGAAGACCCAGCCTCAGTAGTGCTCTCAAGCCACCACTGTTGGTAGCTGTGCCTGTGCTCAGTGCTGCCTGAAGACAGGACATGACCCTTTTGGATTTCCAGCTGGATATGGATTAACCCCTGTGTATCCAGAGGGAATTCCCACCAGCTCCCAGCCCAGCAGATGCAACAGAGAGTGGGCAAAGCAGAGCGAGGCCTCAGGCTCTGGCTCTTTTCTCAATGCTGTTCCCTACAGCAGGGTGCCAGCAGAGCTGGGCAGGGGCATGGCCACACGCAGCTCCATGTGCATTCTCCTTCCGAGCCCTTTGCACATTTCTGGTGCTTGCAGGGCAAGCCAGGATTTGGCCAGGGTCTGCTTCACCCCACTGTGGTCCTCTGAGCATCTTGTGACTGCCCACCCAAGCCTGGAAGAGCACAGGGGGCTGGGAACACCCAGGGAAGGAATGATGATGGGGTCTGGGGTGTTGCAGTCTAAATTTCTGCCTCTAAAAGCAGCATATTCCTGGGGTGCGTGTCTACAGGGAGGAGGCAGCAGGCTAGTGCTCTGGAGATGTGATCTCAGCTCAGCACAGCTTTGCTGGTGGCCTCAGGCAGCCACTTGGCCTCAATGTGCTGGAGAGCCCTGTCTCCACGTTCAGATGCCAAGGCCATGTGAACTGCCTGGCTTTCCTCGTGTATGTGTCCACCCCTAGAGCTGCACCACACTTTGCTTGGGTGGAGCAATGCTGGAGCATGAGTAATAATCCAAACTAAACTAGAACTTGGCTCTTCTGCCCACAGTGAGTCTTTGACTTGATCTTGCTTTGCCCCATGCAGTCTATTTTCCACTAGGACACCTACCAGAAGAGAATGTGGGAGTGAGTCTCACCATTTTAAGCCCTGTGCAGCGTTAGAACCAGGCTTAGATATTGCTGAACTTTTGAGGATGCTTTCCCCTCCCCACAGTGCCACAGTGGTGATGGGAGCTGCCAAAGCTGCAGATCTTTTGAGTCAAAATCTTTGTCCTGCTGCATTGCTTCTTCATGGTGGGGATTGTTACCTTCCTTTGTTGATCCCCAAAGGGACCTCGCTTTAAAATCTCCTGGGGGTCCATCACAACAGAGAGTGGGGCTGGAGAAGGCAGGGTGTGCTTGGGGTGGGAGGGTGGTGGCTTGCTCATGGGCAGTTGCCTTGAGGCAGCCTGTGTGACCTCCCCCCCGGGTGGGCATCCTCACAGTGAGTGATCAGCACACAGAGAACAAATGCACGCCAAGGAGGGTTTGCGTGTGGGAGGATATTGCTCTGAGGTCAGGACAGAGATTGCTTCTGGAGCCCAGTGGAGGGGGAGGTGGCTGTGGCCTCCAGAGCACTCAAGAGCCATGCATGGGGTTGGCTTTGGAAGTGGCTGGTCCTTGTTTCCCTTGGGGGGTGGATGACCACATAAATGATGGGTTTTTCAAGTATCTCCTCCTCTAGACAGCTCACCCTGGAAGCATGCCGAGGGCTGGCCTTGCCTTGCTACTTGTAGGGATCACTCATCTTTGCTTCAAGGCCTTGGTGAGGTAGACAGAGGCTTTTTCACAGTAGCCCATGGAAGCCAATGTCAAAGTTTCTTTTGGTTTCAGTGAATTTCAGGTAAGAACTGTAATTGTTGCTCAGCACTGTAAACCTAATATCTTTGCTCTTGAGCCTGAACTTGCCTGCCTTGGACTATAAATGATGCACAGCAGTAAAACACATGCACATCACGTTTGCTGCATGGCTGTTCCTGAGCATTTGTAATCAAATATCATTAAATCAGCACAGTTCATAGCCTGCCATCAGTGAAGCTGTTCAGATTTGGAAGTAGGCTGTGCCCTGGGATCTGGCTGTGCAACTGCTTAGATTCAGTAAATGCCTCACTGAGTGGGTCTTTTCACCTCAGCATCCCTAGATGGGTAGAGCTGATGCCCACTGGCAGATGTCTGGGTTGTGCACGTTGGAGCATTGCTCTGGAGAGGTGTGGCCATGGCAGCACCTGGCAGAAGACCTGTGGTCTCTGCGTCTGGCAGGAAAAATATCCCCTGCCATGGCACAGAGAGTTATTCCAAGATGTCCACTGGTATCTGAGATGTCCATGGAGCCAACCTGCGCTGCTGCCTTGTTTGGCTGGGGGCATGGATGATGCTGCAAGGTCTACCTAGATGATACTGAATGGGTCTGTGTGGCACCAGTGTAGGAGAGCTGGTCTTCAGCTCTGCCCTCCTCAGCTGTGGAGCCTCTGGCTTCATCCCCAAATCACAGGCTGATTCCCAGCATGACCCTACCCCTCATCTCTGTGGACCTGCCCAGTGAGCACTGGGCCTGATCCTGACCCTGACTGTGGGTTGATGTCCCTCAGATCTGCCTTATCACCACCAACTTGCTGATGATCTGGACTCTTGCTTGAACTTGACCATGATCTCCAAGTCTATGCCCAACTCCTTGCAGGGGAGGGATGGTCCTGCCCTGCTGGCCATGAGGCCCCCCCAGCTCCTGGCCCTTGCTGCACCCCAACAGTTCCTACTGAACTTGGGAGCAAGTTGGAAGTGCTGCTTGGGGCTGGCAGCAGCCTCCCCAGCATCTGCTACAGCGGGAAAGCTGTGAAACCACAGAGCTTTGCAGGGATCACCTTCAAAATGCTTCCAGACGCCTCCGGTGTCGTGGGAGAGGAGGTTCTCACGCTGGGTTGTGGTGAGGTCTTCACATCCAGAGGATAATGTGGCAGGTTTGCTGCGGTCCTTTCTCCCCGCCTGGAGCTGTGCTGGACACTGAGCCAGGTCCTGCCACGGTGGAGCTTGTTCACGGCTGGCCGGAGAGCAGCGCAGAGGGGCAGCTGGAATAGGGTGTTCTCCATGCCAGAAGTGGTCCCACCTCCTCGAGGTGCAGGGGGGTGCCAGACCACTTGCAGGAACACATGAGCACCTAAAGGCTGCATGGAGCAGGATGGCCCCAGGATACCTGCTGTCCACTAGGTCCTGTTGGCCTCCTCGGAGAGGAGCGGCCCTTGGCCTCAGCTCCTGTGGAGTTCTTGCCTCTCCCCTTGGAAGGAGTGACCGTGCTGGAGCAGGACTGCTGCTGGAGAGTCAGGGGCTGATGCTGCTGGTTGAAGACCTTGAGTTTTCTGGCTGCTGAAGGTTTTGCAGCTGTCAGAGCATCCCATCTGAGCGCAGCCAAGCTATCAGCAGGAGTTGGGATCTGCAGACCCCTGCTGAGCTCTCACAGCTGCTCCCCTTTGGTTGGGATCTTGGGAGCAAGAAGTGCAGAGCTGGGGGTCCAAAGGAGGTCAAACGCTGCTGAATGCAGAGTGCCGTGGTGGCTTTATGGAAAGGAGCGTGTCCTTGCGGGGCAGCGCAGGGGCAGGCAGGGTGCCACGCTGCCTGGTGCCCAGCAGCCCCTTAGCCTGGTAGTCACCCTGGGGAAGGTGCCAGCTCTGATGCTGCAGTACAGAGGTACTCTCTGGGTATCTGGGGTGTGTGGAGAGGAAGAGTTTGTTCCCCACTGCAATGAAGGACCAAACCATCCATCTCTCTTACCACCTGCCGAGCCCAGGGCAGAGGGAGCTGGTCCATCCTCCATGGGCAGCACTTCTTGAAAGAGCAAATACTGATTGTGCAAACCCAGGGCAGCGTGGTATCTGGTCTGTTTTAAAAATAACCCTTGTTGAGCTCTGTCCCCATACTGTCCTTGGGAGAGGAATTTATTACTGATGTGCCTATAAAATCAGTTTCGCACTTTTTATTCTCCCCCTCATTAATATGAATGTGACAATGACAAGCGGGAAGGTTTGGTTTCCTCAGGAGAAGAGATCTCACAGGTGTCCTCAGTGAGTCTTTCAGACGGTACAAGTGCTGATCAAGGACCAGGGAATAAATAAGTTGCTGTAATTCTGCCTCTGTGGGAGGAATTAATTTAATTTCTGCCTCTGACATGACAACATAAAGTTCAAACCTCCAGAGATGCCCTTGTGCTGCTGCCCCTCCTCATGCACCGTAGCAGGGGGCTGTGTTTTAGTACACATGTAGATCATGGATCTCAGTGCAGAGGGTGTAAGTACGTGTGTATTGGTGCATATATATGTGTACACACTTGCTTTTTACCCTAAACCCATGATTTTTTATCTTTTTTTGGCAGGCTTCTCAATAACTGAGAAAGAGCCAGAGGAATCTTTTATTTTTTTCAATTCTAGGTTTAAAGAATGTAAGTTTTTAAGTTTTGAAAGTCTCTTTCTTCCTAAGATTGGATTCTTTGGGCCTTTAAGCAAAATAAAACCAAAGGATCAAGCTTTCCCTCCTATTCAGTCGTTCATTCCTGTTGGGATTTTGCATCTGTTGGTTCTTACGAATCTTTCTGGTTTCTAAAGCATAAACAACATTTGAATTTCTGCTGTTCGAGGACAAGGAAGTGAAAGAAGTTGTGTTTGGAGATGAAAAAAAAAGTCATGTGTGTTATGCCTTAAGATGTACTGCATTGCCCTAGATTAAGCCAAGAGATAAGGTGGTGGTGGTCAAGAGAAACAACTCATCTGCGGGAAAGTTCAGTAAATGAGTTGTCTTTTAGCCAAGCAGTGACTGTCACATTCATGTGCATTTCCTAGCCTAGGACATTCAGGAAAGACCTGGAAAGCTGTGGGTTTTGATTTCTAAAGCACAGAAGAAAGTTTTCCTCCTCAAGTTGCCTCCATTGACGTGGGATGCAGCAAGCCTCTGGTCAGCAGCGCACACTGGGTTTGGGTTTGCTGGACATTTTGAGGACCAGGAGGCTCTTAGCTGAGCAGAGATGGTATTTCAAGCCTTCTTTGCTCATCCAAACATTGCTGGGGGCAGCAGGCAGAGGTATCCTCCCTTGGACAGCGGAGAAGTGTCTCATCTGGCTGCTGGACCGACTGCCAGGATCGACCTAAAGATGGGCTTGTCTGTTCATCCCGAGGATGCGCAGTCCAGGTTTCTTCTGGTACTTACTTTCTGGGGGTGTGCCCGTGTTGTGCTGGGACACTGTAGCCCTTCTGCAGAGTGCCAGCGGGCTACTGACTGGGGTGAACCACTGCTCCCGTCTTGCCTGTGCTGCCTGTTCTCGGCACAGTCCAGTCTGCAGCGTTCACATCTGTATTTATGTCTTTGGCAGCTGCTCAGCCCTGTAGTTATTCTGACATTTTCATGCTGGGCTTTGTGGCCTTCAGCTGCTCTGTTGGAGGAAGCTCCTATTATCATTTCTCAACACAGCACAAATGCCTGCTGCCTCCTTCCTCCCAGCCAAGAGCCAGCGGGGCATCACCAGACAGCTTTTCCCCATTAGAAGATGCCTCCGTCTCCACCCCAGTGGGCTTTCATACCCTTATTTCCTTCTCAGGTGCCTGTCTCTGCAAACAGGGGCTGTTTTGCCCAGCTAGCTCATGTGCGTGACAAGCATGGGGCAGTTTTGCCCTGTGCCCTCCTGCCCCACATGCTCGCACAGGCTGCCTGTGTGGGCTGGGCAGCCCTGCTGGTGGGAAAACTTGACATTTTTCTATGTAACACTTGCATTTTGGGAATGCATTTTGGGAGCGCGTTTTGGGAATGCAAGTGTGTGCTGCAGGCTCTGTGCTCGAGATGGCTCTTTCCTGGCAGGCCACGAGGTCTGCTCTGGATGCAGTTGCTCCGTAGTATCCTTTCTGCATCCCTGGGGTTTTCCACGTTGGTTTTGGAGGCACTTAGGGTACCATGGCTGTTAACCAGAGTTAACTGTGTTTGGTCAAGAGCGGTCTGTTGGTGGGAGTGGGTGGCCAGCCTGAAGATGCCTTCAGAAAGGAAGCATAGTGCTATGGCTGAGATAAGGTTGCTCAGGCAAGCTGGGATTGACACTTTTATACATTTCTCTAACATTCAGCCTAGTGAGACCCAGACTTTAGTTTAGAGCACGTCACCTGGAATATCCTCACCATGCTGAACCCTGCGGAAAAGGAGGGCTGTCAAATCACCTCTCCCTACTTGGTGCTAATGACTCTTTGAGCCTGTGCCCTTCTTAGTCGTGGAGAAGGTTTGTACTGAAATAGTTTTTGTTGCAGTAGTTCTTGTTCTTAATTACAGGGGAAACATGTAATCAAAGCAGAAGGTGTCATAAGCTTTGTTGTTGCTCTTCTCATCCATGACAAGCAGCAATGATAGCAAGTCAGCTTCTGTTTCCACTTTCCTTTGCTGGTTAATGAAAAGTGCAGGGAAGTCCCTTGTCCTCCAGGCTCTCTTGGGTCTGGGTCATCAGGACCAGCTGGAAACCAGGCACACACCTTTCCCGGGGTGCTCCCATGTACTTCATTGACAAGAGTCTACATATCACCTGGGTGAGAAGAAACCAGAATTTCATTGTTAAAAGAAGCTGCAGGACATGCAGATTTCTGAGTGAAATGATACACATCCTGCTGCCACGTCCTGCAGCACTTGAAGATTTGGGGTTAGAGTGATTGATGAGTTTAATTCAGCCTGGTGTTCCCATCCGGATCTCAGCTGCTGGATTGCTTGGTGCTAACCACAGTGTGAGCTGGTACCCCAAAACGTCTTGCTGTGAAGATGGAGAACCAAATCTATCCAGACAATCAAAGTCTCACATGTGAAAGCAATATGTGCTTTGCTGTGCTCTTCTTGCTGCCCGTGGGTAAGCAACCTGCCTTCCTTCATTTGATCATGCCTCTGATACGAGGGGCGAATGGGAATGAAAATAATTGCTTGGTTATTATTTTTGCACAGACAAAACTTGACTACTGGGTAGCTGCAAGATAATTAGCAAAATTTGGTGGTGGTGCTATAATGTGTAAGTATCTTGCTCTCCTAGATAATGATCTAAGAGAGCACCTCCCTGCCTTAGACACTGGTATCTATTCAGGTCAGCTTATAAAGTACAAGGCTTATGTTAATTTTAAAACTGATAAAGGTGAATGTTTCTTAAATCATTCTGACTTCAAACACATTCCTAGTTTGTAGCACTGTAGCGCCTTTCATCTGAGGAGCTCCAAGCAGTCAACAAGAAATGAGGCAGCTGGAGTCCTTGCCCTCCTCGCGAGAGGAGGCACCTCTGCAGCAGGGCTGGGAGAGCAGCAGCAGGAATGGGTCTGAAGGGGTTCAGCAAATACAGGCAGAGCTGGGGACAGGATCTCTCTCCTTTTTTCAAGTGTGTGCCCTAACTATTCAGCAGTTGTAACCGAAGGGGAGTGGAGTCAGCCAATAGAGCAGATAGATAAAATAATTCCGGATTCGCGTAGAAATTATGAATGCTGTGCTCTGGATCTTGACTTATCCTCACTGCCCAGAGGTGAAGATGATCATAAAAAGGCTCTTGAGGATGCTCTGCTTTCTCCTTGAATGGACTGTTGGTGGCTGTCACTGGCCATGGGAAGGTTTGATGTCAGTCCTTTGTACCTTCCTAAGCAGGCTGCCTCCCTGCTAGGGATGCTGCGTTTGGGTAATTACATGGAGGTGGGTCAGACGCAGCCCTTCGTGGCCTTCCTGCTGCAGTCAAATGGATGTTCAGCTCAGAGCAGTTAGTGGTGGCTGTTGCGAGACACCCCTGTATTTTCTGCTGCTCCGTGGGGGCCAGCAGAGGCTTCCTCTGCAAAACAGCTTCCCATCAGAAACTCGCCCATAGGTTTTTAGAATGACCTTATGCACTAGCCTGAAGTAGAACTAGGTTTTGCATTTCTTTTTCATCTTCTCTGAGCATCTGCTCAGATTCTTCTCCAGGGTTATCAGACAATAACAGCTACATTCTTCAAAACGGGATCACATCCGGGATGTCGTGGAAAATCTGGTGGTTCCAGCCTGTTCCACCTTGGGCAGCAGCTGCTGGGAGCCCCAGAACGAAGGGTGACAGGATGGCAGAGGACTAGTAATAGAGATGGAGCTCTCCTCCTGTAAATAAATGCTTTGAAGCCTGTTCTGGGTGTCCAGAAATTAGTAATTTCCATTTGTTGGCACTGGATCTTTATGAAAGCAGGTGATGGTTTTGTTCGCTCCATACGGGACACCTGCAGCCGGGGGGCCGGGGCTATCCCAGCAGCAGCCATGAGGACTAGGTGGCCGGGATGTCCCCGCAGCACTGAACTGGGAGTTATGCCGTGTCTTGCCCCACCACACAGCAGCCGGCCTGGAGGGTGTTTGCTGGCTGGTGCCCCGTGCTGTGCTGCCAGGGGCTGGCCAGAGCGCAGAGCTCAGGGCTGGGTGGCCGAGCTGCTGCCACCACAGAGGTGGCATCAGATATCTGGGGGTGACAGGGCAGGGCCTGCCATGCTTCTTTCTCATGAATGCCTCAGAAATGAGGGGAAACGTGCTGCTCCCCGTGAGGCACCTGCCCCTCCTTCCTGACTGCACTGCAGGCACAGAGCTGTCCAAAAGTGAGCTGGTCCTCAGCGTTCAAAGTTGGGATGGAGCAATGTTGCAGCATTGAGGCAGGAACCTGGAGAATTTCAGGCTTATTTTGCATTTCCCAGATACTTTTCAGCTGAGGTTCCCAAAGCACGTTTCAAATAATAGACAATTAGTCCTTTTACTGTCCCTTTCAGGCTTGCAAATGCTATTTTCCTTTTCCACGGAAGCAATCTTGGGCACAGGGAAGCTGCTTGGCCTCTGCAGACACGCACAGTGCAGCCAAGTCTGGGAGAGGATTTATTTAAGAGTCCCAGTCCTGAGTTCTTCTTGTGCTGTTTCGGCTGGATTTGGGTCTATGGTTCTCCATGAAAAATAGTGAAGGCAAAATAACTGTGGAAATAGATGCTACATGGAAACACGCTGGGTGATGGGTCCCAGCCAAGCTTCAGATCTGCTCCTAGTGTCAGGGTTTATGAATTGCTGTTATTTTGAGAGGTTGCTTTGTACACTTAATAGGTGTGTGATTGATCCTGGTGCCCAGGAGATTGGGTGTTTTCATCAGGTCATTTTTTATTTATAACCTAAAGCAGCTGGAAATTTCCTCCTGGAGGGAGTGGAGGTCCCTGGAGTCGCTCTGGGCTGATGGCAGGGACGGGTCCTTCTGCCATCTCCAGCTGGCTGCGAGTTGGCATTGGGGTGAGTTCTGAGAGCTGCGGTGGCCTGAGCAGGGGGCTCCCTCACCTCGCAGCGGACAAAGCGGAGGAGAGCCCAGTGCTGCTGCGGGGACCTCTCAGCCTGGTTTCATCTCCACAGGAGCAGCTCTGGAGAAGGACCTCCAGCTCCTCCCAGCCCACAGCTCCTCTTGCAAGGAGAGGCTGTGCCAGGAGAGACAGCTTGGGATGGAGCCTGCTGTCCCAAAGGGACTCCCCTCTCCCTCGGGCCAGCCCCTTCACCACCCATCCTTTGGTTTAAAAGTAGGTTTTGGGGTCTTTTAATCTGGGAAGCCTCAGGCTAGTGGTAAGAGTTGCTGGGAGAGAGAGGGCGCGACGTACCTGAGCGTGCACTCAATTCAGTTAACCTGCACGATTTAAAACACGACCAAGCTCCCTGTTCCCCTCACCCAGACTCAATCAGCTATCTCTTTAATGAGGGTGTACCTCGTGCCTCAGTCAGCTAATTAAAGAGACCATGCCAGTAAGCCGTGGCACCAGGTTGACGGTGGGGAGCTTTTCTGAGCAGGATGTGAAGGGAAGAGGGATCACGCTGGCAGCAGCTGCTTGGCTGGGGGCCCTGTGAATTCAGCTCACCCCCACCAAGCTACTGGAAATGGAATATCAGGTTTTAAAACCCGGTTATAAATACGAGCTCAGGAGCTGATGCAACCCCGGCAGACGAAAGCGAGGTGTTTAGAAATGGGAGACTGCTGGCAGGGAAGGCAGAGCTGCCTCTCTCCCCCCAGCCGTGAAACCCGAGGCAGCCCCCCTGGCTGTGGAGGGGCTCCCTGCCGCCTTCACTCCCCCCACCGAGACCGCACAGAAGGGACAACTTCGGGCCTCAGTGAGCGACTCAGCCCGTGTCATTAGCGGGCTAGATTGACTCTTGGTTCTCTCTCCCTCTCATAAGTGTGGGACTTTCCCTTGTCAGCATATATATTTATATATACATATACTAACGTATGTGTGAGCCATCGTCTAAGCATCTGGATGCCTGCTCAACGTGGGTGATGCTTATTGATAGATTTTGTTGGATGCTGCTTGTTTCATCCCCAAATGTGACTGGCAGGATAAGCACTGCCCAGCTCTTCTGCAGGACCAGAGACCAGCTCTGGAAATGTGGTACTTCTCCCAGCAAGGCACAAAACCTGCTCCTCTCCCTCCCCATGATGAGATGTGATATACGAATATTTCCCTTGCTGGAGAATATTTCTTAAGATTTCCCCTGCTCAGAAAGGGTGGTTTGTGAGGCTGTAGCTGCTCTGCCCACGGGAAAGCACCGTGGTCTCCAAGTCTTAGGAGAAATCTGGGGGCATCCAAGTTGCCCCGTCCTGTGGTCAGTCCCCTCTCCTCTCGTGCTGCTCACCTTGCCACCCCTTTGCTTAGCACCAGCCAGCAAGCTCTCTCCTCTCCCTCCGCAGCACAGCTCAGCTGCTGGCATCAGTGCTGGGGCTGCCCGCGGCGTGTGGGGGCTGCCAGCCCTGCTCAGCAGCCGCCTGTGTGGTGCTGGGGGGAGCATCATCCGTGGGGCGTGTACTCAGCTATAGGTGACACCAACAGGAGCTGAGATGATTATTTCCTTGGTAGTGTGCTGCCTGCGTTGGGCAGCAGTTTCTGTGGCACTTGGAGCATCTTGGTTCCCCCCTCCAAGGAGTGGAACTGTGCTGAGGTGGGCCAGAGAGGGGCTGGATGGGGAGCAGAGGGAAAGGGTTTTGGGGCAGTGTGCTGTGTCCTGGGAGCACCCATGGGTGTTTTTTGGCTGAGTTCTAGTGTGAGAGTCCTGTTTGCATTCGGCTCATCACCTGCAGTGCTTTAGGGGTGGAAGTACCCAGACCAGGGCACCTCTGCTCCTGGAGCCTGTGGCTGCTCCAAAAATCCTGTTACCTTTAATAGAAATAATGTCGTGGTCTGACTGGGTCTAATCAGGCGCTTGGTGGATTTAGATGGGGTGAGGCCCTTGCACTGTAACCTCTCAGTTGGTTCAAAGAAATTACTATAATTTGTTAGGAACAGATCTTTGTTGGAACTTAGTAACAAAATTTGCACCTACTAAAGAATATTTTAGGCTGGTGTAGAAGAAACACAGAAAAGACTCTTGAGAATAATAAACTCTGTAGGTTTCAAGATAATTTGTCGAGCAACCTAGTAGTTTGATACCTGCGAAGTTCCTTGCAGGATTTTCCCACAAGGCATTCAACAGCAGGTGGAGAAGCACTGGGAAACAATATGTTCAATAAGGTAGGAAGAAACAGAAGCTCTCAGGCATGGGGGCTGCTGGCTCTTGGCTCTGTGTCAGCACCTGGTATGCACTGCACCTTTCCATCTCACCTATTTTCCTCTTCAGCATATAGTTTTGTTCCCTTACAGCAGGTAGTCCCTGAAATGAGAGCACGGCACCAGCCCATGAGTCTGTATAAAATAAAATGCAAATCCCTCTGTGGCTCCTGCAGCCCAAGCCCTGCTCCTCGTGCTTGGTGTGCGTTTGTCTTCCAAAGCATCCTGCAACTTCATCCCCGAGCGTCTGCTGTGGGACGCTCTGGCCAGGTTTGGCTGTGTCTGTGAGGGGCAGAGCTGCTGTTTCTGCAGCCCCTGGGGAGGGCAAAGAGCCGACAAGGAGATGCTGGTGCCAGCCCCAAACCCGCTTCCCCTTTGGGGACATCATAGTAGCCGGAGGTGCCGTTCGGAGCGCTGGTGGCAGCATCCCTGCACACTGCGTCCCCACGCCCCGTCTGCTGCTTGTTCCTGGCAGCACTGACGGCTCACTGGGCTGAAAAAGATGTGCTGATACAGGTGAGGGATGTGCAGTCACTCTGGTATTTTAAGCCCAGCATCACATAAATCTCCTCTGAGCCCGGGTAGGAGCCACAGTGCTTAAGCCACCTGTGAATGTGTCCAGCACCGGTGCCTACCGCCGGCGGGATCAAGCAGGAGCTGGGACGCGGCAGCAAAACCCTCCCTGTGCATCCATGTGTGAAGACCTTTAGGTGTCGCGCTGGAGCGGCGAGTCCTGCTGCGAGCCCTCGGCCTCCTCCTCCTCCTCCTCGCCTCCCGCCTGGCCCTCTGGAGACTTCGGTAACTCTGTCTCCTGGCGTCTGGCTCCGGGCGAGTCACGAGGAGCCGCGACTGCCGCATCGCCTGGCACGCTGCGGGGCCACTGCCACCGGCGCGTTAGGAAGGGGCTGGCGTGACTCTAGGCTGCGGGTTGGAAACAGCTTTGGGGATCTGTTGAGCTCGCAGGATCATCCACGTTGCCGCCCCAGTGCCGCCACCCACCCCACCCCACGGGGTGCTCATGCTCCCCCAGGAAAGGTGTAAATCACTTTCCCTTGGTTAGCCAGCCGGGTGTCCGGTTACCCTGGGCTCCAAAGCATCCTCCTCACGGGGCCCTGCACCGTCTCACATGCCAACAGTTTGCTCAGGGCTCTTGGCTGGCTTTGGGGAAAATCTAAGTTTACTGGCGGTGACACATTGTGGGTAACGTTCTTGGGGCAGAGGGCTGGGAACCCCCAGGGCAGAAAAAAACATCTCCTGTTGCTCAGTGTCCCATGCACTGATCAAGCAGAAATGCAGCCCTGGGATGGGATGGAGGCTTGGAAGGGGTCAAAACTAGGAGCTACCCCTACTCTGCATTTGCTCCTAACCCTCTCCTCCAGGATGGACTGTCTGTGTCCTCTGCTGGCTCTGCCTCACCCTTGGTTTTTTTGTCCTGCTGTTGCTTTACCTCTTCCATTCGTTTGCCCTAACTTCTCATTATCTTTTGCAACTTGAGTCTTGGTCCTTTCTCCTCCCGCTGCCAGCTCTCTGTCCAGCCCTGGGTTCTGAGCCGGCCCCTGGGTCACGCTGCCCCATGGGAGGGGAGAGCCCTGAGCTGGAGGAGAAGCTGGGAGCTCTTCATGGGTGCTCCCCAGGGCAGGGGGTGGCATGCGGGGGGTCTCCAGGGGACCCACAGCCCAATGTGCCACCACTTCAAGCAGAGTTGTCCAGGTGTAAAGTGAACTGTGTTTCTGCTGATGAATTAAATTACATCTCTAGTCCTCTTTCAGGGCCTGTCCAGCCAGAGCAGGAAATGTTATGGACCCAGTGTTGCATGCCCAGCCTGCACCTTTGTCATGGCTAAGCTATTTTTGGGCTGGATCATTTTGTTCTTGCCCTGGCACTTCCAGGGTGAGCGACATCAGAGGCTCCAGAGCGGAGCCGCTGGATGGGAGGGATTCAGTGGTGGAGCGCTTGCAGAAAGATTGGATCATTCAGTTCAAAGGTAGAAGCTCCCTCTTCTCTGGAGGCAGTTCAAAAAGGCCAGAATTGCTTCCAGAGCTCAGATTATCTGTCCTTGGGCATAAATGCTCTACCCCTGTGCAAGGCAACCCCTCCCAGCTCTGTGTTCTGGGAGGGAGCTTGCCCTAGCAGGGCCCAGCTGAGCACTCGGGCCCCACTGGGGTGCTGTTTAGGAAGCTGACTCTGGTCCCCCTGACCTGATGGTGGCTCTTGGACCTACCTGGTTGGCAACGGTCCCAGTGCCTGGTCAAGGTCCCCCTCCTGTGTGGCAGCCCATGCAGCCCATGCGTTCTGTCATCCAGCTGAGGAGCGTGAGCAACACGTGTGCAGGTGGCCGAGAGTGAAGGCTGGCAGAAGCTGCCTCAGCTCCTGGGGCAGTGAAATCCAAACATCCCGTTATGAAGTCCCACCACATAGGGTGGAGGAGGACACAGCAGGTCTGACCCCATCACTCTGAACCAAGCGCCTTGGGCATGGCCGTCCCCCTTTGCTCCAGCAAACCCAGTAGGCATATCTCGTGCTTGCAGCCTGCCTGCCTTCTGCCACCTCTCCTCCTCCCGATGGACACAGGGTTTGCTGAGCCCTCTCAGCACCAGCAGCTCTTTGTCCCTGATATCTGCAGCCTGAATTCTGGCCTTGCAGGGCTGAGTGATCTCTCTGGTTGTGGTGGCTTTGTTTCTCCTCGGTTCACACCAGAAGATGGATGTGGGACAGCTGCTTGCTGGGGGAGGCATGTCTAGGTGTGGAAGGGGCAGACAGGTCCCATTTGACTTTCCCTTGTTACTCTTAGTGGGTCCCTAGAAGAGCCACCATCGGAAGGAGGTGTCAGTGCTTGAGAGGTGACGGATGTGTCATCTGTGAGCCGGACTGCCTTCATGGACCACCTGGACATCTGCCCTGCGGAGCATGGCTAATCCCCTGACCGTAGGTCAAGCCTTGCTCCTGCTCCGTGGGATTTTTACTATCCATTTTAGCAGACAGCAGCGTCTGGAGCTGATCCAGTTAGGAGAGGGAGGAACAGAATAAGCAAATAATATTTGTGGCTCCTCTGTGGGTCGTTGGCTGCTTGAGAGAAGGAAGCTGTTGTGTTGGGGAGCAGGATGGTTCCCAGGGAGAGGGGACCCCCATGGATTTCAGCCTCTTTCAATGAGGCAGACTACAGTGAGAGGGGAAAGCAGAGGGGAGGAGAGAAGCTGCATGGATGCAGTGCCACGAGGGGTGGTACACCACCTGATGCTGTCTAAGGTGCCCCCAGGGCTGGAGCACAGTCCCTCCCAGTCCCTCTGTGTGCCACGCTGGGGGCATGAAACACCAGCAGCAGCTGGGACATGGGTGAAACAGAGAAGACATTCCTGTTCCCTTTCCCAGCAGCCTGGGGGAACAGAAAGAAGCAGGTTCGGTGCTAGGGATGCAGGAGTGCAGATGCCTCTCCCCTCCTTTCCTTTCTTCCTGACTTTATACTGTTTTATTGGGGTCAGGCAGGTTCCCCAGCACCTCCGCAACTCTACAAAGGGACGCTGCCGGCTCTCCTGCCTGTTGGGAGAGGGAGGCTGAGCGCGGCTCGCTGGGCTTTTGGGCGCGCTCCCAGGGTGCAACGCACGATCCGTGGGAAATGTGGGCTGGTGGCAGGAGGGGAAGGGGAAAGGAGCAGGAGGAGGAGGGTGCCCCCCTTTACCCCCCCGGCCTGCTGAGTGTGCGGCGAATTCCTGTCGGCTGGGCTCATGCGAGAGTATTATCCCTGGGATGAGCTCATGCACGAAGCGCGCGGGTTATTCGTGCGATTCCGGGTGCTGGGGGCACCGGTGGCGGATTCCCCGGAGTTATGAGCAGTTGCCATTTCCACGCATTCCTGGGTTAACAGCCGATCGGGTTTCGCTGTTCACAGCCCCATTGAACGCTCAGGGCGATGGCTCCCGACGCTGGCGAAGTGGATCAAAATCCCTCGGCTGTCTGGCTTCTGCTTTCCCAAACCTTGCCTTCCCCCTTCCTCTTCCTTGATCTTCTCCAGACCCTCCTTCCCCTCTCCCATGGAGTTGAACACGTTGCAGGTTCTCCTTCCTCTTCCTCATTTCTAGCTGAGCTTTAATTTGTGATTCTGGTAGAAGCTTGGTTGAGGTCGTTGCTGTGCTGTGATGCTTGGAGGAGAGCTCCTGTGCCCTTGCTGGCATGTGGACCAGGCTGGTGATGAGCCACTGCACCCATCAGTGCCCTTGCTCTGCTCTGGTGTAATGTCCTGCTCAGCATGAGGCAAAAAAAGCAGGGGCTGGAGCAGGGTAATGCCCCCCTGCCCCTTTGTCTCTGTTTTCTCCACTCATGGGAGGACCTGGGGGAAGTTGGACAGCTGAGGAAGGCTTGGCTGTGATGTCTCTGTTTATAATTTAGTCTCCAATAGGTCAGTGATAGGACCAGCCCTGTTAGGGTGTCTGTGACTAAGTTGGAGGATCAGGTCACCTCAATCACTGCCCTCTCTCAAGCCAGGAGAGGGTCTGCCAGGCTCCGGGGCATCTGCACGTGGGTGCCGTGCCACCCATGGCTAAGGACGCTTTTCAGAGCTCAACTTGCTCAGCCCTTAGCTGTTTTCCTTGTGAGGAAGGGGCAGGGGAACCATCAGGGCTGTAACTTGCAGCAAAGGAGCTCTCCTGGGGCTGGTGGGTGCCCACATGCCAGAGAGGCTCTTGGCTGGTACCAGGCTGGGCTGTGTCCCAGCCCGCAGCTCGCCTTGCCAGCCAGGATGGTGGCCCCTTTGCCTACACCCAGCTGGCTGGCTTCACAGGAGCACTCAGGAGAGCTCAGGTGCCTCCCCAGAGGGGTGAAGCCAACACATGTAGATCAACGTGCATCTAATTCAGTAGCAAAGTGGCTGGAGCTTGTTTAATCACTTTCCAAGATCATCCCAACTTTGAGAGGGAGCACCTGCATGGAAGCTCTTGGCCTGTATCTTCAGGGGGTGAATTTACTGCTGACTTGTAGTGCAGACAACCCTCTGGAGCAGTGGCTTGCTCTGCCAGCTTTGAAGGGACCTTCAAAGCCAGTGCCAAGCAGGGAGACCACAGAGGTGATGGTGGGGAGATACCCCTGCTCAGATTTCCCTGATTCCAAGTCAGGGAGTGATGTGAGTGAGGAAAAAGGCTGATCACCCCAAATGAGTCTCCACCCTGAATCTAAGAGTCTCCGAGACCTGCAGGGAAGAATCAGCTCATCACCTGGGGCCGTGTAGAGGAGTGCTTGGAAAGAGAACTGTGGGAAGATTTGTCTAGCATGGAGTTTGTGTGAATTTTCTGCTCCCCAGAATATTGAAGGTGTTGGGTGAGCCTCAGGGTGGTTAGTGGGCAGGTGCTCTAAGTGGAAGTGCTGGTGCTGGCTCTCCCACATGCAGCCCTGAGAGCCGCGAGCACATCCCCTCGCCTGCCTCTGCAAGGATGGAACCGTGTCCCAGTACAATGGGGAAGAGTTGCTGGTCTGAGTCTGCTTTGGATGCTCTAAGAAGTAGCCTTTTCTAAGAAAAATAATGCATGAATTGCCCTTTTTTGGAGAGTTTCTGTACTACCAGTTTGTTAGGATGTGAACAAGAGGCATTTATAACAGCAGCCTTGGAAAAAAATTGCTGAAACTGTATGTCAAATGGGGCAGAGGACTGAACTCACAGACTGATTTTATTGTTTTTTCATCTTCTGTACCTTAAAAAGCAAAAAGATGGAGTGATGTGAGTAGTTATAAAGTGTGGTAATGGCGCTCCAGAAAAATCTCATGGTGAAAACTGGAAGAGCACACCTGTAATCGTGGCAAACCTGTGCATGCTGCCTTCTGCCTGTGCTCCGGCAGCTAAACCCTGACTATTTAGATACAGGCACTGGTGTGCTGTCCGGCTCTTCTGGCGAGGGATCGTCTGACATGTTATTTTATATATACTAGTTGTGCATTACAGCTGTGTTAATGCTGTTACATGAACCTTTTTAACTTCCTGCCATTCGTTTTTTTTCTGTGCAACCTTAGGATGCTGCGAGTGTAGTTGTCTTTGTGTATGTGGGTGTGTGGAGAGAGAGGGAGGAGCGGGGCTGGTTGGAAGGGAGATGCTCAGCAAAGCTCCCTGGTCAGGGAGGGAGGCTGGAGGAGACGGGGGTAAGCTGGGCTCTGACACCCATCCAGAGTGATGGAGGGGAGGAAGGTGGAAAGAAGACACAGCCTGGGATCAAACACATGAGTGTGCGCTGGGCGGTGCTGATGCAAAACTTCTCCTTGTTTAGCAGGAGAGAGGTGAAGGGTGTTGACATGCTAAGTGGTCCCAATTAGGCCTGGGAGTTAACACCTTATTAAGCGGGACTGGGGGCAGTTGGCATCTCCCCGCCTCTGTGTCTGCAGGCTTGGCCGAAGCAACAGCGCAAAGAGGCTTGTTCCCAGGCTTTGGGGCTGCGCAGTTCATTTTTAACATCAATAAAACTGCCCTGCCTGCTGGGCAAGGCAAGGAAACACTGCTGAGGGCGAAACGGGAGTCCTTCGGCAGTCAAAGGAGGCAAGGGCTGCAGCCCAGCGCCGGCTTCGGTGGCACCCACATCTTGCCCGGCGCTTCCCTCCCTCCAGCCAGCTCGACCAGAGCAGAGCGGCAGCTCCCGAGGCAGGTGCTTCCTTCGCTCAGGTTTTCTGTCGGGGTTGCCAGCACCGTTCTCAGCTTCAGAAGGGAGGGCTTGATCCTGCGCCCACTGAAATCTGGGGAGCAAAGCTCCTGGAGGCTGGGATGCTGGGACCTGGGTGGTGTGACCTTTCCTCACCCTGTGTGAGTCCAGCTGGTAACGCAGCGTTTGTGTGCCAGGCATGTGCCTCTGCTTCTCTGTCCTCAGATATGATAATGTTGACGTAGAAGCATCAGGCATCAGATAACCTCTATGGTGTGGGGCTCTTTTTCTCTTCTTGTGATGTGTTTTCAATTATTTTCAATTAAAGGGTTAGAAAATATGCTTTAATTAAAAAAAAAAAAGTGAGATGGTCATGACATAGGAGCAGTGCTGAAGTGTGAGCTTTAAGGGAAACACCAAACAGCCCATGGCACAACTGTGCATGTTGGTCAGGCTGCCTGGAGCCGCTTTGCTCGCTGTTTTGTGCATTATTTGTGTAGTATTAATGTTGTGAGCTGAATGAATGATTTGAGATGTCCATCCCCCCACCCCACTGCAACTGCTGCTCAGCCCAAGCAAAGGAACTGGACAGGTCTGAGGCTTTTTTGAGTGTCAGATGGTATCTTTGGAGCCCTTTCCTACAAAACTTGCTGGGGGGCTATAACCAGGAGGAGCTGCTTTGCAGCTGATTGCTGTCTCCAGGCTTGCTGTGGAGGTGGCAGCCTGGGGGAAGGGTTCATTCCCCAGCAACTCTACGGAGAGAGGGGGACGCCAGCCCATGAAGTGCAGTTAGTCCTGCCACGTTGCACTTCTTATTGTGATTACTGGGATGCACATCCCGGAGAGCCTTTCATGAGATCCAGCCCCTCTATTTGCCCATTGGCTTTTAGTCGTCTTGTTTGTCCTGGTTCCTGATGCAGCTCAATGTGGGTTTGAGCTTTGCTGTAAGAAATTCCATTGAACTTCCTTGGGTTGTTGCCCCATTTGGAAGGCGAAACCCTGGATGCTCAGAGGGATGGGGATGAGTGCTGTGAGCCTGTTGCTCGGCCTCTGTCCCAGCTTCCCCCATCTCCACCATGTCGCAGAGCAGATGCAGAGGAGCAAGGGCAGCTCCCTGCAGGGAAGATGTGTGTGGTCCTTCCACAGTAACACAGATCACAGTTGGTGGGGCCACAGGAGATGCCAGATCATCCCACCTCCAGCCGGGCATGGTGCAGGAGGAGCTGTGCCTGACGGTACACCCCAGGACACAGCAGGGAGATGGGATTTTCCTATGCTGTTGATGGCTGGCATTCCCAGATGCAGCTGGGGAACATGGATTTGGCTCCCAAGGATGCTTCCAGCCCTCTTCCTTGAAGGTCCCTTCGGGGGAGTGACTGCACGGCCTGGGGTTGGGGTAAATCCCTCAAGGACAACCTCTCATGCTGATCTGCTCCAGCCTCTGGTGACATCTTCTTCTTCCTGCTTCCTCCCCTGCTTCCCTTGCTTAGAAAGGGGGTAGGTTTGCTGGCCTCCGTGTGAGTCTGTGACCTCACTGCTGTCACTGTGGCAAAGCAGCATGACATCACAGCGCTGCAAATTCAGAGGAGGAGCCTCCTGGCAAGCGTGAGCACACAGGAGGGGCAGGCATGCTGGCTGCAAGGGGGAAACCATTTAACTGAATCAGAATGGAGCAACGTCAAAAACTGAGATGGCATTAAAGATAAACTGCTGTAAATGTAATGGTTTTCAATGTTTGCTTTTATGTGACAGCTGCTTTTAAAAGCTGGCGGCTCTCCAGGCGGCGAGAGCCGTGGGTTAGCAGAGCGGCTGGTCCTCTGGCAGTGCGGCGTGCCCTTCAGAGAGAGAGGCTCTGCAGTGTGGAGAAGATGCATTTTTGTGGTTCTTGTGGTTCCCTGTGCTTTTTGGGAGAAGGGAAGAGGCGACTGGAGCACAGATCAGCGGCTTGAGCGTGCTCTGGGGCAGGCGACCGGCGCTGGGAGTGTTTGTGCTGCCTGTCCCGGCATGGTGCCCGCAGCCTGCTTGCCACGGGTGCTGCTGCCGGGGTCCCTGGGGGAGCCGGGGCAGCCGTACCCCCTCTCGCCAGCGCTGCCGTGGCTGCTGGCTGAAATGAAGGCGCGTGCTCCCTAATGCGATGTCGCTCTGCACTCGCTTTCAGCTGGCTACCCCGTGAGTGATGGCCCCTTCCCCTGCTCGCTGGGCCGAGGTGCGGAGCCCTGGGGCCGGGGTAGCCCAGGACATCGGGGTTTTACTGTAGCCTGAGGTTTTCATGTCTGCTGCTTTGGCACGGGGCTGCGTGAAGGCATCTTTTACCCTGACAGCAAACCCATGGTGACAGCTACCGCGAGGGGTAAGATTAAAACCAGATGCACCCCTCTTTCTCAAACGCTAGCTGAGCCAGAAACAGTCCTCTGGGGACGGTTCGTCTGGGAAGGGCTTGGACGCGCTCCTTCGCCTGTGCTCGGCCTCCGAGCTCAAAGGCACAGCTAAGCCCTGGGCGAGGCGGTGCCCCGCCGGCGCTGCCTGCCGCCGGGCAGGAGCGGGCAGCCGCGGGGCCCGCGCCCGACAGGCAGTATCGCCTGGAGCTCACGCACGGCCCCGGCTAACTAGAAAAGACATCTTTAATTAGAAAAAGGCAGCACGTAGTATGTGTGGCGCCTGCTTTTAAAGGGCTTTGCGTGTTGTCTTCGTTATGGGTGTGAGAATGCAGCTCACTCTCTTTTTCTTTTAGAACAAATTAAGGACACATTTCACCCATCAGGAGATGAAATAAAATACGAGCAGGGAGTGAGCATGCCTGGCGAGCTCCCTCTCCGAGTCCAGCCTCATCCCTTGCACCTCCTCCACCCTGCCCCTGGCAGACCCTGCCGTGGGCAGGTGCTGCCGAGCTCCTGCCTCCCCTGCCCACAGGCAGGATGCTGTCCCCTGCCTGCCATCACAAGGGCTCTGCGGCCTTCCTGGCTCGCTGGGGCTGCTTCTGCACTGGCATTGTGCCAACCAGCCACAGGTGGGCAGGGGGACACGCTGCAGTTTGGGGCTCCCATAGGGTTGGCCTGGGTGGAGATGACCATGGCTGGAGCAGCCGCTGGAGCCTGAAGCCCTCGATGAAGCTTTGACAGGAAGCAAACGCTTCATGGCAGACCGAGGTCTGTAACATGGTGGGATTCCCCTCCTCGGTGCTGGCTGTAGGGATGAGACCCTTCGTGGGCACCTGCTTTTCCAACTTGGTTTTTTTTTTAGTTTTCTTTTCCTGATGCTGGGTTTGAACTCCCCAGAGAAGCACCATCATAGGGCCCTGAGTGAAGGGTGAGGCATGGGTTGGAGGAAGGGATAGAGAATAAATCTGTTCCTGTGAACAGTTTTGACATTGGTGCTCTGTAGCAAACGGTTCCAACTTGGAGCAGAGAGCGGCCATCCTCGGCTCCGTGAGAACCACAGCAGTCGCAGCCGGGAGAGCCATGTGCGGCGGTGGTGCCGGGCTGTGCTGTGCCACCTGGGCTGAGCACACGAATGTGGCTGGGGAGAGGCCAGGAGAGCTGGCGGGGTGGGCGCTGCAGGGGGGTCCAGCTGCAGGAGCTCTGGCTGGGGGCACGGGTCTGGCAAAGCATCCTTGGGGCAGCCATGAAGGGGCTCCAGCCCCTGGCGCCGCCGTCCCGGTCGTTGTTTTGACCGCAGAGCATCAGAAATTATGAAGCCTGAGAAAAAAACCCCAGTGCAGCTATCCCTCCCCCTTCAGTAATCCTTTCTGTGAGCTGGATTTAGGGATTCACTGTGGCATTAAATGCAAATAACAAACGAGTCGGTTTTGCACCAAATGGGGGAGGAAAGCAAGTCTGGGAAAGGAGTTTCTGTGCGGTAACGTAACCATAGCTTGGAGGGGCCCATGTCTCTGCGGTGTGTGTCTCTCTCTGCGTGCCTCTATTTTCCTCTTAATACTCGTGGACTGCTGGCTTGTAACGTGACGACTTTTCAACGTCAATAATGTATTGAATAACAGTGTTAGAAACTGGGGGAAGCGTTAACTCTTTCCCTAGTCTGCAGCTCGCGGTGGTGAGCCTTTGGGGGAGAGTTGTGGTCCTGTGTCCAAGGCTGGGGATGGTACAACCCAGCCCTGGGGGATCCCTCATCCTCAGATTGCTCCCCATGCCCCAACCGCAGGGGTAAGACCCTTGTCCCTCCCCCTCTGCCGTTAGGCTGGCTGATGAGTGCAGGGTAGTGCACTCAACGCAAACCAGTTGAATTAGCTAGGAGTTTATCAACGCAGCCACATTAAATGATAAGGCATTGCTTACTGTTGAGATTTGGCACATCTCTGATTTCTTTTCTGTCCTGGTGACTGAGGTGCAGCTTTTAGCACTTCCAGAATGGATGTTCCTCACCTGGGAAGTGCCTCTGGTCTGTACCTACCTACATGGGACCGCTTCCCGTGTCAGACTGGTGCGTGCTCCTGCCCCGTCCTTGTCGGTATCTCCTGCTCCCCAGGACAGTGGTTCCCTCTTCGCAGTTCCTTGGTGTTGCATGTGATTTTTTTTCCCATCATGGAGACTTCCCTGCTGTGGAGCCAGCTCTCCAGCAGCTCTGAGGAATGGCCAATACCAGCAAGCAGCAGTTTTGTAAATTAGGAAGCACTAACATTGAGGAAAGGGTCATTATAATTGTTAAATCTGTGCTCCTCTGATTCAGGCAGAGAATTTCAACTTCAACATTTGCAGCAGATGCCCAGACTGGAGGGTAGCTCTGCATGGGGCAGTGCCCAGCACCCTGCTCGCGGTTGGCTAAAGAGCAGCAGTGCCAGGCTTTCCCCTGGGGAGCTGAAAGGTGACTTTCATAGCACAGCTCACCGTGCATGGGTCCGACAGAGACCTGCTGTGGTGGGAGCACCGTGCTGAAGCCCCAGGCTCTCCCTCCTCCTCCTGCCATCCCCAGAGCCCCTCAGCACGCTGGGACTGACGAGCCCACTGACTGCATTGCTCAGCGCTCACTCCACATGGGAGAGCTCAGCTCAGCACCATGCCCTTCGCCCTGCCCAAACTGGTGCTTTGAAATGGTGGCTTATGAAACAGGCTTATGGGTTTTGAGCTCTGCTTTAGCAAACCACACGTCTTCCCAAGCCAGCTTTTATTTGAGATGTGCAAAGCACGGCCCCCGCACTGGAGCTGCTGTTGAGGAGGAGGAGCAAGAGAGCAGCTTGGTGGGTGTCGGGCAGCCAGCCAAGGTCAACCCCGTCCATGCCTGACAGCTGGGGCTCCTCGCTGCTCCCTGCCGCCTTCCCCTGCTTGAGGACAGTCCCCCTGACCCAGTGTTTTGGAGAGTGAGCCTGCTTTCCAGTTCTTCCTGCCCAGTTGCATTTCAGTGTGCCCCGTAGCATAGCAGGATGATATGGGATGGTGGATTTGGGAGTTTGATGAGAGCAGAGGAGCTGTGCCCCCCTCCTGGCACCCTGTCCCATGGCTACCAGTCCCACTGTGGGATGGTATCGATAGCAGGAGCCTTTGTATAAATGCTGTGAAGATTCTGGGAGTTGGTAGATTGGAATGCCAGGAGCAGTGCTTATCTGGGTGATGCAAGCAGGACTCTGCAGCCTCAAGGTGCGATTTCCTCCTCTCTTCCTGGGCCCCATTTGCTGTGCTCATGAACACTGGGCCAGGGAGAGCTTCCAGTTCATTTTCCATGGTCCTTGGAAAGCTCCACAGCTACTGATGTGTCCACTGGGTTACACGAACATGACTGATGTTATTGATGGAGCGGCATCATCTCTCCTCTTGCTTGCTGTCCTCAGGGAAGTTTCTAAAGCCCTAAAAAGACGGAGGCCCCAGCTCCCCACAGATGTAAATCAGTGGCGCTTCCCTGACTCCATTCAGAGTGGCACTGATTTACGTGAGCCAGGAGCAGACAGTCTGTTCCTACGTGCTCGCTGTGTGCCCTGGCCCCGCGGCATTGCCCCACGCACCCTGCTCGCCTGGGTGCTGCTGCTGGCAGGGGGCTGCAGGGGATGCAGCTGGGAGCAGTGTCGCGAACCGGCTGAGATTAGCTGGTTTCCAGCCAGCATGACTTCGGCTAAGTACTGTGGGGGACCCCCTCCTCCTGTTTGGCCTCAAGGAGAGGAGGGAATTAAAAAAAAAAAAGAAGGAAAATGTTGGTTTTGTTTTGGCTGGGGAGCTGGAGCCACAAGGAATGTCGGGTAAACCACAGCTCGGGTTACCCCCTTCCAGCACACGGCCTGACGCTCCGGCTGGGCAGCAGAAGGGGCTTCTCTCTCCTCGCCCCTCTAATACAGAGCACAAACTAAAGCCCAGCCCTGGACCACAGGAGCTCTGCAGAAGGAGGGATTTCTGCTGGGAAGCAGTAGCCTACGGGCAGGGTGGAGGCTGCTCACTTCAGGTGGCAAATGGGGCTCTCTGGGAGCAGAAACCAGTACAGGTGGCACTGGGAGACCACTGCTCTCCCTGCTATCTGCTATGACCCACTGCCTAAAATGGACAGGGCTCTCTTTTCACTCTCGGTTTTGAGGGATTTGCTTGTAGGCAAAGCCTCCTAAGGAAACCGGAGCTACGGTGGGCAGCGCTCAGACAGGAGGGAGATGTTCTCCTCCAGTGGACATGAGTGAACCTCCTGAAGAATGACCCTGGAGTCAGTGGTTCCTGCAGTGAGCTGATGGGCACACTTTTGGGCACTCTATGCTGGCACCCTGACTGTTACTGGAGCTTGTACTAGTTGGGACCCTTTGGAGATGGTGCATGTGGTGCTGGTATCGCAGGAGATGAGGACTTCACCTTTGTGTGTTATCCCCCGTGGTGCAGGGGACCTCCGCAGGCCAAATGCTCAGAGACCAGTGTAGGATCAGTGAAAGCTCATGCAGAGCCTCAGATATCCCACTGAGTCTTTTCTGGAGAAGAACTGGTATTTTGGCATAGGACACAACAAGAAACGTTTTTTCTAGAGTGTGTCCTAAATGCAGAGATGATGGGGACCAGGGCAGGGGGGAGCAGCAGTTTTCCTTGGTTAGCAGCCCTGTGTGTTCATGGTGCAGAGACTCCAGCTGAGGGGCTGTTTCAGTGCCAGAAGGGTAGAGCACGATTTTATACAAAATGCTGTAGGCTTTTTCCAACATGATAACCTTAATTCAATGCGGGTCATCTATAGCACATCCCACAGCACTAAATCCTTCTCCTGCCGTACAGGCACGGTGTGTGTCCATCCAGGTAGGCTGCAACATGGAGAGGGATCTCGTGTGGCAGTTACAGGCTCTCTCATACACAATACTTGGCTCTCTGCGGTGTGGCGTGTTGGGTGACAGTGGGGACACACTGTGGGACAGCTCTTCCACTGTGCAACGCATTGCTAGAGGGGAATAAAATCTCATAGAGGGGAGCAGACCTCATCTGCTGCTGCCCTGTTGTGGGTGAGCAGGCAGCGGGGAGGCAGGAGCATAGGCAGGGTCCAAGGAAGGTCTCCTGAGCTGTGGGATGTGGCACCCACCCTGGGAATGCCTGTCCCCCCCTGCCCCTTGGGTGCCACTGAGAGCTTTTGGAGAATGACAGCAGGGACCTGAAAGCCCCTTTTCAGCAACAGAGAAGCAACTTGTGTTATCCTTTGGTCTCCAAAACTGCCGACTTCAGAGGGGACAGCTTGAGAGGAAGGAAGGAAGACCTGAAACCAGAGCAGGAAGTTCCTGAAACATGAGAGCAGCCTTCATCCCGATGTGCTGAGCCTCTCCTCCTCCTCTTCTCTCCTCCTCCTCTCCTCCTCCTCCTCCTCTCCTCTCCTCTCCTCTCCTCTCCTCTCCTCTCCTCTCCTCTCCTCTCCTCTCCTCTCCTCTCCTCTCCTCTCCTCTCCTCTCCTCTCCTCTCCTCTCCTCTCCTCTCCTCTCCTCTCCTCTCCTCTCCTCTCCTCTCCTCTCCTCTCCTCTCCTCTCCTCTCCTCTCCTCTCCTCTCCTCTCCTCTCCTCTCCTCTCCTCTCCTCTCCTCTCTCCTCTCTCCTCTCTCCTCTCTCCTCTCTCCTCTCTCCTCTCTCCTCCTCTCTCCTCCTCTCTCCTCCTCTCTCCTCCTCTCTCCTCCTCTCTCCTCCTCTCTCCTCTCTCCTTTCTCCTCTCGCTTTTGACTGAGCACTAAGTGGTGTTAAATCTTAACTGCAACCTCTTTTGAAGTTCAGATCCTCCCTCCTGGTAATAAATCCAGCCCTGGCAGTTTCTGAGCTCCCGACATGGATCTTCTGAGTTTACCATATCCTCTCGTGTGTGGTTTTGTTGGATCTATTTTGACTCTGCATCACTGCAGGGGCCCCATGGATCTGTTGGTGATGGGCATGTCCCCCTGTGGGAGTGACTGAAGGTGCAGAGCAGGTTGATGAGCTCCTGGGGGAGCGGAGGACCCAGCGGGGTGCAGGCCCTGCAGGTTTTGTAGGCTCCATAGGTGCTGTGGCTGTCGTCCCCGCGGTGGGACAGGGGCTGCAGCCTCCCGCCGTGCCGACCGTCAGAGCGCAGACACGGGGTGGCAGCTGGAGGTGGCCGGGGAGACAGCGAGGCGACAGGGCTTAGCGCGGGGAGCTGGGGCTCCTGCGGCCGGGGCTCAGCGCCGCTGGGCCTGCGGGCCGCGCGATGGGCTTGGGGATTTTCGCTACGGAGCATAGGCAGATCTGGACAAAACCATTCGGCACAATCGTTTTCTGCGTGGAGAGGGCAGTGCTGAGATTTGCAGTGCCCAGGCTGGAGGAAGGGGCTCTGCAGTCGTCGATGCGAGCTGTGGTGTGGCAGGAGGACGCTGCAGGCAGCTGCCTGTCTGCCAGCATGGCTTCATGCCGGCACCGGCAGGGAGGTGGCGTACGCTGACTTGCGGCTCCGGAGCTGGCTGATGCCTCGCAGCGTTTCTTGCTGATTCAAGGGCAGGCAGGTGGGGATGACTTGACGGGGCTGGAAGTTTTGATAAAGATAGCATGGTTTCCAGCCCAGCGGATTAGGCTAGGGCTGGACATGCTCCGCGTAAGTGCTCCCAAGCATGCGCCTTTCCCAGTATTTCCCATGTCCGGAGCTGCTGTTGAGTGACTGTGGAATTAAAGTATCGTTTGCAATTTTCTACATTCCAGAGCGGTGTCAGGTTTTGGCGGAGGGCAGGCTCTGTGTGTGCCTGTGTGCTTCGCTTGGCCTGCAAGCCCCCAGATATCTCGGAGACCACGTACATCACTGTCGTCCTTGCAAACTCCTGCTCGACTGAACTGACAGGGAAGTGCAGGAGGGCCAAAGCGAGGGCAGGAGGGAGTCCAGCCTCCCAGCTGGTTGGCTGGACAACCAGTTGCCCCCACACTAACACTTATTTCCAAAACAAAAATTTTACCCCATGAACATATATAAATTTTCCCAGGATTTGGAATGACGGGAAGATTGGAATTCAAATAAACCCAACTGCCCGTGGTTTTAGACATCTTGTACCTCCCCAGCATCAGGCGGGTGGTTGTCTCCAGAAAGGCTGCCCACAAAACGTAACCAAAATCCCAGTCTAAACCCCAGTTAACTCCAGCAAAAAGAAAGAAGGAAGTTGTTGTTTTGCAGCAGCCGATCCATCTGCTACCCCTTGTGGGGCCGGGGCCGGCTGTGAGAAGCCAGCGGTGCTGTGGCTTTGGGTGCCTGCCTCCGTCTGCGCGACAGGGTTAAACAAATACCAGCACTGGATTTATATAGCAGTGGAGGATCTCAAAGCGGTTTGCAGGCTGTAATGAATTAAGCCTCGCTATGTTGCTGTGGTTGGGTTGGGATGGCATTCGCAGTCTGTTTTTCTTTCGCAGCGGAGGAAACTGAGGCATGGAAACATAAGGGGTGGGATTTGTCTGTACAAATAGAGACACAGTGGTGCAGCCATACGTGTCTGGGCTGGGTGTCTGGATTCCCTTTGTTAGATGATGGAGAGAAATGGGCATCACCAGAGTGTTGTTGGCTTGTGTGAATGGGTGTGTAAAACAGAGGAGAGGAATGGTGTCTTTGGAGATACCCCCATCTTGCCACTGACTGGAGCAGATGCCTCCGCTGCAGACATGGAAAGGAATATGTCAAGCCTGTGCCTGGTGATATTTCTCAAGTGACATAAGAAATCTCCAGCAGAAATGGAAGTGGAATTTGGCTCTGTTGTGAGCCCTGTGTGTGTTTTAGTTGTCTTCCTCCATAGAGGGCTTGGCTGGTCTCATGTCAGTTTTGGGCCAAGGAGTATACGTGCTGTTATGGAAGTAAACTTGCAAAAGGATCTCCGTGAAGGCTGCTTCAGCCCATCTCCATTTCCTTATCCCACATGTCCATGATGCCCGCCTGGGCACTTTGCCCATGTTCAGCTGTGCAGTGTTCGGGCAACACTTGGAATGCAACAGGACATGGCCTGGAGTCTCAGCTGAGGATGTGCATAGGACCATATTTCTGTTGGTGGAAAAGGTGCTCCTAAGTCATCTTTCATGGGAACCATAGGCTTGCAAGGATGCAAAGAGATCTGAAGCAGCCAAGCTCTTGTGCTTGTGCTGGAGCAGCTCCTGAGGCCTGCCATACCCTGTGGGAGTCATTTGTAGGTACCAAAATATAGTATTAGGTTGTAGGGCTCTTGTATCCTTATGAAGAGTCAATCAAAAGTGAGATTAACTTGCTGGAAGATGAGCAAAGGTTTCTGTCTGAACAAGGGCAAAGAGAAAAGTCCCGTACTGTCCAGTAGAGATAAATGTGCAGGGAGCAGATGTTTCTCTCCTCCACTGGACCAGGGAGGCATCTCTAGAGGCCGCCTCCTGATTCTTCATGTCCACTGACTTCTGAATGAGACAGGGCACATCAGGTGTTGAGCTCCTTCCATGGCATTGTGGGGCACTAGTCAATATTCCAGCAAGGTCTCCAAGGCTGATTTGGAGATCGAGACATCCTTAATCACCATATTCCTCAGACAGACACCTCTGCTATTTACTTAATCGGCTGCATGGCTTTGAAGCAGCTCAGATGGTATCTCATATGGACTGTTTACCATTGTGGTGTGGCTAGTTCATGGGAGGGATATTGTGAAAAGTAAGTAGGTAGTTTGTATATTTGTATATATACATATACATACACAGAGTGCTTGGAGAAGGAAATAAAAACCAACTGGACTTTCCCCCTGGTGCTCACACTTTGGAGGTCAGAGAGGTTCTTTGGTGACATCGTTATTTGATTAGCGTCCTCCCAAGAGATCCTTCTTACTCACGTCCTCTCCTTGGAGAGTCTGTGGAGGCAGCCTCTAGCCTGCCTGCAAGGCAGAGAGTCAACTGCCCAGGTCTTCTTTGAAACACTTCCCTCTGGTTAAGGTGCTCGGATTCTCAAGATCTCTTTTGTTTTCAGAAACACTGAATAACGTAGAGGTTTTCCTCTGAAGGTGCCTGCTCAATGTGGATATTTAGAACCCCCTCTCATGCATAGCACAGTGCCTTCTCAAATGCTGAGAATGTTCTTATCCCTTTGGTATGTCATTCATGGCAGGATGATGATTCACTCCTAGGACATGACTTTGGGGTAGAGCTTTGGTTATCTCCAACCCCATCCAGGCACCCAGCTGGAGTGAGCAGCTCTGTTGTGATGGTTCCCCAGTGCATCTCCTTAGAGCACCGCAAAACCCGAGGTCTGACGCGCCAAAGTTCCTCCAAGTGAAGCGGATGACCTCATAACACAAGGTTGCCACTGGGTTTGCCCAGTGCTGAGTGCACGTTCCAGACTCTTGACTCATTTCCCAGGACCAAAGCACGCAGCCCACTGTCTAACCCCAATTTCCCCAGCGTGCCTGAGGTTAGGAGGGGAACAATAGAAGGAAAGGACCCTCTTGGATTTCCTCTCTTGATATTCTTCTCCGCATTCATATTCATTCTCGCCGTTTATATTTTAAAATTGTTTTCTTGTGCAATCTGTGTGGGTATGTGCTGCTATATTTAATACTTTGCTAGTATCAGATTTTGCTTTCAAGGACTTTCAAAACAAAAACAATAAAAATAAATCCTCTTGCAGGAGGTCACTGAGGTGGAATGGCTTTTTCCCAAGTGCTGACATGCTTTGGACTTTTTCCTGCTCCCTGTTCAAGCTTATTTCCCCCTTGCCAAGAGGCCCTTTTCCCCTATCAGCCGTCCCCATACCCTGTGATGAAGCTGATGCGTGGTGCTCTGGGCACTCGGCTGTGGGTGTGCAGGGCTGGGAGACCAAGCAATTGCCATTTTGTCTGCTGTGGAGCGCACGCAGGGTGCTTGTGCAGAGCAGTGCCAGAAGTATCTGTCCTTAGTCTGCTGCTCTTGCAGGACTTGTGCTTGTAGGCTCCTCAATTTTGGGAACTCATCAGTCCCTTAGTCTGAAAGTGTCTCTTGGTTTTTAACATCAAGGTTTTGTACCATCATGGCAAATCCATCTCCAGCTTCTTCCAGACACTGTTGGTTTCTGCTGGAGAAGCGATGAACCACTGAACCACACCAGTTGGCCAGCCCAAGCAAATAGGAAGCTGTTTACAATCCCAACTGGAATTGTCCCATCAGGACTCCCCTGACACACTGCTCCAGAGCTTCTGCATCGTGGCTGGTGCAGAGCCGCCCTGGAGAGTCCTGCTGATGTCCTGGCCTGCAGGGATGCACCCTTGGTGCCCAGGTCTGGTGGTCCTGGCTCCCCTGCACAGCCTGGCGCTGTCCGGCTGGCGTTGTGGAAGCAGCTGTGCTGTATTCTGGATTTTCCAAAGTCGGGTTACGTAGGAGCTGAGGCTCCTACTGCTCTGTTTTATTTTTATTAGCCAAACTATTTAACCAGCAGAATTGTTTGCAGAAGCAAAGCACTTTGGTCCCCGAATCGTTGAGCTTCCGGTTTCCATCCGCTCTCAGTAGGACAGCGATCATGTGCTAAATCCCAATTAATCATTAAGAAGATATTTGAGGTTTAGCAGCTGTGTTATAAGATACAGTTTTTACTGGTTTTGACCTCAGTTAAATATGTTTTTAATAGTGGATGGTATTTAATTAAACATAAAATAACAGAGGCTTATTAAATCTAGAGAGACCTTCCTTAGCGATGGATATTGAATGTTAAGTAAATACCAGTTGGTCATTAGAAGCATATTCAGTGTGGTTTCACAGCTATTTAATAGGCAGGTATCCTATTACCCATCTACCCAGTTTCAATGAATATACTCTTAATGATCAATTGCTATTCATTTAATATATAATAATAACTGTCCTATTAGAGCTGAATTAGATCCTTGTAGGAGAAAACAGGGGTAACCTGGTGCCCACTGTTTTTTTGAGCATTTTTTGTTTTGCTTCGAGCTGATGGTTCATTGAGATTAGCTTTTCTTAGAGTCGTGGAAGATTGGATGACACTGGGTTGGATGATGGACAAGTAGGTTTCACATGGTGTTCGTGTTGGGACCTGCCCAGGGCCACCACCACCACCACCGCAGTCAGCCGGGAGCGGGGCACAGGGTGACGAAGGGGGGCTGCTGGCAGCGCTCCGGGCTGAGCAGAGGTGGCTGCGACCATCCATCCAGCATGCAGGGGGCTGGCAGAGCTGCGCTGGAGTCTCAGCATGGGGGGGTTGATGGTTTTGGGGCGATGCTGTGAGTCACAGAGTGTCCTTTGAGTACTTCTTGGTCTTTCTCTTGGGCAGAATTACACAGGGCTGGAAGTAAGGAGATGAAATACTGCCATGGGGAAATGCTTTCTTATACAGGAGGCATTAACCTGAAGAACTTGCTGCCACGCAGTATCTTCAAAGCCAATTCATTAGCTGGTGTCAAAGGAGGATGAGACTCGTTTGTGGATGATATGATCAGAAAGAGTCGCTTAGGGCACAGCAGATGTTTCTAATTCATCTTCATGTTTAAGGACACACCAGCAGCTGACCCTGTTTCCCAAGCTGTTTCTCATCTCTCTGCTCCATGAAGTCGGTTCTGGTCCCCCGTTTCTCCAAGTTTTTATAGCCTTGTCTTGTGTATCAGCTAAGTACTTTCCAGGTTGCAAAGCATGTAGATTGTCAGTGAACAAGGACCCTAAGAGGACTCGAGATGCTCCATCCCAACCTTAAAAAGTAGGTTGTTGCAGCAGTTGGAGTGCAGAAGCACTTTGTTTTATTTTGAGGTGAAGTATGATTTATTTTGTGGTGCCCAGCATGTAGTTGCTGTTCACAGTGGTGAGGCATTACTGCCTGGCAGGAGCTGTTTCGGGGTGGGAAATGGGGGCTGGTATGCTTGGGAAGAGCAGGCAGGGCTTTCTCCTTACCAGGGAGAGAGAGAGCAACCTAGCAGCTTGGCAGCTGGAGAGGAGCTGGAGGGTTTGGCCAGGGGATGGTCCCCTGCCCTGAGACAGAACTTGCTCTGGGAGTTACTGTTTTCCTCCCCCACAGCCTTCAAAATCCCATTTTGTACTTTTGGAGGAAGCGATAGACCAGGGCCATGAATTTGGAGTCAACGGAGAAGGCATGGGCTTGTGCGTGTGCGCAGCGTGTGTGGCCCAGTCAGGGCGGGAAGTACAACCAGACACGTCATCCAATTAAGATTGTACATTTAAATGATAAATACAGAGGTGGTGGCTTTTAAACAGAAAGAAAACTGATGCTGCAAAGTGTGTTGCCCGTGCTGCAGCCAGCGAGCCTGCCTGTGATGGAGGTTTGAGGGTTTGATTTCTGGTGGGGGGCACATCTGCGGAGGGGAAAGCTGGAGCACAGAGCATTTCTTTTCTGGGACTCTGTGGGTAGTCCTATTAGCTTTCTTACAGTAGCACTTCTTTTTTCATTTATCAGTGCTGCTGCGTTTCATAGGCCATAACTTTTAATTTCTCCCCTTGTTAACCTGCACAGCGGTACTGACTCAGTGCTGGAACAATACATGAGACAGTCAGGAGAAGCAGTGATTCATGCTGCCTGGTGGATGGGATGAGCCCGTCTTCTCTGCTCGCTTATTAATTCCTTCTAGTGCGTGAGTCAGGCTCTCCACGCCCCCGGGCAGGAAAGCAGCCTTGGTGAGTTTTAAACGGGGAGCTGGGAGATGGGCCGCGGGGAGGCTGACAGGTAAGGGGCTGCTGCTGGTGGCCACCATGCTCCTGGGTGCTGCCAACTCTGAGTCATCCTGTGGGAGCAGAGGGGACATCGTGGTGCCGGCACCTGCTGCATCTCCTGGCGGGTCCTGCAGAGCAGCGGCCCTAGCGATCCCCTCTCTTGCCAGCTCAGGAGTCTTGCTGCCTTCCCAAGGATACCCCTGGACGCAGGGATGAAGTTTACATATGTGGCGCGTGCTCTCCTGCTGCTTGGCCACAGGTTTCGAGGCAAAGAGAGCCGATCCAGCCAGCTTGCCCTGCACATCTCTCTTGGTGCATGGCACAAGGCTGGGAGCCCCTTTCCCCACTCCAGACTTGTCCGTCAGCCTGCAGGCATGCCCTGACACCCATCCTCCTCCTGGTTCAGCAGCGTTACTTTCATGCTTCATCTCTTGGCAGAAGCTAGGGGAGCAGTAGGACAGAGCTGAGACCAAGCAGGTTCATCACACGTGCAGCAGTGGTTACAGAGTGGGCAGCCTTGTGTCCCAGCAGGATTCAGGCCTGGGTTGCTGCAGGGTACTGACCACCAGGATCATCCCCAGCACCAGGACAACCCCAATTACAGCTTTGTCAATTAATGGCAGCGATGGGCCCATCAAAGCAGCTGGGCTTCAGCTTTGCAGCAGGTAAAGCTGTGAGACCAAAGGTGGGGGAGCACTTGGGCTGCTGCCTTTGGCTTGGCTTTCACCTACCTGCGCAAGGTTACCCAGTGTGTCCCTAGAAACACATCTGGGGCTGGGGAAACAGGAAAAGTCAAAGCTTCCCCAAATTTGCAGGCATAAGAATGATAAGAATAATGGTGGGACAGCAGTTTGTGAAGTCCTGGTTAGCTCTGATCTTGGAGAGTGCATATTGAAAATAACCCCATGCCACCTGCATTGTGCCAGGAGCCACCGCTCCAGGCATCCCGGCTGCCTCCAGGGCCATCAGGATGGGGACGTTGTGGGTGCTGTGGGGATGGCTGTGGCAGGAGGGTTGAGACCAACCAGCTCCCAGTCTCAGCTGGACCACAGTGGTGTGAGTGGGCTTGGGTCAGCCTCACAGAAGGGACCCTTGGGCTGTGGGGCATTTGAACTGTGGCTCCTGAGGAGCTTTGATGGTGCTGATCCTGGGGGGTTGTCATCTTCTGGAGCTTTGACAGCACTGGAAGGGGAGATGCAAGCTAAGGCACCAAGATGGGTTTCTCCCATCTGGCTGGCACCATTCTGACAGAGAAATCTCTTCCAAAAAGACTTCCTAGAAGTTGTGCTATTTGTCCTTGATGTTGTGGTCCTCTGCAGACCCCAGGAAGATGCAGTGGTCTGTGCTGGACTTTTCCTGTCTGAAACAAGAGTGAATCAGTTCCCTTCTGTGGGTGAAGAGCTGCTTGGTCACCAGCTTGTCCATGCAGCCAAGAAATTTCCTTGTTCGGAGTCACCCTGGCTGTTGAGTTGCACTCCCTCATCCAGAGGGTGGGTGCCGGGGCTGCCGTACCCCTGCCTGCATCTGGCCGCCGGGGTGGGCTGGGGGCACACCAGGCAGCTTCGCATCGCAAACCCCGGGAGAGGGGCATCAGCCTGACCCCATGGAGGTTCACTATGTCTTCCTCTTGTTTCGTTCTCTCCACAAACAGCCCTGAGTCTACCCAGTCGCCTTGGCAGGGCTCCCTGCGTGTCCTCCACCCCCGGCCAACCCAGCCATAAAACCCTCTAATCCGAACAGGCTGGGGCAGAGCAACACCGCTGCCATCAGGACAACTCTCTGTGTGTGGTTTCCATTTATTGCAGATTTATTTCCTCTGGGTCGCCGTCTCTGTTGTTGCTCACTCCTTGGCTCTGCTTCTTGGGAGCATCCAGCATTTACCTTCTTGCAGAAAGGGGCTTTGGGGGACTGTAACTTCATTGTACATGTCAATTAGGAAAACACCCTCAGGAATTTCCTTTCTGATGCTGCCTGGCTCTACAATAACCTCTGTCTCCGTGTCTGCCGTCTCCCCAGAGCTGGTCCCGCCAATGCAAACCAAAAGGGAGCCGGGAGCAGGCTCAGCTCCGCAGACTCGTCAAGCTTCTGTTCCAGCTCCCTCCGAGCACGGAGCCCCATCTCGTTTCCACTTCTCCCGTGCTTCTCACTCCCTCTCCAGGCGCTGGAGTTTGGAGTTGTTTTGGAAACCGCCAAAACTCCGGCATGACGTCACTGCAATTTTGTAGTATCTCTGTCTCCATCCTAGTTAGGCGCTTCCTGCTCTTTGGCTCTTGCTCTGGCTCGCCTGGCGTGTCTACACTCTTTCTTCTCCTCCACAATTCCCCAGGGATTTATTTTCAACTTTTTTTTTTTCCCCCCTTCCTGCATCTCTTACACAGTGGCTTTTTCTTCCCTATTTCTTTTTTCTTGAATTTCCTCTTCTCCCCTCCTGTCCAGAAAGAGCCCTTTTGCCCCAAAACCAGCTTTCCCAATGCATTTTTGTAACAGGCGGCCATGCCCACTCTGCCACTGCCAGGAATCCCACGGTGCCGGGGTGCTCCCAGATGGCTGGTTCCCGAGGGCAGGGGATGGGCAGGGGTGCGGGTGACCCCCAGCCGCAGCAGTGTCACTGTGACTGTGCATGCAGGTGCAAGGCGGTGGCAGCTGGGCAGGGTCTGGTCTGCGGAGGGTGTTTTCTGCTGCCCCTCTCTGTGCTGGCAGTGGAGCTCAGGCTGCACCTTCCCTCTCCTCCCCCAGCTCCTCTTCCACCGTCTCATCTTAGACCAGCTTTTCTTGCACAGCAAATCTTTTGCTTTACCCTGTCAAGCCCTCTGACCCCACATCCCCGACCAAGACTCCTTTGTGCCCTGAAATCCCTGTCTTCACCCCTTCTGCCCCAGCAGCACCCATCCCACTCCCCCTGTGAACACCCACATCCCCGTGCCAGCCCAGGGCTCCTGTGCCACCCGGGGACCAGCCTGTGATAGCCAGCACTGCTGCCTCCTGCCCAGGCGTGGGGAAGAGCATATGCAAGGTTTAATCATAACTCTCTAGTGAGTGTTTACAGAGCATGAACAAAATACGATTTATTTCTTTAATTTCTTCCCTCGCAACAGCTTAAATGCTGCCTGATTGCAGGCAGAGCTCCCCGGGGCCTGCTGAAGGCATGGCTTGCCTTCCTCCTGCTGCCCGCGCATCCTGACCCCCAGCCAAAGCAGCAAGGTGCTGTGCTTCCCGTGGGAGCAGTCCTAGAAACTGCGCTCTTAAACAAAACATACAAACATATATATATGTATATGTGTGTGTGTATATATATATATATATATATATGACTTCCCACTGCCCTGCAGGAGCTGGGTATTGCCATACCTGCCTGTAACAAGTGGGTAGACTGAGGCACGTGGTATGAGTGCCAGGAGGGTTGTGTGATCACGCCACTGTTGCGAGACAGACTATTAGTTTTCCATCCTTGGCTGTGCCTGTGGCTTGCCAGATCATTTAATCCCTGGAGTATCTTTTTAATGTTATTTGGATTAAAACTGGTTTTGGGCAGTGACTGTCTCTGGACATGTGAATACGCGGTGCCCAGCGATGAAGATCAGAGGCTTTAATACCAACTGCTGTAAAGGTTTTGGCTGTTGCTGGGGTGAAATGGGGTCTGGATGTGGGAGCCTTTTTATCTCAGTTCAGTAGGTTCTTCCTCTGGCTTTCATCTCATCACCCTGTAAGAAGATCTATGCACACATTTATTTTGAAGCTACTCTCTCCCTCAGTGAAGTTCTTGGCAGACACCTGTGGTCAGAGATATTTGGGTGCTTTTCACTTGCCACAAGCTTGCACTGGACCAGAGGCTCCTGCATCCTCCCCAAGGTGCCTGGAGTCCATCTGCCTCCCTAAAATAAATGGGCAGAACAGCAGTGAGTGACCTGGGTAACTCCTTGCAGCGGTGCTGCCGCTGCCTCCGAGCAGGCAAGTGGTGGATGGGCAGGACTGGGGTTACTGGCCGCCCGCTCGACAGCTGGTTTGTGAGGGCTTTTATAGACCAACTGTGGGACTGGGAAACATGGGACCCTGTTTAGGGCACAAACCCTTCCTCAGGTCGGAGGCTGCTGTCTTCAAAGCAGAGGGTGGTTGTGGTGAGTTTGCAGAGTGTTAATCTGGCAGGGCTGGTGCTGCTGGGCAGGGCTGTGAGTCACAGTGGGGTTAAGACAAGGGAAGGGGTGGTGAGTTCATTAGCTCCGGTGGGATGGGGGTAACAAGGTAAAAAGGTCATTTATTGCTTATGGAGTATGGAGAGGTTTGTGGAGAGAGGAGCTGTAAACTTGTCATACCCTATAAAAGCAGTTTCTATCACGAGTGTGGTTTTTGTTGTCTGCTGGAGCTATGAATTCCCAGCTTTGCCCTTTGGATGGGGTTTCTGGGCTTTCGTGGCAATCAAGCCCAAGAGATCAGAGGTGAAGCGAGTGCTTTGTGAGAGTTGTGCTGCTGGTGTCCCCACCAGCATCAAACATGTCTCCTGCTGCTCTCAGCCCCCTCCCCATCTGTGCCTCTCTGGGATATGGCTGTACCCCGAGCTCAGGTGTAGGAGGCTTCTGCAGCTGCTGGCCCGGGCTGTACCCTGCACTGCCTGTCCCAGTGCCCCAGCACCCACATCTTGCCACAGCCAGCCAGCACGAGTGTGCCTGCCAAATATTGTCCTGTGGGTTAGAAAAACCCACCAGTAACCATTTGGATGTGACATTAAAGGATCACTTTGTCTTCGCATACACAGGGCTCATGCAAGCCCTGGGCTGTTTCCAGCTGTTACCTCACTTTTAGGGCAGCTGCCCCAGCCCCGCAGACCTGCCCTTGCTGGGAAGGAGTCAGCGAGGCTGGGGACTGGGGCCACTGGAGTGACACAGGGTCCCAGGGGAATATCTGTACCTTGTTTTCTAGGGACAGGTTGAGGCCATTTTGCTGCTCTCCACCTGGTTGTTTCAGATCACCGCGCTCCGGTATGTGCAGGATGCTCTTCTCCAGGCAGGAGAAAGCAGGGGCAGATAAACCTGCCTCCGAACAGAGACATTTCCATGGAAGTTGCCTCGAGGTTTGTCATTGCCGCTTACCCTGGGACAGCCGTGGAGGCCTGTAATTGTGGGGAGAGGCTGCGGGCGACTGGATAGGAATCTCGGGACAGGCTGCTGCCCTCCTGGCAGGGAGAGCCCGACTGCCTGGGAGGGAGGGGAGGAGGATGATGAGTAGAAGGAGGAGGAAGAAGAGGAGGTGGAGAAGGAAGAAGCAGGGGCCCCTGTGCAGCTCTGAGTGTTATGGAGATGGTGAGTGATTTAATACCAGAACTAGGGGGGTACCAAAGAGACTTGCTGGGAAAAAGCTAAAATGAATTCAAGGCAGCTATTTTTTTCATGTGGTTCATGAAGACATTGTGGATCTGGCTGTGATGAAGGCCAGAAGGGTAGATGAGCTCAGCAAGCAGCCTGGGGGGCTGCTGACCTGTGTGGTGCAGAGGGGACTGGTGCCCAGACCCCTGCGTGCAGGAGGAAGGATGCGCTGGAGGGGGGACTGCACCAGAGAAGGGACTACTTCAGCGGGCATCACGGCAGCTGGCCCCGAGCTGTCGTGGCTCCCTGCTCCAAGCAGCGGCTGCTAGGTGGGATATTGGTTTGGCCCAGTAGGCTACCCTAGTTTTGAAGGGTTCCCCATGCCCACTGATCTGGAGATGGGAAGGAGCTGGTGGAATGGGGTGAGTGTGAGGACATGGGCAGGAGCTGTAGGGTGGGGACCAGGGAGTAGGTGCGACAAGGAAGGGCTGTGGGTGGCGGGAGGAGGAGCGGCGGAGCCTTGCCCAGCCCTAAAAGCCCCAGCAGCTTTTAGAGATGTGCATTTTGCACGCAGCATGTGTCACCCACCACCTGAGCAGCCGCTGTGTTTCGGCACAGTCCTTCCAATATGCATCACCTGCCACGGGAGGATGCCCTGCGTGAACGTAAGAGTCACTTTTTCTCATGCTTGTCGCTTTGCACATGGATGCTGGGCTTGGCTGCCCTCCTGCGTGGCAGCCCGGCTCAGCTGAAGTTGGCAGGAGTTTTACTGGAGACCGGGTGGAGTCAGCACATCACCTTTCTCCATGTCCGTGGGGGCGTGAGGACTGTCACCACGCTGTCTTTCAAGTGACAGCATGCTGCCACGAAAGTCCTCACTGGGGCTGGGGCCTCTCTGGGCACATACATCATCCCACCACACCAACAGGATTTCTTAAGCATGTTTGATTGATTACGCATTAAAACTGGTCCACAGGTCCCAGTGATGGAGGAGAGGGGACTGGCTGGGTTTCAGGAGAGGCCAGGCAGCAGCACGGTGTACTGGGTCTTGTGCTGGGCGGCGGAGGGGAGTTTGATTTCTAGCTCTGCAGCGTGGCACCTCAGCGTAGCTTATTTTGAAGATTTGCAAAAGAGTGATGCTGGAGCTGAGAGGTTCTGCAGAGCCCCGGGTTTGACCTACCGTGAGAAAGCATTATATTTTTATAAAGTAAGATGCGGGTCATCTTACATCATCTGTGTTCTTTGCAAGGATTTACTGAGGCTGTATCATGTCATAGACATATGTTTTGCTCCTGGTTTCCTGAAGCTGCTATTTCAGATGAAGTCAGGTGCAATTTCTGTGGCTGTACGTTTGTTTAGAGCTCAGCTGTGCAGCATTTTTCCAGGTTGACGGAGTGAAATCTCCTCTGTCTGCAGGCAGCAGATGTGCGGCAGCAGTGTGGGACACCCAGGGGACCCCACGGTGCCCTGGGCTCTGCAGCCTCAGCCCAGGGGCAGGACAGCTGCGGCACCAGAAGGGGCTGGGGATGCCTCCCCTGCATTCACTGTGCATGGCTGCCACCGTCTTGGGACTTTGTGGCACCTTTTGTGGTGTTGTACATGAGTCCTGCCTGGCTCTGAGTCTGGCCCTTGAAAACACTGGTTTTTGGAGGCCCAAACAGGAGAAAATAAATAAAAAGGCTGTTGCTGTGATAGCTGCTGGTGATACCCCCCACCCTCTGAATGGATGTTGGGATTGCCAGGCTCTGCAACAAGGCGTCGGGCTGCTGTCCCATCGCCTGGGTGTGCTGGTCCTTGCACCCAGGCACGGAGGTGCTGCCCTGTCCCTGCTGTGCGTGGGGACTGTCCAAACCAGGCAGTGCGAGAGTCACAGGTGTTTGAGCAGTTTATCAAATTTCAAAGAAATTTGGAAAGGCTTCCAAGCGCCGAAGGGTTCGTCCATTTGAGTTTCTCAGTCTCACACCCCTGGGTAAGGCTCACGCACGTCTTTGTGTTGAATCCAGAAAGGGGCGGAAGGTGGATGCTCCCTCGTGCATGCTCTTTTATCCTCTGTGCTGACAGCACTAATGCCAATAAACCACATTTTTGTTTTCTGTGTTCGTCTGATCTGCTGCAATAACAGCATGTGGAGCTCATACAGCCCTCCACCTCCCCGGAGTGCTGCGTGAACATGACGTGTGTCTTCTTGTGACCAGTAAATAACATTTGGGTAGTGAAAAGGAAAACAGAAAGGTTAGTTTGTTATTCTTTGTGATATATGAAAGAGCTGTCAGCTCCTTCCTGAAATCATGAATCCCCGGGTATTCCTGGGACAGGGCGAAGGAATGCATCCTGCAGTATTTTTTCACTTGGAACAACCATTTGGCTTTTCTGGGTCTGAAAAGTTTAACTTCAGCTGAGTAACAAATTAATGCCGTCTCTTAGTCACTGTCTGGCTTGGATGGAAACACTTAGCTGACCTGGTTTATCTGTGTATCCATCCCGATGGCTTGGACGGGTCTCTTTGCTGGCTGCTGGCTGCCTTCCAGGGTGCTCGCTTGCGGTGCTGCAGCGCCGGCGATGTGCACGGTGCCGACGGGCGCGGGGGAAGGTCAGACGTGGTGCTGCTGGTACTCGTCGCAGTCTTGGCATAGGAGTGGAGGTGGTTTCTTCAAGAGCAATTTTTTTAAAAAATTATTTTGTGTTAGACTGATGGAACTGGAGAAAATAAGTAATTGCTTCTTCAGGCTTCTGCTTCAGACCAGTGGCATGGGGGCTCTGCACCCCAACACTTGGCTGGTTTAAAAACTGAGGGTTGATCTGATAGAAGATAAGCTCTTGCCCTTGTCCCCATCTCCTTGTCCCCTGCTGTTGGCGGGGGGGTCCACAGGACCAGCGGGAGGCATGTGGAGGTGCTGGGGCGCTCCCTGGGTCTCTGCGTGCCTGTTACTTCCGAACTGGAAAGGGGACTTGGAAAGATCCCTGCTGAACTTTATATATTGTTTGTTTAGTTTAGGCAAGGAACCAGCTTGTTGTATGGTTTCAAACATGACAGCATGTTCACCGGGGGCTCGGGAGCAGGAGGTCAGACCGCAGGATCGCATCCTCCTTCCTCGTGTGCTGCCTCGCCTCAGTGCCTGATCCCGCGCCAGCCCTGCGCGCTCGCGGGGCAGAGACGGGCTGTGGCGGGCTAAGGGCATCCAGGGTTCTGATGATGTGCTGCATCTGCAGAAATCTGTGAAAAGGAAGGATTTTATCCACCTCGGATATATATAATGCAGGGTGAAGGGGAGCTCAGGGCTGCCTGCGCATGGGGAAGCTGGTGTCTGCGTTGTTGGGTGCTGCACGCCAGTGCCCGCATCCCCCCCGGGCTGGCACTGGGGCATCTCCACGTGCTTCAGGTGCCTGGCTCCAGCCCTCGCACCCCTGCAGAGCTGCCCCTAAAACATCCCGCTCCTCTGCGGTTCAGGAGAGCCCGAGCGAGATAGGCTGGAAAGCCGGTCAGAAGCAAAGTTAATTTAAAAAATCCCAATGAAGAGCTCTTTTTCTAGTGCTGGCCAAGAAACGTGACACTGAACAAATAGTAGAAAATAAAACAAAAAATAAAATTCACATTGGATCTAGAAATGGCCTTTTAATTTGTAGAATCTATGATGTCTGCGTGCAGAAATCTTAATTTCAGATCCGGTCTTTCAATGCAAATGTCACTTTAAATAGATATTCCTGTGCGCGTGTTCTGGTGCCTTTTGCCATGTCGTTAATGGATTGCTCATTCTGTGAGTACATTCTTGTCTCATTTTGTATCCCCATACATTAAATTGATAGTTTGGGGGATTATTGCTCTTTCCAAGATTACATGGGTGGAGTCCCCTTTATATGGCCATGCTGGTATGTAGTGAATTTGAATTGGCGCAGCAGAAAACTTGAAAATTTGGAACAGATAACTGTCTCCTATCTTTATATGGGAACATCAGAGTTTCTAGCTTTATTCTGGGGTTCTTGCCATTCCAAATATAATTTATTCTTTTATATAACTGTTTTCATATGATACACTCTGAAGAGTGGGTAATGGTTTGGGGAGTAATATAATAATTTTTTTTTCCCCCTCCAAGGCTGTCTTCCCAATTAATGAGATTGAGAACACGTTCCAAAAATCTATTTTTCCCCTCTGGGCTTTTTCTAATGTACTCAATTTATTCTGTAGTGTGTCTTGCGCTTCCTTTATGAAGTTTGATGCCTAAATATTTAATGGTGGTTGGCCGGCCGGAGCCCATGTAAATACTTAGTGTACTGATGTGGTCTCTGGGCAAGCTTGGGCAGCGAGAGCAGGTCTGGCCGTCCTGGTCCCCTTCTGCCCAGGCAGGTGGGCTCGGGGACGTGGCAGAGTGTCCCCCCTGACCATGTGTGCTGACCTCAACCTTGGGTTTACGGGGGAAGCTGCTTGCTTTCGAGGGGATGGAGGGGTATCCTTGTCCCCTTTCTCCTTTTTACTGTCCTGTCTGGTTGAGAAGGGCGAGGCCCGGAGTGAACTGGTGCCTCCTTCAGCCTCAGGGTGGCAAGGAAAGGATATTCCTAGAGAAACGTGTGAAGCTCAAGGGCCTTTTTCTACTTAAAGCCTCACCTGTAACACACAGAGGTAATGTTTTTGTGTGTTTTTCTCTGTTTAAACAGTTTGTTGGGTATATACATTTTTTACAAAGGCATCCAAGTAAGCAGCCCCAGGCTTTCTGCCCTGCTCTGTGGGGCATCTGGCATCACCTTCCAAAGATGCTTGTTTTCCAGCTTTCTCTGGCGGTGTCACAGAATACAAATTCAGCCTAAAACCCCTGACTGTGCTAAGCGGTTCCAACGCAGGCTTTGGTGCCCCCGGGTTGTTGTTCTGTAGGCTCTGGGGTCACCTGGGCTCTCCCAGGGCACTCTGCTCCCCCTTCCTTCCCTCGGCACCCCTGAACCCATTTTTGTGCCCTGGGGCAGTACCAGGTGAGAGTGGCAGAGCTGCCAGCCACTGCACAGGTGCAGGCGAAGAAGATGAGGCTGAAGAGCAGGGCCAGTGTCCCTGGGTCCACAGAGGGACAAGGGCTGTGTGGCAGCAAGAACTGGAGGAGCACAGACATTAGCATCTGCTCTCAAAAGCCTGTAGTGTATTAATTTCGGAGAGCCCTACAGCTCCAAAACAGGTTGGCTGATATGCTTGAAGCCCTGTTTTTAAAAGAATCACTTTTGGTTTAAGACTAAAGATGAATTTTTAGCCCTAGAGGAGTTATCTTGAGTCGGTGACAGTGGGAAAGGGATGCTCAGCATGGACAAGTGTTACTCTGGACACTGAAGTCATGCCTGCTCTCCTTAAGCAGCAGTTTTGCTTTTTTATATCACCTTCTCACTCAGTGTCTCTGCTCCCCCGGAGTCACATCAGCTCCCTTTCCTTACCAGAATCAAAGAGCACATTGTAGTGTCCCAGCCCTCCCAGAGCCTTCAGCTCTGTGGGGACAAGCAGTGCAGGAGCAGGTTTCCTGGTGCAATAGGCTCGTTGCTGAGGAGGAGGAGGATGATGAAGAGGCCAGCTGCGAGAAGCATAATTATTTTGCAGTGGACATGTTGTTCTGTAAGAAACTCCGCTCTTCCTCCAAGGTGTCAGTTAAGTTAAGATCATATCGTGGTCGTGTTTGCATCATGCTGTGGTTGATGGGCACGGAGCTGGCTGCCGGCAGCCAGGTTCCCAGGAGTGAGGATTTGTATTTACATAGTTTGACTCAGATGTTGTATAACCTCAGGGAGCTGCTTTCTGGGCCAAAACGATGAGAGACCTGCTCTCCAATGGTGTTTTGAGCTCTAGTTGGATGATGTCCTGTTCCAGAGCTGGGTTTTATTTGGTCCCCTGCTGACAGCCAGGTTCATGTTCCTGCAGGTACTGCATGTGTCGTGGTTATTAATAGCTCATCGGTGGGTGGGTGAGCGGCCAGGTTGGCCGGATCTGTGCTCTGGCTGGATCCTCTCTGTTTCCAGGTGTGTTACCAAAGGAGTGATTTGATGGCAGAGGACCCTTCCCAAGGTGCTGCGTTGCGGTGGCCCTGGTCCCACTTGCTGGGGCAAAGGCCTTGCTGCCTGCATGCTGCCTGGGCAGGGGTCTGCAGTGCCCAGGCTCCCCCGTGGGACAGCAAACCTCAGGCAGTTGGGGTGGGGAACCTCACTGTGGGTTTTAACAAGCGATAAGGTAATGGCCTCAAGTTGTGCCAGGGCAGGGTTAGATTGGCTCTTAGGAAGTATTTCTTTGCAGAAGGGGTTGTTGGGTGTTGGAATGGGCTGCCCAGGGCAGGGGGAGAGTCCCCATCCCTGGAGGGGTTGAAGAGTCGGGTTGACCCAGCGCTGAGGGATCTGGTGTAGTTGAGAACTGTCAGTCTTAGGTTAAGGGTTGGACTAGGTGATCTTCAGGGTCTTTTCCAACCGAGATGATTCTGTGGGGATCCTCATGCTGTGGTCCACTTGCATCTGGTGGCTTGTCCCTACCAAGGGGATGAGGCTGCTGGAGCAGAGGCGAACGTACCCACGCATCTTGATTTTTCAGACTGAGCAGAGGGGTACCCCCCAGACCCAGTACCGGGGAGGGGGGCAGATGAAGACATAGGGAGAAAACAAGGAAAATGCAGAGTTCTGTCTAAGCAGAGGTTGATTGGCTGGTTGGGCAGCAGCCAGGCTTCGAGTGGGACCAGCCGTGCTCAGCCTGCTCCAGTGGGGCAGGGCCAAGAGTGGGGTGGTGGGTGGCAAGCCCCCTGCCAAGGGGCTCCTGGGGCCAGGGCCCTTAGACACTGCCTGAACTACTCTCCTGGAGACCCTCATCCTTGTGGTGCCCACCAGCCCCCCCAGATGCCTCAGGGAAATGGCCTTTCCCAGCCCTGAGCTGCAGCTCTGAGCCCCTGTGTCCTGGGAGGCTGCAGCTGATTGAGCGGAGCATGCGACAGGGAGGGCACCCGCTCATTTGCTCCCCGCACTATAATTAGCCGGGTTGGCGGGCAGACCTGCTGTCAGGCTGCCTGACACCCAGCCAGGCTGCGGGGCTTGTGATGCAGCATGTAAAGTACATGCTGGAGGACAGGGTGTAATTAACTGCAGGCCCTTAGAGCTGAGAGCTGACTACTCAGCTTCCAGCCTTTTTTCTTGCCTTTTTTTTTTTTTTCTTTCAGTGATGAAATACATAACTTCACCTATAAACCAGTATAAACATGTATGAGCTGGTATGCCCAAAGATTTAAAAAAACCAGAAATGTTTGAAAATACCAGGCTGTGCATGAATGCAGTGTTAAGATCAGGCAGCTGACACCCCCCCTAAATGAGACAAAATAAAAAACCCCAGGTTCTAGCAGCAACACAAACTCAGCCACACTGCACCCCCTGCGTGTGCCGTGCTCGGGGCTTAACACTATAAATAGCAGCATATTCAGCTACACGTCTCGGCCCTGATTCTGCAAACACTTAAGCCCAAGCCCAGCTCTTTCCTGACGTGCCTAAAGTTGCAGTAAGAGTTTGTAATACTTTGCAGGCTGTAATCAAGAAATAGAAGAAAAAAAGAAAAAAGATAAGGTAGAAAACAAAGCGTGTGCAGCACACTGTTGGTACTGGCTATTGATGAATGTACAGCGGGGTGTCTGCTGCTCCTCCCTTGCAGCTCCTGTGCCCTTACCTACCTAATTAAGGATTTGATTAATGAAAACACGGAGAGAAGGTGCCCACGCCTGTGTGTGCGTGTCACCCTGGATATTGTTGAGCTGGAGGAGTTTACAAGCTCTGGTGGTTTTGCCAGCAATTTGACAAGTTCTTTCATCCAGAGAAGCTCCGATGAGCAGCAAGTGCATGGCTTGGTCTGTGCCAGCCCTCAGCACGGCGCGGGGAGGTCCCTCCAGAAAGGGAAACTTTTTTATAAAGAGGCTGTGCGTGCATGCGTGTGTATATATGCATAAATTAATTTTTACAAGCATGTAGCAGTACAAGAGAAGTCGAGAAAACAAAGTTTCCTGGATGAGCTCTCGGTAAAGAAATGCTTTGAAGTTCAGGTCTGCCTTAGCGTGGTGTGAGCTGCAAGGAGTTTGCGGGTGAGCAGCCCCCATTGGTGTGGGGAGCGTGGCCAGGGAAGAGGCTTGGCTGGGGAAAGCAGGGGTGGGAGAAGACGGGGGGAGATGCTGAGAGAGGGTGGAAAGGCAGGGGAAGGCACGGTGGCAGGGGAATGAAAGATGGGCGCAAATGGACTTGTTTATTGGGGGGTGTTGGCAGATGCTCATTAGCAGACTTGCTTTTCCTCCCAGTAGGAAGGCAGGCTCAGGGACGGAGCCTGTCCTCATTACCCCAGCTGATGAGGAACCCGAAACTAGTTGTGAGGGTTCGTGCTGTGGCCAACCCAGTTGTGTGTGTTTAATTGCCGAGTGGAAGGAGACCGAGGGAGGAGGGGGGTCGCCGAGCACTGCTGGGTGGCGGGGCTGGTGGGTGGTGGGGCTGTGCTGACACAGCTTGCACCCCTGGGGCTTGGCTCCCTTCCTCCTTGGTCCAACGTGCAAGTGTGCACAGATATCTGCTCCTCTGTGCCATGCACCTGCAAGGGTGGGCTCCAAGGAGGAGGAAGAGGAAGCAGAATTTAATGATCTGGGGAAGTTTGGCACTGCTCTGGCTTGGCCCGGCCCTCATGACTACAACCTGTCGGCAGGGCCAGGGTGAGCTGCTGAGACATGCTCTGGAGGGGCTGCTCGCCAGGAGAACCCATCTCCGCTTTCCTGGGGGTCAGATACAGGTTGGGTGAAAGATGAAGCCTGTTTTCCAAAGAACCAGGTTTACATTTACATTTCAGCCCCTAGGAAAACACTGAGGTTTCCCCTCCTGGGTCCCAGACGTGAAGGTGGATGAGCAACCAGAGAAGAGCATTCAGCCTCTGGTAGGATGATCTGGTGGAGTGTAGGTGCCCACCTGCTCGCAGGAGCTGTCCTGGCATGGCGTTCTGGTGGGTTTGGGCTGGCGTCTGAGCAAGGCTGTGGTGTCAGGATGCCCAAGGGAGCTGGTGAAACATGGGACCTCTTCCTGGGTAGGTCCATGGTGTCTCCAGTGGGGGGAGCTGCTTGGAGAACACCATGAGCCCCTCCAGCTCCCAGGTGGGGGTTGAGCTGCTCTGCTGGGGGGTGGGCAGGGCTTCATTTCTGTTTCCTGGATTACCTCAGTGTACCTCACGTGCATAGCCATGTTTCCCTTCTCCTTCCCACCTGAATGGTCCAAAACCACTTTTCTCTAGTTTTCAGCATGTTTTTCACCTTCCATTGGCCTCAAAGCCCAACTTGGATGAGTGTCAATGCCCTGTGTGCATGCACAGGGTCAGCGCTGTTTCCAGGCAAGTGTGATAGCTGGTTCAGGCTCCTGCTTCAGAGCTGGGCTGGGATGAGCTAGCCGCTGAAGAATGAACATGTTAGAGCCATTGGCATCCTCCCCTGGCTGGGTCGGGTCTGTGGGGAATCACCCGCCCCCTCCTTGGAGCCTTTGTAGTTGAGGCAGAAGGAGGCAGGATCACGACAGCGAGAGGCTGGGGCTGGCATGTGCAGAAATGCTGGCGGCTCACGCATCCCGCTATGGTCCACCAGTGCTTCAGCTTTGTGAAAATGCCATCCTCTGAGAGACAGGCCCTTTTCTGATTCCCAGTGGCATGTGCCCTCCTCCCTCCTTTCCTCAAGCCAGCCCTTTCCAACTCTTCATCCGGGCAGGCAGTGCTGCTGCCTGAACCTGACTCTTCCCCTGCCACCAGACTTTGTTCTGCCCTGTGACCTCTGTTCCTTAATCACCCCCGTACTTCAGCACTCAGGCAGGGATCTGCTCTCCAGCAAGGCTGGCCTTTGGCAGTGCAAAGCTGCGCTGAGCTGGGTGGCCTGGAGCTCCATCCCAGGTGTGAGCTGCTTTGCAGCCCTGCCACATTGAAGGCAGGAGTTATCACTGTGATTTTTGTCTGAGCAATCCCGTTCATCTGGCCTGAAATGCAGGTCTTAGGATTTAAGGGTTCATCTGGCCTCAAATTCATGTTCTGGGGAGACTCAGGGCTGTATTAACCCAGGGTCCTGGCAGTGCCCAGAGGGGTATGGTGCTGGGGACAGGTCATGGTGGCAGGCAGAATGAGTGCTGGAGCCTGCAGAGGGGAGATGGTGTCTGCAGGGGAGGAGGCAGCACTCCCACAGCCCTTTGGTTTCTTGTCCAAGCCCGTGCCAGAGGCAGGGGGGTGGAGGGAGACAGGACTGCATGGCATGCCAGGCCTTGGGGTGCTCCAGGTAGGTCAGCCCTTGCTCAGAGGGATGCTGCTAGCTGGGGTGGGGGGGTGACATCTCTTTCCTCTTCCTTCCAAACAACTCTCTCACATCCCAGGCTCTGAATTTTATTCCCCTTCCAACAGTCAGGCATCGGCTCCCAATTACTCATAAATGCAGCATGTTGCAGATACGTGGAGCTCGATGAACGGCTGCGCCTGTGAGCACGATCCGCCAGGATCCAGGGGCAAGAAGCCGGGATGGAGGGAAGATGGGCTGTGCAGCCTCAGTCCCCCCAACCCTGTCCTGCCCTGGAGGCCAAGCACCTACTGCCCGTGCCCACAACCCCCTGGAATCTGCCCAGCCCAGCTTGGGAACCTGGCCCGGGGATGCTGCGGCTGCTGGGACAGGCGCTGAGGTCCCAGCAGGTGACCAGGCGTGGATGGCAGGTTTGCAGCATAGACCGTTGTCAGCAATGGCCCACAATTTTGTTTTGCAGAATCCTCTTCTAGCATGGAAAAATAACTCATCCCTCAGTTTTTATCTCTTTTGTTTGTGTGGGCATTGATTACGCTCGGAGTTACTGAGCCAGATTTTATTGGAATGACTTAGAAAGCTGCCACCTGCAAGCAGCCACTTGTCTTTGGGGATTATTTTGGTGTAGTTTCTAAATAATTGCATGAGGCTTCTTCAGCCTTGCTAATAACTTTGTTCTCCCAGAGACACTGCCTAAAAAAGATGAGCTGAGATTATGCTTGGCAACATTTAGGAGAGGAAAAAGTACAACAGGATTGATGTCTGCTGGCATGAATAAATAAATAATATAATACCTCTGCCTTAGACCCTTCGTGAGCATCCTTGTTTCCAACCCTGTTATTTCCCCAGCTTGGCTGAATTTTGGAATTTAGAGCGGTCCTTTAAATCAGTGTCATCTTTTCTGTCTGCAGTATGTTGTGCTAATTCTTATCAGGGACCAGCAAGGCTGGCTCTGGAGATGAGCTGTCCTAGGGAAGCCTGCCTGGTAGCTTATATACATTGTGTAACTTGGGCTTCTTAAATATATGATTTAAATAACTTGCAAAATAGTTTACTTAGTGCCTGAAATGTGAAATAAAGAGAATAATTTCAGGCACTCATGTTGGCCCTGATTCTCACAGATTTGCAAGGACTTTGTGAAAATCATAGTTTGTGTTTTAAATAAAGAGACAAGCCCACAAATGTCTGACATTTTGTACAAAATCTAGGATGTGAAAGAAGCCTGTTTTGTAGCACCGAAGGGAGCCGGGTTGTTGCGTGCATGTCCCAGTGATTGCCCTGCCCTGGCGAGGAGGGTTGGGAAGGGCAGCACTGGGAATGCCACTGGTCCACTGGTTTTGATGCCAGTGGGCAAGCCCTGTGAATGGCCCAGATGCAGCTGGGTGTTGCTCTACTACTTTGGGAGGCTGCATTTTCACAACCCTGCAAAGGTGCTTTCTGAGAACCTGGGCCTGGGTCCTTATGGCTAATAAATCCACTTTGGCCTCTCAGTTCATCTTGTTTTAGTGTAAAAGCGCTGGGGAAGTTGGTGTCCTGTTGCCCTCCCTTTCCCTTGTAGCATTTCTAAGGTGTTCCTGCGATGCTGTGCTTTCAGCGTTGATGTTGCAAGAGCAGAAGAGCTCTGAGCATCACACGGAGAGGTCCTTTTATCAAAACAAGGGCAGTGCAAACCTGGCTCAGGTATTCTTGTATGGGGAGAGGCAGAGGATAGCAGTGGCAATGACCTCGAGACAACAATTTCTTAATCATATTGGCAGGCAATCCCCGCTTCTTGGCAAGCTGCATCCTGGCACACAGGAGCTGTGGGCTTGGCGTCAGCGTCCCCTTCTGCTGCTGCCTCTGCTCGGGTGGTTGTTTCTTCTGTAGAGGAAAGAGATTAAAGACAGTCCCCAGCCACATCCAAAAGCGCAGGCGCTCAGAGGGCACGCACCCGGGGGAGTGAGGCATTGCAGGCACTGCCAGGCTCTGAGAACATCATCTAGGACAGCATCCTGGTGTCCCACCTTCCTCTCCCAGCCCTGGTGGCAGCAGGAGCGTGAACGCTGGAGGGACGGAGGAGGTAGCCTGGCAGCTTTTCGGTAGCTGCCTTACCCGGTACCACGTGCCAGGGTGTCAGGGTCTGCTCCTGCCCCTCCAGATGCCCCCGTGCTGCCGGTCCCCACGGTCACTCGCCTCCATGTCTTGGGAGAAAAGGGTGGAAATGGGCACAAGGCTCAATTGAAGTATTTGCTTTAAAAATACACGCTGATAAAAATGACTCTCTCCATTATTTCATTAAGGGATTTAAAATGTGCTTCCTAAACCCTGAGTCATCAATGAAATGAGCAAGCGAGAAGCAGCGCAGCGGGTCCGGCTGGAGGGTGACTCACACTGCGGGGGGGCTTGGGGCTTGCAGGGGACTCTTTGAACTGGGGGATGCTCCACTCCCTCCTCCCTCCAGGGATGGCCAGGGTCTCCCCAGCATCCTGAGCAGCCGCAGGTCTCTGGGAGACTGTGGGGCTACCAGATTTATTCTGGGACCCGAGCTATCACACTGCAGCCGTGCCTCTCTGGAGACCCCAGTTATGCCTCGATGCACAGGAGCCACCAGCAGACAACTCTTCTGGAACCCTGTAGAGCAACCAACAACAGTGCATGCGTTCAAGCTGGCATTTGATTTTTTATTGTATACCTGCCTAGTTAAAAGCCTCCAGATCCCCTATCAGATCAGGAGGAATTGATCTTTCCTCCCAGAAAATACCAGGTCACCTTTTGCTCATTTTTGGGAGCTCTCTGCCTCTTTCAGTCCCTGGGGACAGGCAGGAGAAGAGAAGCCAGACCCACCTCCCTGTAAGGCCAGAACTGTCTCCTCTGTGCCAGCCTCAATGGTTTATCTAGTCGGCTTTTTTCAAAACCCTTAGAAACACTGCTCTATCCCTCCCACTGGAGTTGGTTCAAACTCTGTTCAAGCTCAGTGCCAGGATGTTTCACCTAAGAGTCAGGCTGTGTGTCCCCTTTACCTCACTTGGCTTCCTTATGTCCTGTCCTTCCCTTGATCACTTTTTCATAATCTTCCCCTCTTGTGGGTGCTGGCTGAGACCATGGTACCTGGTGCAGTGGGACAGAGGTGGTGGCTCGTGGCACTGTCGCAGCCCACGCTGCTCCCTCGGGGGAGATGCTTCAGCTGCTGCCCCTTCATGCACCATGTTACAGCAGGCAGCACCCATGCTCAGTCCTGCCTGCAGCCTCCCATCACCAATTCCCTAAGTGCTTTCTCATTAATATCTTCAAGCCATCGGTGAAGGCCAGCTCCCCTGCTTGGGAGGATCTTCCCAGGTGCTGCTCTGAGCTCTCTCAGTGCTCCTGGCTGGTTGTACCAGGTTGTTGTGATGTCCCTGCCCTTGGCAAAATGCCTTGGGCGTTTTGTTTTTACTACAGCAACATCTTATGGTGAACTGCTGCACATAGTCAGGCCAGCGTCAAGGTGCCCTGTGGTCTCTTAGGGAATCGCTGTCTTCTCGCCTCCTTCCTCCTGCTGATGGCTCTGCGCTGATTTACTTGCAGTTTTCAAAGTGTCTTTGGTTTATCCTTTACCTGGTTTATTAACTGCCTTGGTGGATGGTCCCTGTCCGTGGCTCCTGTTGTGACACCACGTGTGCCTGCGCTCACTTCTTCCACTTTTTCATGAGGATCTTGCTTAGAGAGAGTCAAAAACTTGTCTTTGCCTTAGGTCTTGCTGCTGGCCCTGACCACCTTCTCCTGCACAGGCATCATGTCTGCCAGCCTCCAGCAACGTCTCCTCCATTCACTGGTGATTCTTGTGGCCAAGTTTCTTTCCTGCCACTCTCCTGGAGCCCTCTGGATCCACAGCCACCTTGGTTTGGGCGTGCTTGGGAGAAAGAAAGGCAGAGTCGTGGGATGGACCTGTGGGACTTCACCTGACCACTGGGCGAGGTCCCTTTCTTTTCTGGGAAGGAGGCAAAGGGCTGTGCAGGGGCAGTGTGGGGAAACTGAGGCATGGAGAGGGAAGAAATGTCTGAAGGCCATTGGAGTGGTGGTAGAGCCAGGAGCTGATCCATGGCTCCTGGACTTGCTCCAGGCCCAATTCCCTGAACACATTGCTGGAATTCTGCTTTTCCTCCTCATTTGCTATTTCTTAATCAGCTTTAAAATCAGCTATTTTGGCTAATCATTGCTGCAATCACTCCACTTTTTTTTTTTTTTTTCTCTCTGTGAAGTTAGTACCCCATTGTTTTATTCCAGATATCTTCAGAAAACCTTTTCTGTGACTCTTAAAAAATAATTGCTTGATAAACTCAAGGTAACCCCTTCTCTTAACGTGCTCGTGTAGCTCATCCTACCAGCGGTTTGTGGCGCACACGGGCTGGTGAGCCGCGGAGCGTGTGGCAGGGTGGGCAGGCTGCTGTGCCCGTGGTGCCGCTCACCTGCAGCCATGGCACGGTGTGGGCACAGAGCACGCGGCTTCGCTGGAGCTTCTCCACCTCCTGTTCTGCAAGAGCTGAACTTGAAGGTGATAACCTTTCTTTTCTCCAAGTTTCCACATGGTTTTCCCTCATTAGGGATTGATTTCAGAAATCTTCACTTCCATCCTAGCAAAAGACAAGTGGAGGTTAATGCTTATGATACCCATGACTGTGTGAAAGGGCTACTGCAGATTTTGTCGTCTCCTGTGCTTGGAATATTGATGATAGTGATAGTCCCCCCAGCGTTTTAGAAAGGTAGAAAAGTGTCAGCATCGTTTCCTGCTGCTATCAGTTATCAGAAAGGTCAGGTACTGTCTGGAGCTGGCTATGGGGTTGATGGGAGCTTTTTCCCATGGACCTCAGCTGAGGCTGGGTGGAGGATCTGACTGCGGGGGATGCAGGTTTCCCCTGTATTGTTTCAATAGTGTTGAGAAAGCTGTTTGCAAGTGGTTTCTCCTTAAATATCAGCAGTTCTGTGTGATCCCTGCTAGCACAGATAGCAGAAGGAACTGAATTTGTCATGGCTTGTGAATCTCATTGCAACCAATCCATAGTTTGGGTACCAGCACCTTGGGTTTTAGGTGTCAAGTTTAAAGAAGTAAGGAAATACTTATGGGAATGCTGTGCCTGAGGGAATGGAGGTATTCCCAGATGTGCTGTGGGCTTGGAGGACAGGTCCCATCACTCAGGGCATTTGCTCTGTGCAGTTAGCTGTGCTCATTTTTTTGCTATTTCAGGAATGTACAGAGTGGTTGAGGAGATCTGGGGATCTCCTGGAGATCACCCAGTCCAACCCCCTGCTCAAGGCAGGGTCATGTACACTGGGTTCTCCTGGACACCCAGGGCCATGTCCAGTTGGGTTTTGAATGTCTTTTGGAAGGCTGGAGATTCCACCACCTCTCTGTGCCAGTGTTGGGTTACCCCATTCTGGTGTCTGGCCACTGATCCTGTAGCTTCTTGCTGCTGTCGTGTCAGAGGAGGGGAAGCAGCGGGTAGAGCCAAAGGGTGCTGCCATCTCTGGCTGGTGGGGATCGCTCAGAGCTTTTGCACGCCAACATGGGAATCGGCGTGTGGACAGATGAGATCTTCCCACCCCAAAGGGCTGCTCCTTGTACGCTCCCAGCTCTGCCCCAAGGCAGAGCTCAAGCATGTGCCCGTGAGATGTGCAGGAGGGTGACACACACCCAGACCCATGTATCCCACGCTGAAGGTTTAGTTGCAGCCTCCCTGTGCCGGCGTCTGACCAACACCTCTGTGCTGTGGAGAGTCAGCCACCACCAAACAACGGCCCCATCTTGCTGGCTTGGCCAGAGCAACCTTTTCGGGGGAAGTTTTGGTGACTTTGGATCCCTGCCTGCTTAAAAGGTGGGGCCCTCCTCTCCCCACTTGCTTTTCAGTCCCAGGGTAGGAGCACCAGACAGCTTTGACCGGTGAGGAGGAGCACCAGTGGAGAGTGCCAGCAGAGCTCCTGCGCCCCTGATTAGCATTCGGCCCCGCTGCTCCTGCTGCTTTGGCGTTCGTGCTCGCCATTGCCTGGCAACCACGGAGCAAAACTACAACAGCAGCCCCAGAGCCCCAGTGTGCTTCCCGCGAGTGTTGGTGCACGCCAGCACACGTCTGCTGCCCAAACCGGGACAGGGACGGGGCAGGTGGTGGGGCCACCCCGCGCTGCTGCCCACTGTCCCCCATCCTGGAAAGGTGCAAGGGCGAGGACCGTCCCCAGGACGAGGAGGAGGAGAGGGCTCTGACAGTGCGACGGCTTTGCCGATGCCCAGGTTTGGTGGGTCTGTCTGTCTGTCTGCCCCGGCGCTGCCCCCTGCGAGCAGCATGCTGTGTCAGGCACAGCCTGCCCCTCGGTGTCCCTTGGTGGCGGGGGGCCCGCTGCTCTCAGCAAGAGCGTGCCATGAGCTGGGGCCTTGGAGCAGGGCAGGGGGCCAGCCTCCACCACGGCTGCCTACGAGACAAGGGCTGCTGGGGGAGAGACTTGGGCATATGTGGGTGTATACGGCCCCGTCAGACAGCAGGGCAAGGCACGGCAGTGCATGCATGCTCTCTGTGCGTGTCATGCCCATGCCCTGCCTTGCACCTGAAGCAAGGTCTGTGGGATGCCTGTGGCCCCAAGGCTCCCCGTGGGGAGGCTCAGCCTGGCTGGGGTCTCCCAGGGGACCCCGGCACTCCGGCAGCCCATGTTAGCATGCTGTCAGGCTTTTATCAGACTGTGCTGTCGGTGGAGTTGGCAGTGCATGGGAACCTGAGTGTGCATCGGGCCGTCTCTGCTCCCCAAGCTTGCACGTGCTTGGGGTCTGATGCTGTTTTTCTTGGCAGAAGAATTTCATGGTCCTGCCCCCAGGGAGTGACTGTGGGCCCTGGGCTCAGTCCCCTGCCCTGCTGGAGGGTCTCTGCAGGCAGTGGTGGCTCAGTCCCTCTGCCAACCCTGTACTTTGTCCACTTTCCAGCTGGGCAGACTTGAGAGGACACAAGTCACCTCCTGACACAAGGTGCCATGTTTCTACAAGTGTTGGGAGAGACAGACGTGCTTGAATACATTGGGTTCAGACCTACTGCATCCCCACACCTCTGCTTTGACTCTATTTTTACATCCTTGGCTGCTGTGGCTCTGCCTACAGTGTGTTCAGTGGCTGAAGATCCTAGCTGCCTGCCCTGTCCAGTCAGCCCACAAATACCCACCAGGCAGCAAAAAGCATAGGTGCATGCCTTTCCCTGCTCGCCACACATCTTCATCAATGATACTTGCTTGGCAAAGTGTTAAAGAAATACATTTGTGTCTTTTGTGTCTTGCAGAGCCTGGGGTCAGCGGACAAGAAGGACTTTTACCAGCCAAAGTAAGTGCCAGTAGCTGTGGTGAGTAATTGCATGGAAATTCCCGGTTGGTCCATATTATCGAGCAGCTCTGTGGCTTGCTAAGATTAGAAATTTCAGTGTACAAGAATAGCTGCTGCAATTACACAAGTGAGGATAACAGTGGCAGGGCTGTCAATCATTTTGGCTTCAGGGCATATGCAAATCATTAAATCGGGTCAGAAGGAATCACGACAGCTTGACTGAGCCTGAGGGACAGAGCCGGGACCTGGTGGCCAGGAGTGGGGGATGCAGGGATGACCTTTCCCACCTCTGGCTCCCTCTGCTCCGGGTTTGCACAGCTGAGCTGCTTTGGAGAATTGAAGGGTTTAGTTCTGTGTTGCAACGAGCTGATCTTGAAGCACATCTTCCTCAGCCCATGCTTTGACGTTGATGCCTGTCATCTTCCATCGGTTGTGTTTTGTAAAGCGTGGTGAGCCACAGGGGTGAAAGGAAAGGGAGAGGCTCTCTAGAGCCACCATATTCATGAACATGAACAAAGGATCTGCAAATCACCCTGCTAACATAAGCAGTTGGTTACTTAGTGCGTGCCCTTGGCCATGGCTCTGAGCTGGCTGCGACAGTCCACAGGCGAGTGAGCGAGAGCAGAGCACTTACAGCTGTCAACCTCGAGACCCGTATTAAAATGCAAGCGGAACTTGCACTCGCAGGCCAGTTATGTTGTTGCACCCAGCATTTGGAGAGCCTCGCCGCAGCATGGCACCTTTGAGGCAGGAGGGTTGTCTCTTTGCTGGAAGGATGTGTCTGACAGTGTCATTACTTGGATAATGGCAAAGTCTAAAAAAATCCGTGCTGAGAGGTTTGGTTCTGGCCCTGACCACTAAGCAGCTGTGTATTGTGTTGCATGTGGGACCTTGCGTTGCTCCTGCTTTGTTTAGGGAAGTGAACATCTTTATGTTACCACCTGTATTCTTCTGAATAAAACACCATAGGTGGTTTTGAAGTTGTGGAACAGTGCTCTGACATGCAGGCTTGTCAGAGGAGTGTGGTTTTGGAAGATTCAGAAGGAACTGAGTTGAGGAAATTTCTCCTCCAAAACTCACTGTGCTCCTGCACTTCCTCTTTCCTTGCTGCTTTCCAAAACTTTCCTGCAGAGCTGCTTCCCAGTGGTGTCTGAGCAGGCAGTGAGCACCGAGGCAGCATCCGCAGTCCAAGTTACTCTTAGCATCAGAGGAGGCATGTCCAAGGCGCCCCAGGGATGGCAGGCTGTGTCGCTGAGCGCCTTACAGACCTGCCTGCTCGCTCTCTGTGGTGGGGAGTGCAAGTGTCGGGTGCGTGTGTGTTCTTCAGTTATCTGCTGGTTCCTCTTCCTTTATGCCACCAAAAGTTTTTAAAACTCAGTGCTAGTCTCCTAGGTCTGTACTGAAAAGTCTAATTTCAGGGAGCTCCTCTGTCTGCTCACCCCAAGGCAGTGCTGATCATTGGCTTTCCAAGACACTTGGCAGCTGAAGACTTGAAAATACAGCCAGAGCCATTTCCCAGGCTGTTTAATCCCGCATGGCTTTCTGGGAGATCAGAGGGATATCCCAGGAGGTTATGGAGTCATCGTGAATGCAACAACAAAATGAACACACATTTGGCAAAGGACTTATAATCATGCTTTTGTGACCTCTACCAACGGTCAACCAAGATTTTGGTGCTTCCTATTGTAGTGCACTGTGTGCTTATGTAGAGTGTGTGTTTTGACAAGCAGACTTAAAGAAGATCGAAGCATCTCTAGTGTCCCTATTCCAGCTGAAGCTTTTGTGAGACTTTAAGTAAGAGATTTGGAAGAAATACGTCAAGAGCTCTTACTCTTTGGTTTTCATGCAGGGTGGTTTTGGTGTTAGGCAGCAACAATTATGGTGCTACTTGTATAGCTCATCTCATCTGAGAAACAAGGGGTGTTTCTCTACCTTAAGTGGGAGAACGTGGGCTGCCCATCTCACTGAAGTTGCAGACCTGTTGGGTCAGAGTGGTGGGTGCTGGTGAAAAAGGTCTCGTAGATACAGGGTGTCTTGTCAGTGCTGTGTTGTTCCTCTGTGCCACGAGGCTACAGGACCTCCATGGTTTGGCCAAGCAACTTGTGATATCAGCTGTGACTTGGCTAATCATAATAGTGTGACTTAGGTTAATGCCCATCCTATTTACATTCCTCAGTGGCTGTTCTGGGGTTGCGACTGGTAGAGTTTGTGGCTGTGATGTTGCCCAGGTACCACTTCCCCCATCCGATCTGGCTTTTTGACCCACTGGCTGATGCCGGCACTGTTGCTGTTGCAGTCAGGCCTGCTCTCGCTGCCGCAGCCTGTCTGCAAGGCTGGGCCAGGTGCTTTACAGAGGCCCTCAGGCTCTGGCAGGACTGGACCTGGCCTTTCTCAGCAGAGAAGTATCGCTGGCAGCTGCCAGAGGTCTGGTGAACCTGCCGAGGGCTCAGGAGAAGTCAGCACTTCTGCAGCAGCTCCAGAGACGTGTTCTGCGAGCCCTGGGCAAGGCAGCAGTGAGCAGCCAAAGCATGGGGAGCAGCTGGTTCCCAGAGCTGAGCTGAGCCATGATGGTTCGAGAATACATCTGTGCAGTGAGGCTGGTGATCTGGGAGAAGTCTGGCAGCAGATGGCTGGCACTACAGCCCCCGTGTGCCAGAGCAAACTTGACTGTGCCTCTGCTTTTCCTTTTCTGCACTTCAGAGGCAGCAGTTCATCCTGCCGACCAAACCCTCTGCGCTGTGGGAGCAGGGTCAGAACATTCCTGCTCTTGGGTTGGTGGTTTGGGGCTCTCACAGCAGATGTAGGTTATAGAAAAAAAAGGAAAGAGACACATGCCAGAAATCTGAGCAAAGGGTTTTATCACCGCTTGTCCTGGGAGTGAATCTTGCTCCACTCCTGCCATGTTCAGAAGCTTTCTCTGATCAGATATCCTCCTCTTCCCTGGACATCAGGTACTCCTGAGTTTCAGGTTACAGCTGAGTTTCCTTCTGTTACCCTGACTCCTTTCCTTCCTTTGTCGTGTCTTCCCTTCAGAATGGAAATCCTGTTACTACATTCCCTCACCCTATAGTTAGTATTGGTCTATCTCAGCCAGCAGTAGAGTGTTTCCTAAGAGCCTGGAGTAGTCCAGTGCTCATCAAGGGTATGGAGAGGTCTACCCTCACCCACCAACCTTTGATGGCCTTTACCCTCTTCCCCTCTGCCCAGTCTCTCCAAGAGGTCTTAAGGTACAGATCTCCTGCTGGGTTGCCCCAAATGTAGTGTGGCAAGCACACAGGAAAGTGTTGTAAAGCTGGACCTCCACTGCAGGAAGACAGAGGTGCCCAGGATGGAGCCACCAGAGCTGAAATGATGTTGCTGCCTGCTCTGGGGGAGGCACTTCTACTTCCGAGGGTTTCAGTGAGGGTGCTCATGGATGTTCCTGCAAGAGTTGGCCCGTGTCAGGAGTTGTGACTCCTGGCTTTTAGTGTGTCTGGGGGGTACTGTTCTCTTTCCATGTTAAATGGAAGGATGCAGCCTGAGTCAAAAAGGCTGAAGCATTAATCTTAAAAAAAGTTACATCGCTTGACAGTGGAATGGGCTAGAGACCACCTTAGAAAGAACAGGGACACAAAGAGATCCCATAGCTGAAAGACCTGAGAGAGGAGCCTGGCATGTTGGGAATGGCCACGAGTCCAGCAGTGAGCCAACATCTGCACAGGTTTCCTCACTTACACTGACTGCTCCAGCCATCCCATGCGAACAGGTACAGATGCCTTCCGGTGTTTCCAAGGCAGCTTGTTCAAATGTCAGACGATATATCCTGACCTAGTAATTCTCATCTGATACAGGTTGGGCACATACCTCCCCCACTGCAACCCTATCTGCAGCCCTGCTCCATCTGGGATCTGGCCAGCATTTGTAGGGATCAGGGAAGAAACACCTCGTGGGCTGAGTCCAGCCCCTGAGCTGCTTGCTCCTTTGTCACCCTGATTTTGGAAGATGCTTATACAGCTGTAATGTTGGTAGAATATCTGGGTTTCTAGAGGTGCTTCCAAATTTCTGACAGAGGGCCCTTGACTGCTTTGTCAAGGCAGTTTCCTGAGCAAGGACCTGGTGGCTAAAGACCCAGGGACATCATGCTCAGAGACAGGAATAGGCTGTCCTAGGACAGGCGGTTTTGCTTAATAACTCTCCTGGCAGGGCTGATTGGAAGTGTCTTGACAGGAACTGAGAAAGGCTGGTGTGTTTGCTAATTCTCCCTGGCATATATTTGCTCTTCAGTGTCAGGCACCGACTGGAACTCAGTTTCTTCGCACCCAGAAAGAAATTTTGGTAGTTAATAACAATCATAAAACCCCTAGCAAATGTAGACTGAAATACCTGGGTTTAATTAAAGTGTCACTGGTTTGCTGCAGGAGCTGCTTGCGCTCCCTCCCTGTGCTGTCTCCTCTGCTGAGAGCAGTGCTCATCTGTCAAGAGAGTCGTCACTTGGGAGCAGTTAATATTTGCCAGGCACTTTGAGGTGTCAAGAGAGACACTGCTGTAGCGACACAAAATGCTCTCCATTGATCTGCTTGTTCAGTCCCTTGGGACGATGTGACCATGCTGAAGAGACCTGATGTCTCAGAGCCCATTCTTGCTGCAGCAGAATCCCACAGTCCTTTTATACAGGCACCTCATGGCTCTGTCTCCATTTCAGATTAAAGACTGCCGCCCGCCTTCTGTGCTTAAGCCTCAGACATGTAAACACATAAGGAACCTTTGAAACCACCTTACATAAAGCAGCAGCTCATGTTTGTTTTGCCTTGCAGTCTTCATTACGCCAAGATGTCTCTGCAGCTAATTCGTTGTCACCCTGCTCTTAAAGCAGAACATTTCATCTCTTAGACTAAAACCTTTCTGTGCCAGCACTTAGATGAAAGTGAGCGTTTTGTTGCTGAATCATTATCTTGTAAAACTGTAGTGTTTTTAAGGATGTAGAAATCAGTATTTACATCTTGGAAGCATTAAGGGCCATCATAATAAGTTAGATGTGTTCCTAAACTGGGTGTTCATTTTATTGCCTCCTTAACTCAGACATTATTGTTATAGTAATGATGATAATGACACACATATATGCTCCATTTGACTTTTTTTGCAGTGGCTGAGAGTCATTCAGCTGGGATGCTCTTCGAGTAGCTCAACTTCACCTGCAAAGTGCCAAGGAGTGGGAGGAGGAAGCACAGGGAAAGGGGGGAGTAAGAGACAATGCGGATGATGTAAGGAGAGCAGTGGGGTAGGAGAAGCAATGCCAAGGCCCCCTTTCTGTTCTGAAGCCATGGGACACTCAATGCTGCAAGAAACTGCCCCCAAACCATCTTCACAGGGTTGAAGAATGCTTCTTCTGGCTTTGGTTGTAGGAAAGGATGAAGTACTGTCACCAGCATCTCTGGTGGCAGTGGGATGGCAGAGCAGTGAGGGGTCTGTGGGGTGGGTGCCTCTTGGATGAGGGCAGTTTGGCAGCTGAAGGGGAGTGGACCCCTCCAAAAGTGACCACGAGCATGGATGGACTTCTAGCTTCCAACCCCAAATCCTGGCTAAGCCAGTTTTCTGAAGAGTTGGGGAGTTAACTCCTCCACACACAATATAATTAAGTAAAGATTACGATGCTGGTCAGGGTATCCTAGCAGCAGTGCCTGAGCCATTGAAACTTTACAGCAAGTTTAAAAAAATATTTCCCCTGGGGTTTGGCCGGTGGATTCAGAGCCTGGGTTCCAGGCAGGTGGAGGGGCTTAAAGCCTCTCTGAGTGCTGGGAAAGGAAGGGAGTCCTAAAAGGTACTTTGGAGAAATGTCGTGGTTCAACAAATGCCAATCAGGGGATGGAGAGCAGAGCCAGCCCAGAGGAGATGGGGAGCAGAGGGTTAGCAGAAATGGGTATGAGTGGTGGGAGGTAGCTCACGGCGTGGCAGAGAGTTGTCTTGGATGTTTGCAGCAGGCACAGGAGGCCAGCTGGTACTCCAGCCTCTAGAGAGTTCTGCAGCTTTCCTTCTGGCCTTCAAAAGGTGTCCCCTGCCCTGTGGTGTGCTGATCTTTTAAGCTAAGGTGAGCCAGTCTCTTCCAGTAATGCCCTGAGCCCAGAAAGGCTTCTGGAGACTTGGCTGCTCTGGGGAGGGGTTTCTGCCCTGGGGGGGCTGGTGCTGCTCTTTGCCCTGATGCAGTTTGGAGGACAGTGGGTGCTGTGGTGTGCCAGGCAGGGGCTGTGCAGTGCCTTCAGCCCTGTCAGCTCCCTGAGGGGTGCAGGGGTGCCACTTCAGAGCCTTGCCATGGAGCAGGAGGACAGTCTATGTCTCCAGCCTCTTGGGAGTGGTTTTGTCCCCCCAAGAACATTTGCTGTGCTGCTGGGAGTGCCGGCTGCGGCCTCCTCTTCGCTCTGTGGCTGTGGAGGGAATGTGACACATCCCTGATGGGGTGTGGTGCTGTCAGAGATCAGTTGGAAGCTCAGAGATCGAGGAGGCAATAGCCCTGCTGATTCACCCTGTGGCGTCTGGGCTATCTGCCCAGGCTAATAGCACTATTTGCTTTTGAAGCTGGGAAAGTTGGTGCCAATCTGTGCCCAGTGAAGTGAGTGGGGCCCCATGCTAAGGGTCTGGCTGTCCTGCTGCTGACCCCCTCTCCAGGCAGCCCGGGAGAGCAACACTGGTTATGTGCCTGATAGGTCCTGCTGAAGACCACTGTTTTTGTAAAGTATGAATGAATACAACTCTTATTCATTTTCTTTTTTATTCATTTTCTTTTTTATACAACTCTTATTGCTCACCCTGGGCCCCTACCCCTGCTGGGGCTGCAGAACCATGGTGGGGTGCTCTACACCCAGATTTATGAGGTGCCCTGGGTGGCACCAGGACCCTCAATACTCAGGGTTAAGTATCTTGGCCCGAGGGAGGTCAGGGCAAGGAACTACTTGGTTTCAGCAGTCCCTTGAGCCCAGGGGACAGGAGTTGGGGCTGGTAGAACCCATGCTGCCCTGCTGTGGGTGCCCAGGCAAGAGGACCACTGGACCACTCCCTTGCTTGCTCTCTCGCTGGGAACAGCCCTCTCGGACCTGGTGGTAGAACAAAGTTTTGGTTTTCATTGTTTCTGTGCAGCTTTTAATGTGTTAAGTGAGGTTGTGATGTAGGCTCTTACTGTGCCGGTTGTCATAGAAACTTGAAGGGCTTTTTTCTCTTATCCCCCCAGCCCCTTTCTTTAAACCAAAGCAGGGTTGGGTTTTTTTCCCCCCTGTAATTCCAGTTCCAGTCCAATTAAAAATCTGCCTGGCCTTGATTCCGTCTCCAGCACTGCCACACAAGGACTTGGTGTCTTTATGTTGTGCTTCCTTTTGTCCCGACCGAAGTGTGCATGTTCCTGCAAACCAGACACTTTCCTGGTAGCACTGGGTGGGCTTCTGTCCCCATGGAGCCCCCACCACTGGGGTTGGGACTGGTTCTCAGCTCGTGTCCCTTTGTGGTGCCTCCAGGTGGGAGAATGCCCCGTTCACCATGGGGTACCTCTCCTTGCTGCTTCTTCTGAAACCAGGGAGCTGAGTGGGGCATGGCCATTTGATGCCCAGTTGTGGGGCCGGACCTTTGGTGGAGACACTGAAATGGCATCTGCCTGCCCCCCTGGTCTGAACCCAGGGCTGCCTTCCCCTCTCATGGGATGGGAGGACGATGCTGCCAGCTCAGAGCTGAGACCAGCACAGAAGCCACCTATGCACCAGCTGCAGCCCTTCCGCATTTGCTACGCTCTGCATTAATCATGAAAAGGGAATCGAGCGTAGGAAGATGGGCATTTTTTAACAAAATAACCAAGGCTGTGTTCTCCCCTAAGCAAGAGAGCAAACTGTTTGCTGCAGTGAGTCAACACAGAGATGCTTTTGGCATGGGAGGTAACGCTCCCACCCACAGCAGCCGTCAGTCCCACAGCTGGGTACCAAGAGGGAGAAGTGGGTCGAGGTGTTTCCCAAGCTGCTTGGCCAACACTCTCTGCTGGCGTTTCTCCAAGAGCAGTGAGAGATCCTTTCCTGCATGCTTTGCTCCTGGTGAGAGACTTGACGGGAACTCCTCACAGCTAGCCAGGCTTCTAGCTCTGAACCTCGCCTTTGAGGAGCTAACACCCATCTTTGCTGCTCAGTGCCTCGTCAGCTCCTCATTGCTCCAAGGCCGGTGCTATCTCCCGAGCCACCCGTCTTCCCTGCGGTGCACGGCAGGGATTAGCCTCGGACCTCCAGTTGTCTGCTGGGATGCACTTGTGTGGGATATAAGTACAAAAGGGTCTATTAGGTCATGCTGTTTGGCCCCCCATGTGCTGTAGGGATGCAAGTGCTGCCCACGCGCTCCTCAGCAAACTGAAGAGACTGCGGTGTCCTCCAAGAGGTGCCTAATCCTCTGAGCATCTCTGAGAGCTATCTTATCCTGACCCAAAATTCATGTGAACTCGTTTGGATTCAGCTCTCAATCCCTGGCTCTCTGCGTGTCTTGCTGGATAAGAGCGGTCGGCACTGTTCTGGCTTTGGAGGGGGTGTGACAGAGTTTTGTCAATAAACTCAATATAGCTGAAATCTTCTGCAGCATGATATTTTCTCCAGCTCTCAGATCAATTTTGTGACTCATCTCTCCAGCCTCTCTGCTTTTTTAGTGTCCCCTTTTATATGTGGGCACCTTAATTGCAGGAGTGTTTCTGTGTCAGTCTCAGCAGTGCAATAAGCGTAACTCTCCCCCAAGAACTGCATCAGCTCTTTTCATCACAGCATCACATTAGAGCCTTGTGTTGGGTTGGTCACCCGTGGTGACCCTTGAGCCTTTCTGGAGGCTCTCTCTTGTCTGGGATACACTCCCTGTTCATAAATACGGCCTGAAATCCCTCTCTGTAGGTGTGTCATTCTGCACAGGGCTGCATTAACATATACAGTGTTTGAATGGGCTCAGCATTACCAAGCAACCCACATTTCACTCTCTCCTCATCAATATTTACCATTACATCAATCTTCCTGTCATCTGCTAATTTTTTTGAGCGAGGATTTTGTATTTTCTTCTCGATCATCGATGAAAATATCGACTAGCATGCTCCCCGTGGAACCTTGCTAACGATTCCCCATTGACAACTTCTGTTTGAGACCTGTCATCTGGCTCTTAATCTATTTAACTTGCTTTATTGATACTGTATAGTACTGTCTTCTAAAATCAGAATGTCAGGAAGCACTTAGCGCTCTGCCTGCACAGCCATAACGTACATGGTGCCTTTTTCAGCTCAGTCTGCATTCACTAAAGAGTGACATTGGGCTCATTTGACAAGATCTCTTTTCCACAAAGACACGCTGACTGACTTTAATTATAACTTACATCCTTTAATTATTTCTTAATTTAATTCCAGATGAGCCCTGGCTTCTGGGTCCTCTATCAGGCTGACCGCTTAGTAGTTAACTAGGTCATCTTCATTGCTGGGTGTGAATATTGCTGAGAAGGAACCATTTGCCATCTGGACATGGCAGACCAACGTTTGCTCAAAACAAGCAGCAGAGCACGGAAGACTCTCCCCAGCTTTGGGTACACGTTACCTGTGCTGGCTGTTTATTTGGCTGTCTTAGATGTAGTTGGTTTACTAATGGTTTAGGAAAGCTTCAACTCTCCTGGTAAGTTCTTTACTCTTCTTTTTTTCCCCAAACACAGAATAAGTGTCTATTGACTATGCTTGCTTTTCCTGAATCATTATGAGCAGTCCTACACCATCTGCTTAAAAATGGTCCTATCGCTCCTTAAAAACGGACCTATTGCTAGAATTTTTTTGGCTCCCAATAGTAGATTTTGCATCTCCAGCCATGCATTTTCCCCCTCTTCCCCCTTCTTTAGTTTCCCTCATCAGTTTCCTACATATTGTAATTTTTCATTTGTTTTGACCACTCTTCATTGTATATTCTATTTCCACTCTGAGCCTTCATTTAGCAAAGGGGATTTTTAAGCGAGTTGCTCATTTTCCTAACTACGAAATTTGGACTTTATAGACATTCAGTGAACTCCCCTTAAAGAAATCTTATATTTTCACTGTACTTTTTCAAAGTCTTTCTTGACAGTTCTATCCCATCTCCTGGGATGTGAAAAATAGCCATCTAGCAGTACTGAGTGTTGGTCCATGGGGATGGCCATGGCTGGGCTGCCTCACTGAGCAGCCAACGACTGTTCAACCTTTTGTCACCTGCCATGAATTAGCTTCGGCATTGAAAAGTTATCAACTATAGTGTTTAGAAAGGTATGTGGTATTTTATTGCTGCCTCCATGAGCCTTCTAGCGTGCGACTCACAAATGCAAATCCTTTATAACGCATTATTTCTTTCTCTCCATTGAGAACATATATTTAAGGCTGAGCTCCTGGAGTCCTGTGCTGGCTCAGGTGCGATGTGCCGTAATGCTTCCCAGTCCTTGGTGAGAAGGTAAATCTGTATTTCTTCAAGAACTGACTGCTAAAAGATCTGTAATTCTAAAGAAAAAAATATAATGGCATGTATTGTAAGTATACAATGCCCTCCTCTTCCTTCTCTGCCACCCCTCCTACGCAGAGACTTCTGATCATGTAAATCATTGTAGCAGGTTTCAGTAGTGTTGAGTGCATTAAATTTCTGCTCATGAGTGAAAATTTCCTGTTCCTCATGCTCCTTTCTCAACCTCGCTTCCTGCCATCATCTGAAGAGCTTGCTGCTTTGCCCATCAGCACAGCACGAGCAAGATCTCTGATACTCTTTTCTGGAACAACCACAGACTAATCTGGCTTTTTATTCAAATACACAGTCCTGATATTTTCTCTTCATGCCTTCACCTGCGGTGCCAGATAGACAGCTGGGCCACAGAACCATCAGCAGCTACATCAGCCTGCACTATCTTCAGAAGCTTATTCTCACTGAAGACCACCCTCACCATGGCCAGCCTGGCTAGTATCTGAGCACTTTGTCATGTGGCAGCACCAGAGGTTGCCTTGTGTTCACCTGCCAGAGATGCTGTTCTGTAGAAGAGTGCTTTGTTTTTCCTGAGCCCGCTAGCAGGCAGCATCTCCTGGGAAGCACTGGCCATTTGCAATGTCCTTCCAAACCGACCCACACTCTTCCCACCATCACGTCGTCTCCAGCACAGTTGTCTCCTGCCTTGCTCTGGCAGGGACCATGTGTGAAGCACAATATGTGCGGCGGGTGGTGGCTCTGCAGCCCTTCTCCGAGCTGCCTGAGCTCCCGAGAAGCAAAAACTGTGGTGGTGGTGGAAATGCCAATATTAACTTGGAGAGCTATCAGCCAGGTCTGTGAGTTGCGGCGTTGGTGTTTCTCCTCTGGCTCTTTGCTCTGGGAGGGATAATCAGGCTGAATACACTGATTTACTTGGGCTGTACTGAGCAGACTGTGGGGAGACATGTAGATAGCACTAATTTGCTGAGGGAACAGTGTGTCTAAGGACATTAAAGGAGGAAAATACATTGTGTTTACTGCATCTGACAAAGCGGTGTGCGCAGCGGTGAGATCTAAGGCTTTCAGCTTTCCCTCAGGTTTCTGGCATTAACAAAGTTCGGATTCAGAGTAGTGCGGTGACTCCCAGGAGATGTGCAGTGGGAAGGGACGAGGGTGTGGGTGCTTGGTTGACTCTTCAGGCTTGGGAAATCATGTAAAAGGGCACTAACTGCAGCGTCACCATCTAATTTATGGGGAAATTAATTCCTCCTCCAGAAGTGCTTGATCTCTCCATGGACTGCATAGGGAGCCTGGGCAGCTAGCTCAGATCTCTGCCCTCAGTCTTGCCACTGATGGCTTTCAACACATCCAGAAGATGCAGCTGAAGGTAGGATGAACCTGTAATAATTACTGAGGAAACACTGGGTAATGGTATTTATACCTAATTAAAGACTGACTGAATCAAGCAGTGAACAGTACAAGCAGGCTGACTCTGGGGAGACTTTGGGGTATTCTACTGAGGGGTTGTGGGAGATCTGCTAAACCCCCCGCCACAAGAAAACACCTTCTTGCCCCACAGTAAATGGAAATGCGTGCAGTGCCTTGAGGAAAGGGGCTGGAGAAGGAGGCAAAAGAAACCCTAGGGCCTGCAAAATCCCGTTTTTACATTTAAAAATAGAAAACCCAAGCCTTCCGAAAAGCTTGAATGCCTCAAGAAAACCTCTGGATCTGACAGTGCTCAAGCAGGGGCTGTCATAGGTTTTTCTCTGCGGTATAGGGTAGGAAGGAAAAAGCACCCAGGGAGGGAAAGCTCAGCTGCATTCATTCTCCCCCTCGGATGTCAGAGATGCTTTGTTTTCCAGAAGTGCTTATTATTCATACAGCTATCTCATTAGACAGCTGAAATACAGCTACAGCTTGGCGCTCATCATGGCCTGGGCCCTGCCGCAGAGTCATGCAGTATCTTGGCTTCCAACCCTGCGGGAAGTCCTGCCGGAGCCAGCGGGGTGGTCCTTGGTGCCTGCCCTTGGGCACTAGTGTCAGTGGTAGTTTGGTCGTCTTTTCCCCGCTGTGTTCCTCTTTTGTCCCTCTTTTAATCAAAGTGTTTTGTCCTGGATCTTAGGCTACCGTCTTGCAGATGTGTGGGCTTTGCATTGCTTGTCCTGAGGGTCCTTCAGCTCTTGGCTGCTGTCTCCAGATGTTTCCGTTGTTCCCAGATGCTTCCACTAAGCCCCTCTGCCTGTACACAGCATCTTGACTGCCTGTATCAGGGCCAGGTTGCCAAGCCCAGTTGTGCCAGATCTCTATTCTGCAGTGCAGCCTCTCAGCTTTGCCAATTCCAGACCAACTGGATGGCTCTGAGGATGAAGAGGACTCTGCTTCTGGACTTTTATCAAGCTTCTGTGTCTCACCACCTCCCCTCAGCTGGTGAATGTTGCTGAAAGCTCTGGTTTGAACCAGAAACCAGTCTCAGACTTCTAACCAGTTTCTAACCATCTCAGACTGGTTTCTAACCATCTTGGTTTTGCTGCTGCAAATTACTGGCTTCACAAGTGATGAAACCGATCTCTGAAAGTGGGGAGGGGGCAGCGTGGCTGCTGCTGAACACATTGGTTCTGCTTTATTGAGAGCGTCCTGTGGAGTCCCACCTTTGGGATTTTGTTGGCTGGCCAGAGTCACCAGTGCTGTCACCAGGAGGGACCATGTGCATCCCGGCATGTGTCGCTGTGTTCGGCAGCAAGTCTAACGTGATGGATTCCACCTCCTCCCACCAGTGCAGAGTGTGGTCCTGGGGGATCTCCTAGCCGCAAGGCCTGAGCGGTGGGAACGCTGAAGGGGGTGTCAGCCACAGCGAATGTGAAACCCTAAATATTTGTACACAAAGGCCATGCTGAAATCCCCGTCCTGGTCCAGACATCAGAGGTGTCATTTTTGATTTCCCAAACACAGAGAGAGCCCTTTCAGCCCTGGCCTGCTCAGACACTGCAGCTTTAATGTCCAAGCACCCAGCATGTTTCCACTCCCCTCAAATGCATCAATCAGGTCTCGGTGAGGCTCTGAAAGAGCCAGTTTGTTAAACAAACACACTTAGTGTAAAAAGTTTATTCCAGTTAATTAGGACTTCATTGCAATGGAAACAAATTACCCAGCTGTCATCTGCCAAGGCAAACAGCAATGGGGGAGAGGGGGTCCTGGCCAGGCGGGACACAAACAGCCATCTCAGGCAACCTTATTTATGGCCTTTTTATGTATTTCTGTATTTATTTGGACATTCCTGAGCTGGAGAGCTGGGTTATTGCCGAGCCGCATGCCCCAGCACTTGCACGGCGCAGGCTGTCACCAGCAGCAGGTTATCTGCCTGTGAGGTTCCTGGGCAAAGAGCCAGCACTGGCCTGGCGGGCACTGCCCGTGGGGACCTGGGGGCTGGTGTCTGTGTCCCCAGGCACATCCCTTCAGGCTCATCGGGGGCTCTTGCCTCAGAGATGGAGGTGAGGTGCTGGATGTGCAAGCAATGGGCAGGTCAGGGTGAGCTGCTGGTCCCTGCTTGCCGATGGAGCTGGGAGATGCAGGGGTCCCTGGTCGGAGCAGCAGGGTAGGGAGGCACTCAGGAGGCCTGGGGGCTGGTGGTCACTGGGAGCTTTGCCTGAGCCAGGGACTCCCACACTTCCACAGTTCCCTGCACTTGCAGTGGGATGCTCTGTGTCTGCAGTGATGCCAGGTATGAGTCCCCATCCCTGCTGTAGCCTTATTCTCCCCTCCCAGCCCAGGCAATTAACTTCTAGGCAGGAGAGGTGTAAGTGCTGACTGATGAGGCTCCCACTCATTTCCAGCTCATTTTATTTAAACAGGCACCCCACTGACACCCTTTTTTCCTCCTAGAGCTTTTATTGAAAAAGAGAGAGAAAGAAGGAGCTGGGATGGAGGATAGGAAGCCTGGAGGCATGCGAGGAGCAGAGCTCAGTGGGAGCCAGAGGCCATGCGATTCCCGTGGGAGCACTCGGGGAGCCAGGCAGGATGGTGCTGGCTCCCGAGTCGGCGCGCGGAAGTGACAGATAAACCCGCAGGATTAGCAGCGTGTATCGTTGCAGGAGAGCAGCATCCCCTTCCTGGAGCATTAGTCACCCGAGCCTGACGCCGGGGCGGGGGAGGCAAGTGCAAGTCATCAAATTACATCCTCCCGCCTGCTCCTGTCCCCCTGGTCCCAGGTGACCTGTCCTTGCTTTGTGCCCCTCCAGCTCTGCCCTTCTTAACCAGAAGGTGGGCTGCGCCAGGGCTGCCATGGTCGGGATGGGGACAGGCAGAGGATGTTGACCCTGGGGATGGATGGGTGTTCAAGCAGCACATCTCTGCTTGGCCATGGAGATCATTCTCACTGTTGTAGCCAACAGTGTGGTGGTTTGGGGTGTCACAAGCATGGAGGCTCTCCTGATCGCCCTTGGGGATGCATTCTTCCCTACAGACACTGGGGACATGGAAGACAAGAGCAGGTTTCTGCCCTTGCACTGAGACCTTCCCTTGATTGGATTTCCCTTATGTGCCTGGTGGATAAACCCCGGGCTCTTCCACCCTTCTTTTCTACCATGATCGCATCCAGGCCAGATTTTTCTGATCCTGTGAGGTCCTGAAATTCACATTTGACTTTCACATTGTGAGTAAGTTGCCATCCGGAGCCTTTTATACACTTTCCAAGAATGTTTCTGTTGCCTTATAGCTGTGAGATCACCGTGGCCCGTGCTCTGAGGTTTCTGTCTGTGATGGAACGCATTCAGGGGGGTGGAAAGCCTGGATTGGGGCACACATCCTTGGAGGGGCCTGGAAGGGGGCGAATAGCAGAGCCGAGCACTGATATCTACAGAGATGAGTCCTGAGACTGAACTGATCTCATCTGAGGGATGTGGGAAAGATGGTGACCAGCACTGGGAAGGACAGATTTGGCTTTGTTTCTGGAGCTTGGAAGGGAGCAGAGGAGGGATTGGGGAGTTTGGCGCAAGCATCTTGGTTCCTTGGAGTCGGCTGGCCTATCTTGAGAGGTAATTTGAAAACACTAGGATAAAAAGCAGCAAGGAACCTCAGTGCCACGTTTCCCTGCCCAAGAGCTGGGCTCTGTTGGAGGTAGCCCACCATTGCTTCAGAGGAGGCGATGCCCCCTCAGTCCCGCAGCGACATGCACAGGGGTCCCCATGCCCCCACTCTCTGCGGGAGCCTCGACAGGCAGAGCCAGAGCGTAGGGTGCTGGGCATCTCCCTCCTCTGGCTGTCAACCCTCTATTATTAGGGATTTTAGCTTTCTGTTTCTAGATTGACTTGTTGTCAGTGTTTATTTTTAGCTCCTCCAGTGCCTTGCAGATTCGTCGAGGGATCCTTTCTTTCCATCTCCCTCCTACAGGTTTGTTTGTAATGTGGCCGTGTTGATTTGAGCTTTCAACGCCGGTGGGGGCTGCGCTGCGGTGCTTGCAGAGCAAATCACCTTTGTGGATTTACCTAAGGTTGATGGGTCGGTGGGGTCTGGGCATGATGGGGCAGCCACCCCTGTGGAGACCAGGGTGCTGGAAGGGAGCATTGCTCCCACCACAGCTGCTGGTGCATATGCCTCGTGGTCATCACTCAAAATCACAATCAAAGCATGCTGGTGGCTGTTGTCCCCCTTGCTTTTCTCCATGCTGCCCTCCCCCAGATTTCTCTCTTTTCACTGCCCAGGGGAAAAAAATTCAGATCATCAGCATACCAGCTGTGTGGAAACAAAACCCAGGGTCCTCCCGCAGCTCCACAGCCAGGTTGGATGGAAATTTTTAAGCATTTTTTTAAAGCCCTGCATAAAGTAATTCAAAACAAGTTGCGAGTATATTTTGGACTCTGGCGGAGCTGTCGTCGTCGCCTCGCTTCGCCCTCTGGCTGTCCCAGACAAGGGCTCACTTTGAGCGTACCCTTCTGCCGAGCAGGGGGGAATGTTTTCATTCCTAATTTAGAGCATCCGTCCCGCCGGGGTCCAGCCCCCTGTCTCCCGCTGAGCCCGGCGCAGCGCTGGGAGCCCGGGGGCTCCCTGCAGTGAGTTTACCTGTCACCACCAGCTCCAGGGCTGTGCTAACATGTTCGTTAGAAAATGTGACTCTCTTTGGACTTAGCCTCCTTCTTCTCGCCCTGGGTTGGTGCTCAGTGGGGGATGTGTGAAGGTACAGTTTGTGCTCTGTTTTTTCCAGGATTTCTGTTATTTTGTAGAGGAGGGTAAGTTTGCTTATTTTTAAACACCTAAAATATAGGTTGATATTCAGTATAGGTTTGCTGTTTTTCCTGGGGAGAGACAGAACCGGGAGGTCCCGTTCAGGTATGGCTTTGGTGGTGGTAGCTCCATCACCATGGCTCCAATCCAGGAAAGTGAGTTATTTCTGAAGCATTGATCTCCACGGGCCACTCTTACCCTGGGAGATGAGCACATGCTTAAGTGTTTTGTTGGACCTGGTCCTGTAAAAACAGAGTCCCTTCAGCAGCTGAGGGAACCAAAGCCAACGATTCAAACAAACCTGAAAGCCACTTGCAAGGCCAAGAGAGTTAGATACCCTTGTAGCAGCAAGGCCTGGGCATCGTGGGCAGCTCCTCTTCCTCTCCATGGATTAACCAGATGCAAGGAGGAGTACGGAGAGCAGGCACCACGGCCACACGTCCCCAAGGAGTGGGTGGTGGGACATGCCAAAGGAGAAGATGGGGAGCAGTGCCTACAGTGGGGCTCTTGCTTGCTTGTGTTTCGAAAAGCCATCGAAAGCACTGTCTATCATGATTGGGTTGTGGTGGGCTGAAATCACACCAAGGATTAGTAGAGAGGCTTGGGGTACCTCTGTGATGAGCCTGATGTCAGACTCCACTTTAATCAAGCGATCTGGTGCTGGAGGTGAGAGGTTTTGAATGTGGTCCCAGGTGCTGCAAGGTGCTGCGGCCATGGTGGACTTTCCCATCTCTTCTCTCAGCTGTTTTGCTTTGGGGTCTGACTGCAGCTTTTCTAGTGTTGAAGTTGTCATTGAGGCTTTTCTGAGCTTTATTTTTATAATGTTCATTAGCACAGTTCCTATCAAAGAACAGCACGTTCCCTCCCTGTCCTCGTTTTCTCCCCAGTTAATAACCCTTTGCTGGTTTGGCTCATTTGGAAAAAGAGACAGTAGCTTTGGGAACGACTCCTGGTATAATAGACAGACGTCAGCATTTTCAATCTGATCTGAAAAGCAGCATTAATTCAAAGAGAAGGCTCAGTGAAATGACTGCAGAAGGCCCACGTTACATGTCTGGGGAGGGTTGAGCCAACCTGTATCAAAATGTGGCAGTGTGTGTGTGTTCTTCCGAGCTGCTGAGAGATTGCACTGAACCCAGATGGTTGCTTTTCCTTTCAGAAATGGGCTGTAACAGCAGCCTCCTGCTCCTCCCTTCCCTCCCTGAGGTTCTGCTTTGGAGATACCCATTGCTGAGGCTCATGGTGCAATGAAACCTTTGTAACAGGGTTGAGTGGTGCAGAAGACCTAAGGTGTGTGAGATTGTACAGCAAAGGCTGAGCTGTTGGAGGCATGTGCTGGGGAGCCGTGTTTTGGCTGGGGTTGGATGAGAGGTGGTTATAGTTTCTGAGCATCTGCTCTGCTCCTGAAGCCCCCACCATCTTCCTCAGTTGGGTTTTACTGGTGTGAGGAACAGACCAAGGACACCAGACTAAAGTCTGAAGCGAGCAGGGACAACCATTACAAGGCCATGCTCCAGACTTTCTGCCTGGGGTGTGGGGGAGCATGGAGCAAGTGCCGGCATTGCACCCCAGATGCTGAACCCGTGGGCGTTAGCAGTACAGCCCCATACCGAGGACCTGTGGATATTTACTGGAGGTAGGGAGCCTCCTGCTGCTATGGGGAGAGTCAGGAGACCACCTGCCTGGTGGGACCCTTCCCTATGGAGAAGAGGAATATACCAAGTGATGCTGAGTCACCTCGGAGCAGGGAAAAGGCTGTGTCCATTGGGTGGTTGCAGTAAAACTGGGATTTAGTTCCAGGGGAGATCATGATTGCTGTGTGAGTTTGACAGACAAGGAAAAGGAAGCAAGAGGCACCAGTGTGATGCCCTAACTCTTGGAGACAAGATCTCCCATCTTACCTGTTGTGACCTTGACCATTTCAGGGTACCTTTTCCACTGTCTGTGAAAAGCACAGCTGGCCTGGAAACATCTCCAACTGCTGTTCTGCTCCAGAGCAGAGGGCCTAGCTCTGCAAAAAAGAGGCATCTTTCTGCAGAGCCTCCAGAAACTCAACTCTTGGCTGCAGCACCCTTTGGACCTGCTGGCTGGTCACATCAAAAGGCGGTTTGCTCTGAGATGGAAGGCACTCACTCTGTGACAGCCTGGATGGAGTTGCAGCGAGGTGTGAAGGGTGCTGTGTCCTGGGGGACCTACCTCCCATGGTGTCCTCACCCCACAGGCAGTGTTTGCCATACACTGAGATGTGTTTTCAGCAACAACCTGCAATGTGTTCTGTGCTGGAGGATTGAGAGGAAAGACGAGACACCTGGAAAGCACACATGCTGCTATTGCCAGCATGGATAATCCATCTCTTCTTGATTCTTCAGGGCTACAGGTTTTCTCCAAGGACAAACCCTCCCATGGTTTATCTTTCTTTGCTGGCTGTTTGCTTTCTAATTGTCTGAAACCACTTTTGAAGACTTCAGTCTCCTGGCAGCCAGCACTGCAGAGCACACCACACTGAGGTTTTAAGTCAACTAGTGCAAAGTCTTACATCATGGGTTTGTCATCGTGTTTCTGCATCACGCTTGTGTTACTGGGCAGATGTTGTCCAATGACAGAGAGGGTCTTGCACAACCACAGAGCAGTCTTGCAATCTGACATGTGAAGCACAAGCCCACGATGAAAGGTAGGTAGTGAGAAGGTCACTGCCATGGCTCACATCTCTAGCGCTGGCTTTACCCAGTGATTGTGGTCTTTGCTACAGGATTCCTTAGTTGTAAATGAAAGTGTCTTGTCTCCTCCATCACTCCAGGCTCAGTCCAGGATGAGATGCAATCCTCTCACGTCTCTGTCTCCCCACTGCTGCCTTCAGTGTGCTCATGCATGAAGGGCATTTTAGGTGTGGGAGCTCTGCTGATGGGCAGTGCCTCATCTGGAGGATGTCAGGTGCCACTGGTTCTCCTGCTGGAAGGTGACTCGCTTGCATGAAGAGGCTCCTGTGCTGGAATAAAACGTCTTTCACTGGCCTGTGGCATGGCTGTCCTTCATGGGGTCTGAGGAAATGGGCCTGATGGTGATTTAATGATGCTGGGCATGGTGTGGTGTAGACAGCTGGCTTCTGAGAAGTGCAGTTCCCCTTGAGTGTTCAAATAGCAAAGGCCAGTCCCTGAAGCCCTTGGGGATAGGTGGATAATAAGAGTTAATGGGGAAACTGAGGCACAGACACTTTAGCTCACAGGTGAGGCCATGCAGCCCAGACTGGTGTCCTTTGATTCTCACAGTACCAGACAAAAGCCATTGTGCTGGGTCCTCTCACAGCCTGGCCTGGAGGAGGACCCCATCCCCATGCTCAGTCCCTTGCAGTGGTCCCCGCCCGGCCAGTCCTTGGCCAGATGCTGGCTGGAGATATGCCCCCCACAGGGACCACATCTCTGACAGATCACAGTGAGGTTTCCAGCCCTGGAAATGGCTTTGGCTCATCCCACTTGGCTCCTGCTGCAGTGCATCCCTCCTCCCAATCATCAACGCTTGGCTTTTGGGTTGCTCACGTCGGAGCCGAGGCCATTTGCTCTTCCCCAAGGGCGGCGAATGCCTCTCACTCTCCCTCGCCTTGTTGCTGGAGTCTCTCGTGCCCCAGGCGCCGAGGAGCTCTCCTCTCACTTGGCTGCAGA